>NC_045477.1:109322927-109946260 GCF_009650955.1 Corvus moneduloides
GTAAGTCTTTCTCCTCTGCTAAAAAATACATAGTTGTAATACAGGTTGCATATTGCGATACTATAAAGCTAGAAATCCTTAAACTATTTGTACCTGTGGTTTGAACTATGCGTAGTTCTGAAGAGTACAGCTGTTATGTGCAATACTGCATACAGAAGTAGATCTGAAAGCAGCTTCTCGGATCCTAAATCACTTCCAACGCTGTACACTTAGCTTTCCCAATCACTAGAGTTTACAAAGTACTCAGAGACAGTTGTGTCCCTGCAGTTAGTCATTGCCCAGACATTCAGCAACGATACCTGCTCAGAAGCATCTTGCTCACCTTCTGTCTTTTATCTGCCCGCACCTTTCCATGCTAAGGTTGCACAGTGCTGGGAATGGGTAGATAAGTAGGCTGGTTTAGTATGGATGCGCCTGGACTGGTTTAGAAAACTATTGTTCAGTTGCTTTCCTAGCTTTACTTTGTATCTGCTCTGAAAATATAAAGTGAGTAAGGTTTGAATTTCTTTTCATTTCCTGTATTGCTACCCTCAGTGAGATAATAATAAAAGAGAGGTCTGCTTCATATTGGTTTCTCTAGTATGTAATGATTTTGTAATAATCAGTCTGAAATAGCTCTATATCAATTACAATTTTTAATGTGTATGATTTATTACAGTATAATGTTTCCACTAGTGTCTTTAATTAACATTACAAGTACATGTTGCTTAAAATAAATCTACTAATTCCCTGTGAGCTCCATTAAGGATGATAAGAGAACTCTTACAGTGTTGTGAGAGGAAGGAGGACTGGTGGTGAAGTGTTCCAGTTATAAAAAAAAGTTATGACATCCTTCAACTATAGGACAGTGTAAATTAAGAATAATAATAATGCTAAATAAAAATTTGTCACTAGGTGGAGTGACATGAATTGAAATTATTTTCAACATTGATTTTAATGGAAAATAAATTGGTGAGAAGAACAATGTAGCTTAAGAAATTGGTGTTAGTGTGGTCTTGCGGTTGTATTTTTTAGTTGTTCTTTAAAACAGATTGTCTCATTTATTGTTCTTTAGCCCCTTTTATTGTTTGTGAAAAAGATGCAAAATGTACCGAAGAAGCTTATATATATAAGTACATAAGCTGCCCTATCATTTGATCCAGGTCTCTAAATATGTGATGGTGTGGTGCAACATGGTCAATTATACATTGTTAGTTATGTTTATATATTCATATAAATTTAAATATTCATAGCTACAGACAAGTTACACGTATTGGGTAACTGAATAAAAGTATTTAAAATTGATCAGTATATGGTTTGGCTGTAAAACATTTATTAAACACGGACAATGTATGTTGTTAGTGTTATTACTATTTATTATTATTACTAGTTTCATCTAGTATTTTTGTACTGGGTTGTTGATGAATTGTGGTTGCATCATGTAAGTTTTGCCCTGTGTTTTGTGTGCTAACTTGTGCTATAAAGCAGAGATTATACCCTTTTTTTCTTGAGGCTGTGCATTGTTGAACTATTTGCTTCTCTGTGTAGGTTCAGCATAGGAATGCTGTTTGGAATAGTTGCCATGTTTGGCTCTGTTATTCTGCTGGGAAAGACCCTGCTGCAAACACTGACCCAAATGCTCACTGAGGCTCCGAAAGCCCAAAATGATCGAATGCTGCAAGTTGTGGTGAGTGTTCCCTCCTTGGGTCTTTGTTTGAGAGCTGTGAACAGATCTAAAGCAGCTTCTTTATGGGGTATAAAATGCTTAAATATTCCCATGCAAGAATAACCCAACTCCTGATGTTCATCTCGATGAAAATGCGCTGGTGTATTACCAGCCTTAAAAATGGGGGAGTGGGTATAGTAAAAGGGCAAATGAAGGCAAATGTGGAAGAGTTTATATTAAAAATTCTGAGGAGTGGGAATTGGATAGTAATTTTGAAAAGCCCTAAATTATAGTACTAAGAATATAAAACTGAGTTAAGAACTCACTTCCTGTGACCTGTGCAGTGTAGAGGCTCTAGTGACCCTAAAGTTTGCAGAGCTCATACATATTGACAAGAAAACACAAGTTCTGTTTCTTTTAATACAATACAAAACAGCAGTGGAAAAGGAAAGAAGGGCAAAAAGCTTTGTGTGATAGTAGAAGCAAAGATTCATTAGTGATGAAGTATTTTTTGATTCTTCAAGGACTTATGACTTAATTTACAATGTGAAATTTCAAGTGCTGCTTCTGGCAATATCTACGTAAAGTCTAATGATATATTTAATTGTTTTATGGACAATATATTGTATGGATTTAGAATGGAATGTATTTCACAGGATAGGAGAGACTGCAAATGCTGTCTTTTTAATCTCTTCACAAGGCAGTAATGGAAGAACTGACATTGCCATACAACAGTTTTAACCTGGAAGGATTCCTAGTCACCTTTTTTATACCAAGAGTGCAGTCTGGCCAAAATATATGGTCACTTTCCAGACATTCAGAAGGTCTTACGGGATTACTCTGCCTTCTGCTACATGGCTTAAAGTAGAGGTGCCCAGCCACGTTACTCTATTTAAGTACTCAGCTATTCTAGTGAACAGAAGTTGAGAATTGTGTGCAGACAAAACAGACCTTCCTGTAAATGCTAAACTGACTGCATGCAGCTAGACTTACAAAATGGCATGAGTGCAGGAAGCCTGATTTAAGCATGTTGCATAATCTCAGTGCCTTTGGATGGTTGGGTCTGTTCCACACAAGCAGGGTGAATATAGAGAGTGCAGTATGTGTTGGCAAAAGCAGGCAGTGAGACCTGAGGGAGGACCACTGTCACTGCCACTGCTGTCCCCTGTCCAGAGCCTGCTCCTGAATTACCTCCAGGGGCAGATAGGAGTGGGCAGTCTGTGCATCCAGGAGGGCACGAGCTGAAGATGAGGCAGAAAATTTTGTAATTTACGTTACAACAGGATCTCTCCTAACCATTCTGGAGTAAGGAAAGCCTCCTTTACATCTTCATTTCCTAAGATCATTATATGGATCCATCCACTTTTGTGACACCAGAGTGAAGTGGTCATTGACAATATATTGCTTTTTGGAGGAAACAACAGACACAACCAAAGTAAAGATGAGCCTTTGGAATGAATCTGGTGTGAACTGGAACAATGAAAGCAGAAAAGCAGGATGATGTTCACAGTTCAATGTGGAATTATTTCCTCTGTGACTGCCTACTGGCAATATCACTGCATTCAAACCAAGGATTGACTGGCACTGAAAACAATTTAATTTATAGGGATAATGTAATGCCATGTGTGTGGATAACGTTACTTCTCCTAATTTGAGTTGTGGTTCTCTTCCTTTCATATCTCATTATTTCATTTCTGAATGGTCACAGTTGTGTAATTTTGCCTTTAGCGAGTTTCAATGTTCTTTTTAAGGGGAATGTGCTAGTATAAATTGACACCAAAAAGAGACTTACGTGGTTGGAAAGAGGTGAAGAACGGCTTAGGAGGACCTTCTCATTTAAACTATTTACTTGTATTTGACTGCCTGGAAGAGAGCGAATTAGTTAAAAAAAAAACAACAACCCCCCACTTTTTCTTTTTAAACTTAATTTTAGCCTATGGCATAAACCTGTTTAGCCTTTAGCCTCTGGCTGTGGAGAGAGGGAGAAACAGTTCTGATTATATCTTATTAAGATTTTTGTACACTTCCTATTTTGTTCAGTCATGTACTTGATTTAAAATACCTGTCTGTAGGTAACTGGGCTGTTTCTCTTCAGGTGCCCCCTCTTGTGTTGGTTGCCTACTGACAAAAGTAGGAAAGAGGCAGAGTAGTTACTAGCAAAGGATCTTCTTTTACTAAAGGCATTTCCAGAAGGCCATAAAATACAAGACAGTGTGGTTTTTAACAAAATACTGCTATTGGTTTCAGAGCCCTTCATGAGAGGTAGCTTCTGTTTTAGGTGAATCCTAAAATAGCTTCTTTGACGTAAAGTCTGAAAGCATCTGGTGCTGTGTTCTAGCAGGCTGTAGTCATGGTGGAATTGAGATAGCAACTCTTGCTGTTGCCATCTGTCCTCCCATAGCAGAGGCAACACCACTGAAGTGATGCATTAGTGCCACCAGCTGATGATGTAGTGCAAGCAATGATGTTTAACAAATAAAGTGTAGCTGTCTTTCATGCTGTGAGGTACCACAGTTGAGCCAGTTTAGGTAGATACCTTGGTCATGATCACACTCTAGACAGATTTGTGAGATGATTAACATTAATGAATCCTTTTGAAGGATTTATTTTAGCTAGATTGTCTCAACAACCTCTTGTAAAGTTCTGCTGCATGGGTAGGTAAATGCATTTTACTGGGGAATGTGCAGGACTGAACAAAGGTAGAATTCAACCTGCGTAGCTGGGATATGCAGCCTTTTGTTTTCCACAAGGGTGGTTTTTACAGAGTTCTATAGAGAGGCCAGGAATTTTTGCCCACAGCATCTCTTTTGTGAAACTGGATTGCAGTTCAAGTTATGTTCACATCAGTTGTTAGTGACTATACTGGAGTGCAGCCTGCCTAGAGTGGAAAAAGCTGTAGGTCGGACAGGAGAAATGTCCTAGAGCAAGCAGCAGAAGTGGCCTTATCATCCCACTGCAGCCCAGGAGCTGAGGGGGAACGGAACCAAGCAGTATTGAAGGTCCATCAGGAGGAAGAAGGGGATGGGTCCTTATGCTTTGACTAGTGGCCACTTTGAAGCCTGTCTGGAAGCAGTTGGTGTCTCATGAGAAGCGCAGTGAAAGACCTGGGAGTGGTGGGAATCCACAGCAACAGGAAGAGTATGAGGGGCCTGTGTATTGTGTCTTAGGTAAATAAAAATAGTGTACTCATTTCAAGGTGGGGGTTTTTAAGGTTAAATTGCCATGTGTAGACTACCAAAACCTGAACAACAGATGAAAATTACCTTTTTCTTTTTGACCCTGTAAACTGGGATAATCTTGTGATTTGTATAGGGAGAGTGAAGGGAGACTGACTGTTCAGCTGTCAACTCATTTTTGAACTTCTCATGTTCATTCTGTTTTAAGTGCCATAGAGTTTTTATTACTTTCTTTGGAAAGGAGGATCCTTTCTATAGCTACATGACTGGCTGCAGGAAATTATAAACTAATGCTCACAGTGCCAAACCTGTTTCATTTGAGTGGAAGTCTGTGTACATTTTTATAAACTTCTTGAGCTTAATATAGAGTAGGACACATTTGGTCAGTGCTGTGGTGAATAAACAGGACAGGGAGAGGGGCTTTTGTGCCCAGAGAGCTATTTAATGTTCATCAAAGAATATGTATTTAATCTACTTTAAAATACACCGAAGAAGTTGGTAAAAGAGATACAAACTGATAGTACTGCATGAGAACAGCCCCTCTTCTGTTGTGGGTCTGAATAAGCTGAGTGAGAGCAGCAAGCTTAGGAGCAGAATGATTTGTCTTTGTACCTCTTGTTTTCCTCCTATGTTTTGTTTTGTTGTCATGCCCACATCAACAGGTGCCTGGTGTCAATTTGCCCGTCAGCCAGCTGACTTATTTCTTCTCTGCAATCCTCATCAGCGGTGTGATACATGAAGTCGGCCATGGGGTGGCAGCTATTCGGTAATACATCGCTTTTCTCCTGCTCTGACAACAAAGCCAAATATTCCAGAGCACTTACTCACCCGTGAATGTTGTTAGCACTGCTTTGTTTTAACCAGAGAGAGTGTGTAGTCTGTAATTCTTAGCTTCCTTAGATTTGAAGCTCGGAAGGGTGTACAATTAAAGAAGAGTTTTAATACAATGTCTGTTGTACAGATCATGAGAAAGGACTTTGGCTTTGCAAATATAGCATCAGGTTTAAAATACTATTTTTTTCATTTCTGCACCTGTGGCACTTGAAAAGAACTTGTGCTCTTGCACAGTGATACTTTAAAACAGATGTTTAATTGATTTGTTTAAACATAGCTTATGAAACAGCATATGAACAGGTTGAAGCAGTAACTCAGTCAAATGTGACTTGCCCCTGTTAACCTCAGTGATGTATTAGTTTTGATCAAAGATTGTATTTTTAACGTCCTTAAGTGTGATAATTACTTCACAAAAGTTATTTGACAAGGTTAGTCATTACTGTTAAATGCCACTTCAGCATAAGAAGGTTAAGCAGTGATTTCTGGGACTGATGGTGAGGTGTCCTCTGCATTTCTCCCTGACAGCATCGTTATCTGTCCTATTAGCATGAAGCCCTAAGTTGTTTCTCTGATTTTCCTGAGTGTAGGGAGTCATGACTGCTTTTTAACCCATATACTACCTTTTTTACAACCCCAAGAGTTCTCACTCAAAGGGGTGGTTTGGGACCCTCTGTGTTTCACATGCTCTGCTTGTGTTTCAGCTTTTTTCCCTCAAATATTCACAGGGAGTTTTCTGTGGAGGATGAACCTTTTGCTTATCCCATCACAGGAAAAAGCAACAAAATTTTCTTTCTATTACATGTTGCTGGCAGACTGCAGAGAAGCTAGGTGTTACTACAGAGCTCTTTTTAAGCAGAAGGAAAGAATAATTCTTGTATCCTAGTGGTGTGATATCTTTATTCAAGGTCTAGAGCAAAAACTTTGAATGTTCAATTTTGGGTTACGTTTTCATCAAAAAATTGTTTCCCAGATATTTCCAGAGGAGAAATTAGTTGCTCCAATGTACCTTGGCAGCCAATGTTGCTGCTGCTGTTTTCTGCTTGACTTTTTTATTTTCCTCCTAGCACAGGTTGGGTCTATAGTGCTGTTACTGCAAATCCTCAGGGTTTCAACTTTACTAAAAAGCTGTGCTGTGGGCAAATTTTATTATTCTGGCAAATCACTTAGCCCTCCTGAAATCTAATACACTTTTGCCCACCTCAGTTCAAGAGAGCATTAGCTGTGAACTACAAGAGCTTAAATATTTGAGCCTTAGCTTAGTCAAGGCTTGTACCAAAAAAGTCTTGTTTGTCTTCCCTGTGTATCTTCTACCCAAGTCATGAAATCCTGAATTTAAACTGCCTATTATTAATTGGTAGCATGGGATGAGTATTAGTGTGTGACTTAATTCTGAATAGATTGTATAATGCTTTGTCTACTTTTGGTGTATATACATATTAATAGATAAATGTGAATAAATAAAACGTTAGACCCAGTGTATTGTCTCAATGAAGATATGGGATTAGCTGATCTGTGCCTGGTTTGTCGTGGAACATGATTGTGCCATGCTTCTCTTAAGTCCCTTATGCAATTTCTAGCTTCAAAAAACCTTAATGTTTTTCAAAAATTAATTTGATTTTTCAAAAATTTAATTTTTAAAAAAAATTCCATTTAAAAGTAATTGCAAAACCCCTGAAAAAAAAAGATCCTATCTGTATAATAGTGTCAGCTACAAATGTTTTTAAATAGAATCATAGAGTGTTAAGGTTTGGAAGGGCATTAGCATTTGTCCTTTTAACCTCTTGACTTGTTTTCATTTTTTCAGATGACATTTCCCTCATTTTTGTTAGTTTCCAATGTACTCTAAATTCCATTTAGGAGAAACAGAGGAATTAAAAATTCCAGAACTGTGGAAGTGTTTCTTTAAAAGGAAAGCAGTTTCTTCTTGCAAATATTTTTACATAAATGGGTTTGAAACTGCTTCCTACAAATTACCATTTTTTTTACCTAAAAGAAAAATTACCCCAAACGTTGAAATATATCTTAACATGAAGGTTGGGTGGGTTTTTAAAAAGTATTTTATGTGTTCTTGTTACCAGGAGACAGAAAAGAAGTTGAACTTATCCTTTATGTTTTTACCAAACGTACAAACGTATACTTCTTAGAAATGGCAAGTACTGCAGAAAACATCCTTTCATTTAATTATCTTTCAATTACTGATAGTATCAAAAATAAATTAGTTTTATAATAAAATTTTAGTCATTCTTGTCAAAAAATGTGTGCTATGTAGAATCTCTTCAGTTTTTCTTTTGTTTTTTTGCAGTTACACTACTTCATTTTTCTTTTCTTTTTAAGAGAACAAGTACGATTCAATGGATTTGGGATTTTTATATTCATTGTCTATCCTGGAGCATTTGTTGACCTCTTCACAACTCACTTGCAGCTGATATCTCCTGTCCAGCAGTTAAGGATATTTTGTGCAGGTAATAGTTTGTGCTTTTTTATTAAATCTTTGCTTAGCACCATTACTTATTCTAAGGCATCATTTGTGAATCTTTGATTGAGTATTTAAGGTTTAGAATGAATAAGTACCAAAGCTTGCTTCTCTTTACCTAATGCTGATCCTTCTGTTCTGAACCTACATTGGCATCTCAGAAAATCATTTAATCATTGCTGTCCTTATTGAGCTGCTTTCTGGGCTAGAGATGTCAGTTTCTAGGATCTTAAATGAGTACCAATTTCCTGTCATGAAAAATATTATTATAATCTAGATCCAATTCAGAGTAGTCATGCATAAGAAATTCCAGTTGTGTGGTTGGGGAAAAAGTGGGGCTTCTGATCTTCCTCTCATTAGAAAGAGCTGTTACACCAGATGCAGAAGTTCCTCTGTCTTTTTTGTTTGTGTATTGCTTGGGATATTTCTGCATATCATATGGCCTAAGTAGCAAAACCTTGGAGCACACAAGCTGGGAAATACTCAGCCAGAATGGTGGTATGAGACCAGGACTTCCTATCACAGGTCAACATCCTTGAGCAATTCACTACCATTTTCTGCAGTAGGAGCAATCTAATTTTCAGTAGTACTGTGAGTGGTTTTCACTGACCTGTGAGTTGTGTTATTGTACAGGTCACCGTGTTTTTATGTTGCCATCAGGAGGAAATAAAGGTTAAAACACAAACATCCAAAGAGAATCATACCTTGTGGCTCCAGATGATCTCCAGATATTTTTGAATTGATGTTTTTTGGTCTCTGGCTACTGGGAAGTAGAGCCTGGTTGCTGTGAAAAGTCAAACTGAGACTGTATTGTTCTGCCTGAACCACTTGTATGATTATTTCTAGAGACAAAGGTGGTTCCCAAAGAACTGAAATAGAGATAGAAAAGTTATCATCTTGGTTTAGTTCTTGATACTGATGTTTTTCTGTTGCAGGGCACAGTAGGCTGGCAGCCAGCCTGTTGTAATGTTTAGTTACCAACATTGTTTCTTGACTATTGTATCTAAAACATCGTATAGAGGGTGGACATACAGAACCCTTTAGCAAGCATGTTTTCAAACTTTCATAAATCAAGTAAATAATTACAAATGTTAGGTAAGTAAATATATCTGTATTCCAAATACCCTAATCAACAAAAATCATTCACTACAATAGGCTACCTTTTATGAAGCCCTGTTAATCTATTTCCATTTCCATCTACTGTGAGCAGAACTGAAAGAAAAGGCATTCTGAATTTCAGAATGGGTTGATGTAGTGCATTGAACCTGAGTTGATAGATTCCTGAGACATTATCAGAAAAAATAGAATTCTAAGCTGTAATAGAAAATAATTGCTTGCATGTTTGATGACAAGCAAACACCTATAATAATTTTTCATGTTTCTTGGGAAACCTGAAATAGGGGAATACAAGGCAGGAGCAAACATGTTGCAAGACTGGTTAGCATGAATGGCTTGTTTTCAGTTAGGTGTAACAAATAAGTGCATTGTTTTACAGTTTATGATAGATATGTTTCAGAACTAGGATGTTTGATAATGATAAAATGTGATATTCAGTAAACGACTGAATTTGGTTTTATTTGTCAGAACAGTTGGATGAACCTATTTGTGGTGTTCAGAAATTTGAATTTAGAGAGACATACTCTCAGATTTTTGTATGGCAGCTATGTAACAGAGCTAGACTAGAGGCCAATACCAAACAGTCTTTTTGCAGTCCAGCCATAGTCTGGAGATTAAAAAATATATTTGTTGTACAGCAGATGGCATCATGAGTTCAAGAACAGGAAATGAGTGTTCTTGTAAGACTTGTGATATTTACAGTTATATATATATATATAATTATATGTAATTCCATGCCTGCTAGATAGATGAAAACTGATTCTGTGCAGCACTTTCTTGTAATTAGTTCAAATATTTGTATTATTTTCTGAGATAATTTTGGTGGTTTTTTTTTAATTAATAGTTAATTATTTTGAGGTTTTTTAGGTAGGGTTGTGTAAAGTGTCCCTTTTAAATGTAAGGAATTAGGTATCCGAGAATGAGGCTGTTTTAGCAAGATGAAGTTGAAGGTAAACTGAGCAATTGCCTCTACAGGTATTCTCATTTTGAGCATTTTTCTGTGGATCACCTGGGATGAGTTTGAAACCTTTCTATCTTAGATATTTTGCTGTATTCCACCCAGCAAATGGTGTCGATTTTGGTAGCAAGGCCCATGTTTCCTAGATGTTTGAAAGTATTCCTTGTTACTCTCTAGCAGTTCCATCACCTCTTTTTTATTACTACTGTTTTAAGGATTTTTTCAGTTTATTCTGTGTAGCAGCCACACTGGTGAAAATAATTTTGTTTCCATTTTACATTTTTGTCTTTTGTTAAGCTGAAAAAAGATAAAAAGGTTAAAACAATAAAGTTAAAATATTTACTCAGTACTTCTGGATTTTTTGCGCATAAATGTGTCTATGTGAAATAAGGAGAACTGATTACAAAAACATTTCCTCTATCTGAGTTCCTTTCCATGAGATACAATTAAAACTATAGAAAGAAATAACTTTAAGAAGCATCTACTATGGAACTGGCAACAAATCCTTACTTCAAGAATTCCAGAAATGTCTCTCATTTTTGCAGCATTAGAAGTGTAAAAGAAGACCAGATAAGATGTAGAGATAGACAAGGGAGATAAGTCTGCCATATGCTATGATGTCCGTGTTATATACACTGCAAGAAAGTTTGAATATATTTTTAAATATATTTACTTCAATTCCTGCCCTGTAACTGCACTGTAAATACAGAATTGAATAAACTTCTCTTAACAAGATGAAGCCCTGTAAGAAGGAAATAAAGACTCTTCAACATTGAAAAGTTTTCCTGCCTTGTTCATACAAAAGTTTTTGTCTGAGAACACAAACTAAATGAGAAAATTTGTGTAGTGCTGAATGTGGAAAGCCATAAAGCTTTGATGGTGAACGCCAACTGTGTCCTATGATAGTGGCTCATTGCTTCCTATGGAGAACCACATACTGTGAAGATGGCAATTGCAAATATGTTCCTCAAAATAATGTGTCAGGAAATGCTGATTGTACAACTTAGTTTCTTGATGGGGTTTTAGGTCCATATTTTCTTGTAGAAAAAGTCTTTTTTCCAAATAATTTTCTAAATTCGTTTGGCACATATACATGCAATAATTTTAATTTAAATAATGTAGATTACCATCACAAATACTAAATTGCAAGTAAATTTCAGACATCTTACTCTCTAGGACAAACAGTATGTATTCAAAAATAAGCCCATTTATTGAGATTCTTTAATTCAACAGTTTATTGTGGTAGACGGTAACACGTAATACATTTCATTCTGTATTTTAATAATTGATTCAGAAGCCCAGTTTTTCTTCTGGGTACACTGCCCTCTGATACTTAGAAATGTAGTGGTACATGAACTCTCATCCTGGTGGAGTGACACCTTAGAAATGGATGTACTGCTCCCCTGTCTTTTTTCATAGTATAATTCTCAGGGGCTTAGAGGTTTCTCTGAAACTCCCTTACAATGTGCCATCATAGAAGCTAAAGTTTGTAAAGTAATCTGTGTACTCTTCTTTTATGCCTGTGTTCACAAATTAACTTTTAATTCATTCTTACAGTAATTATTTCAGGAAAGTTAATTAGAAGGCAGCTGTAGGATCATTTCCAAACCAGTTTTTTGTTATTAGTGTTTATTTAGAAACTTTTTTTTTGCCTTCTTTTTAGGGGTATGGCATAATTTTGTTCTTGCTGTTGCAAGTTTCATGGTTTTGTTTCTGCTGCCGGCCATTCTTTTCCCTTTCTATTACACGGGTGTTGGGGCACTTGTCACTGAGGTCGCAGAGGTAAGAGAGATATTTGCTGTTTCTATATTATACGCTTTGTGACCTGAAATGTACCTGTATCTCTTAATGTCACAATCAGATTTGGTCAGTGCAGCACTTTGCAGAATCTAATATATTGAACCTCTTGCTGTAAGTTTTCTTCTCAGTCTCATGTATTTTAGTATCAGTAAATAAAGGAACATGGTGTGAATAATGATAGACTAATCAGCATACTATAAAACTGTTGAGACATTTGAGATGAGTTTGCAGGTTTATTTCTGGGGATTTTTTCTCTCTTTTTCAGGATTGGCACAAAGCAAATCTACCGGAAACTGCATTATCACTCCAGTTACTGCTATCTGTTTTTAATGTTAAAGATTATTTTGAGCTGATTTCCTTATTTGGTCAGCTGAAAGCAAAGTAGAGATAGACTTTTGGGATTCTGGAAAAGAATTATTTTTTTCTGACTTAATCAAATACAGCACAGTTGAATAGCAGAACTGAAATGATCCTTCTTGGATCTGAAAGTCAACTGATAAAACTCGGGAGAAAGTGACATTTATTATGTAATATTACCTTTGAAAGTATTGGTACACCTGCTTTCTTGAAAAGTTCAGAGTATTAATTTAAGTTTCTTAAACTTAATATGTTATGATTTTTCTTACCATTTTAACCTGTATGAAAATAATTATTCAAATTTTCAGATGTCTCCAGGATACTTGGAGACTTCCCTTTCCCTCCCATTTCCCCCTATTTCCCACCATTTTTTAGTGTCTTAACCTAAAGATAGTATTCAGTAGAACTGTAAACAAATCCTTGTGGTTTTAACTATAATAATATGACTGACTTCACTGTTTTTCTCAGGATTCACCTGCCAATGGACCGAGAGGTCTTTTTGTGGGAGACCTTGTCACTAACCTACAAGATTGCCCAGTTTATAATGTGGAAGACTGGAATTCCTGTCTGGGAGACATTTCAGAGAAGTCACAGGTCGGCTACTGTGTAAGTGCAGCCACCCTACAGCAATTAAGCTTTCCAGCTAGAGGTATGACTTAAGGTGCTCTCCTCATTATTTTATATATTAATTAATTTATATTTTAATTTTATCATGTCTTAAAGACTATTTTGGATTTAGAATTTGTTGTTGGGGTCAGATTTCTTGTAAGTGAAGTCTGCTGTCCTGTTTTAAGCAGTTACCAATGTGCCATGCTGTTTTGTGGAAGCTGAAAGTGAGGGAAGGCTAGATAGAGGAATTTCTCTTGTCTTTCAGTCATTCTGTACAAATACCCTGTATGATCTGCATAATAAAATTTGCTTCTTCAGGATATTGCTGAACTTGGTTCTCAGCAGTAGTACAATTATCTCTTATCTCCTCTAAGTTCTGTTAAATGGATCAACTCAGTGATCTTCTGCAGATGTAAATTCCACGGGTTACCTCACAGCTTTGATCAGCATGATGTTGCAAATTGTATGGTTTAACCCAATGATGTGCTTTATTATGGTCACTTCTTCAGATATGTCTCCCTATAGGGTTTTATGTCATTGCCCATAAACTCAGTTTTGTCTGGATTGCACATACTGCTTCTGGAAGTCAGTCTACTTCCTTCTGTTTCCATTTATACGTTAGAGTGCTTGTTGCTGTAAGGGCTTACCTCCAAAACCAAAAAAAAAAAGAAAAAAAAAGAACTGGACTAAACTAGAACGATAAACAAAAATCGAGTAGAACAAAAAGGAACAGTCAAGTTAAATTGACTGAGTGTCTTGTGACATGCTCTGAAGCTCTCTAAAGTTTCTTTCATGAAAGCATTCATGGAAACTGAATTCCAAAGGTAAGGGGCTGTTGCTGAGCAAAATCTATATGATGCTATTCAGAGCTTTAAAATTGTCACTGCATTTTTCCATCATACTGGAAATAAACAGCAGGTCAGGCAACTCGACTGTCCATGGTTTTGATGCATAGTACTTTCGTGAGGCTGAAAAAGGAATTTTTTTTTTTTAGTACATAAAGAAAGTGATCTTATAGCTGGTACTAAGATAAATATTTAAACTGGAAACTAGTGGAGTATGGGTAAGAACCTGCTTTTAGAGATCTGACAGTTTGGATTATGCCCCTGAAGAGGAGGGCAACTTTGGCACCTGCTTGCAGCTGGGCAGGGATGGCAAGAACCAATTCTCAGATGCTGTGGGTATATATATCCTCAGATTCTGCTGTTCTCTGAAGTGCAGTTTCAGAGTCATGGGTAATAAAACTGCATATTCTGCAGATGAACCAGTCCCATTTAGAGTGACATACTAGAGGCTTAATGCTGGAGACTCAATATTGCTTCCAAGCCTGGTTGCTGTGTTGTGTTAGCAGCACAGTGTCCTCACTGCTGCCTTCTAATCAGACCAGTCTGTCTGCATTTTTGGAGTCATAAGCCTCCAGCAGTGAGAAATATTCCTCTGAAATTAAAAGAACTCTGGTCTCCAGCAGTTGTCATTTGTCAAAATCTTGACAGTTCACAACTTGACATAAATACAGAATATTGATAAAAATGTATATAGCAAATAGACTCCATCTAGTTGACTATAAAACAAATGGAGAGTGAACTATCTGAGTATGAAGCTAGAGAAAAAACAGTGCCCTAAGGATCTTCTTGAAATTAAAAAAAAAAAAAAGTGTTTTCAATGTAGTTTAAAAGGAAACTAATATCATGGTCATTCAATATTCAAAAATATATGTCGTTTCTTAGCCTCAGGGTACTTGAAAAAAGGTTTGTACAGTACAGTGCATGCACCTGTAAGCCCCAGGCATACAGCTCCGTGTCAGTGGACTGCAGGTTATGCAGTGATAAATCAGCAACCAGTATCCCAGGCTTGATGTGCTTAAGGAAGGGACTACAGTTGCTGTGATACAGATCCTTACTGTGACCATTCTTGTGTGTGTGTGTGTGTGTGTGTGTGTTTAAGCTGTTGCTGGACAGTAAGTTAGGCTTAATTCATTTAAAGAGCATATGTACAAAGGTTCTTTACCAAGTTAAATCATGGTTTAAAACATCATTTATTCACTGCTGCAGCCTTCAAGGCTTGGAAAGCTTTCAGAATCTGAGTCTTGTAAAGGCTTTCATGATTTAAAAAGTATGTTTTGAGTCTTGGCCATTTCCATAGCCAGCCAGTGAAATCAGTACAGTAGTAGCTAACAAATTTCTATTCCAAACGTTGGTGTAGGTTAGGGGCAATGGATATAAAAGTGTTTTGCAACTTGTAATGCTCAAAACATTGCAGTAGTAGATCCCCAGTATCTCAAGGAGATTCCTTAAGGTGAAAAAATCAGTATGTGACATGATCGAAATCATGTAACATTCACACATATTGGTGGTGAAGCTTTATTTTTAGTTACGACTGAGCCTCACCTAGGCTGTATGAATTACTGTAATTCTTGAAGGCCATAGGATGATTGTTTTACTTCATTCAGAGACTAATTTTTTTCAGGAAGTTACTATAATACTGATTATTTGCTCTATGCCTATGTTCTTTAGTCTACAGAAGACTTGATGGCACAGTTGAATGTTGTAGTAACAACAGCCTCACAGACATTTGCTTTTCATACAGCAATAAGTTGGACAGCCATCTGGTAAGTTACTTTAAACTGCTAATTCTCTTTGGTAAATCTAAATTTTTTTATATTAAGTTAGAAATATTTACTGACACTTAGGCAGCATACTCAAGAATATCTACAGTTTGTAATAAAGGTATACATGTATACTATTCTCCCAATTATAGCTTAAAAAACCACAAAACATTAGTTTTGATTTTTCCCATAGTCAAACAGGGGGTCTCTGGAAGAATCATAAAAAATCTTAGACACCTCATTCCTTTAGGCAGAAGATCACCTCAGTCATTTTCAGTATTCTGGATGCACAATACTGGTGAGAAAAAACAGCTTTTGAGAAGAAGGTGAAATTGCTTATTTTGGTGTTTCAGTCTTTAAAGGTATTGAGCACTACATGGAAAGCAAAGCCCTGGACTATCAGTTCGGTTATTTTGTCTGAAGCCAGCAGTGCTACTCCCTAAATTAAAATAAAAACATGCAGGAGAAGGTCCTAGAGATTGCCCAGTTTCTCAAAATGAGGGGCCATACTTGAATATTTTTTCACCATGTTGATGTTCTTGTCACATAGAAACGTAAAGTTTCTCTGTAGGATTTTGACTTACTCCCTTATAAAAGGGTTTAGCATTGTTCCAGTGCCTAAAGGGGCTACAAGAAAGCTGGAGAGAGACTTTTCACAGGGGCATGTAGTGATAGGACAAGGGGGAATGCCTTTAAACTGAAAGAGGGCAGGTTTAGATTAGATATTAGGAAGAAATCCTTTACTGTGAGGGTGGTGAGGCACTGGCACAGGTTGCCCAGAGAAGCTGTGGATGCCCCATCCCTGGAAGTATTCAAGACCAGGCTGCATGGAGCTCTGAGCAGCATGGTCTAGGGAAAGGTGTCCCTGCCCATGAGTGGGGTTGGAATGAGATATCTTTAAGGTCCCTTCCTACCCAAGCCATTCTAGGAGTCTATGAAAATACAGAAATGTTTGTTAAAATACGTGTTCCATACTGACAGTGGTGGAATATTTCTGTTCATTATAAGCAAAAGAGTACAAGAATCAACTGTGTAAACTTTTCTACATGTACCAGTTTATTATTCTTCTGAACTCTAGTGATAAATACCTGAAGAAATTCAAATAAATTTGTTCCAAATCTAGTATGTTTACAGTTTCTACAGTGGTAAACTTCCCACTCCAGGGTGTTTTTGTGGTACTTAACCACTAAGAATTGAACACATTCCAGCAATTCATTGGAAATATGGCAGTGGCAGCAAGATTTGATACATCACTATCCCTTTGAGCCTTGGCATTCTTGAGCTCATAGCTGCTACTTATAAACAGAGGAGAAATAAAAACATTCAGAAGCCTGAGACCTTGTGGCTTTCAAGTGTCCTTAGACTGGCTGTGAGTTTTTGAAAAATTATTTTAAATGGTCTTCGCAAGCTATGCAGCAGTTTTTGAAGTGTGTCTTCTCCCTCTCACTAGATTAGAAGGAGTTTGTGTCGAGGTTAATGGTGAGGGTCTGACACTCATGCATTTATGGGGAGTGCAATGATCAGGCTGAGAAGGTAGAATTGACTGTTTTTTTTCCTCCTAAGACAAACAGTAGATTAGGATTCCTTGTTTCTGTTTTTAGAACAAAAGGAAAAGTGTCACTGAGATTTTACAAGAGATGTGAAGGGGAAAACTAATTTCCTGTTCCCTTCTGCTGTACTGTCTTTGGCCTGTGGGGAGCAAGAAAGATCTGGTCTGTCAGACTTACAGAGTGAAAGAGTGTTACAGGCAGGGGTTGGAGCACAGCACTGCATTGAACATCCTGTGTTCATCTTAGTTGAGAATGGTTTCTTAGCTATCACTCACCTGGTAGATTTGTTGGTTTCTTTGCTAAAATTTCAGCTTGAACAGGTAAGTCACTAGGATGTTGATACAGGCTCTGTCCTTTAGAAATCACTGAACTATGTTTAGATGCCATGATTTTTTGTTGTGCATGTGTGTATCTTTCTAGAAATTCTGGTTTGCTTTTATTTTGGTATATGTATACACCCTCCCTTCCACATTGCACAAAATATGGAATGACTGAATATGTATCAGGTAGAGATTCTTCAGGATTTGACAACAAAAAACTAGGAAAAAATCAGATTTCAGCACTTCATTGGCTTATATCAGTGAGACATGTCTTTGCTTTAAAAAGGCATATATAGTTCCTTTTATTTTGATCTGTTGGAAAATACCTTTACCTTTCATAATCTTTTTAAATGCCCTTTGCAGTATGCCTGTCTGCCAGCACGAAAAGTTATTGAAGCCAGCAAGGTTTGTCGAACCAACGTGGACTGCCATAAGGACTTTGTTCCAAGCTTTTGTGTAACTCCTTCTTTGGAGAACCAAACAAGGCTAATCAGGGTAAAGCATCCACCCCATATTGACATGCTATATGTAGGACACCCCATGCATCTTCAGTATACAGGTTGGTATTATTTATTGAAAGTTTAGCAAAAACAATTTCTAATATGGTTTTCTTTGCCTGGCTGCTTAAACAAGGTCTTGGAGTGCTTCTTAGTTGATTTGTTTAAAGCAGAATGCATTTATTGTTACAGCCAGTGGAGAGACATGGACTACTCAGGCCTAAAATGAAATGTGCACAGTGCAATGAGTTACGAAGGTAATAGAAACCATGTGTGGTATGAGATGGTTGTTTTTTCAGAAAAGTATGAAAGGGCTATTTCTAGAATAGATCTTATTCAGGTTAGTAATAGGAACCAGGTACCTGCATTTTCCTAACACATAAATGTCTCAAAATGCTATTGTAAAATCTGTAGGGCACCGTGCTCCAACACTTTGCCTGGAATTTTAGAATGACTGCTTAAATCATACCTAATAACCAAGTACCTGCGACAGATTGCCGTGACTACTGAGCCACAAGTGTTTTCACAACAGTTTTTTCCTTATTTATTTTTTCATTTGACTGCTCTAAATTAAATAACATACAACATTTGCTAATACATTGGAGCAATGGCGTTTTCGTTGGTGTTTGCTCCTGAACAGTAATTCTGCAAAAGAATTGAACCTGCCGGTCTTTCAGAAGTTGAAAAAGAATGTTGTTACCTTTAAAGTGGTAGTTCTTCTTGAAGAAGTTACTTAGTGAAAATACTGTTTGCATACATGTAGGAATATAATTGTGAGGTGATTTACCCTTGGAATTCTACATAGAATGTATTAATTTGAAAGCTAAAAGCTTGATTTTATTACCGACTTCACCGCAAATGCAATCTGTGCTCTATGTTCCCTTTGGAAAAACACCAGACCTAAAATGATAGGACCATGGCTTGGGTAGCAGGCAGTCACTGTACAATCGTAGAGTTTCATGGATTCCAATGGAACAACTAAATATTTCAGACTTAGCTTTGCACTGTACAATACTGACTGGGGCCAACCGGTTTGGTGTGCTTTTTTTTTTTAAATGTGACTGATCAGAATGTGGTAACTGGTTTTTTAGTTAAAATAAAATATAATTTCTTTTGCTACTGTGTGAGCTTTGAAATAGGAATATGTTTTGTAGTGAAATGAAATGCCTTATTCTTTAGTGTGATCTTTCTGCCTGCAGGAAGCATTACTTTTTAGAGTAGTGCTACATTTAACACTCAACACGATACGGGAATTGTAGTACTAGTACTATGACTTTATTTTCTCTAGAAATGTCACTAAAGTAGTGTTTGAATAACATTCTAAGATTATGCATGTATTATTTTCTGCTTAGGCTTGTATTGTTGTCATGTTAGTCCTGATTTATGGAGAAACAGTAATTATTTCGTATTTTCGTTTGAAGATAACTTCCAGATAACATTTTTTTTTTTAAATGTGTTAGCTACTTAGAAGAAATAGCCTCTACAGTTTATTTCTGTTAAATCTTTACGTTGTCTCAAATTAAAGTATACTAGCAAAAATATTTTTTGTTGATATGGAGGCTATATATAGCACTTGTTTCCAGTATTTAAAAAATAGCAAAACTGTAAAGAATTATAATCCTAAATGAACTTACAGTGACAGAGATTTGGCCAAAACTAAAACAGAAAAATGATTAGGAGTGCATGTTGTTTGGGACAGACACATTGATAAATGCTTTTAATTAGCATTCTTTCTGTAAAAAGTATCTAATGTTATCCAATATAAATTCATACTGTCGGTTTAATACACATGGTATTAAGTGTTTTAAACTTTTCTTATTGCAGCCCAGTTATGCTCTAGAGGCTCTTCCTGTGTTGGACAGTTGATATGTAAGGTTGAAATGGAGGGCCCTGTCAGTACTGCCATGCAAATTTGCAGTGTTTCTTCTTTATTATGTATGAGGGGTTTTATTCCCTCTTGTCATTTCTAATACTGCAACATTTTTGCTTCCTTCTCCAGCCCTTGTTGGTTGGGAAGAGTCTGATGACTTAAGATTTGTGTTGGGAATTCACACTACTTGAGGAAACATATCCCTGAGTGTTACTCTTGTCCATCATGGACCAAAACCTGTAAGATTTCCTTCATGAAAAGAAGACAGAATTTACCTAGAAGATAATTTCCTCAAGATGGACCAGTTTCCTACTTCTGTTGTATCCGAGTCTTCTGAAAAAAAGAAGCCACTTCCTGGCTTTGGGGATGTTTATGAGCAACAACAGCCATAACCCATGATGAAGGCCTTTCTGGTACAGCCTGCTCTCTCAGCATTTCCATGCTTGTTCGTTACTGCTGAGGATGGTCCTCCTTTGCCTTTAACCCATGTTTAAAGGGTTACACATACAGTTCTTCTGGAGACCACACAGAAATTACTCATGCCATGCTGTCTGTCTCTTCCACAGCATACATGCCCCTTCCCCCACAAAGAAGTTTGGAATAGGTCTTTGGTCAACCTAGTCTTCAAGTCACTTCTAATTAAAATTGTATCTGTTGTGAATTCTTCTCAATATTTGCCAACACCATCTAGCATTAGCCAACAAAAGAAATGTTATTTCCAGGTCAAAGAATTGTTTAATTAGAGTGGGAAAACAATGACTGTTTTCTCTCACCCACGCTCATTGCTCTTCACCTCTTCCCAGCAGTGTCTTTTTGAAGACAAGCCTGGGGACCATAATTTCTGTAATTCTTTTGTTATTCTTCAGAGGACAAATTCACGTACTGCCATTAGGTTTGGTCCTTACAACCAGTAAATGTATTGCCTCATGTTACAGTCTCTAGAGCTCAGTCCAGCAACTTCCTGAAGTTTCTTTGTGTTTGAAGCTTGCTTCAGCAGTAAGGTTTGGAGTTTAGATCCATGTCTAGTGGCTGTCAGTGACAACAGTTTATTGTAACAAAATGGGAAGATCAGTGATCCATTCTCAACGTAGGCGTAACTCCAGGCTCAGGATGGTGACTTGGTAGTGGCCATTAAGGTGTTTGTCAAGAGGCAGTCAAGCTTTGAAACTACAGTATTTTGCAGTGTATGTCTTTTGAAACCTTTGAATACACTGGGTGCCTCAGCCATTTTGCTATTTTGGCTCATAAACAGGAGTTTTGATCAGATGTTCTGATACCAGCCTTCAACTTGTCAAGTTTGCTTCGGGTATCACTTGACCTGTGTGTACAGACAAACTGGATAATGTGAGGCTGGAGAGCAGCCCCACAGAAAGACATCTGAGTGTCTTGGTAAGCAGCAAGCTGAACATGAGCCAGCAGTGCCCTGGCAGCCAGGAGGGTCAGCTTTGTCCTGGGGACATCAGGGACAGCATCGTCAGCCAGGCCAGGGAGGGGATTGTCCTGCTCTGCTCTGCACTGGGGCGGCCTCACCTCAAGTGCTGGGCGCAGTTTTGGCTGCCACAATATAATAGAGATGTAAAAGCCATTAGAGACCATCCAAAGGAGGGCTACGAAGATGGTGAAGAGTCTAGACAGGAAACCATTTGAGGAGCACCTGAGGTCACTTGGCTTCCTCAGCCTGGAGGAAACCTCATCATGGTCTACAACCTCACAAGGGGAAGTGGAGGGGCAGACACTGATCTCTTCTCTCTGGTGACCAGTGACAGGACCCCAGGAAATGGGCTGAAACTGTGCCAGGGGAGGTTTAGGTCAGATATCAGGAAAAGGTTCTTCACCCAGAAGGTGGTCAGGCAGTGGAACAGGGCCCCCAGGGAAGTGGTCATGGCACCAAGCTTAACAGAGTTCAAGTAGCTTTTGGACAATGCTCTCAGGCACATGGTGTGACTCTTGGGGATGTTCTTTGTAGGGCCAGGAGTTGGATTTCGTGATCCTTGTTGAGTCCCTTCCAGCTCTGGATATTCTGATACTGTGCGAATACTTGTGTGAAAACTCTCCCTTTTATTCAGACAAAAAGAGCTGATCCCTGAAGCTGCTGGTCATGTTTCTGTCAGCCCAACCGCTACCCTGGCAGGCCCCCTTCAGCTTTGTCTGGAGGGCTGGGCCAGCAGGTTTGGGGGTGGAGGTGGCTGTTTCTGTTGTGGCTGGGGCTGGGCAGTTTCCACAGCTGCTGAAGGGCAGCCGAGGAGGGGCAGGGGAAGGACAGCTCAGGGATCAGATGTGTGAGTTTCTCAGGGCTACTACAGTGGCAGACCAGGTTCAGGTGAACTGGGCTGGCTGTCTGAGCATGCGATCAGGCCGGTGCGTTCCTGCTGTTCTCCAGAGAGACGCCTGTGGAGAGAGGAGGTGGCTAAGCTGCAGGTGAGACACAGGGACTCTCCTGCACAGCAGGGCCCAGAGCTGGCAGGGCTCACCGCTGCACACCTTGGCCAGGGCACCACCAAGCAGGGATATTCCTCCAGGCAGGTTCACTGGTCTGCAGCAGGTGCCAATGCATCTCTTGCTTTCTAGAGCAATATCACCCCTCACTCTTTTTTGTCCTGACTTTGTTTTGCTTCTGCCTGACACTCATGCAAGCTGTTCTTGTCCAGGCAGGCTCAGTTTGAGCAAACACTGGCTCCAGTCCAAGTAGGCTCCCCAAGAGAAGACCCAGAAATTAAGAGGCCAGTTAAAGCTGCTGACAGCTGCAGAAGCCTCAGAGGAGTTTTTCGACCAACCACTAGCTGCTGCACAGCAGCCTGACTAGAAATGCTTTGTGGCTGTGAGCTGCCTTTGAAGGAAGCAGGAGCTGTGGGGGGATCTGTGACTCACCGTTTTCTCTCACACCACCAGCAGATTGCGAGAGAGCACATCAGTATCCCAGCTGGCACGGCAACCAGGACTATCACTATGCCTATCATACAGCCTGCTCCATGACAGAAAATACTTTCGATGTGCTCACGGGCATTAGGAACTTGTTTGGTCATTTCTCCAGCCGTTTCTGTGAGAGCAATTCCAAATGTTAGCCTGTCGTCTGCCAGTTAACCACTGGTGAACTTGCAGCACATTTGATATCACCAGAATGTTCTCTTGTTTTCTCCCCAGTGCTGGTCCTGGAGGCACACTCCCACCCCCTGGGGACAGGCTGTCCCTTGAACAGAGCTCAAATGGTCAGGAGGAGAGCACAGTGGGGAGCACTGCTGCTTGGCCAGTCACTGCTTTGACAAAAACTCATTGGGCAGTTCCACCTGCAACTCTCCCTCTCTGGGCCAGCTCCCACACCCCAATGGGATGGAGTCAGGCCCTCACAGGAGACACTTAAAGCTTACTTTCCCTGTCTGCCCTTTCTCCAGCATGAGCACCCCTTGCAGCCACTTGCACGTTTCAGGATGTGTCTCCCCATAAGGGATCCCAGCAGGACTGCTCAGTACCTGACTGCTTTGAGTCTGCTTGAGGAGATTCAGCAGCTTTCTCATTCTGTTTTTCTCCGGACTTTGGCAGCACTGCCAAAAAGCAGACACGGGTAAAGCCTCCGCATGGCTCAGGCATGGAGGACACAGGAGGATGGGGAGGTTCCCTCTAGCTTCCCTGCCCAATATGCAAGTCAGAACACTGATCTGGACCTCAGCTCATGAGAGGGATCCTGCTTGGGGCTACCTTTGTGCTTTGGTCATCTGGGTACTCAGGGCAAGCTCTGGGATGAAGCTACAGAGGAAGCTATGTTTGTGCAAGAGTCCTGTTTCTCATTGTCTCTGTAATGGGATCCAGATATCTTGAACCCAACACACTTTCAGCTCAGTTGCTGATGTGACATGCAAGAGTATGCACTGGGGAAAGAGCCTGCTGCCACACAGCCGTCTTGTGCTGACCACAGGACAGCAATTACCTGGCCATGCCAGTGGCTGGCATCGGCCTTGGAATGAGCAACTTGCATTTCTTATGGAAGGAAGATTAAAAGGTAAATGTATCTTCCTCCAACTAACTTACCTGGGCGATTACGCATGTGTTTGACGACTGAAGATTTCAGCAAGCCATCTTAAAGAAAATTGCTCATTACTAAGCTATTGACACATTGGTGATAATTATTCTTTCAAAGGAAGGAACATTGAGAACTTACCTGCTCCGGGCTCGCCCAAGGGCTCCAAACCATCTTTCTGCCAAGCTGCCACAGAATCAGCTAGAGACTCAGCTAGGAGCAAGCACAGAGAAATGTTTCCATTGCATGTTGGGATCTTCTGCTTTTGTGTACAGAAGCACTGGATGGGGGGTCAGGTAGCAACGTGGGAGCCAGATGTCAGTGGATTGCCAGAGCTGCAGAGGAGGACCCAGGGACCTCTGAGCTGGCAGCTCAGCACTCTTTAAACACAATGTGCAACACCCCTGGAGGAGAGATGGACTTGGGACTCTGTTAGCAGGAGAGCGCTCACAGAGAGGAAACCCTCAGTAAAGCACTGGAGGAAAAAACATCTTCTTGGTGAGAAGACCCCACTAGCCCATGAAAGGCTGCACCAGTGCTGGCAGCTTACCTGCTTCCTGTGATTTCTGTGGAGCATAGTTGGCAGCCCCAGGATGCAGGACCATCAGGAGGATGAGGAGGGAGAGGAAAAGATGGTGGACAAGCGCCATGATCCCCTTTCCACCACACAGTCAGGGATGGGGGCTGAGCAGTTGGTTCTTATGGCCAGTGCAGTGCCATGGGGCTCTGTGACCTCATGGCCCCTGCAGTCAGAGCACAGCTGTGTGGGGATGGTATTCAGGGAGCAGGGCTGTGTGGGGCTGGCACTCAGGGTGCTTATGGACAGCTGCTGGAGTCCCCTGGGCCTGTGTGACCTCATGGCCCTGGAATGAGCAGGCAGCCAGGGTGCGGCTGTGTGGGGATGGAACTCAGGGTGCTCCTGGGAAGCTGCCCTCCCAGGTAGGGGAGCACATCCCATAGGGCAGCTCCACCCACGGGCTGGGACACAGCCTCCCCACAGCAGGATCAAGTACACCTCCTACAAGTTTGCAGACAATGCCAAGCTGAGTGGTGCTGTTGGCACACCTGAAGGATGGGAAGCCATCCAGAGGGACCTGAGCAAGCTTGAAAAGAACCCTCATGAGGTTCAATAAGACCAAGTACAAGGTCCTGCACCTGCACTCAGGCAAGCTCCTGTGTCAAGCTGCAGAAGGCTGTGGTGTCTGCTTGGTTAACCACTGTAATTTTTAAAATAAGGCTAAATGAGTATTTTAATAAAATATTGCATTTAGTTGATTAATTTTTTGTGTAGAATAGATGTAAGGGAAAAATACTGTATCTTTGGGGCTTTTTTTGTGGTTCAACTATATTTTTACTGTCATAGCTTGATACTAAATACTGCTAGACAAACACATAGAATGTTTCAAAGAACTTTGCAGTTGTATCTCTTATAATCAGTGACTCATCATACAGGCTTTCTTCTAGAAAGAGGTTAGATACAATGAAGAAATTCTTCAATAAATATAGTGAGGCACTGAAACACATTTCCCATAGACATGGTGGATGCCCTGTCCCTGGTAGTGTTCAAGGCAAGGCTAGATGGGGCTTTTACCAACCTGGTCTAGTGGAATATGTTCCTGCCTGTGACAGGGAGATTGGAACAAGATGATGTTTAAGGTCCCTTCCTACCCAGATCATTCTATGATTCTGTGATCGACTTGGATACCTCTGACTTTCTGATCTGGGTAGTGTCCAGGGTTTGTCTGTTGTGTTCTTCACTCAGTTGTCCAACAGATTTGTTTTCTCCCAGTTCCCTTAAATCAAAGGTTGGTCTTAAGCTTTAAGAAAAAACATGACTTTCAAGCGCACTGGCAATTTTGATACTGAAAAGTTCTCTGCTTGTTGCCACATCAAACCCATTCTTTTTTCGGTTCTCCTTGCTATCCATGTCTTTCCAACCCATGGTGTGATTGCTGGCTGGACTTATCAGAAAGGCATCTGCTAACAGAAGTAAATGTCTTTATGTGACCAAATGGACCGTTCTCTGCCTTACGTGACTTTAGAATACTTTCCCTCACCTTTGTTGCTGTGTCCTTGAATTCTTTATCAAACCTGAAGAAATCTGATCTCACTCTTAAGTAAGATATACTTAGCAGCACTTTTGGTATGTTCTGTTCCCAGTGTTCTCTTAGCCTATTGTCGCGGGTTCGGTTTGTAACCGGGAGGAAACACCAATTTAGTGTAGTGGTTTGGTCCAAAATACTCATTACTGTTTATCTTCTGTGAGATAAGAATTAGGAGAAATGCAAAACAGGCACCAAACTTGAAAGAATATAAAGAAGTTTATTAACAGACCTAAAAGAGGAAAGGAAAAAAAAAAAATTATACCACCTTCAGAACTCTCCTCCTCCCCCCACCTTCCTCCCTTCTCCCACTGACAGTGTGAAAAGACAACCCTTAAGCTGTTCAGTCTGTTTACCACTTCCATAATTACCTTGTTCAGTTAGAAAGAGAAGTCTCTTCTTGCTCATGCTATGAAAACAGTATCACAACGAGACAGCCGCCCACTTCCAAATATTGTTCAGTCCATTTAGGAAGAGGAGTCTCTCTGCCTGCGTGTGAGTCCTTTCCCCCGACTTGCAGCTTTTCCCGCAACTGCTTTCGAGGGTCCACTCTTGAAGTTTTTTGGGGTACAATTTTAAGGTTGAGCCATTCAGAAACAAAAAAACAGAGGCCCTTCTCCTTCCCTGGGAGCAAAGGGTCTTCATCATCTTCATCGTTAGGACTATCTCTGGGAGCATCTCTAGGGACTGAGGTTTTCTCCTTTCCCGTTTGGAGCAAAAGTCCTCATCTGGTCCATCTCTCTCTGTCCAAACTTCTCATGAAATTACAGCTGCGTCAGCATCTGCCTATCTCAGCGCAGGTGCTTTTGCTCACGAGTTGAACACTCCACCCCCCATATCTTCATGAAATTACAACGGGATACTCTGATATATCATAGCTTCACAACAGAATTTCAGCTTTAAGCATCTCCTCTCTCTCTCTTCCCTCAGGTTTTCAGCTCTTCACAGCAGTAAAAGGGTTAATCTCACCTCGGCCTTGCAGCTTTGCAGCTGGAATGTTGAATCTTTCTTATCGAAGTGGAGAGGGGGGAGAGCCGAGCCGCTCCGGCTGCCCACGGCAAGGCAGTGGGGGGGGTTCCACGGCTGGAACAGGTCCATCGACCCAGGATGGCCGTGGCCCGGCCCGGCCTGGCCCAAGCAGGGCCTGGCCGGGCCCACTGGCCCCCACACGGGGCCCGCAGCCACCTGTCCCAGCGCCGGAAACGAGAGAGAGCTTGGAGGGGGAGTTTGCCTATTCTTAGATGTGGATCACAGAGGAGGTCACAACTTTAAGTGGCTTCGAGAATTGTCCATATTCAAACTGGCCAGCTGATAGGTTCTATCAGTTCCCAGAGGAAACTGTAAGCACCCCTTAGCAAGGACGTCCCTTCCAGGACTATGCTTGCTAACCTATGACACCTATGGTTAAAATTTCTCTAAGGGTCAGTTAAACTGTTCCTTTCCCAAGGGATGTTTGTATTGAGTGGGGTTTGATCTCTTGCCTTCAAATATCTCTCTGGAGGTATGTATTTCTTATGGCTATAACTTTTCTCCACGTAAGTAGGGAAAATTCAGGCCATTGTGGCTGGCAACTCACATCTAAAGTTGTACTTCAAAGACAGCAAGGGTATTGGTGGTATCGTGCAAGTTTATTATCAAGGTGATTTTCTAATTCTGCATCAATTTACCCTAACCTCTTCCTTCTGGGGGTTAGACTTCTCTGTGCCTTCCTTTTAGTAGGAAAGGTGTCTTTCCTGCAGCTGTCACAGAGGGTTTCAAACAGTCCTTGGTGCTGGCAGACTCAGACTGCTACCCAGATGGAACTGCCCTTTACTAACAAAGTGCCTTCTGGCAGGTCTCAAACCACCACACTTTCCTTGAAGAATCTCTCAGAAACATTTGACATGCAGTCAACTGAAGGTTCATGTACACCTTCAAGGAACAGTGTGTACAGTAATAAAGTATTTCAAGATCCTGTGGTCCTCAACACTGCAATTTTCCAGTCACTGTTTTAAAGAAGGATGGCAAGTCCCCCCTCCCAGGTTTTTAAGTTGCACCAGGTTCTATCTTGAAGTCACTTACCATCTGAACACAGAAGAGAAGCCACTTACACACTGGCTGACTGGTGTTGTGTGATGCAGCTGTGCATTCCCTTGTAGCCTTTGCTTTCTCAGAGGGACTCCACAATTCTGCTCCCCATCTCCCCTACTCCTGTACACCATGAGCTTGGCCTCAGGTTAGGGAGATCTTCTGCAGGTACTGCAAGGGAAGATTTTTCTGGCCTTCAGAGAAAATACACGTGTGCAACCACAGTATGCATGTGGACTGCATATGTTGAAAAAGTCTGGTAACTTTTATAATCTCTTTTCTTTGAAAAGTACTGGAATCACACAGTGGGGTCTTTATGACTGAAGATGCCTCTGAAAATATGTATTTTAGATCTAGTTTTACTGAAATACTAACTGTGCTTTGTGTAGTGACTTTACCGTGATAGTGACCATGTTTAAGAAAAATGTAACAGCTGCAGTCTTGTAAAAACAAAAAACAAGCAGACCCTTATTATTTATTTGTCCTTCAAGGTCATTTCCCATGTGATTTTTCTGCAAAATTATAATCTAAAGCTCATAATGTTATAACCCTGGAATGACTTTTCATGCTTTGTGTATCTTTTTATTTTCATTTCAGTAAGTCTCAGCAGTTTTGTACCACGACAAAACTTTCTAAGTATCGACATGCCTGTGGTGATAGAGACGTTTTGCAAGTATCCTTTGAAGTATGTTTGTTCTTTTAAGGTAAGAAGGGAACTGTTTAGAATTTAGTGACCCAGCGAAATTTCAGTTGGATATCATTCTAGACAGGATGCCGTGAAATATTTCTGTAGACATTTGACATCTTTATCCCATCTCTGCATTGATTATTGTCCCTGTGCCAAGCTAAAAATGAAATCTCTAACTTTCTTGAGCTTAAGAGTGTATTTTTGGTCAGTGCTTTTTTAACTCTTGAGGATGAGCCTTAACAGATGTGACAAGAGAGCCAAAGTAAGCTTGAATTTAAGTCAGGAAAAATTAGATGTTCTTGCTAGCATTGCAATGTCAGGGTTTTATTATTTTTGTGTCATTATACTGAACTAAATAACAGGATATGGTTGGGTTTTTTATTTTTTTTCTTCAAGAGAAAAGAAAATAGCTATTCAAAAAACAGGATAATTTGGTTAACACTTGCTTATTCGTGAACAAGATTATATATATACACATACGTATAGATTAGTAGACTTGAATGTGGCTAATGTTGGAACCTTTAGCCTTAGAAACTGAAATGTTCATGCGTGGCTATAGAATAATTAAACTATGTAGTTCAGTTTAATAACTAGTCCATAGAACTAGAGTAAAGGTACCACATAAGCTCTCATTTTCTGGGAACACATCAGGGTTCACACTGCCCCAGCTGCTTTCTGACTCATGTCTTCTTGCCTGGCCACTGAGGATGGAGGTAGGTACTGCAGTTAGCAAGCCTTTACCAACAGTAAAAATTATCTACCCATCCCTCGTTCTCACGTGCACACACACGTACAGAAATCCACCCAGATTTCTGGCTGACAGGTAAGTAGGAGAGATAGGTCAGATTTCTGATTATATTTTAGTCATTTACTAGGGAGTGTTTTGGAAAATACTGCTAATCATGATTTCATACTTGAGTATAGGATACCTTCTTAGTTCAGGCGTGGTGTCAGAGCTATAACCTTCCTCCAAAAGCACACAAAGCAAGCAAAGAAGATGGTGGTTTTTCTGTCTCCTGTTTTCACTCAAGTTGTGAAGAGTGCAGGTTTAAGTATCCAAACTTAGCTCTTAAAAAAATAAAAATCTGCAAGGGCAATTCTCTGAGCAGGTACGTTATGGTGTAAAACTAATTTTACTCATATAATTTCTGTGGAATGGCAGCTAGAAAATTAACCTTCATATGTCTCTCTCTGCATACTAGAAATAAAATACATGTATCTTTTTTTTTTTTTTTTACTTTTTTTTTACATTTTCTCGGATATTCTTATGAACCTTAACTAAATTGAACCAGGTACCTCATCTCACTATCAGGAGCACTGGCAGTTATCAATGCTGTACCCTGCTTTGCTTTGGATGGTCAGTGGATATTAAATTCTTTCCTGGAAGCCACGTTGAGCTCCCTAATTGTAGAAAAACAAAACAGAGAGCTTGTTGGCTTTTTAATTTTGCTTGCTGGAAGTGCACTTTTGGCTGCCAATGTTGCACTGGGACTTTGGATGGTGACAGCACGATAGGACATTGGATATTCTTCCATCAGTTCTCAAAGTACACAGAAATAATGAATCCATTGCCTTTTAAAATTCGTCCAGTACTGAGATTGAAATAATTCCCTTAAAATGACACTGAAAGAACAATCAACTGGTGGTTGCTGTTTTAATTTAAAACTTTACAACACCATGCCTGTGGTCATGGGAAATCTAATAGGAAAAAGTAGGAGCCTTTTTAACCACTCTTTAAGCACTGTATTAATTTTGGAGAAATTGCATTTTAAGATTTCATAGGAAAAAATCAGACTTCATTAATTCACATCTTGAAATAAGGGAATTATTTTGCCTCAAATTTTTGTAAAGTGGGAGGAAAAAACAGTTTTATTTTATAATTTTAATAATTAATTAATTAATAATTAAATTTAATTTTATTTTATAATTGTCAGAAGATCTGTGTGGGCTCTGATCATTTCTCAATCAGCATAGTCTTCAGTGACTTGTTTTGGCTTTTCTAGCCTGGTATTCCACCAAACTGGATTCTAAGAAGCCCTAAAGTGTGGTCTCAAAATGGGGAAAAGCTAGGTAAATGCATACCATGTGTTAATGGGGGAGAGCAGCCATATGGGTTAGTGGCTTTCCTTTTCACCTGGCCAAAATGACTGGAGGAACGTCGTCCTCAGGATGTAGATGAGAAGTGCCAATGTCTGCTAAAAATGAAGCATGTGGGAGGATAACAAAGCCCACATTTGTGTTGCTTACACTTTCAGTTGTATATTATCATACGCAGCTGAAGTTTTTTTAAAGGCAATATTTGTCAGCAATAGCTACAAGATAACTGAAATTTAGTTTCTGAGTGCTGAAGTATGTTATGCATAGTTTTCCTAAGTGATATGTAATGTTTGTGGTGTTTTACTCAGAAAATAATACTGTATTCTATCTGTTCACAGTTGAAAGTGAAACCTATTGTTTTTATGGTGTCTATCCTCCAATGCTATGCATGTAATATGTACAGTAACTCACTGATGATTTTCTGTATTTCAAAGGGTTGTTTTCCTTTGCTAGGATTCATTCTGTTCAAAGATAGCTAACAAAGATATTTAGCTGAAGCTGGTCTTACATATGAACTATTTAGAGGAAGAGTATGATTGTGATTTGAACTATTTAAATATTTGGCTTTGCTTTCTGAGATGAATACAGACCATATCTTTGTTCTTAAATGAACAGTGGAAGAACAGTCAGTATTTTACTGACTGAAGTATGTCTGACATGCTTTGAAGCCCTTTAAGTCTGTAGTATTTTGTACCCAGTAGGATTATATATTGAATGTCTTGTCCTCCTGTGATATATTGCCTAGTTTATATATAACAGGTTCAATCAGAGCCTTGCCTCAATATAAGCTGATATTTGAACAAAAACGTTTTAGTTCGGGAGCCTCAATATTTGAAATAGGAAACTTTAGAAAATACCCTGCAACTTCTGCCTCATACAGTGCTCCCCACAGGAGCTGCTGCAGCTCAGAGTTCCTTTACAGAAACAGCCTTTCCGTCAGGAGCTAAAGTGGAACCTAAGCTCATGGATCCTGGCTTGCAGGGAGTACTGAAACATCCATGACCAGGTAAAATAGATTCTTTTGGCACCTGAGGTGAAAGCCTGGGTAATTTCAAAGCGGGGCTGAGCCCAGTTCGTGGTGCTACTGCACAGATTCATATCTGATGTTTGCATTTGCCCACTGATGTGTACTTTTGCACAGTAGTTTTCACACTTAAGATGGACTCCTTTCTTAAGATGACGCAAGCAGTTATGAGAGACCATGTTTATTTATTTGTTGTTGGCTGGTTTACATCCCTTTCCAGTGCTGCCACAGGCTGGGTGGGCCCTTGAAGTTCACCTCTCTGGGGTGGCTGGCCTGTGCCTCTCCTTTTCAGTCATTTCAACCCAGGCAAATTGGGATGGGTCCTGGTAGGAGAGAGTAAATCCTCCAATCTAGTGTGAGCTCGTCCCTCTGGGGACCATTAAAAGTAACACAAAGTGCAAGAAAGAAAAAACAAACTACACCCTGTAAGTCTAACTTGTCATCACTCCTGGAAACATACAGAGGTTTCAGAGTAGCCGTTCTGATGGGCCACTCTGCCATCCCTCTGTGGACAGGAGGGCAGGAGCAGCCTGGTCCTTGCCCAAGGCCTGGCTCTAAGGCTCTCTTCCAGACTGCTCTCTCGCCTCAGTGGCTGTTTACTGATCTGAGCTCTTCCTTTCAATGGCTCTGTGACACTTTCCTCTGTCTCATCCAATCTACATTCCAAAAAATTAATTTGCACTTGGAAGTTTAATGTAATTTAGTAAGGCAGGATATTTACTTTCAAAACATGTCAAGTCTGATATTTATTTATTCATGTTGACTACAGTGGCTTGGAACAGTCCTTCAGCATAGTGCCTCTCATGGAGATGTAGGCAACAGATTTAGAAGAACCCAAAGCTTCTGAATTGGCATGCACAAATTTCATCTTCTACAATGAGGCTGGCAGGCTGTTCCTGGTTATTTATTGTGCTACCAAAACATGCAGCTTTATCAAATGAAGCTAAAGCCAGTTTACTTTACACAGTCACTGAAGGCCACAGTTTTACCAAGTAGAACTTCAGTCTGTGTCTGACCTCATAAGCAAGAAGAGGGTGGATAAGACATCGGTCATGGCTTTAGCAAAACAGACAAACTAGTGCACTGTGAAGACCCTAGATCTCTTGTATGGAAGAGAGAGTACTAGAAGTGCTTAAAAGTAATTCATGAGTCCATTTCTCCATACACTAAAATTCTACTGAGTAAGGGTTGATTTAGGTATGTACAAGAATCAAGACTTTAAGCAAACTAGGTATGAATGGTGACCCAGCACATCTTAGATTAATGTGGACAAAGGTAATAGGTAGGTTGGACCACTCTCTGAAGAAGAAGTTGTTCAGTGGATCCATTTCATTCTCCATAATCCTAACATATGGATTACATTCTGATAAGCATGGGCCATACATACACTTACTGGGAGGATTTTTCCTGGGGTTTTGGTCATTTATTTAGCAAGAGAAAACACAAAAGTACAGGGTAATTTTTGTGTGTTGGATTTTTACTGGAGTATTTGTGATGTGTCTTTTGTTTTTGTAAAAATAGAAAGGAAGTAATTCCTTAAAATTAAATCCTTCTACATTTTAGTCTAATTAGCCCCTCAGAATCTTTAATACAGGGTCCATCAATATAATTATAGGGCGTATTGACTGGACTATAAAACACAGCACTCTTAAAGATTGGATGGCTGCTACTATTTATGTATATACTATGCATTTTAAATCTGTATCAGATGGAAGAAGTAATGTCTAATATTCAGAAATGTTATACTTAGCTTTTGTTTGAAAATTTCCAGAAGAATTCCATAATTATAATCATTGTTCTAACTTGTTTTTTATTAAATTTTTTATATCAGCAAATATTTACATAGCATGTTCTGATAATGCATGATACGACATGGAAATGGCAAACTCCTTAGCATGGGGGATGTTACATGCTCTTTGCTAACTTAGGAAATTAAAACCAGCTTGCTTCTGTACAAGTTAAATGAAAGAGGCTTCACTAGAAAAAGTGTAGACAAACTTGCAGATTAGTCATCCCAAATTATGAGCCACAGTGGAAAATTTGTTAACTCATCCTTTTTATTTAGAAGGAAACAACCAACGATATTGATACTGATTCTTTCAGTGATAATTCTGCATTTGTGGATGTGTGTGTATACATACATTTGTATAACAAATACGTACATAGCCATAGGATGTATTAGTGCTTTTTTAGGGATAACTTAGAGCAGTCCTCCATATTCTGCAATGTAGGCTTTTGTTTTTCCTTCTCTCTGTGAATTCTCTCTATGGTTTTCTCTGGATTTGAAAACAGAAACTTATGTTTTTCCCCCATAAGTAATTCTTAACTTCTTTATTAACAGAAGACAAGTGATGGGGACATAATGTAACCTCAGCTGCATGAGTTTTGTTCGGCTGATGTTTAAAATATGGTTCTTACTTTCTGTGAAGCCTCAGCTACAAGCATGGTAAACACAGTTTTTTCAGGGCCACTAAAAGAGATCAGCCTTGGAATGCATCACCCTCTTATTGCTGCTGTTTGTGCTGTTCTGAATAACTGGGATGAACAAGACTGTGTAGACCTTACTGAAGAAACAGTTTTCAGGACAGAACTCTCCATGGAAGGCAGGGTGTTTCAGCTTTCTTTTAATAAGGATATATTTTGTTCCATTTAGCACAATCGCAGCGTTCCCATAGCTTCCCATACATTTTACATGATGTCAAAGGGTGACCTGTAGGAATATTTTTAAAATAAATTATGTATGTCTTACTAATTCAGAGATCAATACAGATCTGGATATCACTAATGACAGATGAAGAAGGCTTATAAAGTTTTGTATAGCCTAGTCTCTATTTATATATAGAGCTAAACTCTAGATATAGTTACTTGTAAAATATGCATTTTGTACACTTGCTCTCAGACCAATTTCCACAACCAGTCTTTCCTCAGCTTTATTCTTGCAATCTTGTGAGTAAGGAACCTTGAATCTTAACACAGGTAAGATCCAATATTGGCAAATATTTTATATCTTCTTTATCCTGAATTTCATGTAACGCTTTCTATTGATTAGTTATTTAATGTGGCTGAGTTACCTGGGGTACACACCCTGCATCAATGCAGCATTTGGGAACATCGCACTGAGGACTGCCAGAAAACAGCAGCTCTGTGACTTCTGGCTTGGGCTCATCCACTCCATCATGTGAAGAGCAGATGGCAGTGTTTAGGGGCAGTGAAGAACTTCAGCTTATGGCAGCTTTATGAAACTTTCACACTGCTGACCCGGTGTGAAAGGACAGGAACAAAGAGCAGGATATGACACTGCAATTCCATTCATTCCATTTACATTGTCATGAAACCTGAAAAGAAGTTGTAATTAACATTTCAGAGCAGGAAGATGTGTTTTCCAGCCCTTCACTGAATCATTCAGTGAGTGGTGATCAAACTTTTTTCTTAACACTTTTCATTCCTTCAATATATATGTGCTGAATAAGTAGCATGGGTAGCTGTAGCTTATTTTTTAAAATGGAGTTGGATATTTCTCACCTCTAGATGTTCATCCTGGGATGGTTTTTGGAGCATCATAGTATAACTGATCTTCATTGATACTTGGTTGAAAGTTTGGAGGCTATTTCCAAGCCATCACTAGAAAAATCTATTTCCAAGTTGTTTGTTGATATTTTAAATTCATCTTTTCCTTACATAACATTGCTTTTAGATTTCATATACTTAGTTGATCTTATCTGAAGCCTGTCAATAGAATATGTATTGTTTAGAAATTCACTGTAGGTTTTTTTTTTCCTCTACATGGCCTTATTTTTCACACTGACTCACAGCTGTGGAATGTTAGATTTTTAGACCCTTTGTTCCCACTATGCATTGTTCATGATCATGGTTTTTTTTAAAAAAGGAAAAAAAAGAAAGCTTCAGTTTGAAAATGTCGGCTAACAAATATATGGAACACTGAATAATGTATTGTAGTTTTGTTTTGTCTTTTTTCTCTATTTAATTAACGAAACAATAAATATTGTTTTCTATGTATGATAAATGTATCCTGCAAATAAATTCATTCTCTGATTGTTGATGTGCTTAAGTCTGTTTGTAAAAATAAGGTAGAGTGACATAATTCCTTATTAGTGGCAATTGCCATATTCTCTCATATATTCTCATTCTCTTCATATGTGATTCATATTCCTTCTGCCGAGATACACCAACAAGATACACCATCCTTTTTCGTGTCTGACCACCTCCTAAAAATAATAATAACTATCACTTTACTTTCCCTTATTTATCAGTTTATCACAGTAATAGTTGAAGTGTTTGATACAGGAGGTCATCGTCAAGGTAAGCAAAACCACTGCTCTGGCCAGTCCTGTGTGAAGAACTTAAAATGTCAGATCTTCACAAGTGAACTTACATCTCACTACCTTTGATTTGTTTGTCCAGGCCAGCCCAGAGCTGGGCACGTTCCCTGGCTGGTTCTGGACAGGTTTCCTTCGGTATGCACGTGGTGTCTGGGCTGCACTAGCCCCGCGTAACCGGGTGCCTCAGCTTTGTTTGAGAGGGAAGCGTTGCTGCTCTGTTTCTTGAGCGAGCTCATCTGGAGCCAGCCAGGTTATTTGTTCTGAGAACTAAATTGTCCTTTGTTGCTTATTGGACACGCTGTTACTTTATACAAGCAGAGCTGTTTCAGCAATTGTGGCTTTGTTCCCAGATAAAAGATTACCATGAGAAATGGGCACAAAGCACAGATCGGACACATTGGTAGGATTTCCCAGATAGGTTGCTATGCAGTTTTTGCAATTTTCTGAATTGCATTCTTCTGGCATGAGGAAATGCCTTTTATTTTTCCTCTTACCCATGTTAAAGGTAGAGACAATAGCATATTTTTTTTGCTGAAGCATGTAAGCTTTTAGGAGAGTTCTGAGGTTTTTCAGTTGGTTTTGAAAATGTTATCCTTTACTGTGATTAGGTATGTTCCTCTTGTAGTCTGAAAAAACAATCAATTATATCCTAATGTCATCCTGAGGAATGTTGCTTTCTTCACTAATGTAATTTCAGGGTAAGATTTAAAAAGAAATCCTGTATCTATGAGTCTTATTGCTGGTAACTTTATATAGAAAGCTAAATATAATTCTTCCTCTGATCATACCAGTTTGAACCACCAAGCAGAGGCATTCCTAAACATCTGCAGTAGATTTGTATGCACTGAACTCACTTAAATACTTTTTTAAAAGTATTTTTATGATCTTTTGATGTGACCTAATAAACAAAGTACAATTTAAGGTTTGATTCTAATGTTATGGTGGTAAACTGGGAGAATTCACAACATCTATGAGGACTAAGCACACAGACTAGTGTAGGTAGACTAAAGTTTTCCCCTTTTTTTACCTCAGAGAGATGTGGGTCTGGTGTTTGCTTTCATACTTTTAAGGCTCTGGTGGTGTTGAAATGTAATTGGATATTTTTACCAATTATGTATCATATTCTCTACATTTATGATTAGTTCTACCTCTTTTTAGTTCTTTGCAAGTATATTAGTGGCTGAATAGTATGTCACTGCCACTTCTGCCTGTCTTGAAAACACATGGTCATACATCCTTTTTTATTTCCCCCTCAAAGGAATCTTTCAAACTGAAATACTTTTTTCCCTTCTTTTTTTTTTTAATGTCATCCTTTTTATTTGCTATTGCATTACAAAAGTTCCTGTCCTTTTCCCTCTCATGCCTCTTTGAGGACCTCTATTAAGATATTACTAGATTTTTTTTTTTTTTTTAATTTCTCCAAACCGACTGAATTTGATTCAGTTGCCCACGCAGGCATCTGGTGTGATCTGAGATATCCTAAGGTGTTCTTAGGCTAAAAATCTGACTTGAAACAACGTTTTGAAACTCATCCCCCACTTGTCTCCTTTTGTCTCCTGGTGGATAAGTTTTAGGGTTTCTAAGATCTACACATGGGGCTGGCAGATGTGGGTGAGGCCCTACTGGAGATCAAAGACATTCTGGACCAGCTGCTGGATACTTGGAAAGGTACCTGAGGGCATTTTGTATCACACCAGATGCTTACACGTGGGCAACAAATCAAGCCAAACAGCCTCCTTTTCTTCCTTGTGTTTTTTTTACTTTTTGGCTCATGAATTACAGTAGACTTTTTGAGTGAGTATATCTGACATAAAATTCATCTAAGCTTTTCTGTTTATGCAGAATAGTGTGATCCAGACTGTTGTATAAAAGTCAGGCTAGCAGAATACGTGCATTGTCCTCCTGCACTGACCTTACGCCTGGAAGCAGCAGAAATTAGTGTTGCTGCCTTACCTACAGCAAGAAAAAGGAAGGTGGATCTTATAAGGAAAATCCCATCAGTCTCAAGCTGTGGAGGCACCAGGTAGAGATAAGGCTGTGTGAGGGGACTGTGATCATCTCAGCCAAGTGCCATAATTGTGCATTTGTCTGGTTTTTAACTTGCAGAAGAAAAGAAATTGTGACACAGTTAAGAACGGGATAAAATTGGGGAAGAGACTGATAGAGAGAGGTGGTTTGTTCATTTACAGAATCATTAATAACTCCACAATAAGCATTTTTACTATTTTTTTTTCATTGAAGCATTTATAGAGCTGACCTGCAACTAGAACTAACAAACTTCCATCGCTGGTAGAAACACATTGGTGGTAAGATCAGAGGGGCAATAAAAGCCAGTCCTTCTAGACAGCAGTTCAGGGTGTTCAGACTTCGGAGTTGTGTCCCTCTCCCTGACCGAGGATCAGGACCAATCTGACTTTCAGGTAGTCTGGATGCAAAGTCAGAACTTTTCTCCTTCTGTTTCCACATTCTCCCTTCAGCATGAGTTAACCTTACAGATACAATTATTAAGAAAATAATTTTTTTAATGTTTTGCCCCTTGGCTTTGTTTTCATTCCTGCAGCTATATGAATAACTGGCAGATACTTGGCCAAACCACCTGTATCTCTATCATTGCTGCAAAATCAACAAAGACAGATTATGAATGTGCATTACAAACCACAAATTCCTGGGTACTTACCACTGGTTTTACCACCAACAAATTTAATTTTTTTTTTCACTTTGACTGTTTACTGCTCTTTATTAGATGCTTGAATTTATTACCTGGAAATGTTCTGTGAAGCACGTGCAGTGCTCAGCGTGCTGCAGTGCTGAAGGAAGGAAAAAATGGGCAACACAAAAACTTGCATAGTGTGCTTTTTACAACAGAATTCACTGTTTCATTTAGTGAACCAACACAGATAAGATTATTTTGGCATAAATGAAGGATCTGGTTATTTTTCCAGCATTTATATTCAAAGGTATTCCTAAGAAGAGCAGTTCAGTAGTTAACCTAACTGGCCTCTGTGTACCATTGACCTCTGCAATTAAATGTAGCTGAACCAGAAGTTAGACCAGAAGTTAAAATACTACTGTCATTGTTGTGAAAACTTCAGCATACTATCAAATGATAATTTTTCATAAACATGCAGAAACCTATTGTTCACTTGAGAGTTTAACTAGCTGGAACGGCACATTTTTTTAACTTTTTTTTTTTTTCATTTTGATTGAAAATATCAAAAGCCATTCTGAAGAGAACATTTTAGCTTTCACTTACAGGGTTACTTAGAGGGGTTCTCTTTTAGCACATGCAAATGATGGTGTAAAAATAAAACTGTATAATTTAACAAAGTGATACTAAATGTCTAAATCACTCTGTTTTCATCTATATGGTCATGAAAACGAATCTGTCATATTCTGACATAAAATAGCAAAAATAATCCAAAAAATTAATGGTCACACAAGTTTAAAAAAATAATAATTTTTATTATTAATTACAGTAAATTGGGAGTGAAAGCCCCTTAAATGAAGGTCCTCTTCTAGATCAAAAAGGAGTTAAAAGGCAAAATAAACCTCTTGTCTTCTGCCATGGGTTTGTGTATATACAGATATGAATTTGATAAGCACTTGATTAACTTCTGCTGGCCTGCACTAGCATCAGTTTAGATAAAAATAATGAGTGTTAGCGGCCTTAGAAGGCTGTGAACCATATAGGTCGTGGCTGCAGTGAAGTGGCACTGTCAGATCCATAAAACACAACTTGCACTGAAGAAAAATGGTCAAGCAGCTCTGTCTGGGGCTGGGCTGTGAGGCCAGCCTGCAGGACGGGAATCCATCCCATTGTGCTTCCCTGTGTGACCTGCAGCACCCTTCAGGGCCAGCCCCAGAAAGGCACCTGCAGTCCTTAGCAGGGACGTGGGCCAGTAGAGCTCACTAAGCTCCACCATTAAGACCTTTCTTGCCCTGAGGTCAAAGGTCCTCCAGAACAAGCTCAGATTTTTACCCAAAATAGCCCCAAGCTCTTCTGCACGTGCCCAGCCCTGGCAGCAGAAGAGCTCAGGTACAACACCCAGGCTGGGGTCTGGCAATGGCACTCGGTCTCAGTGAGGAATTTTTAAATCCAGCATCCCATTAGTTCTGTCTTTGAAAATGCTGTGTGCAGGGGTGGGAGCAGGATACAGCAGATGGGAAAGAGCCTGGGTACAATCCAGTGTCTGTTTAGTGAACCACTGGCCAGTTTATGTAATACTATATAGGTGAGTTCCAGGTCTTGGCCAGGACCTACTTAAAATCTCCAGGACAGAGCCACGAAGTTTCCAGAAATGTTTTAAATGGTATCTTGGTTGTTCGGGTTTTTTTAATCTTTGCTATATCTGCAGATGCATACAAAACATGTAAGAATGAGGTGTTTTCTTGCTGGAGAGGAATGTTAAAGAGATACTGCCAATTTTAAGCTTTAGGGGAAAATGCTTTTATTTTAGAGAATAAAAATGCTTTAATATTTGAAAAGCTGTTCTGCTTTTCTACAGTATTTGCTGAAATACCTTTTCAATGTTTAAGAAAACATTTTAACTTTCTTCCAAGTCTAGGAAGTGTGCAGCTTGGGCCATGGAAACTTATGAACACAGGAGCTTTGAAATGGGCTGTCTCCTCTTCAATTGCTCCAAATGTTTGACTTTGCTGTATCAGCACCAGTTTGGTGCTGATAAAAGCTTGCAGTTGTCTAGCTGTAAGGAAAGCCAGCTGTCTTAAGAACAGCTTAAGTTATTAGTCAGTCAGGCATCTGAAATTAGAAATTTTTGCTTGTGCATCCCAGGCTTTGGAATGCTGTCCTGTGAAATCTAACACTGCAGCCAGACAATTAGACCTGATACCAGGAAATTGCAGGTCCAAATTGAATGGAGTCCTTGAAGTAGACCCTGAATATGATATGCATGTGAAAACAGAGCTAAGTTATGCACGAGCAATAAGACTGTTATCAATATGAAAATGTGAAGGACTCCTTTCTTCCATCCTCATTCACCACAGACAGTGTAGCCACCACTGTACACTGACATTAGTGGGAAACATCCTGGCCCTACATGGGGGGGAGTATCAAGTGTTAAAGCAATAGCAGAATAAAGTGGCATGGCCTAATGAACAGTGTCAGAATTGGACCTACTGAAGGAGGAAAACAGTTGCTTCAACTTAGAGAATGAAGGAAGGGGTTTCTCTTGATGTAGTTAATGCATTTTGCAAAGCTCTTTACTTCTGTAGTGCAAGACATAGCCCTGTTCTTCAAGCACATGTTGTAAAAGTTATTTTGTACTGAAGCATAAGGCTGTAGCAATCAAATGGAATTTGGAAGGTTTTTTTGCTTTGGGCTGTAACAAGCTTTCAAGGCTGCCTGTTGATTGAACAGGCTCCTGCTATGAGGAGAGGAATTCAGGGATTGAACCCCACCTAGCTTGAGTCACTTGCTGTAGGCATTTGGAAAGTCACCCCAGCCTCTCTCTAGAGTTAATAAAGACAGATATACCACCACAGATAAGCCATGTGAGGAGCACCAGGCTCTGGGGCTGCTTCTCACCCAACATACTGCAGATCCAGCCTGGGTGAGCAGCCTGGGCACAGCCAGCTCCACAGCCATGTTGCAGAAGGACTACATTAATAGATAGGATTGCTCAGAGCACCTGCACAGAATAATGAGTGTTGGTTTCTACACTGCCTTATTTCCTCTTTCTTTCTTTGGTCCACAACACATTTATAAATAAAAAGCTTGGTGTGAATAAACTGGCTTGTGGTCACAAGACCTTGTGACTCAAAAGGTCTTTATTCACACACACCATATTCCTCTAGAGAATGTTTCAGAACATGTTCTAAAAACTGTAACTGTTGGTCTTAATGATTCATTTCAGTCTAGTAACACAATATCTCTTCTTATATATGTGGGTGTCATTAAGACCACTGAAACATGATGAATAATTTGTAGTTGCTAGGTATCTGGAACTATCAATCTCTTATTTTTTAAAGTAACAATTACAATAAAAAGAGTTTCAAAAGTAAACAATAGTGCTTAAAAGTACTAATGATGAAAACAGTGATTTAGAAACCAACCTATCTAGAACAGGCTTAGAAATAAGCCAAATGAATGCCTGAAGACAGGCATTCTCAGTTACATGTGTGGCCTCACATCATCCCTGTCCACCTCCCACACCGTACATCTCTGCTGTCGTTGTAAATAATCACTTTTTACCTTCAGAACTGTTCACCAGCCTTTTCTTTATCTTTCTGCCAAGACCAAGCCTCAAGGCTGGAAAGCCAATTAGAGATACAACTTCCCTGTCACGGCTGACTGCCACATTCATTCATTGGAGAGGGACTTTTCACAAGGGTGCGTAGTGACAGGACAAGGGGAAAAGGGTTTAAGTTGCAAATTTACAATTAATTACATTTAGATTGTGTATTAGGAAGGAATTCTGTGAGGGTGGTGTGGCACGGGAATAGGTTGTCCAGGTTGGGGATGTCTCTGGAAGTGTTCCAGGCCAGAGTGGATGGGGCTTTGAGCAACCTGGTCTAGTGGGAGGTGTCCCTGTCTATGGCAGGGGGGTTGGAATGAGATGATCTTTAAGGTCCCTTCCAATCCAAACCATTCGATGATTCTATGATTACCAGTTTGACACTGAATTCACAACCTGTGTTTTTTCTACCTCCTGCTTTTCCCAGCACCTCTCCCACCTCCTCACTTTGACTTCACCTTCTCACTAACAAATTCAGAACCACATTGCAGAGTTATTAGTATCTGCCTGCCTTTGTTTTGTCAGTAATACATGATTTTTAAATGAAAAAGTGATAATTTCTCAACAAGCCATTCCTATGCAGTCAGGAGGAAGCAAAGGAGGAGCACGGCATCTGTGTTTTACTCTTGATTTAGCTGGGGATTTAATTAGCAAATATATTTGTCGGACTTTCTGGTTTTTACATGTCTTCAAAAGAAATGACTGTGGTGATACAATTGACAAGGACTGCTTAGAGAAAGATGACTCCCAATGTAATTATGTTCAGTTTGCCAGCTGTGGCAACTATTTGAAAGACTGCACTTCTGGCCAGAGATTATTAGCTTATATATACCAGGTTACATACTTTCATACAATCTATTGCTTAATGCTTTATCTCCCTTGAGGGCATTAGAGATATTAGGGAAAAACCTGGATTCACATTGAAGGATGATTTGCTTTAGGAAGAAAGACATTTTTACAGTGAATAAGCATTACATGCATCATGTAAAGATGCAGCTAAGATTTTGGAAAGTGACTACTGAATCTGGGTACATTTTTAGAATTCTCAATCTAAAGGATTTATTTTACCAATGCAAGAGAACAGAAAATGAAGTCTTTTTAAAAGAGCCAACCAGAACCATTGCTTGCCACGCACTTACATTTGCATTTGTATCTGTGACTGATTTGCTTCCCACTGAAATAAAAAATAAAATGGTGGGAAAAACTGAAGACAGGTGCTAGTAAGGGCACTAACCATATTATCACATGCAATCACACTAGTTTCCTGGACAGCTGAAATAATAGCAGCCTGGTTTAGTGCCTTGGACTGGTTTCTACTGGGCGACTGCACTTCACAGTAAAGCCTGCAATATATCTGTCATCAAAATCAGCAGCACCTTAAATGTGATGCTGAGTAACTACAGCAAGTGCTGAGAAAATCTCCACATCTGCCCAGGCTTGGGTTTGCTTCCTGGAGAAGCAGAAAGATGATGGTCTGAGTTACAGAATATTTCCACCATTAATAAACTGAACTCAGTTTTACAAGATCTGAATTAAACTTTCAGCTCAGCCTGTGTAAAACAGGAGCAATAATGTTTTGGTGATTTGCTGATCCCTTTTGTTTTCAGTATTTGGATCATAAATTCTCTGTGTAGAAACTCCCTTTTCTGAGTGCAGTGATGTGAGGATATAACTCTCTTTGGAGAGAGGGGCTCCAAGTACTGATAAAAAGATGGTTTGAAAGTAGTGTGCACTGGAAAAACTGGTTTTTAGAAAAAAGATACTAGGTTTTAAACATGATCCCTGTCACAAAGTCCAAACCCCAACAGCAGGATGCATTTTGCAAATTAAGTCAGTCAGGAAGTCAGCAACAGTGAAAGCAGAACAAGAAAAGGCAGTTGTAGACAGCAGAGAAATCAGAAACTGATGGAACTAACATCATACAAAGGACTCAGCAGGAGGGGATGCAAATGACCAGTATCAAACAGAATCAAGTATGATTGAGAAGAAGAAAGGAAGAAGCTCTGAGAACAAACAGTGCTGCATTCAGTGGGCAAAAGTGCAGTTTGAGTGGGAAGGTGGAGAAAGCTCTGCTGATTTCTAAATAACAGATAAAGATGCTAAGATAAATGAAAGATAATAAGGTAAATCAAATATCAAAGAGCTATAGACAGAAGCAGGTCTGGAGTAGTATGCAGCAAAAGAAAAACCAAGTTAACGGAGGAAATAATTGGGAGAGCACTGAAGAATAAGTGAGGATTTTAAGTGATGATCACAGGAAAGAAAGAAGAGAGAATGGAACTGAGGAGACAGGAAGTTGAAAGTGGGAATGAGAGAGATGACTGGAACTTGAAACTGCAGAAAGAGTGTAAGGATTAAAGAGGGGTCATATAGATAGCCATTACTTCTCCTTCATTCAGAGGTATCTCATATTTTGGGGGTTTTTTATTTCCTTGTCTTCTTACTCATGCAGCACTTTATATATTTACACCACAGCTGCATTACATGTTTTTAATATTTGTTATTTCAAGCAGCTTGCAATATGACCTTAGGGGAGGCTTAAGGTTTTATAGCAACCTTTTACCTACCCACCATCTCTTCTCAGGAAATTTCCAGTTCATTCCTGCCATGACTGAAATGCTGCATGATAGCATCTTTGCAAAGCCTTCAGAAACAGCACAGGGCCAAAAGCATCTTATTGCTTCTCGGTTAGCATTCTCTCAAAGTCAGTTTAATCCCACATATTTAGTGCTGCAAGCAAGCAATTTCAGAAAATTAAACTGGAATTTCCCTATGTGTTTACGATATGGCAGTAATGATAGATTTTTATTTGTAGTTAAATATTATCCTGCAGTGTTTACCAATTAAATATTCAAGGCACACAGGGAAAGTGATTGTGGGCTTGACTGAAAGCCAGAGGAAGGGAGAAAATGTCATCAATTCAGCTGTGGTTTAGAATTGATAAAACTAGCCCACAGAATGATTTGTGAATAAATGTGTGCATTTCACTAATACATTGGAAGTGGGAATGCTTGCTTTTAAGGGCTGGAACATTTATGAGACATTTAACTCCTAAACAGTTTATAAATAGAGCTTTATGTTGTTTTCAACAGGATATACTGTAAACATGTTACTGGAGGCTACCATTCAGACAGACTGCATATAATCCAGGAAATGGAATATGCCATGCATGGTGGATGCCATATGAATAGGACTACTCTGGCAATAGCACATGCACTGTCCCTTAAAGCTGAGCTTCATTAATTATTATAAAGGTAGAAGTGAGGCTTACTAACAAAAGTAAGCTAATGCTACTCACAACATATAATTTGACCAGAAATATCACCTACAAGCAGAAAACTATGGGTTCTTTACCATCAAAAAGTACCATTTACATTTCGAACAAAACACAGGAAAAAAAATATTGTGTTTTTAGCTTGATATTATTCATTAATGAGAAAGAAAAACAATAGGAAAACCATAGAATGGTTAAGGCTGGAAAAGACCTTTGAGATCATCAAGTCCAACCATCAATCTAGTGCCACCACCATGTTCAACATTAAACCATGCCCTCCAGTGCCCTACCCGCATGTTTTTTGAACACTTCCAGGGATGGCGACTCCAACACTTCCCTGGCTAGCCTGTTCCAATGCCTTGCAATGCTTTCAGAAGAAATTTTTTCTAATATTCAATCTAAACCACCCCTGGTGCAACTCAAAACCATTTCTTCTTGTCCTGTCACTTGCTACTTGGGAGAAGAGACCAACCCCCACCTGGCTACAACCTCCTTTCAGGTAGTTGAAGAGAGCAAGAAGGTCTCCCCTGAGCCTCTTTTTCTCCTGGCTAAAAAACCCATCTCCTTCAGATGCTCATCATAAGACTTGTGCTCCAGACCCTTCATCAGCTCTGCTTCCCTTCTCTGGACTCACTCCAGCACATCAAATAAATCTAATAGGAAGTAAAGCCAATTTGTTGCCAAGTGGTCAGTAGTCTAAACAGTCCTATAATGCATAGTGATAATGGGCTTGCTGTCTTGTCCAGAAATCAAAGAAATTTTTCAGAGTCCCTTGGGTTTACCTGGCAGAACTACAATCATGTGGTCTCATAACTAGAAGGGATCCAACAGTAGAAATGCTGACAAGAACATATTTCCAGGGAAGCAGAGTACTTAAGAGTAAGGTGCTTACTAGTATTTCCTCTGACAATCTTGACTGCCTCCTGCAGCTCTGTTGCAGCCATGTGATCCCACGGGACTTGTTTCCATACCACTAGGAAGCACTACAGCAAGCACCGTGCCTGCAGATCAGAGGGACCCCGACATCAGTACTCAAGCCTGGTTTATGACAGGATCAGCTGTTATCTCTTAGGGCCGAGTCTTTTAATCCATCTACACAGTTTCAATGCAGGAGAGTGTGTGGGAAGGCAGAGCTGGGTGTTGCTCCTACACTCCTGCAGTGCTGCGGCCAGCAAAGGCTCCACACTAAGTCTGGCTGCACCGAGCTGCCCATAACACAAAGGATAAGTGGCCCCATCCACCAGGAGAGCCCTGGGCTCCTTGTGTCAGTGGCTCTCAGTGCCGCAGAGAAACCATGTCAGAGTGCAATAAAATCTGTGGTAAAGTTTTCTGAAAGAATGGAGTCAGGCAACTGCATAATTTGTTCCAAGAAGTCTGCATGACATATTGGTTAAGTTTTACAGCTTTGTTTGACATACCCAAAAGTGGCTGTCACACAGAAAATGTATCTTGTCTTTTCCTGAGCCATTTTTATTGCAAAATCTGTTATTCAGCATTCATTGATCCAAAAATGAATTCATACACTTTCTCATTAGTTTCCACACACTTCCTAAGCAAACAGTAAAAGTTAAAGGCTGGCAGTTCAGTATTGTTTATTGTTACATGGGGCTCTGTCAGTTTGAGTATGTGATGAAGACAAATACAATAGTGCACGATTTAAAACAGGAATCAGGAAGAAAATACAATCCAAGAGTTTCATTTCAGCGTTCTCAAATATCTTTTTGAATCCATGTCTTTTGGCACTGGCAAGACACCAACTGAGCTCTTTTGGCACAATGAAACACAGTATCATTGATTATGACAGATAGCCCCTGAAAACTGGGCAAAATAGGAAAAAGGTCAGGAAGTAGTGAGCACTCAGAGCACCGAAGCTTGAATTCATCAGAGTACAAAAGCAAGGCCACCATATCACTGCCTAGATCAGAAGAGAAACCTAACCAGGATTTCTAGAATCCTGCAGGTACGACAATACATTCTTTTCTTCTTACAGCTTAACCCCTGCATAGTAGCAATCCCAAAATACTGAAAGCATAGGAGCCAGACCAAACTAAATTTCCAACCATTTGATTTAGGTCATAAAACCAACTCTTCTATGAAGTTTAAATTAAAAAATTAGAATGTTTCCACACGAGAAGTTCTAATGACATTACCTATTACTGACGTTCTTAATTTTGCATGTCATGCTAGTAAAGTTGGGATTGGGAAGTGACAGGAAACAAAATAGCTACTTGCTTTTTTTCAGGATTCATGCACTCACAAAAGTAAGACCCTTACTTTAAAATAAAGAAAATACAATTCCATGTTATTCCATAAGATACTTGAAGTCCTTAGTTTACAGAACCCTGTACAAATACCCTTCCTTTGTGTATGTGTACAGTCTTTGTCTATTGAAGCAACTGGGATCTTCAGTGCCTATGCTTTGACATAACTCTCATCAAGGGAGGTTTTTGTTTCAAATTTTGTCCAGACAGAGGAAATTAATGACAATTTGAATTTTGTATAAGAAATCCTTTTGCTCTGTCTCTTTCTCCAAGTCTGCATTTCTTTCACCATTTTCAGCCCAAAAGTCAAAATAGATACAGTACTCAAAAGTCCTACCTTTGAAAATTATCCTCAGGTGTTACTAGCAGCTGCAGGTTCTATTGGAAATCCCCTTAAAAATTTGAAAATCTTCCCTCTCCAGATTTTCACCTCTCACCACTTTGCAGAAAACCTTCCAGAATTCTGATGCTAGGAGGAAAAAAAACCACCTACATTTGAACTTTGCGTATGGTAAGTATTCCTATCTGATTACTTTTCTGTTTTTCTTGTACTCTAGGCTAATGTTGCTGGCAATAATAGTCATTATATAAGTGTTGCAGCCAAAACCTCTAAACAAACTATTTGTTATCTCTTGAACAACTGCTCGCTCACTGACAATATCGTTACATGCCATTTTATGTTCACCAGAAGTTCTTTCAGTTTAAATTTAACAAAGACAAAAACCTAAAAAAAGAAACCTAAACCAACCTGATAAATAACTGGAGAATATATTAAAGACTGTGCAAGGAATTGCTCAGATAATAAAACGCAAGTAATAAAGAACCATTATGGAAATTTGTGTAGAATACCATATACATTATTCACAAGAGGAATTTAGAGCTGCCTGTTGAATTTGTATTTTTTTAAAATGTCACAGCTGAAACAGTTTTCATCCTCATGGGTGTACAAACTAATAGAGAAAGAAAGTACTGTTATCACCTCTTTTTGGGTGGAATAATCATTAGCAATTGAAGCATTAAAACACTGATCTCCTGACTCCTAAGCTACTGCTCTAGTTCCTCTCAAAGCATCAGCAGAGGCACTTTAGTAAAGACTGAGCTGGTACCTAACTTCTACAATCAGTATATGTTATCTGCCAATCTTCTGGGTTGCAAGGACACACAAATTTTCTGATATTTACATCAGGCTGTTTCAGGCTGAAAATTTTTATGTCAATTCCAAAAGGCACTTTGCTGTAATTACTGCCAATTATTACTTTATTGAGTTCTGGTGAACTTTTGGTAACAGATTGCAATACATTGTTATTGTATTACCTTGTCAATAGGGCCAATATTTTACACAGGTTTTGGAGGATTAACTACTAAACTTTTGTCTGTTTCTCCAAATTTGTTTTATGCACTTTAGCTCTAATTGTGAAAGTACTTAGGTGAGCTGTAGATCAATCACTTTGGATTATATTCTTGACTCTACATTTTGATTTACCTTGCATTTAAAAACCATACAAATTTATAATTAGATGTTACATGACAACTTCTTAGAGGAACTGACTGTGAAAAACCACAAAGTCTTTCACAAAGACTTTCTGTGATGTTATTTAATGAACTCAGCGATGGTCTGACAGCCAATAAAATGAGATCATGGCCAGCTGAGTGGATCAGTATTATCTTACTGTATTGGTTTTTTCCCCCTGGAAAACTCATCTCTCTTTCCTAAGCACATGCTGTTTCTTATTTACAATAGAAAATGGAGAAGTTTGTGCAAAAGTTTCTGCTAAGGAGAAAACTTTAAAAAAGTAATCATGGCTTATCCCCACATGGCAATTCTTATTTCATGTTGAGAGTATCTCTCAATAGAAGGGAATTCATTCAATCTGTTCAAAGCACTCCACGAATGTGGAATTCACCTGAACTGTCCATAGACAACCGATAGAACCAGAACACATTTTATCTGCTCTGGTTGAAAATGAGGATGTGATGAACTACGTCTTAAAACTGGCTCTCTGCTGGTTCTGAATGCAGTGAAGACAACCAGATCAAAGACAGGTTTCTGGATTGTAGACATCTGAGTTAGAGGAGATGAGCTTCATGCGCAGGGCTCACAGGAGAGGCTGACGTGCAGCAGCTGTTGTGCACTGGCACCTTGTCCTGTTTAGACAGGCACCTTTCTTTAATCTGGAAATCCCTTTGAGGAAGAGACCATTTTCTAATTTGGAATTTGTATTACACTTGCAACCAAAAGGTTCACTTATCACAGGCATAATGGTAATACCTCGTCTCATAATAAGAAAGCTGAACTCATCAATAAAGTAATACCCCTTATAGAGTTCTGAAGGGTTGAGTTGAGTTTATGACTAAATTGTAGCTAGTATGAGTTATTGGCATGTATTTAAGCATTTTGTTCATTTTCCTTGGTTTTATACTTTGAATGCTATTACATACAATTCTGCCTGGAAAGTCAAATGACCAGGTGACAAAGAGTATTGGTCTAACCTTGTCTGCAGTGCACCAGACAAATGCTGACATTCTGGCTCCCTTGAAGTCAGCATTAAGTCTTTCTTTGACTTCAGTGGCAACAGAATTTCATGCAAGCCCTGAATCCAATATATATAATACAGATATGAGAATAAAATTCACACTATAATTTATCAGCATTTCTCAGAGAGTGCATACTGAGGCATCATCTCTCAAAAGAGAATTGGAAAAGGTAACTAAAAGGAACAGTTTTATGATAAATAATACTGTAAAACATGCATATAAAGTACATATTACTGATATCTAGTTAAGGTAAAACATCTTTTCTATTGTGGTGGGTTTTTTTTACACTGCTTCTCTTTTGCTCATCTGTTCTACTGCCTCCATGCTGTCTGGATTAATTCATTACTCTAATTTTAATCAATTTACCATCCATTCTTCTCTGTGCAGGGATTCCATCCCTCCATAAACACACTTTGATCAGAAAGAATATTATTATCTTCATGTTATGAGAGGTTAGGACTACAAATTACCACCCCATGTATATTTTTCCATAATATAAAGAGTTTTACAAGGTATAAAAGAAATTCTTTCACCCTGATCAGGTTGCTTTTGGTTTGCTATAATATTTACATTATTTCAACTGTAGCTGCTGATGTTGGTCGAAAAGAAAGGAGAATGGTGTCCACTGGATACAGAGTGCTGTGATGAAAAAGAAGAGATTTACCTTTTCAGTGTATTTTGATATCTGGGGGTAACCTCTTCCTGAAGTCACCTGCATACCATGGGAAATTATAATCAATAGACAAGATACTGTAACAGGGGAAACCAGTGCATGACTGGTTTTGTGACAGTAATTATTAGGAAATAGAGACAAAGCAGAAAGAAAACAGAAAAAAACCCAAACTAACAAAACCAGCTTAATGTAAAGAAAAAAGATTCTGTTGTATTGCTGGTGGAAATGAGTGCTATCCTAAAGTCCCAACCATGTCACACACAGCCACCCCCAGCACTAGTTTTCTGACCTCACCTGAGCTTGCCATCATTCTGCTTTGTGTGAAGGGAAATGAGGCAACAGAATCCAATTTTTTCTGTTATATTCTTTTTGATTGTGAACCACAGGTCCTGTCCTGTACTCTGTAAGTCACCACTTGGGAGTGGTTTAGGTAATTCTAACAAGCTGATGCAGCCATCAGATGTAACTTCTATAGCTTAGGTCATAAAGAAAGACTAGCACTGGCAAGCCGTATCGATGCCTGAGGAGGTGCCTCCAGACAATGTGACAGGCATGATAGACAGTGGACAAGCCAGGCAAGTCCTTTGGTTGCTGTTCAAGATCATGATCATCTGATGTGTTACTGGGAATCACCTGATGAGCTGCCCATGGGATCAGATGATGACTAGGGACAAAGAGCTAATAGTGGAGATAATCTGATAGGAGTTATAAAAAAGGGTCCTCAAAGGCTGTTTTCAAACACCAAGAGGGAATTCTTAGAGGATATAATTATTCTGAGAGATGACATGGGTGTTAAGGGAAAGCTTGATCAAATTTTGCTGCATCATGTGGTGAGTTCACAGGCAAGACTGTGGTTGGGATGGAAAAGCAGTGTTCACCTAGCCTTTCCTTGTATTTGGTTTGGGGGTGAGGAAATACTATTGGGATTCTGGAGAATTCTGTCAAATGGTCAAACATCTATAGAGAAACACAGAAAGAAACTCTGCCGCGTCTGTGGCATTTTGGCAGTTAGGAAAAAACCCCAACCCCAAACCTCCATTATGTGCAGGTTAAGAGGCATGGCCTGGGCTAAGCTAAGAGGATGCTGCTGGGAAGGCAAAGGTAAGGAAGGGTCTGTCAGTGGTTTCTGTGGCTACTTCTCAGTGTTATCAAAATAATTTGTTAGTTTCTGTCAAGATTGAAACCTGATTAGCGAGTGTTCTAACACAAGTAAGGTGTCTCTGAAGAAGATGTGCAGGATGACCAGGATCCTGGGATGACTGGACTTGAGGTCTCACCTCTGTGGTAAATAACCTCTGCACAAAGAGAACAGACTGGAGTCTATTTGGACCAAAGGAAATCCCAAGGGTTCACACACAGCACTCTGGCTGAAATCCAGCAGAGAGTTCTCAAAAAGCAGAGAGTATAATAGCTGCTATAATTTATAGTAGCACTTATTTAAGTAATCAACTCTTATCTGAGTTTGCTAACTTCCTGAAATTGTTCTCTTGTTCTGTGAGAACTCTTACATCCTATGATATAATTTGACTCTCCTGGGTCTTTCTTTGCAGAATTAAAAAAAAAAGAAAAAAAGAAAAGAGTCTTTATTCATCTTGTAATCTACCTGAGTAAGTTTCCTGTTGAACTCAATATGCTTGTTTTTAAAGTTAGAGGTTTTTCTCATAATTTCCACTATGATGTAGCCTCCACACTGCCTAAATTTAATTTGAAACTGACAGTTTTCTATCTTTTTTTTTTCTTAAGCCTCTAGAGCTATGCCCCAGCAAGCCTACATATCAGATTGAAAGCGTCCAAGAGAGGGGAGATAAATTGTATTTGTTTTAGTAAACAGTAACATGCTCAGGCACAAAAGTAGAAATAAGAATTAAAGAAGTAAATTCATTACAACAATCAGTTCTAGTTTTCTTAGCTGTATTAAACAGTTATTCACCTCTAGAAAACATTAATTTCGTCTTATATAGTAAGATAATGCTGTTTTGCAAAGTGGTGAATTTCATGTTTGGTCAAAATTGTGATACCACATTATTACCTCAAAGAATTTCTAAAACAACCACTAACTTACAAGATCCTTTCCCATCCCACCCTACCAATATTTTTCTAAAATTAAGTATTATCTTCCCTCTCCTACCCCTCAAAATTTACCATGACTTCCGTCAATGATAAGCAAATACTTAAGGACTAGAGCTGTGCTCAAAAAAAGAAAATTCCTGGGGAAAAACTGATCCAGATGCACAAACAGCGAAGATGATGAAGGCACTTTCAAGGGTTTGCATCAAGTTCTACGCCTCTTCTGTTTGCAGCCCCTGCTTTTCCCATTTTGGTACCATCTTCTAGCAGGCACTTCAGCATGGGGTAACATGTTTGCACATGTTATTCTGCTTATTTAATTGTGTTGCACTAATGTTTAACAATACTTTGAATATACAGAACCAGGCATGGAGGGAGAACTCATGTGTATGTATATTTTAAATAAATACGTTTCATTTCAAGGTTTCAATTCACATTGTGAGATGTCCACATTATTCCTCAGTGATAAATCTGTGAGATACACAAGTATTCCTAAACAAGGGCTAACACAGCCTTTGTGAACTCCTGTCTTAAACGTGTCATCACTTTAGAAACTTTTTAACCGTTCAGGAAAAAAGTCTACTATTCTTAAGCAACCCTAGTGAACTCTAGGCTGGACTCAGAAGGACCTGAAGTTAATGAATTTCTGAACAGGGAGTAAAAATGAGGAAAAATCTTTTTCTTAAAGGATATTTCTTAGCTGTCTATGAGAAGAAGTTGGGTTTAACTTTCATTCCCTAGGTGAACTTTGGGCTGTGGCAGTTGTAAGTGAAGTATTTTCAGAACAATGATCAGAGGTGGATGTAGTCAGAGAGGATGAACTGGGAACCTGTGGTTGAAAATGCTATTACACTCTGCTTAAAAAAACCCCTTGAGACTTGAAACACTTGCTATTTCAGCCTGCTGTGGTCCTGTATGAAGAACAGAGGTTATTCAGCCAAAAGCACACATCTAGTGCAGGTTATTGCATACTGTGCAAGGCCTTTGTTCCAGCTATTTGCCAGTGCAAGATTGTTCCCATCAGCTGGTATCTTTATCTAATCTGTCCAATCTACCTGTAGAGGGTATGGTCTCTGCCCTTGATTTTCAGCACAAAGCTTTTCAAAAACCAGTGCCTCAACCTTTTTCTCTCCCACTTTTTCAGTTTCTACTAGTTTCAAAATACGCACGTAATCTCACACTGAATAAACTCTTTCCAAATAGTCTGTGCTAATCTTAACAACATGATGTCATCCAAACTCCACAGCATTTGTGAAACATGTTTTAATATTCCAGATCTTTTGATCTTGTCTCATAAATCAATCCCTTCATCTCTCTAATTATTTTAATTGCTCTTTTTAAAATTCCCTTCGGTGTAATTTTCTAACAAGAAGATTCCCAAAAATATCCCAGGCATGACCTAGTTAAGTAGTATGCACAGAGTACTCATGCCAAAGAAGTGGAAGAGAATTCTGTTAGTTCCTTCCTCAGTGATGGGATTCTTCCCATGGAGGCTTAAATTCTGTGGGCTTTGTTGTTACATTTTTCTGTAAAACCATATGTAATTTACTGTTTGCTTTCGTTCTACATGTTGATATTGCAGGTTTCTTCCTCTTGTTGATGTTTTCCTTCAGCTCTACCAAAGTTTCCAGGATGAACCTCTTCTTTTCTGCTGTTTTTTGAATTTGCTCATGCTGTTTTGCCAGCTTTCCCAGTTCCACCTCGCCCAACGAGCAACTGCAAAAGCCATTTATGGCTAATAACTGTTCTTTAAATCAAAGTTTAAGAAAGAGAGGCTTCATACTGTTCTTTGTAATAATTCATTAGCCTCTTCAGCTCTTCAACCTACTACTAAACCACAAAATTCTCATCCATATAAAAAAGGACACAGTAAGGCCACTGTTCTTTTTTCCACAGCAAATTTAACTGAAAAGATGATGTTTCAACTTTCTTTAAGTGCCAGTCTGGAATGGTCAACCTTAAATTGCAAAGCTAATGCCAGGAAAAGATTTGGATGACATATTGATGTTCCTTTTTTTTCCCCCCCTGTAAACCCAGGAAAGATGTTTGTTTGTTTGTAAGGGCATAATTTAGCAAGGCACTTGGCATGTATGAACAATTACATTTGAAGGTACTTAGGTGGCAGCATTGATATTACCTTCTTCCAATTATTCCACAGTGGAAAGACAATGTAATAGGTTGAATGGAACACAAGGCGTTGCTCCCACTGAAGAGAGTCAAAATCAATCCTTTATGGAATGAGGTAACTGAAACCACTGCAGCAGCCACAACTGAAGCTGAGATGTAAGAGATTGTAAACTGCAGGGATATTACTGGTTGTCTTGTGGCAGCTGCATATCTGAAAAAAAAAACCTCAAACAAACAGTAGAGAGATTGAAGTCAGCAGTATGGAAGCAATTATTTTGGTTAAATAAAAATAAAAAATAGATGGCACTAAGAAAAATCAGAGTTCCTGATGGAATGGCAACAAGCATACACAAGCCACCCAAACAGAACTACGTAATCCCCTATAATATCCAGGATTGGATCAAAGATATTGAATGGGAATCTGCAAAGCTGTATATTTTAGCTAATTAATCATAAAACCCCCAGCCTCTCATGCATGACTTGTGTCAAATGAAGACCATCTGAAGAAAGTGTAGTTACTACAGACCTGCAGATGTCTGTAGTGCGTCTCTGATGCACACCTCCAGTGAATGTTTCTGCTTTGCTCAGGGTGCCTGTGTGGAACTGTAACTGTTAAAAACAAGGATACTGTAAGTTTGCCCTGAAAAATACCTTATTGAAAGTTATAGAAATAATCACGGTAGCACATTAGATTACACGCTAACAATTACTTGTAAATCTTTTCATTTAATTGAGGAATCATGTGAAACCACTGATGCTATGGCATTGTGCAAATCCACTCTCATTCATGCAATAAAATGAAAGGAATTTGCCAGCTGGCAAAGCTCCTAGTAACTGACAGTCAAACATCTTTCCCTGTACTTGGTACTGGTGAGGCCACACCTGCAGTCCTGTGTCCAGTTCTGGGCCCCTCAATTCAGGAAGGGCATTGAGGTGCTGGAGCGTGTCCACAGAAGGACAACGGAGCTGGGGAAGGGTCTAGAGCACAAGTCTGATGAGGAGCAGCAAAGGAAGCTGGGGTTTTTTAGCCTGGAGAAAAGGACACAGAGGTGACCTTATGATCTCTACAATTCCCTGAGATTGTGGACAGGTGGGGCTCGATCTCTTCTGCCAGGCAGCCTGTGACAGGACGAGAGGACCCAGCCTTAAGCTGCACCTGGGGAGATTTGGGTTGGACATTAGGAGGAATTTCTTCACAGAAAGGTTAGTTAGACACTGGAATGGGCTGCTCAGAGGGGTGGTGGAGTTACCATCCCTGGACGTTTTAAAGGAAAGACTGAATGTGGCACTCAGTGCCATGGTCCAGTTGACAGGGTGATGTTTTCGGTCACAGGTTGGACTCCATGATCTCAGAGGTCTTTACCAACATAATTGATTCTGTGATATTGTGATTCTGTGATCAGTCTTATAGCTAACTACTTCTGGATACTATTTTTCTGGGTTGGTAACTAACTGCATGTGATTAAGGTAATTTGTGGCTTCAGCACGCTGTTTTACAGTTATCCGTTATGAATAAAAAAGACTTTAAACAAAAGGCTTTGAAGACTCCCTGGTGGTGGTCCCTCTGCAGGGAGGGACAGCAGGCCTCCTCCGTGCCCACGGCGGGCAGCAGGTGACACGCAGCAGCCCCGCCGCTGCTGCCGCTGGGACCGCTCCGTGGCCTCAGCGCCAGGGCACCATTACAGCGTTTCAGGGGGTAGGTGCGCGTCAGCCGCACCCCCCCGAGCTCCGCAGCGCTCTCCGGCCATGCCGAGCGGCCCAGCCCGGGGTCTCAGGGCCCGCCGCTTCCCCCGGCCCGCCCCGGCCCGCCCCGGCCCCGCCCCGCCGCGCTCCCCCCCCGCGGCGCCGCCGCAGCCCCCGCGCATATAGGGCCGCTCCGCCAGACGGCCGTGCTGCCGCCGCCGCTCCAGGTATGGCACAAGGCTCTATCTCACTATGGCAGCAGCAGCGCGGCACAGCACCCTGGACTTCCTGCTCGGCGCCACAGGTAACCGGGCTAGAAGACGGTGGGGGCGCGCCCCTTCCCCATCCCCCCCGTGTCGGTGTCTCGCCAGGGCCGCCGAGGATGAGGCCCGTGCGGGCACCACCTCCCTCCTCCGGCCTTTCCCCGGCGTTCCCGCCGGGCCGTGCTAGCCCCTGGTACCCGCCTCTGTTCCCCGGCAGGCGGGCGGCCCGCTGCGGCCTCCTGCCCTGAGCCCGCCGCGCCGGGGGCTGCGTGACCCGGGGGGAGCCCGCGGGGTCGGGCCGGGGGCGGGGGGACGTGCGGCTTCCCCTGGCCCGGGCGGTCGCGGCGGCTCCGGGCGGCCCCAGGGCGCGCTTTCCCCGTGGGGGCAGGGGGGGCGGGAGGTGCCGAACCGCAGGGCCGGGCGAAGGGAAGGGGAGCCTGGCTGTTGGCGAGCGGCCGGGCCCGGCCACCCGTGAGGCCGCCCCGGCGCTGCCGCTGTGCCGCCCCTGCACCGCCCTTGAGGCCGGTGCGACGAACCGGGCTGGCGGCTGCCGCCGAGCGAGGCGCGGGTGCGGCGCGGGAGTGCGGTGTCACTGCGGGGCTGCTCGAACCTGGTGGAGGACGCGATTAGCGCTGGAGCCGCTGGCTGTGGCGAGGCCTGACCCCGCGGGTATCTGTAGGGGGCACGTTTGGGCCGCGGCGACAACCACGTTTCCCAGCGGCCGAGCTGGGTGGAAGGGTTTGATGGGGGAAGGGGGGAGCTGCCGTGGGCGCCAAAGCGCCTCGCTGAGTGCTGAGCCAGGCCGCGGGCTCGGTGTGGCCTTCCCGCTCTAGGCACCCGCCCTTGGGGCCCGGGGCCGGCCTGGCCTCCTGTGTCGAACCCCTTTCTCCTTCCCAGTTTGGTAGTTCCAGTGAAGGTAGTTCCCTGCATCTGCAGACAAAATCTGTTAAAAGCTTGGTTTAAGAAAGAGGTTCCTGACCACAGGGGCTTTGCTGCGAAGCGTGCCCTTTGTGGCACTGCTACATGTGCACTTCTGAGAGCCAGGGAGGGGAAGGTGTTACTGCAGTTGTTCCCAGATAGTGTGCTTTAGGATAGCGTTCTCTGGTTTTCGCAGTGAAAACCTTTCCGTTTCCCTTTTACACTGAGTTTTTTTCAGGGCAGGTTAGCCACTAATGGTGACCTAATGGCAAATGAGATAGTCCTGCTGTTTTCCTTGTGCTTGACTAATCTAGTATGAGCAGAATTGGTAAAACAGATTAGTGTAAAAACTAGTTTCATGGAAACCAACCGGCCTCCACAATGACCTCTTCGCCTGTGTGGTTCCCTGAACTATCATGGGTTCAGGAGTTACATCAGTGACTGGCTTCTGCAGAAGGATCAAAATTGCTTTGGGGAGAAAAGTAGGTGTATTGAAAATAGGCTATAGGTGTGTTAGCTCCTCTGTGATATAAAAATCAATGCCGTTAACTGTAAAGAGAATGTAGTAATATTCTTAACTATTGCTTTGGGTTTAGTTAGGCTTTTCCACTTCCCTGTACATTTGGGGAAGGTCTTTCTGACCAAGATGGATGTACCTAAATGGGGGTGGGGTGATGGGCCCAACTGTAGAAGTGTTGCTGTGTAGATCAAAGGAGGGAAGAAACATTTTTCCCTGCTTACATTTGTCTTAGTGCAAGAGGCATCTTCAGTGAAACATGAAGAACTTTCTTTTAGCCGTGACAGCTCAGTAGTTGGTTTGTACTTTCTATGTGGAGTTTTTCCCCTCATCTAGTGTTTAGGGTCCGAAGCACAAAGAGTTATCTAAATAGGACATGTGCATGTGTAGTTTGTGTCACAGGAGTTAAACCTCAAAGCTTAATCATAGACTGTCAACTAATTGAGTTTTTTTCCCCAATTTAGGTGGACAATTAGACTTTTGAAGGGTCTGGAATGCCATGAAATGGCATTTAGTAAATGTGTGGTTTTGGACCTTCAGATCTTGTGAGGATAACATGTTATTTCTAGGTCTCAGCTAAAGCTGTTGAGTCTCTGTTTGCGTTCTGGAGAAGGCAAAATCTGTAAACGTGGTAAATGCACACTCTTCTTCCTCAAAACATAACTGTGTCCTTGCTTTTTGACAAATGTATATTTTTGGGTAGGTATTAATATAACTAAAGTTGCCATAGAATGGCCTGGGCTGAAAGGGACCTTAAGGGTTATCTACTTCTAACCTCTCTGCCATGGGCAGCTGCACCTTGGGCTAGGCCATGTTGCACTGAACCCCATCCAACCTGGCCTTGAACACTTTCAGGGATGTGGTATCCACAGCTTCTCTGGGCATTCCATTTCAATGCTTCACCACCCCCACAGTAAAGAACTTTTTCCTAACATCTAACTGAACCCTACTCTCAGTTTGAAGCCATTCTTCCCTGTCGCTCCATGCCCTTTTGAAAAAGTCTCTCTCCAGCTTTCTTTTAAGTTCCCTTCAGGTACTGGAAAGCTGTGATTAGGACACCTCAAAGCCTTTTCTTTTCCAGACTGAACAATCCCAATTCTCTCAGCCTGTCCTTGTAGAAGAGATGCTCCATCCCTCTGGAGCATCTTGGTGTCCTCCTCTGGACTGGCTCCAACAGGTCCATTTCCTTCCTGTGCTGGGGACCCCAGAGCTGAGTGTAGCACTGCTGATGGGGTCTTGCCAGAGCAGAGGGGCAGAATCCCCTTCCTCACCCTGCTGCCCACACTGCTCTGGATGCAGCCCAGGACACTGTTGGTTTTCTGGGCTGCAAATGCCTGTTGCTGGGTCATGTCCAGCCTCTCACCCACCAGCACCCCCAAGTCCTGGGCAGGGCTATTCTTGATCTGTTCATCCCCAGCTTTTGTTGATACCAGGAGCTGCCCATACCTGGGTGCAGCTGCTTGCACTTGGTCTCGTTAACCTCATGAGATTCCCATGGGCCACTTCTTGAGCTTGTCCAGGTCCCCTTGGATGCCATCCCATCCTACAGGTGTGGCAACCACACCACTCAGCTTGGTGTTACCTGCAAACTTGCTGAGGGTGCACTTGCTCCCTTAATCTGTCATTAATGAAGATATTAAATGACACTGGTGGCAGTAAGGACCCCTGAGGGGCACCACTTGTGACTGATGTCCATTGAGACCCTGAGCCATTGACCACAACCCTGTGGATGTGATGGTCCAACCACTTTCTTTTGCACCAAACAGTCCACGCACTGAGTCCAGCTCTCACCAATTTAGAGACCAGGATGTTGCAGGGAACTGTGTCAAAGGCTTTACAAGAAGTCCAGATAAATGCCATCTGTACTTTGTAGAAGGGTTGTACAATAGTTTGTTTCATTGCAATGCATCTTGCAATAACTGTACATGGGGTTTTTTTAAGAATTCTGCTTGTCTGAGGGCCATTATACATGGTTGAAATAATCTGTATATGTTTCTGACTGTTCACTTTTAACATAGCAGCTATCCAAAGGCATCGTTGTAATTGTCTACCATCAAGACTGAAGATGATTATAAAGGCTGAGATAGTATTTGAGATGTTAGTAATTCTCTGGGATCTGTTTATTACTTTGTTCTCTGGTATGTGTGACTTGTCTTTATCCTCAGTCTTCGGAGTTTCTCTGTGAGTAAAGGATGGAGGCTGTCTTTGTTGCTGGCAGGGAGAAGATCCACAGGACACAGCTCTGCATGAGGAAGATGGGATTTTGTCAAGTGTTAACACTTGAGCAGCTATTAGCAACTGCTTGTGCTGCAGAATGGTGTGGATTCTGGTGGGTTGTTCTCACTAGCTGACTTACTTGGCATGTTACAAACCCTTTCGATTAACAGCTCTGGTTTTTTCAGGCAGTCCAGTTGTCTTGGGGTACAGGACTCTGGAGCTTGTCATGTACATTCTTCAGGACTCAAATGTACTCAGTAAGGATCTTGAGAATGATAACTTGTTATGTAGCCATTTCTTAGTGTTGTGGTCATCACGCCTGTAAGATTGTTGGAAATGCCAGCAAATGTCAATAAAAACATGGATCTGGGGAGTTAGAGAAAATAAGTCCTTTTGTATTGGTTTGAGATGGGGGGGGACACAATACTGTCTTGGGAATGGATTTGCATGAGATGAATGAAGCCATGTACTTCTGCTAAAAGCTGCCTTTTTTTCAATCTTTTCAATAAATTTTTTCATATACTACAAAAATCTATATACTAGTCAAAAGAGAAAAAGGCCTTTTGCCTGTCCTTATAACTATCTACTCTAATTAGGCATCTGATTAGTTTTTTAGAAATAATAATAGTTAAATATAAGCAGGGTTGAATCTTTGATAGCTGGATAGCATAGCCTGACTTCCAGTGATAGTCTTCTCAAGAGCTGATTAAATTAGTAACTGTAGATCACAGGCCTTTGAACAGAAATATTTTGCTTATCTGTGACCCTGCAGTCAACTTTAGCAGGCAAACACCATAGTGTTCCCTATCCTAAAAGACAAGAAGACTATGTTAACATTTATAAAAATGGACACACATCACTGGCCTTCCTTAATTGGGGCACAGAAAGCTTTAGTTGTCTTTTTGTTAGTCAGAAGAGATGAAATTGAGACTCCTCAAGTTATTTATTCTGAGGATTTTATTATGAAAGTATATAGATATTTGATGCCTTATACCTGTACAGAATTGATTTTAGATTTACTGTATGTTGTAAGTCTGCTTGCACATGGGAGCGTTTCCATCCATGTGTGAATGCGTCATATAAGCTTAGTTTTCTTGGTTGTTGAGTATTGAACTGATTAATGTTCTTCAGATTATTCTTAAGAGTGGGAGGAGAGATAATGTGGAGACTCTTTGTGAGGTTTGGGTTCTTCTATTTGCTTCAGAAAATTGCTTTGAAAGGCAAATTAGTTAGAAATCAGTTTGAATTGTCTCCATGTTTGCTATTTGGGATTATTGCTGGGGGGATTATACATGGTATATAGGGTACAGTGGCACAAACAGTGGTGCCCATAATACTTGGGGCCAGGGCATAGATGAGTGAGTTGGTGGAGGAGAGCAGTGATTACCTGAGCTGCTATAGTTATTAAAACAAATGCTTAGGAAGCTCTTGGATAAATTACACACTCTGGGAATGCTGGGCTTAGAGAGAGTGTGGGTTGGGCAATGCTTAAATTTTTAAGAAAAATTGTAAGTGAATGTGTTGTGTGCACACGATCTGGTTTTCCTCAAATTAATGTTTTCATGGAGATAGAGGGGAATGACCTTTGAGGGCTGAGCATCCTCTGTCAGTAGCTTTGGTCCTGTCTGCAGAGTTGGGTCCATTGCTCAATTCTGAGACTGCAGGGGGGGAAGTCTTAATTATCAGATGGTCTGAGCTACTCTACTAAATATTCTTTCAGTACTGAAGGTTTTACTTAGGCTGTCAAATCGTTAAATATTTGAACTGCATGCAGTTAAAATAATATTTTCATTCTTGTCTTTGTTTGGATTGGAAATCTTAATGTTCTTCATAGAGCAGTGCTACAGTTTTATGTACTTATTTTTGGCTGTGCTGATCTAAACTTTTGAAGGGGGGGGAAGAGTTGACAAGGTTTTGAGTTTTGCAGCTTTTTAAAGCCTTGTTGCTGAGTTTCCTTACTTTAAGAACTAATTAAGAAAATGGCTTTCTGAAGGGATAATCTCCCAGCAAGAGGAGTGTTTAAGAGAGCTAAATGCTGAGGGGGAGGTGCTGTGTTGGCTCTTTCTTGCCACCATCTACCTGAATTTCTACCTGGGAAAATGCTGCATGAATGCAGTTGCTTGCATGTTTTGAGCTGTCTTGCTGTAGTAAAGACAATTTGGAGCTGGTGCTGGTTTGGTTTATTTAGCAGATAATCAGCAGTTCTCGATATTGAATCATTGTTCATTCCATGCTAAATGCGGAAATAGCAGAGAATGCAGGAAAAGATGACTGGCATTGAAAACGTGATATTTTTCTTGAAAACTTGTTGTTTCTTTCTCAAGTAAGTCAATCTTGTATATGAAAGAGCAAGAAACTGTCAAGATCAGTACTAGTTTAAGCCTAAGATTATAAATGAAACTCATCAGTAAAACCTTTGAGCACTTGCCTGTGTAGAGAGTTATTTTTAATTTGATGTTCTCTGGTGGGTGCTTTTGTTGCCTGATATGCTAGAGATGCTAGGGCTTTGTTTTTCCTATGAGACGGATTCTGCTTTTGTGGCTGGAGCTGGCTGCCGTTAGCTGTAAAAACACATTAAGTATATTTGAACTTCTTGTGAGGGAATGGCATCTCTGATCCTTGTAGCTAAATTTGACTGGTTCTGTCAAGTGTTGGATTGTCTGAAGTGCTGAAACATCTGATTGCAGTGATAACATGCAGATGACAGGCTTATCTCTTTACTTTATTGATTTATGGTATGTGAACAAAATTTGCTGACTCCTTAGCTATGATCTGTATGTGAAGACCATGTAAATAAGGATTAAACAAGGCTCAGATATCTCTGGAGCTTGCAACTGTGTTATCAACCTTGGCTAAAGGTGTGTTTGCAACTGGCAGTTCAGAAATGGGTCTGTTTTGGTTATGTTTCCTTAGCAGCTTCCTGAGTGGTGTGGGCTCAGCCTTTGCTTTTGTCTGGGCTGTTGTGAGCTGAGCCCTGCAGGTCTCCACTGTCTAGTCCTGACAGGCCTGGACCGAGAACTGCCCTGGTGAGTGTTAGAGCACAAATGGGGCTTGTCAGGAGGTGTTAATACAGGAATTAATAGCTTTCCATTTTTAGCAGTAAGGACTGCTATGAACTCATTCTCTGCTTTTGTTGGTTTCTAGTTTGGAAGATTAAAATGCTTTGTGACTGGAACTCTAAAAATATAATTATCTGATTCTCCAGCATGATGTCAAGTTCTCAATGGCTGCTTGCTCAGGCATGAAGGAGCTGTCACCTGCAAAGGTGAAGGTTTAACAGTGTGGGAGATACTCTTCATGAGGCTCTGTTTTGAGGCTGTAGAGCAAATTCCTGCAGGAAATGAAGACTGCTTTTGACACATCAGTATTTCCTATTTCAGATACATTTCTCTGACCATGCGTTTTAAATACCAAAATCCTTGAAAGGTGAGGAAAGTTTTTAGGACAAGTACTAATCACTTTGCTTAACATGTTTCTAGAAGATGGTCAGGTCATGGGTAATTAAAGTGGCTTGAAAGATGTAAGTGACCAGGAGAGCTGATACTATTTGGACATGCTGGAGTTCTGTTACCAAGTGTATTTTCTCTTTTACAGTTTTTTTTGGGTGGAAAGGCTGCAGGTATTCCAAAAGATGCTAAGGTTTAAAATGGGAGAAATAAAATGAGGTTTGTATGCCAGTTGATGGACTTTGGTTGTGTGCTACTGGGAGACAAATGTAGCTACTGGAGTTGAAGCATTAAAATCACATTTGTTGATATTAAGGCTCAAGTGGAGCCATAAGTTGTTGTTTTGGGTTTTTTTCCAGAGGTACCAGAGAATCACTTTCTGTGATATGTTGTGCACATTTCCAGACGATGGGCATTTAAATAAGTTGTTAACTGTAGTAGGATGCTACATCATAACTAGCTGCAATTAGATGCCACATATAGGAAAACTTCTTTTAATCTATTTTATCAAAAATAGAAATGGTTTGTAGATGTCAGAGTGAATGAGAGTGATGATGCTCTTCATAATTGAGCTCTCCTCTTCATAATTGAGCTGCCTCTGATTACTTATCTATTTGTACTGGTACAGATTTTCAGAGAGAGTCCTGTAAAGGATGCATCCTGGCTGCTGCAGGTGTCGCTGCAGGTGTCTCTGCAGGACCATGGCGTAATGCAGAGGCCCTGTTCTGATCTCTGGCTGGTGTGCCTTGTCCAATGCATGGGTACAAGATCTGGGTACCAGAAATTTGGAGACTAGTAAATATTTCCTACTACTAGTCGCAAAAGTTGAGTAATAAAGCTGAACTGCTTCACTTAACTGAGCTGTTTGAAGCCTTGAGTCAATGTGCACATGACTTAATAAAATAATCTGCGTACAAGTGCATGGCAGTATGTGTTAACAGTCCCCTGCATAGACTCCTCAACTGGTCAGTAGGATTTATCCATCCTGAGTGATCTTAAAATGCAAAATGCCTTCAGTAAGGCTCTGATTTTTTCCCATGAGTGAACCATGTATTAGGAAGTCAGTCTGTGGGTTGATGGGTGGGGGGGAAATGGCCTCTGTTTATAAAATGTATTAAGTGTTTTCATTTTCACAGCTAATGTTAAATTGTTCTTCAAAGTGTGAATGAGCTCTGAATTGGTAGCAAGTGCTTTCTTCTAGTTCTTTCAATATGTGTGTTGCAGTGACAGGCCCTCATTTGTGCTTGAAAAGACTTTGTTAGCGTACTTAACTTCATGTGCAATGTGCTTGTGTTTTATGCAAACATCAAAATTATTTGTTGAGATAACACTTACATTGACTTAGTGACCAGCTTTACATGAAAGAATGAGAACATAATTTTATTTTGATGCTTTACTTTTCAGTCTGGCTCATGTGAAGGGTTGCTGTCCTGGGAAGAGGAAGGCAAAACAAAAAAGTGTTTTGTGGAGCTGTTACAGTCTGTTTCTTCAGTACTTCATTCTTCCCTTTTGGTCTGGTCTCTGCTGTACCCTCTACCTAGGTTGCTTGCCCTGTGCTGTGTTTCAGAAGCACTGAACAGCATAGTTATTTTACACCAAACCATAGAATAGCTGTTGAATGACCATGGCTGCCAGGTATCTGGCATTTGCTCAGAGACAGTGACAAGAAAGTTGTTGTATGCTTTCTCTCCTTTCTAGTGAAGGTACTCAGCTTTTGCTGCAAGTATAAGCAGCAGAGGTGATGTTAAAGTAATAAAAGTTCCTTGATACAAGGATTCTTATCTCTAAGAATGCATTTGTATCAGAGATCCTACACAATGATGAATAAAACTACGCAACCTTAGTAGCAATCTTCTTCCCTACAATGTGTTTGACTGAAAATTCGTGGGATACAGATAAAGATTGGGAATGCTGTGGCATAGTCTAGTAAACCTTATGTTCTGCTCTCCCAGATTTAATTAAACTCCATGTTGAGGTGTTTTTTGATTGAAAGTACAGAAATCATTCTTGTAACTGCATTATCTATCCTTGTAGCAGAAATTCACAATTTAACCTTTTAAAAAATAAGTTCTTGCCTAAAATACTAGATGGAAATGGAATATTGCTACCAATGAAAGCATTTTGCTACATCACTTATACTAGGATTTGGAGCCAAACCTACTCTTTTCATGCAATGAATGTCAAGTTATAAGGCCCCTTACAAAGTGGACTTCAGAGTTAGTAATGGCTGTTGTGTGTAAAACTGCTTCAGACTAGTCTTGCTCTGTATATGTGCTTACTGGTGGTACTTAGTTTATTCTGCAGTTTGATAGTAGATGTTTTTAATATTGTAATCCAGTAACTAGAATTTTACGTCTCAAGGGGCGACAGCCTAAACCTGATACTGGAATGTATTTTTATTGAGGTGAGTTTACAGAAAACTTCAGGAACTTTAGATTCACAAAACAACATGGGTTATTCAGTACACAAGATCTGTTTTGGTTTTGTGTACAGTAAATTAGATTTTTGATATCCCTAATACAACAAATCATGTAGAGGAAGGATGAAGGAATAACTTCTTTTCAGTGTATTTATTCCATTATGGAAGTGGATGGATCTCATAGACCTGTATTTGCTGAAAACTTGAGATCTTCTGTAGAATTCTCTCCTGAAGGTGATTAGGGTGCTAATACAGAGGTGGTGGTAGTGCACCTACCTTTGTATTATTTGTATTTGGGGAGGAGAGAGGGTTGAATTCTCTCGTCTGTAGCTGGGTATCTTTAACATTTTGAGAGCTCATTCTGACTCATAGTTGTTTTACCCATAATTTCCTAAAGGACACTTGGATGCACAGAATGACTCCTGTTGGCTGTGGTGATCACATGGAAGTGCCAGTAAGTTCATGGACTTGCTGATGTGACAGTGTAGGTGGATTTGCCTGTATTCACATGTAGCTGGAAATCCTTAAAAGTTAGGAGTGTGGCAAGTGTTCTGTGGAAACTTTTGGAAAGAGCAGCCTTCTACTCTTAAATTTGTGTAATACATAATGCAATAGAGTGAGTGTAGTAGGAAACTCGATGATCTGTTTTCTCATGGATGAGTAGTAGATGACTATTTCCACCTGCTCCCCGCTTAAGCCTCATGCCATACATGGTTTGTTGAATTCTGTGTCTAAACCAGTATGATGAGGATGATGCTCATAGGTGCAATTTGGTTGAAAGGAGTAATTTTAGTATAGTTTTCTGCTTCCTGCTGTTTTCTTCTTTTGCAGAGCTGGCAAGGACAAAACAAAGGATTCTTCCCGTGTGTGTGTTCTGATGGGAGACTTTGAAACTTAATACTCAGAAGGTCTTTGTTGCTAAAGCCATTTTTTCATTTGCATCTGTTAACATGTCAGGAAAAAGCTACCTGCTTTGTTCTGGGCAGTAATGAAAGCAGGGTCTTGAAGTGTGCTTGGAGGGGATACTTTCATTCTTGTGAGATATGGGGGTATTTTGTTGTTGGACAAGGACCTGTTGAGGCAACTGTTGGCATTCTGACTTTAGTTGAGCCTGTGATACTGCTGTGGAAACTTTTCTAGATAGTCTGTTTCAAATACCAGTGTGCTCTGCTCACTCATTTTCCATGCAGGCAGATCCTTTTAGCTAGGACAAAAGTAGTACAATTCTTAAGTTTTCTAGTTTTAAGAAAAAGATTGCTGTGCAGATGTTGATGACTAAGTGTTAACAAGTTATCTGCAAACTATTATGTACTGCTCTATCTTCCATGTACAATGGAGAGGGGGACCTAGGAGGAGGAGGTGGCTGTTGACTTGCCATAAACTGTTGTGACTTTTAGCTTTTTTGTTGGTTTTTTTTCTATTTTCTCTAGTGCTAAAGGAAATCTAGGATGTGGAAAATACATAGAAGCCTGAAGCTTCTCCTTGGTTCTGGATTTTAATTATGAACAACTTGCTCACTAAACATTTCTGCTGCACGTCTCTTAATTCTGCAGTATTTTCATGGTTAAAATTGAGATACAATATTGGCACTGGAAAAATGCCTTGGATTAGTCTGTGAATGAGAGATTCCCTGTACACCTATGAGCCTGAGGACACTACTTTCAGTAAGAGGTGGTGGTGAAGGGGGCCACCAGTTTCACTGTAGTGAGCTCAGTGCCAGAGCAGTCAGGTGTGCAGCTGTAGCAGGTTGAAGGCACCTCCTGCTGCTCGTCTTGAGCTGCCCCTGGACCTCAGCTGCCTAGAAATGAATCTCTTCTATCAGGTGTGTTCCCTTCATCATTTATATGTAGTGCCCTCCCACCCTGTCTCTGTATTTCCTTTTCCTGTAAGATTTTTGAAGATTGGAGTTGATCAATAGTGCCTGTGTGCAAGAATATTAGACTTGCAAAACATAAGGATTTTACTATGTTGAAACAACTTAAACAGCTCTAAACTGAAACAATATGCCAGCAGCTCAGGTTGCTGTTTACTCTTAGCATATTCTGCATCTTGATTCCTAATGTATGCCAACTCTTAATGTATTCTTAATGAAGCACTTAATTTGATTTGTTTTCTTCACCTTTCTCTATTGAATATTTAGCTACCAAGGGAAAAATGCATCAGATGCAGAATCATATATAAGTGCTATAATGTGTTCTATTGTTTTGGTTATGTTATATTCTTGCTTGTTAGAAGAAGTTATTTAAAATCAGGGTAAGAAAAATTTGAAGTTGGAAGTGGGGTGAATATTTTCGAATAAGTACTAATCTGTTTTCATAGCTTACTAAATTTTGTTAATCATAGGGCATGAAGAAGTCTTAAACCAGAATATTTTTAGAGATAGTCTGGCTCGATAGCAGATCGCTCCAACACTGAGTTTAAGTATCAGGGTGGAACTAGTGATGCTTGAGCCCAGACTTGGTGCTTACAGTGACTCTAGACTTTGGCATCACATTCACAGATTACTTTCAAGTACTGATTGCTTTGCTGCTCAGATTTAGAGGAACATCTGAAACTGCTGCAAGTCTTCTCTTCAAATGTGCTGGGATTCAAAAACTTTCTGGCTGAGCGTTAACTCCTGAAAAATACATATATCTCAAATCCTATACACAGTGGTTTTTGTTCCTGTTCTCTAAGGGTGAAACTCTGGGCATTTTTCATTCCTTCCAGCAAATAATTATCAAGCACCTAAACCAGTATTTTATACTTGGTATCCAGAGTTTGTTTCCTTTGTTCCTGAAGAACAACAGCAAAAATTGACTACTTCAATAAACACGTAGATGTAGATTCAAAGGTGTTCCTATTGTTCTAATCACCATTGTCCTTTTTGCTTATCAATGCTTGATAAGAGCATATCTGAGCTTGGAGTGAGGTGGTGACAAGTGGATTTGGGTGAGAGATTCTGAGATTGCTGAAACTTCCTGACGCCTTCAAGCAACCAGTTACGCCTCAAACATTTTATAAAGGAATCTCCAACTTTGGAGAATTAATTAGCCCTCCAAGGCAAATCTTGTGTGGTATAACTGAAAGGATACCTGATGAAAGAGCATGTTGTTATTTTAATTTCCTGAAGTTAATAGCATAATAGGAAGAGCTTAATCAAGCTTGTGCCTGGGTTCTTAGCAAAGAACTCTACTGCTGAGTGATGAACAGTATGTGAGGGGTTGGTATGTTCATGAAGCAGAAAAATACCAGTGATGATTTGTCCTTCAGTGTCTGCCAAGATGCACCTAGCAGGATTCCTTGAAGCTGTTGAAAATGGGCTAAATGTGTTATGGGCACTTCAGTTTTCAGTCTGTTCACCATCTTCCTACTATCTTGCAGGAGCTGCAGAAGTGAAGTGGTTTGGGGGCTGGTTGGACACTAGTTAGTTCAACTTGGGTTTCATGTCATTTTACTCTTGGCCCTGGGAGGGTATGGCATGCTTTAGTAAACAGAGTTCTTTAATGGTTTTGTGGTAGTGACATAAGTAAAGGATGGAAATAGGTGTTTGTTTTGAAAAAGACGGAGAAAGTAAAGGAGTTGGGCAAGGAAGCAAATGCTACTGAAGAAGTGGGGAGCACTTGTCTGAAGTGACAAATTCTTTGTGAATGTACTGGAGTTGGAGCAGCTGCTCCTACCTTCTCCAAAAAGTGCTGATGCCTGGCAGAAGCTGCAAGTTTAAAGTGAGCATTGCAAAGTTCCCTTCCCCGTGCAAGGCTGCAGAGATTAGAACCAGTTTAAGAACTGTGGCTCATAGTTATGGTCCCATGTATCTATTCTTTCAATGTCTGAAAAACATGTTGCTTTGATTGCTGGCCCACTTATTACTACTGTAACCGTGGTTACTGGGCAGACAAGCTTTGTACTCTGAGCCTTAATTATTGCCTGTGCCATGGTAGAACCTGACACTGGACAGGAAGCCTAAAATCTTGCTGGTACAGATGATGCAGATTTTTACAGGAAGGTAGAGAAAGGAAGAAGTTTCATGATGGTAGTGGATTGTGGTGTTTTGTCAGTAGTGCTACTGACTAAGAAGGAACCAACAGTTAAACAATATACTGTGATCTCACAGAATAGCTTTGTTGGTTCTATTTTCCTTTAGTTTGCAACACGGAGTTAATGAGTGAGATGTAGAAGGTGAAAAATAAATCTATCTCAGAACATGCATCAAGATCAGATAATATGAGTGTCATAGGTTAGCAAGCATAGTCCCGGAAGGGACGTCCTTGCTAAGGGGTGCTTACAGTTTCCTCTGGGAACTGATAGAACCTATCAGCTGGCCAGTTTGAATATGGACAATTCTCTAAGCCACTTAAAGTTGTGATCACCTCTGTGATCCACATTTAAGAATAGGCAAACTTCCCCTCCAAGCTCTCTCTCGTTTCCGGCGCTGGGACAGGTGGCTGCGGGCCCCGTGTGGGGGCCAGCGGGCCCGGCCAGGCCCTGCTTGGGCCAGGCTGGGCCGGGCCACGGCCATCCTGAAGCCGATGGACCTGTTCCAGCCGTGGAACCCCCCCCCACTGCCTTGCCGTGGGCAGCCGGAGCGGCTCGGCTCTCCCCCCTCTCCACTGCGATAAGAAAAATTCAACATTCCAGCTGCAAAGCTGTAAGGCCGAGGTGAGATTAACCCTTTTTACTGCTGTGAAGAGCTGAAAACCTGAGGGAAGAGAGAGAGGAGATGCTTAAAGCTGAAATTCTGTTGTGAAGCTATGATATATCAGAGTATCCTGTTGTAATTTCATGAAGATATGGGGGGTGGAGTGTTCAACTCGTGAGCAAAAGCACCTGCACTGAGATAGGCAGATGCTGATGCAGCTGTAATTTCATGAGAAGTTTGGACAGGGAGAGATGAACCAGATGAGGACTTTTGCTCCAAACGGGAAAGGAGAAAACCTCAGTCCCTAGAGATGAACCAGATGAGGACTTTTGCTCCAAATGGGAAAGGAGAAAACCTCAGTTCTAGAGATGCTCCCAGAGATAGTCCTAAAGATGAAGATGATGAAGACCCTTTGCTCCCAGGGAAGGAGAAGGGCCTCTGTTTTTGTTTCTGAACGGCTCAACCTTAAAATTGTACCCCAAAAAACTTCAAGAGTGGACCCTCGAAAGCAGTTGCGGGAAAAGCTGCAAGTCGGGGGAAAGGACTCACACGCAGGCAGAGAGACTCCTCTTCCTAAATGGACTGAACAATATTTGGAAGTGGGCGGCTGTCTCGTTGTGATAATGTTTTCATAGCATGAGCAAGAAGAGACTTCTCTTTCTAAATGGACTGAACAAGGTTATTATGGAAGTGGTAAACAGACTGAACATCTTAAGGGTTGTCTTTTCACATTGTCAGTGGGAGAAGGGAGGAAGGTGGGGGGAGGAGGAGAGTTCTGAAGGTGGTATAATTTTTTTTCTTCTTTTAGGTTTGTTAATAAACTTCTTTATATTCTTTCAAGTTTGGTGCCTGTTTTGCATTTCTCCTAATTCTTATCTCACAGAAGATAAACAGTAATGAGTATTTTGGACCAAACCACTACAATGAGCAATAAGCAAATCCTTTCAACTTTTATTAAATATCCTTGGCTGTTGGGGAGTTGGTTTGCTCTTGACTTTGTGTTTGAAGAAAAGTAAATACTGTCAATTACTTCAGTCTGTCTGGTTAAAACATTCAGGGGTAATTTGGTAAGGATTTTTTTTTTCAGTTCTTTGTAGCTAGTACAACTCCATTTTATCCTGGAAACTATTTCTGATTGTCTGCAGACTACCTCTACTGGTTTCCAATGCATATGCATTTTGGGAGCAGGGGGTAAAACAAAGTACGTATGTTGGGAATAACTCTTTAGGAAAGTCATGATGGGGAAGACTGTGTCTGTGCTGAAGCATTTGGTTGTAAGCTGTGCCTCCATAATGTGGCTGTGCCAGCTGATTTCTCTGGTAGAGATACTCTAAATCCTGGTTACATTGCTGACGTATTGCTTGACCATAGTGGCTTAGTTCTGTGTTTTGTGAAGCAGAAATTATGCTAGTTGCCTTAATGAGACGGCCTGTAGATGAATGTTATGTTAGGTCTCCTCACTGACACTGGTATAATAGTCTTTCCAGTTTTGTTCCTGTTCTGCTAAGTGCAGCTTTAGGAGCATCCTCCACTAATTCACCTTGTGAATTCCAAAATAAACGGGCAAAACTTGCAACTTGTTTTTGAGACACTTGTTTGAAGAAACTAAAATTGTTCATTTAAGCTATGTTGTGGGTAACAAAAAACCCACAAAACTGTACAGCAAACTTAAGGCTTCTGAACTCAGCATATTCTGACTGACTAAATACCTTTATGGACAAATTATCACCTTGCTTTTGAAGGTAATTGTACCAGAGTAATGTCAGTTATTTCCAAGTGAGTTTTTGTGTGCTCTTCTGAGTGATCTTTTCCATAGCGTCATGAAGATTTCAACTGGGAACTTGCTCTCACCTGGATGTTAGAAAAAAGGCTGTTTGTGTAGGGGTGGAGCGGATAGGTTAGTTTTCAGTGCCTTTGTAATTTCCCAGTACTACAGCTCAACATTTTTTTGGAGTTTCTTGTCAGTGCTGTGGGTTTTTTTGGATTGCTGTTTGTGTGTTAAGTGATTTTAAAAGTAATTATATGAGTAAAGACTTGTGTGGATTGTGATACAGTAGATGACCAATAGTAGCCGTAATTAAAATACTCTCAATACATCCATAGTAGATAATCATTTTTGCTCAGGTGTAAAAACTGATTTAAAGGAAAATTGTTTGGATACCTGTGCACTGAGAAATATCTCTAGGGAGAATGGGGGTGGGTGGAAGAGGAAATGAAAGATTGTTCACATGGTACTTAAAGAAAAGTTAATCCAATCTGTCAGGATAAACTTTTCAGCCCCTAAAAAAGGGCAGAAGTAACTTGAGTGGAAAATCCTCACTGATTATTTCTTCTCTCTTAATCTTGCAGCTGATTGTAATGCCGTTCTTAAAGCTCTACAGCCCATTTTTCAGGAGCAGGGAATGACAGAAACAGTTCATAACTGGGAAGACCATGGTTATTTAGTAACCTACATCAAAAAAAATGGCAGGTGAGTGGATTTTCTTCCTCTAGATTATGTCCCCACTATCTTTCCTTAAAATATCTATTTTTCCATCTATTGGACCTCCTGTAGTGTTGACAGGGTAAGCTGTCCTTTTTTCAGCCTTGTGTATGAAGTAGCTATGATAAAGCAGAATCTTTTTCATAATCTGGACTATGTCATCTTGCAGTTTGGATATCAGAAGGTTGAACTGATCAGTCTGGTCCGTACCATAGAATGGTGCCTTGGTCTCAGCACTAGTCCTTCCAGATGCAGGACAGCTCCAGTCAGTTCAATGTATTTGTAATTTTTCTGACCATTAAATATGTCTAAACATGTTGGAATCTAACCTTAGCATGTGAACAATGACTGCTTTGTGTCTCTGTCTGCATTTACACGCCTTTATATGCTGCAAATTCTCAAGCAGCTTCTGAAGTAATTAACAGCATGTGAGGGTGGTTGGTGTCATTAGTGACACAAAAGCTGAGACTGCTGGGACAAACTGAAAAACAAAACTACATTCACTTTATTTCCTCATGCTGCTTCACAGTGTGAGGGTTAGTTGATTATGGTATACGTTGATCTGGTTTATTTATACGTAACTACCGTGATTTTATTGCACTTAGGTTCCTTGCAGTTATTCAGTTACCTGTTCTGGACATCATCGTGGCAGTTGCTGCTTTGGAGTTGCTTGTTTTTTGTTTTTTGCTGGTTGGATTTGTTTTGTTTGGTGGGTTGTTTGTTTGATTGGGATTTTTTTGTGGGGGGTTTCTTGGGATCCAAACTAAGGTAACAAGTAAGAGGATATGAGTAGTTCTATGTTTATCATTCTCAGTTGTGCTCTGGGAAGTTTTTGTATATTTCAGTTACCTTTTCAAATGTGGCACTTGCAAAGTGAACTTTTTTTTTTTTTTAACGGTGCAGTGTTAAATGATAATAGAGAATGGTTATTGCTCTCTCGGTATATTCATTGCTGTCTGAACTCTGGTGCATACTGGATTTATCTTCCTTGAAAATGGCTCACTTCAGTTTGACAACTTACTGTCTGTAATGGAGTTAAAGTATTTTTTGTGCATTGCCAGACCCATTAAGCTCCCAATTAGGGAACATGTGTGCAGGAGAACTTTCTGTGTTTTGGGACCTCAGCACTTTTGTTTCCTCTGGTTATAGAAAAAGCCTGAATATTTTTTTTTTAAAGGTAGCCCCAAACTGTGTATTTCTGTTAGTGTAGTTTGTTTGTATTTCTGTTTGATGTAGTTTCAGTTAACTTAAACAAATGAGGTTGTAAACCCATAAAACTCAACAGACTGGACAGTTAAAAAACCTTGCAAAACAAACACATTTCACAAGTTGTAAGACTGAACTGATGAGCATATGGAGGATTTCATACTAACTAAATGGGCTGTATTTTAATACCAGCAAGTTTGTCTGCACTTAATCTTAGTGCCCTAAAATATCATCCATTTTTAGTTAGTGTAAAAATATTACCTGATGCAATTGGACAGAAAGTAGCCAGGGCATACAGATTCTTCCTCCTTCCCTGCAAAACAGTGTACTTCATTTCCCCCAGCAGCTTGTAGTAAAACATGGAAAAAAAGAATTGTGATGGAGGGGTAGGTATGTCATGAGCAGCTCTTGTAAGGATGGCTGGCTGCCACTTGTCACAAGTTCCCTAGAATGAGAGATGGAGTGGGTGCTGTATGTGAGTAAGGGTTTTGGGAGCATGTGCACACAAACGTGTTTTTAGCCAGCCAAAGGTGACTGAGACATTGCAAAACAAAGATGTGTGGTTGATGTAAAGCTGGGTACTAATCCCTGGGAAAAATATTTGAGATGGGATAGTAACATGTTGCTAAACAGTGTCTACACTCCAGAGTTTGCTGAGATAACCCCCATAACCTGCAGGGAGCCCTGTGCTGCAGATGGTGGGATTGTGGGCACTGCTTTTGACAAAACTTCATCTGTGATGAGGATACCACGTGAACAGCCCCATGAAGGACTTTGCTGGTTGAACGAAGTGGAGCTGATTTGGGGATTAAGATGTGCTTTCCTATTGTCATTACCAAAGCAACAGATCCCTGTTCTCCTTTGTCCAAAGCTAAGCAAGCAAAAGTCATATGTGGCAACTCTACCTGGTCCATTTACTTTGTGATTTATTCTGACAAAGAACGTAATTGAGGGAGGTTCAGCTGAAAACCTTTAACTAATGGAGTTGTCAACACAAGACTCTAGAGTGGAGCAGGAAATGGCTCTCTTGAGCCACTCGTTCTCCTCTGAAGTGGTGATGGATGCAATCCCTCTCTGCTTTGCCAATCCTCTTGCCCAAACACTGCTTGGGAAACAGTACCATGTGCCAGAGTGGAGCTGGGTCTCTGAGTTTTGGGGTCCCAGCAGTCTCATTTTTCTGAGCTGCGTGTTTTTAGATTGCTTCCAGGATGGTTTTAGGGTCACATTAAGCAGCATGCTTTTACTGAAATGTCACTATCTTGGACTAAACTGTTAAAAGTTAGGTTAAAAAAATGTGAAGTTTTTGTCTTATTTAATGTATACAGTACTTTGTATAGTGCCCAGTATATTTCAACAGATTGAGAAGTGTTAAATCTAGGTTAAGGAAAAAAATCAGTGAAGCTAATCTTTGGAAATTGATATCTTCTCAACTAATACTTTGTTTTAATGTCTTTACTGCTTGTGTGCAAGTAGTCTTTTGTTATATTGCATAGAGCTATGAGGGATTTATTTTTTCCTTTGTGCATCTATGCTCCCTCTTTTGTCATGTTCCACCTTCACAGACCCCCAAAACCTGAAACTTAAGTCATTGTTTCTACAGTAGAAGAGTGTCTTTTAGAAAATCTTTGACTTCCCCTATACACATACCCATTTTTAACTTCAGTTTCTGAATTCTTGTTTAGAGAAGTATAATCCTACTGGCATTTGACTTCACTGTTCACAACAGTGCAAGCTTTACCCAATTGAATTTGGTTTGTATATCACAGAGATGCTGATGAATATGTTAACACTGTGAAGGGAGAGGGGAGTGTGTTTACTTTTTTATTTTCTCTGTTAGGCTTTTGCTAACCACTCTGTGTGCTAGTCAGCATATTTTAAGGGAGCAGGATGAACATTCTTCAGCTCTTTGTTACAGGGTGAAGTGTTGTAGTTGCCTGTGGAGTTACCCAGAGTATAAAAATGGACTGAAGAATAGGAAGGAGTTGGTAGGAATCAGCAGCAGCTACTATGTCATTGGTTTAATTTTCCTATTCTGTAAGAAGAGAACTGGAATGATGGTATAATGAAAAAATGTGATTGCCTAGTTCCTTAAGGTCCCTCAAATACTTTGTAATTAAGATGAAGAACACTTAAAAAAGGCTATGTTTTAGGGAAACAATGTCGTGCCATTTTTAAAAATTTTATATTTTCCTAATATTAACAGATTTTTATTTCCTTTCTCATTGAGTTGTTTGACAGGTGATGCTTTTAGTGGCAAGCTGTTTCTGAAATACTTGAACTATTCTATTTTATAGTGACTCAAAGTTAGTCAGCAGATCAGAGGTTTGATGGATAAATAGGAGTTTGTAGGTACCTGTCTGTCTATCCAGCTTTATTCTCTGGGTGTGTGGTGTTGGAAAACCTTTCTTGGATACATGAGATTGCAATGCTTCTTCCTCCGCAGTGCAAGTAAGGTAGGATGATGCGCATTTTGGGTTAGATCTTTGCTTCCTAGTTCTGTTTCCAGCAGTTACTTCTGGATTTGTGGGGTTTGGAATTTTGTTGACATCTGAAGTTTCCTGATGATCAGGTGGTAAGATGCAGCACTCAGTAGAATTGTTTCTGTAGTTGGTGCTTGTTTGCATACAAGCACAAAAAGCTTGAATACTGCACTGGAGGATGTGACAGATATGCAGGTGCAGCAAAGAGTGGAGCCTTATTGTAGTGGGGGCTGCTTTTCAGATGCAGATTTCCTTGCCAGATGGAAGGGAAGAGGATACCTCCTCACTGAGCCTTTTTTTTTTCCCCTCACTACTTCTATGAAATTACATGCAAGCACACACCAAAAGTGTGGCAAGTGGTTTATTTTTTGAAACAGGAATTATATTTTTCAGAAAGATGAGATAGGAGGGGCTAATTTTGAAGCAAACTTTATTTTTCCCCTCATTTGGATTCTAAAATAATCTTTCTTGTATTTGCATAGGTAGAAAATGGAAACTCTATCATTGTTTTAAAGAACCTTCCTCCACATATTAAAAGAGCTGCTGCTGATAAAAACCTGCATTCATATATGTTCTGCCAAGCAGACAAATGTAAAGTGACAAAAGCCAGCATAGCCTTTGCTATCTGCTGATTGAAGCTAGTAAGTCTTCTGTGGGTTCAGCTTTGGCCCACCACTACTGCCTTAATACTACTTAATACTGGACTGTTCCCTTTTTTGAGTACACTTGTACTGTTGGCTGCGTGTTTAAATCTTTACAGGCATCTTAGCTTGTTTCAGGTGTCTGTTTTCATCCAGATAACTTATAGCCAAGGTATAACCAACCTGGACCTGTATTACTGTTGAGAATTACAAATTTCATTCAAGTGTTTTTTTTACCATAAACTAATGGAGAATATCAGCCAGAAACTTGGAACTTGAATTTTTGTCTGAATACACAGCCTGCTGCCTGCCTTTCATCTCTTCCCCCTTTCCCCAGGTGTCAGGACCCTGCTATTCTGGTAGAGATGACAATTTGATAAAATGAATGATGGTTCTGCAGTGCCATTGTCACTGTATTCTAATGCCATTGCATCACTTACAAATCTGAAGTTGTGTGGCTATACTTTCAGAGCAACTTTCCTCTCTGCCTCTTTGCCTCTTACCTCAAAGTGGAGGCAGGAATATCCTGTCATGGAGTCAAAGGGGAAGTGAAGATGTCAGCTGTCAAATCTTATGACAGCTATGTGATTCTTGGAGGAAATTAATTTAAAAGAACTCGAGTCATGGGATAATGAAATCTGTTGCTTATTTGTGCCAACAACAACTCCTGGAATATGGAAACGAACTGATAAAAAGTTTTTCTAACAGTGAAAATACTTGACACTGTGCCAGTTTTCAAGGAATCAAATTACAGAGCTGTCATATGAACTGTGTTTATGTATTTCTGTCTGTAGTTCCACAGCTCTGAGGGCCTATGGAATTTACCCTTTTCACTGTGAATGGTTGTGTCCAAAACCTGCTGGAGTGACCAGTACTTCCATCTTCTGAGTTCTGCTTTTTGTCTTTCTCTCCTTTAAAAAAACCCAACTCATCATGTAAACAGAATCCTGGTAGGCTTTTGTGTTCCCTCATCAGAAACCTGTGTCGGAAGACACCTAGTGGGGAAGCTGTGGGTTGGAGGGAGGGTTGCTCCAAGGTGGTGACAGTCTGTGGGCTCTGGGTGTGCATGTGTGTGTTAAATAGAAGCGCCTTTCCTTCTTGGAAGCAAGACCTGTGTGCAGAGTCGTGAGGAAAGCCTCAGGCTTTCCGGGCCTATCCTCTGAAGAGAGCTGGGTGACAGTAGTAACACGTGAGAGCTGCAGATCACTGCTGTTCCAAAGCCAGCAAGAGCATTTTTATTCTTAAATTGCTTCAGTCAGTTTCCATAATTTGATCATTTTACAGTTACCAAAAGTTGTCTTCAGATAAAACGGAATAATTAGGGTTTTATTTCTGACTGCACCTAAGGGCTGAAGTTCCCAGCACCATGGGAGAGGTGGTGTTCATATTAGGCTGACAGTTTGCAAAAGGAGCTCTGGAAGAGACAAAGGTGGGAGTGGTGGGAAGATGGGAGGTCATCTAAACTTATTGTCACAACAAGAGCTAGTCTGTGTTTTCCTTTGGGGCTAAGTGGGGTGATAAGAGCAGACAGGCAAAGAAAAGAGCATTCAGAGAATGATACAGCTTTATCCGAGGTTTCTGTGTTGTACTAGTGCATTTCTATCTCTGAATACCGTTCTTTTTTTGTTCAGCCATTTCTGTTCTCATCCCCTCTTCTGCTCCTTTTTTCTGGTGTATGGTTTTTCCCCTCCATTTCCTTTATGTAGTCCCCTTTTAGCCTTTCTGTTTCTTTTTGTATTCTCTCCTCCCTAGAGTGGGAAGGATATTGCCTCGGCTGCCCTCTCTTCTTGTGTCCTTCCCCACTGCCCTTAGCTCTTGTTTTGTTTCTTGCAAGTTCTCCAAGATTCATTGTTTGTTCGCCTCATGTGTGTAGCATAGTGAAGCCTTGCTCTTTGGTCTTGAAATGTTCCTGTAGTAGATATACAGTAGGAGTTATGTTGACTTTGCATCTCTGCTCATCAATGAGAGTTTGCTGCTGCAATTTCTTTGCCAGTGAAAGCTGTGGTTTGCCCCAGGATGTGTATTGTTTCTCACAGATTTTTACTCAGCTTTGAATGTGATCAGTGTCTCTGAATAGTTGCTATAAAAAGTTAAAAAAAAACCCATTCAACAGAAAGCCAAACAACCAACCCCAACCACCCTCCCCACAAAATGAAACAAACACACCCCTAGAAGTGAAAAGGAAAAGGTCCGGTTGTTTTCTTAAGGCTTGTTTTCAATTAAAAAACCCAAACCAAACCAACACACCTGCTCCAGCAGGCATTATTTGAAGAACTGAGACTAGCAAGCAGCATATTCTCATTGTACCATGGTTGTTGTGGCTTAAACATGGTTTCACTGCCTTGCTTCCTACTGGTTTTATTAGTTGTGTAGTGATAGGCAAGTTCTTGCAACTTTGTTTGCTCTTCCTTGCAGAGGAAGACTTGAGCTGTCACTGCCAATGGTTACAGATGCTGGGGAAAAAGCATGCATTCTGAATTTTAATGTAACTCGTTTCAGATTTTATTTCCTTACTCTGATTTTTGATAATAAATTTGTCATCACTGTCTCTCTGTTGTAGTTTTGCCAATTTGAGAATTCATCCTCGTGGATTAGTGTTGGTGGATCTGCAGAGCTACAATGATCACATGAAAGGAAGAGAGGAAGTTGATCAGGTATGAGTGCTGCTTACTAGGATTATCTAACTGCATGGGGAGCACCTATTTTTTTTTTTTTTTTTTTCAGGTCGATCAAAGTCTATCTTGGTAAAAGATTAAAAATATTAAAGTCAGTTCAAACCTGGATTACTGACGAGGAGCAGTAACACCTGTTGAAGTTGTGTACACACGTGAGTGCATGAATGCACACACTCTTTTGCAAGTACTGGGTCTCGTATTACAGCTGCTGTAATATGGACAGTCCTGCTTGTAACCAGGCTGAGGAGGCAAGATAGTTACTCATGGGCTTCTGGTTACATTTCAAAGCCTTTTCATAGCAGGTGCTATGTTTTATTGCCTTCCAGGTAGAGTAATTTTAACAGGTATTTTGCATTAAGTGATGATCTACAAATTCTACCTCATGTTTGCTATTTTTTGCAGCTTCTAAACAAAGTAGAAGAAAGAATGAAAGAATTGTTTCATGGTAACATTAAAAGGGTGAAACGGTAAGTTTGTACCTCTTCTTCTGTGTGTGGTTTGTCTGCATAGTTACTAAAGATAAGCAAGTTGTGCTTTGCTGTAATGTGTGAATAGCCTGGAGTATGAAGATACAGATGGGATATTTTTTTAGTTTCTTGTGATGATTGCATGAAATAGTGAGAGAAAATGCAGCCTGGAAGTGGGAACAGACTGCTCTGGAAGGGCTGGGCAGCCAAGGGTGGCAGGGGAATAGGCCAAGGCATAAACTGTACCCTATGGGCCACATCCCACAGCCCATGGAGAAGGTGAGCTGGTGATGGTGACCAGCGTGAGACCCATCCCTGTGACTGCCAGGCTGGGCTGTAGTACTGAGGCAGCTTTGGGGGCGAGCTGGGTGTCAAGGATTGGCCAAACACTTGGGCAGGTGGGATAGAGCTCAGGGACCAGGGCTGAGGTTTAGAGCTAAAATGAAGTTCAAGCCCATAGAGGAGACCCCACCCTGAGAAGGTTTCCTGCGGCTCTTTCTCTCACATCTCTGCCTCTGGTGTGCCTCATGGTGCTCACTGTGGGCATGTGTGGTTTAGGGACCTGACAAGAATATAGATATGTTTTGTAGCAAACTTTTATAATAAAACTCAAGGATGGAGGCTTTGCAAGCCCTCTGTCAATTTGAATTATTTAAATTCAAGGCTATATATTAAATTTTAGGGACTCAAATTGTGGCTCATGGCCTGGTGCTGAAATAACTTTCATACTGGATGTGGCTTGTTGTTGTCTTCGTGGTGACTATCTGGCAGTGACTGATACCGTGAAGCCAGAGAGCCCTTACTGTAGGCATGCCCATGGTGGAAGATGTAGTGGGTGCTTGAAGGACCGTAGAAGTGAAAATGGGTTAAGAAAAGTAAAAAGCAAGTGTAAAATCAGCAAGGCTCAGTAAAGCCAAGGAACAAACTACAAAACAGGAAAACAGTTAAGCAGTATTATGGCAGAAAGTAGATCTGAAGTTTGAGAGACCACAAGTAAAATGGTAGTAATTTGAAAAGTGGTATTATACTTGAATATTATTTGTTTTACAGTTGTGTGTAAAACAGAGAGTAGTTATCTTGCTTTACTTCAACCTGGTAAAGGCTCACAAGGTGCACAGTGTATGAACATAGATGATCTCATAGATTGATCTCCTCAATCTGTGTTATTGAGGAGAAGCTTTGAGGTTATTTTAATGCTGAAATGATACAGGGAGTTTGTGGAATCCCTGTGATAGGAATTTCTTAAAAACAGGTCAGGAAAACATCTGCTTGAAGTGACCTAGATCTTTTGGTTACTGTAGTATAGAGGATGAACCTCTTCAAACAGTGTATCTGGCATGGATCTTGGCACATGCTCCTCAGCGTCTTTTTTTGCTTGTTTTTCTTTTGTGCCTTTTTTAAAATTTGTTTTGCATCGTTTTGATGTCAGCTGCACACACGCAGCTGCAGTAGGGTGAATGTAGCTGGAGAAGCTTTTCCTGCCTTTTTGTTGTTCTGAGGTAAGGAAGGGTTGCTCTTGCTCCCACTGCGTGCCGCCATCTGGCGGCTCGCTGGGGGTAGGAAGTGTTTCTGGAATGTTGGCTGGGAATCACTAGGGAATTGAGAAGCAGCTTATCTCTGGTCTTCTGCTACACCCTCCTCTGGAAAAAAAACCCCTTTATTCTTTCAAGTGTGTGTGGGAGATCTGATGAACTCTGTGTCTGCACTTTTGCCTAAACACAATCCCTTTGATCATTTGCTGTTATTTCAAAGATAGTTTGTCTTTACAGGTGAAATACTGATTTGAACCATCTCTATGGAATTTAAGAAACCCCTAAAACCCACAAACAAGAAACCCAAAACAATCTTTGCAGATGCTTGAACCACTTTTAAAAAGTAATACAGACTATCTGCTGATATCAAGGATTGTGCTTATGCACTGCAGATTGACCCAGCTCAGTTTGAAACACTGTAATAGTTCACTTTTTGTTTCTCTGTGTATTAAAATGTCTCTCAGTACAGCTCTGAGTAAGATGCACTTAATCTTAAAGAAATGGCATTCTTAACTGAAGATTTTTTGTTGTTTTTTTTGCCTGCATTCTGCTTTTGTATTATTTTCTGATCATGAGCTGTTTCTTCTACAGAGGCTTGTATGTTATGTAAATTCCATCTCTTTGAATAGAGTGAAATTCACAGGTACATTGTGGAAGTTGTACATAAAGAAGAATCATTTATATTATCTGTGCCTTAGCAACTTATGTATATTTAACATATGGCTGGTAGGTTTCTTGTATATGTTGAGTGTTAAATGTAGCAAGTTTTCTTAGATGCCTCTTGTAAATATTACTTATTATGGTGAATCCACGGGATATTTAAAGTGGATTTTTTTAAAAAATAAACATTCCAATTTTTTGTAATCTCTTTCTCATATTATTTCTTTCTAGGTTGCCAGCCATTTTGAGAGGAGGTGTCATTGATAGATACTGGCCTACAGCTGATGGGCGCCTGGTGGAATATGACATAGATGAAGTTGTTTATGATGAAGATTCACCTTTTCAGAATATTAAAATTCTGCATTCAAAACAATTTGGGAATATTCTTATTCTCAGTGGGGATGTTAGTAAGTACCATCTCATTTAAGGATCTCTGGTGTGAAAATGTCAGAAGTGTTGTTTTCTGTCCTGATGTGGCAGTTTTATTAGATGTCTAAGAGTCATGGTTCTGATGCTGGAAACTGTTTATGCATGTACATGTGTATCTGTTCCTTTATATTAAGGATGTCAATCAGGCTGACCAGTGTAAAATCTAGAGTTGAAAAAGAAAAGATTTATTTTTCCAGAGTTAGTATCTTTGCTGCAGAAAGTGGCTGAGGAGAATAGATGGTGTTCTGTAGCAGAGCTTGCTCTACTCCACTCTTTTATATGAGCTTTTCCCTCTTGTTGCCAGTCCAACCTTCTGAGAGCTTCTCTTTGACAGCAAAACAAGCTACTTTCAGTCTTCAAAACACAATGTAGTTCTAAACAAATACAAAGAAGTGGGAGCTGGCATGTGTGTATGTGTATAACCCTGCTGCTCCCTTGATTCTCTAAGGGAATTTCCTGCTTGGTGAGGTATAGGGCAGCTGTATCTCAAACCATTTAGCTGCTTTATTGGTGAACATCTTTTGACTCTTCTTCAAAATAATAACTCTTAAGTTAATCAGAATAGCAACTCAACCTTTGTGAGGGTTTTTGTGTTGTACTTTGTGCCTGCTGACCTTTGTATTTTTGAAAGCGAACGTAGAAGAAAGTGCACTACTGTTTTTTAAAACTGGAGACTGCTGTTTTCTAGAAAATCTAGGCAACAAAAGGATTGTGCTTTGTAAAATCTTAGTTCTTATGTTGAAAAAGGACTGACTGTGGTAAATGAGGGCTGTTGCTGCCCAGGGATAGAATACCTGTCTTAACTCTGATGGCAGAGAAATTAAGGAATTAAACTACAGCTTTTTGAAATCATTGGAAGTACCTCTAACCATTCAGTTCACTTTCTGCAACTGTCAAGAGGGCTTCTGTGCAGATGGCAGCTGAAAAGCACTGTTACTGAGTGCATTAGCAAGGTATTTTCTAATCCAGATAGAACTGTATTAGAAATCATCAAATGTAGTACTCAGTACTTCTAGCCAGAAATTTTCATCAGAGTTTAATATGGAGATGAGGTTTTGCTTGAACATTGTGACAATGTGCCTTGTAGAAAGGGACGTATGCCATTACTTATTTCCCTTCCATGGGATTTTAAAACAATGCTTTGTCTCATTTTGTTATTGTGCACTCGTGAGTGAGGTGGTAGTTGCCAGGCAGAGTGATAGGATATGCCACGATGTGCTGCTGCACAAAGCTTGGCCCTTGTAGTGCAGATCTGTTATTGCAGCTTGGGAGTGTTAGTGCCTGCTTTGAAGCTGATGCTGGCAGAAGGCAAGCTGCAGGGCCCTTCAGCACCTGGGTTAATGGTCATGTTTGTTTCTGTGCAGGGATCGACTGGTGTGCATCTAGGCTAGGTTGCTCTTTTTAGCTGGTGTCCACAATGTGTTTTCAAAAATTTCCAGATCTGTCTCTTTCAGGATGAGTCTGAGATAAAAAGCCACTGAAGTATCAAGTTACAAAGACTGATGGTTTTGGTCTCCTACTTGGCTTCTTTTGGCACACAGTACTTCCAAATGCTGAGGTGGCCATTTGTTGGGTTCACATGGAGAACTGGAGAAATCCTGTGTGGGATTCTGAGAAAGATCTCACTACTTGCACTGTCTCTGAGAGCCAGGTTGTTTCTGTAGATGCTCTTGCTTTCGTCTGTATTGTATCACCTCTGGATTAATACCAGTTAATGAGAACAACTGAAGACTTAATATTGCTGTCCAATTCTCTCTTCCTTCCATTCAGATCTGGCAGAAAGTGACCTGGCATATACTCAAGCCATAATGGGCAGTGGAAAGGAAGACTACACTGGGAAAGAAGTGCTAATCCTAGGAGGTGGTGATGGAGGTATACTCTATGAGATAGTCAAACTGAAGCCAAAGATGGTTACTATGGTAGAGATATCCTTTGACAAATGGCCCGTTATTCATATCAACCAGAGCTTTCTGCTGATACCTTAGCACTGAGGACAGTTACCTGTCAGGTTCTGATTTGCATGAGGAGATGGGGTCTTAAATGAAATTTCTTTTTGTCAGCTTAGAGAGACCAGTGACTGCATGTTTGTGCATCGTTATGCAACACCTGCTTTCAGGTTCCCAATCCATACTATAACTCTGAGAGTAGTTTAAATAAGGCTGGAAAGGGATGCCTCTGTCATCATTCTGATGCTTTCTCTAGTAACAGAAGACAGATCTGTCAAGTTTGTGTTTTGGGCTCAGTTCTGCCTTTTTGAGTTCTTCTGTTTTCCTAAAGAAAGCTGTAAAAAAAAAATAGTGCCTAGAAGCAAAAAAATTTAATCAATAGGAATGCAAGGACTTGATGAACTGTATTGATGAATTGACCAACCCTGTTTTAAAAATACCAATACAAATCAAGTTTTCAACATTGTGTAGTTCATATAGTTTGTAATGTAAACTGCTGTTAGCCATGTGAAATGTTGATCATCCTAGATTTTGGGATCCCTTTGCTAAGACTAAAAATAATTGTCTTAAAAGTGTAGGTTAAAATCTGAACCTACTTTAACTTTATGGAGTTTTTAATAGTTTTACAGTTCACATTTCAGGGTTTGATGATGATGATAACCTAAAGTATCAAAAATTTTGGTTAAAACCAAAAATAAGCACTTCCTAATAATCTATTTGAATCTGGAGGCCAGAACGTAAGGTTGGCTATTGCAGTATATACACCAATAGACACATCCAATTATTCCTTTGTGAATGCCACCTCCTTGAGAACTTGTTTCTGAAGAAGTAGAAGCTGTTACCTCTATTACTTCTGGAGTGTATTATGCCTTGACAAACCTCAAACATTGACCAAATGGTGATTGACGGGTGTAGAAAACACATGCGTAAAACGTGCGGAGATGTCTTAGACAATCTGAAAGGAGAGTGCTACCAGGTAATGTTTTGTTTTTCTTTCATTACAAGTAATATTTTAAATACATGTTGACCTAGTCTGGAAGACTGCTATGGCAAAGTTTTGGGGACAAGTTTTCTCACTCAAGTTTGGGAAGCATTTTTTCCTTTTGTATGACACTTGCATATTTTAATAGCTGGAATTCATGTTGGAAGTATTTTAACTCTGTCTTCAGACTTCTAAAATTAAATGCATATGCAGCTTTTAAGGAATGTGAAATAGGAGAATGTTTGCTATAACTTAGAAATAAAGAGGAAATAGCAGTAAGAACGTAGTGTTTAACATCATTCCTTAAACTGTTAAACCTTAAACTGTTAAAAAGATAGAAGAAATGTGTATTTCTTAGGTGTTCTATACAGTTGGAAATACCCGGATTTGTAATACACATTTAACAATTATTTTTAATTTGCAGGCAAAATCCCTTAGTATTACACTGCTGTTATATTAAAAATAAAAACCCCAACAAATGTCATGCATTCCTGCAGTTGAGGTCTTTGTGCTGCATCTGACAGCACTTAAAAATGAGCCCAGGTGTAGCCTGTTTTTGTTTTCATTACTGGTCCATAGATGCTGTGATAGATAGTAACTTACAGGAGTGAGCTAATAAAAACACACAAAAAATTAACAGATAAGTCACATGCTACTGTGGAAATCAGTGACCCTTCATATGAATAACTTACTATACTTACATGGAACTGCTAACTGTTGTCAGCATTTGGTAGGAAGAACAGTGGTCACAGATCTAGGAAATTCAGTCCTAGAGTGCCTGTGTTGTCATTGTCATAATTCCTACAAAGTTCCTTCTTTCTGTATGATGTAAAAAGTTGAAGGTGGAGCCTAAAATTAAACATGTATTTAATTTTGATATTTTCCGCTTTAATTTCTGTGAATCCACATTTGTTCCTTTTACCTGGTGAGTTTTAGGGTATTTTGAAGACTAGGTACAGTATTTCATTCTTATAGGTCCTAATTGAGGACTGTATTCCTGTACTGAAGAGGTATGCCAAAGAAGGAAGAATGTTTGATTATGTAATTAATGATCTGACAGCTGTTCCAATCTCCACATCTCCAGAAGAAGGTAAATCTTGTAATTTATTTTCTTAAACTTCCAGAGAATTTTCAACATTTCTGTTCTTCTGCTGCATAACAGCTTACACCATAACTGCTTTCATTTTTTCCATTTAAACAACAAATCTGAGAGGAAAAAAAAGATAGTAAGACATCTGTTCTTTTGAAAATTTTTTGAATATTAGAAAAGGCTAGCATGTGCCTAGCACTCTTTTAAATCTTATTCCAGAATAATATGAACTCATGTAGTTCTTGAGAAGTATTTGGAGTTCATACTCTAGTAGATTTTCCTCACTTTAGAGTTTATTGGAAACTTCTGGAGAATTCCTGTGAAGAAAACCAGCAGCACTCCTGCCATCACTGCTGTTGCATATGGTTTACATTTGGGGTTTTTTACTCCAGGCTTTATTTTTAAAATTTTTTTAAGACTTTGCAAGTCTTGAATATGTAATAAGTGAACAAGCCAATAATGTGCGGTTGTTTTTCAATCACTCCCCATATGCAGATTCTACATGGGAATTTCTGCGGTTGATTCTTGACCTCTCAATGAAAGTCCTGAAACAAGATGGAAAATACTTCACACAGGTATGATATCTGGGTGTAATGAAGTACTGCTTTGTATGTATTGCAATTTGCACTGTTTCAGTTAAAAAAAAAAGACAAAACTACCTAAAAATCTACTACAAGCTGGTTTTCTTCCTTTAATGACTTACCAAGCACTTTTGCATGAAAGTTAGGTTTTGCTAACTGACTTGTCTTTTTTTCATTATTTCATGAACTTTTGTCTGGAGTTTAAAAGCATAATTGTAAGACTCAGCAAGGCATGCTACAGAATATTGCAGCTGAACAATTCTTTGAAAAGCAGAACAGATGTACTTTATGAAGAGATAGATGGTTTTTAAGCTAATGTCTTCAGTTGTAGAGTGTAAAACATGAAAATTTATCGTTCATTAAGGTGTAAGAGTTTGGCATAGGTGCAGGGGGATGAGAAAATTAATATAGCCACCTCATAGATAATAGACTTGTGGTATAGCTTTCCACTGAAAATACTTCATGTAATCCTGAATTTGGAATGCCACAAAGCTGTGTGCAATAATACAAGAATGTGACAGGAGCCAGCAGATGGTTCAGCGAAGTCTAAGTCTCTGAAGTTGTGTTTCTTTTGTCATGCTCATAAACTAGTCTTCTGATGTGTGGAGAATCTAAGTACTGTATTTTGGAATAATATCCTTAAGCTCTGAAATATAAAGAAATTGGTCTACTGTAAAATTGTGCAGGTTTTAAAAGAAACGAAAAACTTGTGGGATGAGGTTTCTGGCAATTCTAATATGCTGCTCTGTTTTAAAATACTGTGGTTTTATGAGCAGGAGAAATGATCTTGTGGTTGAAATATAAGATACGATTAACATGGTTGTACCACACTCTAAATTTTAATGGCATTTCTGTCCTGTTACTAGTGGAAATATTTATGGCAGACTTTGATATCAAAAGGACACTAAATCTTTTGGAAACAGAGCAAGTTGTGTTGCAGTTACTGTACTTACACCATACACAGTGAGACTAGCTGGCCTTATTGGGACAAAGGTAAACATGTCTGGGGACAGGTTTTTTTTGGACTTTGCAGAAGGGCTCTTGAGAATAAGGTTGTGCTGAAAGCTGGAATGATGGCTGTGCTGTAGCCAGAGGACAGGAGGGTTGTTTTGTGTCAGCTGAAACCAGCTGAGGTGGAGACTGGTGCAGCCCCTGCTGCCTGTCCTGTCCTCACGGGAGGAGATAAGTTGGCTCTCCATCATCTGCTTGCACAGAAAGAAAGGACAGCAGTTCTGAACCAGCCCTGGTGGGTTTTAGCTGTTGTGAAACTATGCAATATTATATTTTGTGGCCCCAAAGCAACAAGGTGGTACATGGCAGGATGAGAAAGAAACAATATTAAAATTGACATGGCTTAAAATTGGACTTGTGGCTAATGGGTAGCCAATGAAAGGGCTGGAGTATAGAAGCAGTGTTCTCAAGCAGCTTCGTCTTCCTGAAAGTGTTGAGAAAAGGACAATTAATACTGGGGCAAACAGCTTTCAGAGCTTTTGATACATCTACTGATACACTACCCAGCCCATTTGATGGTTCTTGTAGCCCCTTCCCAGTTGGGCCTGAAAAAACAAAATAATCCTCTGTAAGAATGGAAAAACCATCTGTACTGGGTTTATCTGACTAGGTTTTGATAGTGGGGGGGAGTGGGGAGGGCTCCCCCATGTCTGACAAAGCCAATGCCAGACTTGCTTCGGGGTGGATCAACTTCTGGCCAAAGCTGAGCCCATCAGTGACTGTGGTAGTGCCTCTGGGATAAGATTTTTGAAGGGCGAAAAGTTGCTGCACAACAGCAGTTGCAGCCAGAGAGAGAAGTGAGAATATGTGAGAGAAACAGCTCTGCAGACTCCAAGGTCAGTGGAGAAGGAGGGGCAGGAGATGCTCCATGTACCAGTGCAGAGATTCCCATGCAGCCTGTGATGAAGACCATGATGTAGGAGGCTGTCATTCTGCAGCCCATGAAGCTCCACAGGGGAGCAGAGATCCACCTGCAGCCCCTGGAGGACCCCATGCCAGAACACGTGGATACCTGGAGGAAGCTGTGACCCTGTGGGAAACCCACACTGGAGAAGGCTTGCTAGCAGAACTTGTGACCCTGCAGGAGACCCATGCTGGAGCAATTAATGAAAAACTGCAGACCATGGAAGCACTCATGTTGGGGAACTTAATGGAGGACTGTCTCACATGGGGGGAGACCCCACACTGGAGCAGAGAAGTGTGGGAGGAGGAAGGAGCACTAGAAATAAAATGGGATGAACTGACCACAATCCCCATTCCCCATTAGCGCAGTTTGTGAGTAAAGTTCACCCTGGGGAGAAAAGAGGGGTAGGGGAAGATGTTCCTAAAATTTGGGTTTATTTCTTATTATCCCACTCTGATTTGATGAGGAACTTGAGTTTAATACAAAGGTGAGTCTGATTGCTTGTGACAGTAACTGGTGAGTGTTCTCTCCCCATCCTTATGTTGCCCTGTGAGCCTTTTGCTGTATTTTCTCTCCTCTGTCCAGCTGAGCAGGGGAATGACAGCATGTCTTTTGTGGGCACTTGGCATCCAGCCAAACTCAACCCACCACATCCTCACACAACTCAGTAGTCTGGTCATAGGATGAACAGACTTACCAGGGTGCTCTAAAGAAAATCAGCTGTCTATAACTTTGTTTTAATTATTTAAACAAATTTAAATTCAACTAAACTATCTGAAGCTGGCTACTCAGAGTATTGGGTTAGACTATGGTCGGAAGTTCAAACATGACTGCTATGAACTTTGGCAGCTTAGTCACACACTGGGAACTCATAAATGATTTTGAATGCTCTGTTGTGTTTGCTGTTGAATGCCAGTGGTTTCAGCTCTGTGTATTAACATTGGGAATTTAAGTTACTTTTGTTCCCGCTATCTACTTTCAGGATGCATATATTACACAGCAGGCCTTGCTGAAGACATCATGTGCCTTTTAAGGCAGTTATGTTTTTAAAATACAGGACTCCGTGTGCCCCCCAGTCCCTTCTTTGCATTTTGGTTCTCTAAACCAAAAAATATTAAATATCACCAAGAAAAGTGGCTGAGGGAATGTCCACTTACTTGTTAGAGCCTCATCTTTGCTATGATGAGGAAATGTCTCATAGGAAAAATGCAGCAAAAGGATTGTTGTTCTGTGGACTACTAGCCAGTAATTATAGTTGCTTCTTCTGCCTTGGCATTATATTGTACTGACATTGAAAATTTTTGTTCTTTGTAGTTTGTAGCATGTCCCCTTGCACCCTGAACAGAATCATGTGCATCTAGTTAGGATGTCATTTATTTCAGTGCCAAAGAAATTCCTTACCCAGAAGTGGAGTTGTGTTCACAGAATGCCATCCTTTCACATACTGTATTGCTGCCTGCTGTCTAAATGCCACTGCTGGGAAAAATAAAGGGAAATGCTCATCACCTCTTCATTGAGCTCTGCGCAAGTTTTAGAAAATGTTCTGATCTGCAAGTGAATTTTCAGCAGGCAGGGTCTAGTGCTGTTGAACTCCAGATGGATATAATTTATCTGAGATTGTAAAAAGAATTACTTCTCGCATGCTGCTCTAACACACCTGGTGGTTCATTCGGGATTCCTTCCTTGGTGATCCTCAAAGCAGTCTCCAAATGCTGGTGCAGAATGTCCTGTCACCACTAGGTGGAGGCAGGTAACTGGTATTGCCTGGCAGTTCATTAAGATTTTTAGACATTCTGCCTGTGGAAGATTTTTCAGACTATTTATTTGTATTCCTAGGAGTTATAAGAACTTATGTGGCCAATTTTAAGATGCAGGAGGGACTACCTTTTTTTCAGCTCTGGAAAGATGTAAAAGGGGAAGTTAATGAATGTCATTCTCTGCTGCTTTAAGTCTGTGTCTGAGTGTATTTGGGGAAAAATGCCTTCATACTTTCTCTGTGCAAATAGTAATCACAGCTTAGAACAAAAACTTGTACGAGTAGCAGCTGTGCTTTACATGCCCTTGCTTTTCTAGCTGCATCATCCATATTGAGTGTTGGAGCCTACACAGAGAGTCATGAGCTTCAGGGCCCTTAGCCTGCAGAACTTGCAAACCTGTCTGTAGGTTTAAGACTTGAAGCTTGTTTATGAAAACTTACTGTTAAACATAATCCCACCACTCTGAGGTTCAGTGGTCATATGGCATGCTCTTATTTCCATTCTTCTTCTGAAGTTGGTGCTTTGAAATGTGTAATGATATGACACGATACAATATGATACGATATGAGGCCAGGTCTGCTCGGTGTTAACCTTCTCCAAGGCAGAGCCAGTTAGAGGCACATGTTCCCAGCCATCACAGTGGAGAGAAATTTGAGTTGGTGAGGATGTAAGACCTTGGAAAATCCTGAGGTGCAGTTTCATCTCTAATACACCTTCCCAGCAACTTGTTTCTGAGCGCGTTAAGTGTTTTTACAGTATTGGACTTCATAAAAATATGATTTTTAGATGGCCCAAGTGATTTCTTTCAAGTGAGTATGTATTCTTGTAGATGATATGTTTGTGGCTTTTGTTTTCTGAACCATCCCTCTCTTGTGCCTTCGAAGTAGCATGTGAGGATTGTCCCAAGAGCTGTGAAACCATGGTCTAGCAGATGCAGAGACTGATTGTAAGGTTGTTTCTGCGTGTCAGTGGATTGTGTAGCTAAGAAAATGCCTTTTTCTGTGCTAAGTTTTTGTTCTGTTGATCTAATCTTTTGAGGTTGAGAAGGCTATCATTTTCAGCCTGTTTATAAAGTGGAATCTTTAAAAATACCTCTAAACAGGAATTTGTGACTTCCTGGTTGGGGTCATTCAGCCCAGGCAGGATAGAAACTCAGACCACTCACACGTTCCAGTAAACAGCACTGACCCCTGGTGCAAGGGATCATGTGTCTCCCGCATGAACATGTGGCCCTTCACTAAGCTGTCTCTTCCTGGCCACTCTCCTACACAGCCCTCTGAATGTCCAGACAATCATCATGTTGCTCCATAGTTAGACTCCTTTTTTTGGCTGCTGTGTGGGCTTTCTAATTAGCACTTCCAGCGAGGGAGCAAGATTCTCTATGACTGAACCATGAAAGGATGCTGGAAGAATGGCTGTGTGAGCCTCTGTGATTTCTTGGTAGTTTGAGAGGCTTTAAGGAACAGACATTTTCATTTCCCTTTGTTACTGAGAGTTCAGCTTTAAATTAATTGATCTTTTGGCCAGTGGACGTACTTAACAGTCAGGTTTGCCTCCATTATTTCCTTAACAGCCCTCTGTGTCCCCCCAAACTTAAGCCTAGCTTTTATGCTAGGTGTTTCATGATCAGTGTCTCACTGCTTATTAGTCACTGTGAAGTGAGGAAGGATAAAACCGAACCTTGGCGATGTCAAATTCTGGCACATTATTGCAAAACAAAAACAGAAACCCATGTTAAAAATTAAACTTCTCTGGCGTACAGTCACAGACAAAGGTGTCCAGTGACAATGACATGTGGGGTAAGACATGTAAGAAATGGTCAAGTATGGAAAAGGGACCCTTTCACCTGCTTTCAAGTCACTGGTTTACTTTCTGAGGGTTGGAGGAAGCATAGTGGCCCAAGTTCAGCCTGTTAATAGTTGATGGACACATCCCCTTTATAGGTGGGCATAGTTAACTGGAACTTACATGGTTAATTTAAACAATTTTTTTTTCGCTACTTATTTTAAGGAATGTTTTTTGTCGGTCCAGAACTGTATTTGTTATTTAAATGTGTTGTGCCTTGTGCTGTAGAAACCTAAAAACTAAACTCATGGGTCTACAGAATATATGCCTTGTGAGAGCCCAGAAAAACTGATGTTGGGAGACAGGCATGAGCTGTTGGAGTGAGTGCAAGCCCTGAGCAGACTCAGGATGCAAAGGCTGTGAAACAGTTCAGGAGTCATCTGTCTTAAACAAGGTCTTTACTGATAAAGATTTGTTAATCTCAAAGTTTAAACCGCCTCAAGTACTCTTCTGTCTGAAAGATGCTTCTTAAGGAGTAAAAAAAAATTCATCTATCTCCTAGTTCTTACCTGTCAAATTGTTTGACGTGGAACAGAGATTAAGTACGGGGGGCTGGGCAGAGGAGTTGGGTAGGGTTTTGTGTGTGTTGAAAATTTGACTGAACCCTGTGGGAGAAAAAAGAACATGATTTTGGTTATTTCCTTCTGAAAACATTTAATTAGTGAGTCATCTGCTTTAAACCTTATTAAACAGCATTCAATATTAGCTATTGTTTGAGTTATATGGTGTCTGTCCAGAGCAAACAATGCATTACTCTACCACATAACTCTTCATTAGGCAGCGGCAGTTAAAGTGGACACAGCTTATTAGACTGATCTCTGCTTGGTTCCCTGTGGCACTCTAGTGATACTAGAACATCTAAGTGTGATTGACATTGTTATTAACACTGTAGCCTTGGTTGGTAAAGCTGGTCATCTTTTAAAGAAAGGTGTTAATAATAGTGATTTTTCAATAACTTTATTGAAATAAGCCTTATGTTTTGTAGAATTGATTTTTGAAATGCTTAACTCTGTATTGAGTAAAGCCAGATAGTTACAAAAAATAGTAACAATGCAGAACTATAAAATCCTGTGGTGTTTCTCCAGAAGAAAAAGGTTGATAGAAGAGCCAGGTGGGTTGTCTGAACCTTTAGGCAAGATCTTGATTTGGAAATTGGGGAGTTGTGGGTTTGAAAAGCAAAAATTGTTTCTTGGCATGTTCACTGCTCCTGTAATTTGTTTTCCATGGTGTCTGCAGTGATTTGTCTCTTGCTAGAGAAGGGAGAAATAATGAAATACTGAAGCAACAGTCTGGGAAACTGGATACTTCTCTATCACTGTGTATCCTATTCAACTTCCGACGTAATAGTGGTATGCTCTGTAAATTACCTAGCAGCGTTTCTATTTATGACTCAAATTACACACACAGGTTGTTTTTCAGTTTCCTTTTGCATTCAGTCTGATGTTGAAACAAAATGATATGTTTGGTAAAGGGCAGCTGAACCAAAAAAACCCACCACAATCCTCTGGATAATGACAGGTTACTGAACTGTACTGCAGCAGTCTGTTCATTGTTGTGCTCAGTAAGTGTTAGTCTTATACCTTTTTACAAATCTCATTTGTTTTCTGATAGCCGAACCCAAATATGAAAAATTCCATATAAAGCATGCCACTTTCCTTTACCAAATAAGCAAGTACAGGTTTGTTTGTGCAATATGATCAAAATTATAATCAAACACGTTTTATGCAAGTTCTTTTGAAGGAGGGCTTTCCCAAACATGGTTTTTTTAAAAGATTATAGAATGATAGAGTGGAATCATAGGATTTCGTGGCCTGGAAGGGACCCACAGGAATCATCAAAGTCCAGCTCCTGGCCCTGTACAGGACAACCCCGAGAATCACATCATGTGCCTAAGAGCATTGTCAAGATGCTGTGTTAAGATTTTTTTAAGTTGAGGCTTTCTTCTTCACTTGTGAACACTTGAGCACAATCCAAAAAAAAAAAAAAAAAATTGAGCATGATGCAAAAAATTCAGAGGAAGATTGGTGGAATGAATTATCTTTTCACTTCCTCTGGAAATAGAAATGTTTTAAATACACTGTGAAAAAATCCTACCAGTAAAAAGTAGGAGAAATAGTATAAATTCCAAGGTAGAATGTACATTTTACACTTTGGTTCTAGTTATCATCTGATGTTGTTACATGGAAAAATCAGTGTAAATGGAGCTGTGTAGAAATACTGATTTCAAATGTGACCTCTGCTTGTTTTGGCCTCTGTCTGTTGTATGTTTTAAAGAGCACAGATAGTACTTGTTCAAACTCAGCTCCTTGCTTTGTGAAAATTAACTTTTAGTTGCACCTGTGTGCATATAATCATTTTAAGGCTATTTAAAAAAATATGGGAGTGCCATGAAGAATTTACACAGTAAAATGAGTCTTTCTTAAAGACTGTTCTGGATTTAGAAGCTTCACAGTGTGTTAGCAGAGCAATACGATGTGTGAAACACAGGCAGTCAGACATTTAGGAAGCGTTGAGGAAGTCCAGGTTCCTGGGGTCCTCATTTCGAGTTAGAGATCCTAAAATATTGAATAAGCTGTGACTGTAAGGGAACTAAATTTTTTTATTAGATTAGCTTTTTCTTATTGAACCATCTGGTTCAGTCAGGTGCAAGTTACACATGTTATTGAAGGGCAGGAAGAACAAGATACTGCATTCAATGGTCAGTAAAAAAAAAAAACCAAACCAAAATTGTGTACTTGTGGGTACACACAAACACTTCCCAAAGTCATTCAGAGCAGCAGGAGGATCCTGCCACTCCACAGTGGGTGGAGGCTGTTGCTTTAGACACTTTCTAACATGTAACTTCTGTGCCTTGCATTTCTTGCCATCATTTTGTGGGGCTTTGGCTCTTGTGCTGGATTATTAGGAGCTGTTTCATTAACATAAAGATTTCCTTTTTGTTCTCCTTTTTATCTTCTGTGGCAAACATTCCTCCACTAGAAGTGGTAAAACGTGGGGAAGCTTGATGATTTTTATATTGAGAGCTACTTTGGAAAATGCTAGTTAATGCTTCTGTTTCTGCTGATCAGAAATCAGAAATGGAAAGCAGGCTTTGTGCTACATCAAGGTAAAAGGCATTTATACTACATGCTAGTAAACCCAACCATTACGAGAAGCTGGGGACATGTATCTCCTGAAGATCTCATCCTGCCCTGCATATGGCCAGATTGGCACATGCTGTGTGGGCAATAGAGATTTATAGTCATCATATAACTTGCTGTTCATGTGTAGTGTTACAGCATAGTTGGTTTATCATGTTTGGGGCCTGTAGGTTGAGCTAAAATTCCTCAGGAAAGTGGTGGACATAGAAGACCACACAAATCAATTCATTTGGCTGTCAGTGTGCCAAGGGCCTTTGCAATATCTCCACTGTGACCACAATTACAGAATGTATTATCTCTGTGCTGTGCCACAGCAACAGTACACTTTTTTTTTTTTGGTGAGTCTTCATTCAGTGCCTCATACCTGGAAAAAACCTGAGCAATTTGTGGACCACGCAGTGGTGATTGTATTCAACTTCACTTGATTTTAAATTAGTGTCCAGATAACTTGTATTTGCCTCACTCATTCCTAAGAGCATTGAATTTAAGGTTGTGAAGTATTTGCTAGCCTACTCAGTTATGTAGGCAAGAAACTTGACAAAGGTTTTTATTTTTTAATTGAACTTACATAACTTTTATTGCTTTGGATATTTGGTGTTTGTTCAGTCTGGTGTTCTGTGAACTCACTGTTACCACTAAATCTTCAAATGTGTTCTCCAGGATATGGAGAATTCAGTCTTCTAATCAGAGCTTTCTCCATATGGGCATCCCAGATATACATTACAGTAACTTCTGCTTCTTACTAATAGTTAGCTTGGGACAAGGTAGTGCTTGCATAAAAGAGTTGCTGGGGGGGTTGGGTGAGTTCTTTTGTTTGAGTTGTTTTGGGGGGGGGGGGGGTGGATATTTTGTTTATTGGGGTTTGGTTTGGGGGTTTTTTTTGTATGTTTTCATCTGGGGGATTGGTTTTTCTGGGGGGGGTTCTTTGTTTGTTTTGGGGTTTTTTTTGTTTGTTTAATTCTTCATTCTTTGTAATCCTCAATGTGTTTGTATTCCAAGAATGATGTGTTTGGGTAATACTGTTTCACCCCTAAGACAAAAAAAGGTATCATAGGAATCACTTCCTTTTCAGAATCATGACGTGAAAACTCAAGACAATGTAGCCCGCAGTCAGAGAACTTCTGTATAATTTGATGTATTTAGTCATAGTGCTTTGTGGAGGAATCTGTTTAAAATAGATAGGCTATAGTTTTGTTAATAGTGCATTTAAACACTGTAAGATCTAGGCAATGTTAAATAACAGAAGAATCTGGACGTTGTAATACTGTTTACTAATAAATGTAAGCAATCATTAAGAAAATGGTTAGGGAGTGGATGTTATAGGTAAACAACACATGGTGGTCTGTGAACTGGAAGCCCTCATATAATGGTTCCTTCTGCTAATGAGAATATAGATAATGCCCCCTTACTTACCCTTTGTTGAAAGGATACAAATTGTTGTTTGCTGTAGGCAGAATGAAGACAAGCTGTTCATTGTTTGCCTTGTAAATATTAAATATTGAGAACAGCATGTATCTGCTTCTCAAGTATGTGGAAGCCTTGCAGTAATGTCAAAATGTATATATTCATCTGAAATTTTGCTTATTTGCTTGATTGTGACTGGAACTTCTTTTTTCTTCAGGGAAACTGTATCAATCTGACTGATGCCTTGACTCTGTACGAAGAACAGCTTAGCAGGCTTTACTGTCCTGTGGAGTTTTCAAAAGAAACTGTGTGCGTTCCCTCCTACATGGAATTGTATCCTTAAAGACTGAAGAAGACTGAAGAGTGTATATTAATAAATCAAGCAAGCGTAGATTGGTTGGAGGTAATGAACTCAAGCAAAAAGGCAGTTCTGATTTAAACACTTATTTTTTTTCATAGTAAATGAACTGCTGCAGTTTTATTTTAAGGATAATTGTAGGAATTGTTTTCTAGAAGTGCTGTAAATTCACAGCTGGTGAAATGATCAGCACCTTCCATGAACAGGCTGTGTTTTTGTTAATGTTCTTGAGTGGTGTGTGTGATGTGGGATAAACTGTTCGATAAGGGTAATGCTGCCTGGGAGTTCTGACAAGGATGTATCTTCTTATTTTCTTTTTTGTTTTACAAAAATAAGAAACCAACTTCATACAGATTAGCATGATCCAGATCTTTAAATATTGTCTGACATATCGAACATACAGCTCAGACTTGATTTTTAAGACTGGGGAATGGGGAAGAGAATGATACCTATCATTACTAGTTAGTGTTACTGGAAAAAAGTATTCCAAGTGGAGGGGTATGCATGTTCTCAGAAGCATCCCATTCCTAAAAATAATCCTTCAGAATCTCTTCAATTTGTGGGTAGCAGGGAAGTTATATAAGGAGCTAGAAGTTTAACCTTCAAGCCCTTAGCTTGAGAGGAGCATTTTGATCTGCTGTAAGGTGGTTCTGCTGGCTGCATTTTGCCTTGAGTGTTTACTGCTTTTATGGGATCTCCCTGGAAATGTTTTGCAGGGTAAAGCCTGCTGTGGCTGTCTCTCTTGACAGGAAACATCTTTCCAGGATCTGCTTATTCATAATACATTAAGCGTGTGATGCTCTGACAGCCTTTCTTCTGTTGCATGTGTTCATTTTGCCTCCCTTCTGTGTGTCTAACCCTGGTAGTGTTCAATGCTGCAGCCTCCATACTGACCCCTTACTGACTCCAGACTGACTATAGTCAGCTCCTCCTGCTTCTCATTATTGTCAGCTCTCTGTGAAACTCAGATTTGACCCCGCATTTTCAAGATAAAAGAATGTGAAGGATATACAGATACTTGCCCTTAAAAGCTTGCGGTTTCAGAGAAACAGGTTATTTTTGCCTTTACAACTGCCAGACCTTAATTGAATGTGTATGTGATTTGAAGTGTAGGCATCCCTGAACTGCTGAGCCAAAAAGAGAATCCAGGGAGATTTCACTTTTGAGTGTTTTGCCTACCCTTTATGAGCTACTGGAAGTTTTCAGAATTTAAATATAAGTAAAAAGAGCTACATTTTAACCATGTACTACAAATGTTGCCTTTTCTTTTCCTTAACTGCTTATTTTCTCCAGATGGGTATTCTACACAATTTGGAAGAAACAGACTGACATCTGAACATCAAGATTATTTGAAATTATCCTAAGTGTACATGCTGCATGGAGCATATAGGCCTGCCACATGCTGCATATTGGCATTTTGAACCTTTAAATTATATGCTGTAGATGATCCTGAAACTTAGTCATGCTATTGATTGTGAATTCTTTAAATGTTTTTTTATTGTTATTTTAATTTAAAAGCAAATGGAAAATGTATATTTTGACAAGCTAGGGTGTTATTTTTGAAAGTCAACTTAAAGATGAATAAGCAGCAAAACTATATAGCTGCTGACTGCACTGAACCTTTAGAATGTGATCCTTTTTATTTTTTTGTAGATCTTCACAAACTGGTTGATTAAAAAAGACATCTTTAGCATTTCATCCCTCAAGGGTGGTCCATGGAGTTCTTGTTGGTTTTGTTTTTCCAGTAGATTTTTCATCTATAGTGCTTTTTAAAAATGGGAGAGGGTTTTTGTGTGGTGTTGGTTTTTGTTTGGCTTTTTTAATGAACACTGCAGTGCTTCCATATAGACAAGGGCATAACTAAAAAGAAAAAAATCTTGTGAGAATACTCCAAGCCCTTTGTTGCAAAGGGAAGAAAGCCAGTCTTAAATTTCTATTTACCCTAGTTTTCTTCATCATTGCTGTAATCTCTGCGGCAGAAGAATCTTTGGCCTTTTACATCCTGGAATTCTTCAGTTGCTGCCATATTGACTATTTGGATTCTGACATGGATTTAACAATAGGTTTGTACTGAAGTATGAAGATCAAGGCTGGGTTTTCATTCCACCCAGTGCAAGTAATTGAGCATAATGAGGTTCTTGTGGGCATATCTTCTCCCCAGCCTTACAGGAAGCACTAGATTTTTGAAGTAAAGGTTGGCTTAGAGGATGAAGAAATGTGGGTGATCTGTCTTTATATGCACTTGTACTGAATGTTCTGAGGGGCAAGTATGTGTGTGCTTCGGTAGGATCAGTGCTGGTTGTATTGCCACAGATGGCCCATATTGTGTGAGGCTATTGCTCAGTTAGACTCACTTGCAGTGTAAAAATCAGTAGAAGCTGGGGGGCATTGTGATTCTGTTCTGGAAGAAGATGCATTTTTCTTTAGCAGTTTCTCATGTTGTCAAAAGTTATATTTTTGTAAGAGCTGTGTATTGACTAAGATATTTGTGTTTAAAAATCCCATTTGAGGTAGGAGGGATATGACTATTATGTGCATTTTTTACTTTTCCAAGATAGAATAAAAAATGCACTATTTCCCTGAACACTCTAATCCTGAACAGTAATGATGTTTCATTCAACACACAGTATTCACATTTTCTTAGTTTTATTGGAGAGAGTTCATTTGCCCCCCCAAGATACTGTTAACGAAAACAAACCAAACAAAAGCTGTCCTTTATATTCTTAAACCACACATAAGGAGTAATTTTATTGCATCCCGCATATATAAACTGTTCATGGAACCTGAGTAGCCTGTGCGGAATTCCAGACTGATACTAGAAAACTTGCAAAAATTTGCTGTTTCTTCAGTCCATAATTGGTCTAAAATTGTTAAAATGTTTTCAGTTTGGAGAGCCAACAGAAGCATTTTTCAGTCTTACTATTTTAAATTATCACAGTTAATGTTAATTCTTGAATATACACAGGGCACAGTTCTTCCATGGCCTACAGCTTGTGAATCACTAAATACTTCCAAAGAACAGAGCTTCCCTCTAAATAGAATAGTTTTCTGCATTTCCCTGAGTGTTTTAGCTCTGCTGTAGGTATCCCAGAAAAGATGTTGGTATTATAACCTATAATATAGTAGAGACTCTTCATTTATGGTCCAGGACTGCAGTCAGTTTGTCTAGCCGCAGATGAATGCAGATATCCTGTAAACAGGTGTATCCATAACTTTGCAAGCATGAATATTTCCATTGATTCTTAGTGTGATTGCTCATGTAGGTGAAATGAAGCACACAGGGACACAGAGTTCAGAGTATCTGTGTTCCTGGGTGAGCTTGGCAGATGTAGAAATCAGTCACAACAAGTGGGGGTGGTTTGGTTTTTAGCAAGGAAACTTGTGAACTGGAAGATGATTTAATGTGCTCACTGTACCAGGGCTTGTACTTCCCTTTGGCATTACTGCACAGGAAGCTGCTGGGTGTGCAGGGATGTTCTGTAAAGAGTCCCAGAATGACCAGGGGACCTGAATTGCGTATTAATAGCTGAGAGGCAGCAGTGCTTGCAAGCTTTTCAACTAATAGGGTATGAAGAGAGTTGGAAGAATTATTTTTTTTTTCTTTAACTTTTTTTAAATGTAGTGTTTTGAAGTGATAGATGCAGTATAAAGCAATTCAGCAAACACTGAACATTATATTTTTTTAAGTTGCTGAATTGATTCTGAGCAAATATATACACACTGTCGGTCTTTATTTATTTGTTGCTGTAGTGTAGATTTTTTTAAAAGAAAAACAAGTCTCTGTGTTAGAATTTCCAAATGTAAACTGCTGTAGCTGATCAGTTTTCCATGTTTAAGGCCAGTTGGGAAGCAGCTGTAATTGCTGCGCCATGTATGCAAACAGTTCCCGAGATACGGTTAACATTAGAAGTTTCTTAATTATTCTTTGCACTAAATGCTGCTTCCACCTAGAAGTTATTGACTGATAGTAGTTTGTGCAAGGAGAAACTGCTGGCGTTGTATCTACTGCATCAGTGCAGTGCACGTGTTAAAATAAAGGTACGCTATCGTTACTTGTGTGTTTGAATTGTTAAATCCATTGTGGATTCAGTGTTCAAATGACAGAATTGATGGGTATGATGCTTACCATTGTACCTCCTTTTTCTTTGTCACATAAAGGTTCTTCATGGTCTTTTTATTGAGTATCTTTTCTGTCTCAGATGAATTCTGTTACTTTCCATGTAATAAATGCTCAGATAAGATACTGTGTAGTATGGAACAGCACACTGATATTTGTAATGGGGGGACTCACTTGAAGCTTCAGAGATATTTGCCTAGAAAGAGTTGCTTTTCTGTACAGTGTTTTAGATGTGAATTCTTTGGAGATCTCTAAGTGGAAATTTAAGTTTTTCTGCTAAAGTGGTAAGTAGGCTTTGGGTGACAGTGTGACTCATTGTGTGGCACAGAGAAAAGACAGGCTTAGGAGAAGTTACTGTGACATTGAGAATGATGGAAACTGGCACAGGAATTTAGGTAACAGGGAGAGGGGCATGAACAGGATGGGTACATAAAGAAGTTATTAACCTTTCTGAATCACACCCCAGAGTAATGTCATACAATGGAAGAAAAACGTGACTTCCAGAAAATGTAGAGAGATTTACACGAATTCCACATAACTGGAAGGGAGAAGTATTTAGATCTGCATTAAGTACAGTGATAGCAGAAGGCTTGATAGCTCAGAAAAAGAAAGGGGAAGCCTTAACTTTCTGAGGGGAAAAAAGTCTCACATATAGACTGAGGGTAGAATAAGGAGTAATTTTGGAGTGCTTACATGCATGACAGGGAAGAAAGGTATCTTCCTTTATTATTTTTGCTGTTTGAGAATTTGAGGTGTTGACAGCTTGCTGGAGGGAGCGAGGGGATGGGTGAGAGGAAGATAACTCAATTTCTTATTTTAATTGAGGTATAGGAGACTGCAGATGATGCCTGTGGGTAGTCTGAGAAAGCTGACAAACTTTGCCCACAAAGAGAAGAATAGTTGGAGTCGTTAGAGATGCTGAGGGAGCAAGTGAGAGAAGTAGCAAAGTAAGCAAGTGCTGCAGTGATTAATAATAGCACTGAGCAACTTAGAAGTGCCTTTTTGAAACATGGAATGCTTTAGGAAGCAAGGAATGAGAAATGTGGCATGGGAACTGGGGGATGTGAAGAAGTTCATACAGTGGTTGTACATTGCAGTGAACTTGAGCTTCAGAGGTAGGGAGTGGAGGTGTTAGAAAGAGGGAAAAGAAAAATGTGAAATGAACTTCATAATTGAAAGTGTGATGAGAAGTATTCCTGTGCAGTGACAAGAGCAGTAAGGATGTAGGGGCAAGAGGCATTAAGATGAAAAGGAACTGGGGAAATGAGCTGGGAGGAGGAGCCAAGAAACAGGACAGCACAACAGAAGTGGTATGGGGATTTGGGGAACACATCTGGATATGGAAAAGAGAGTGCCAGTCACACTGCCCAGCCTGTCCTCTGATGCTATTGGCCAGAGAAGTTGGAGAAATTGGAAACATTTGGGTTTGTTTTGTTGGTTTTTTTTTTTTTTTTTAACTGAGTAATGAGTACAAGATGCCTTCTAAGTATTTTAGAAGGAAAAGAGTTTAGCTGCTGGAAATTAAATGAAGACTAAAAGGAAACTTCAGATTAGGGAGTGCTTAAGGGGTAGACTGATTACTGAAGCAAATAAATACAAAATTCATGAAGCCCAAAAGAAAGGCAGCTGTGGGATTTAATGGTCATGGATTGTCAGTGAGCATGGAAGGGTGGAAGGCAGAAGGATACCAGGGGTGTCTCTGCTGTCTTCAGCTCATGGAACTGGAAATACTGATCAGAACTGGCAAATGTACATTAATAATGATTAAAAAGCACTGCTACAGCCATCTGACTTCAGCATGCCATGACAACTTTGTGTGTTGCTCAAGAGGATGTTTCATGACTCAATGGAGAATGCACAGCACAGTGTGCCACATTGCCTGGGTAGCACCCAAATACACAAGTATTTATTGGTGTATAATGGAAACATTTTTTGTGCAACTATTCTTTGTATAGGCACAGAAATGCACCAGTGGACTAAAACAATAATTTTAGTAGACGGGAATAACAAAGATGAGTGTATACCGCTCTGTGATGCTTTTTGTTGTTTTGGTAGCTGCTAATGTTATCTAACGCTTTCCCATTTAACTTCAGTTAATTATGAAACCTGATGGTTTTGATTTTCAAAATTATTTTCTTTTATTCTATGCTTTGTCCTGGTTCTGCTCTTAAGCTCCACACTGGGACCTCCTGTGAAGTTACTTTCTAATGGTTGGCATGTCTTGTAACACTTAAGTGTTTTCAATGATATTTTATAACCACTGGTTCATTATTTGGGGTGGAAGGATGACAGGTTTTTTTCAGGAAACAAATTTTTGACAGCTCATTGTTTAAAATCCCAATGAAGACTGACAGAATAATTATAGGAATGTTCATTAACGTTTTTTTTAGAAATTTAGGAATTTTTAGGAATTTAGTCAGGACTTTTTACCTGTGTCTTGAAGTAAAATGTTCCTGCTACCATTGTAAAATTCTTACTGTATGTATAACAGCTAAATACTAAGGAAAAGGAAGCTATCTGCTGGCATTTTCTGGAGCTGATTTGCAGACAGCCACGTGTCTTAAGTTACAGTCAAGATTCACTTAATAGAATCATGAAGATAATCATCCATTAACCTAACACTGCCAACACTAAACCGTGTCCCTGAGTGCCATATCTACTCCAGGGATGGTGACTTGACTGCTTCCCTGGACAGCCTGTTCCAGTGCTTCACAACACTTTCAATGAGGAAATTTTTTCTTAATAGCCAGTGTAAACTGCCAGTGGTGCTAACTGAGGCCATTTGCTCTTGTCCTGATGTTTGTTACTTGGGAGAAAAGAGTGACCCCCACCTCACTACAGCCTCCTTTCCAGTAGTTACAGAGAGCAATAATGTCTCCCAAGTCTCTTGTCAAGGCTAGAGCAACCCTCTTACCTCAGCTGCTCCTCCTAAAGTTTGTGCTCTAGGGTCCCACAAAGTGAACCCCCAAAGGCCTGTAGAGGCCACTGAGTTACTGTTTCTGACTGTCAGATCTTCACCCACAGCTGGATCCTCACCCACATCTGGATGCAGTTCGATGGCTGCTGGGAGATGGCCTTGTGCACAGACTTCTGGTTTTCACTTTTCTTCCTGCACTGCTCCAAAGTAGAAGTATGGCCTGTGTCTCCCAGGCAGCTGGGAAGGTCGCTCATGGTGCAGGTAAATGGGTGTCTCTGGGCCTGGCAGTGGTGAAGCTGCACGCCTGGGTTTCAAGTGGCAAAATGCTGCACAGTGGAGTTGGGAACACCCTGCGAGCAGCAACGTCAGAGGAAAAGGGGAGAAAGCGCTGCAGGCACCAGAGGAGAGATTCCCCTGCTGCTCTGGATAGGGCTCCAATGGAGCAGGGATTGTCCTGCAGCCCTTGGAGGGGACTAGGCTGGAGGTGGGATCCACACTGGTCTTTACAGGACCTGCACTGGGGCATGTGGGTATTTCCTGCAAAAACTGCAGCCCCTCTGGCAGCAGATTTTTCCTCGAGGACTGTGGCTCTTAGGAGGGATCCCACTCTGGAACAGGGGAAAAGTGTGTGGAAGATGGAGCAGCAGGGTGGAGTTGATAGTGACTGAGCACAGTCCCTGGTACCTTGGACCCCTCAGGGGAGTGGGGTGAGGAAGGGGCAGGAGTGAATTTGAGCCCAAGAAAAAAAAACTTGGGGTGTGAGAGATGTTTAATCTTTGTTGTTCACTTCCCTGCATTTTTAACTGGCAACACATTGAACCAATTTGGTAATGGGTAAAATGATGAATGGAATGGAAGCTCAGCTGGAAGGAACATCTAGAGCAAAAAGAAATACCTAGTCCAACTTCCTGACCACTTCAAAGTGACCAAAAGTTAGAGCATGTTGTTAAAGAGCATTGCCCAAAGAGCATTGCCCAAATGCCTCTTAAATGCTGACAGGCTTGAGGCATTCATCACCTCTCCAGGAGGCCTGTCAGATGGACATTTTTCTTAGGCCTCCTTTGATAATGCATTTATGCATTCACACGTCCTGGAGCCCTGATGATCTTAGTACAGATGTGGCAGATTGTATTTTCTTTATGCATGTTTTTTGTTGTCCCGGACACTGGGGTGTGAGCTATGAACTGCTGAATGTACCTCAGAAGCAGAAGGCTGACCAAGCTAGCCCAAAACATTTCAGTGCAAGGGAGATGGAGCTGGCAGGTATGGGACACACAGATACAAAACCACTTACTCATCACATTCGTGGACTTCTGAATCAGAACTGCAAATGCCTAATAGTGCAAAACATCAGATGATGGTGTCATATTCTAGCACCCGCCTTGATATCTATACCAGTTCCGACAAAAACGAGCTTGCCTGAACGGAAAGGTTGCCTTCCAGTTGGTGTAGAGTCCAGACCATCCATGAACTGTGGAGATGTTGCTTCTGAGTACAATCCAAGGGCATCAACATGTGGAATGGGAAGTGACTGGGCTTGCTTATCCCACCCTGTGTGCCCACAGTTAGGCCCTTTCCCTGTGTGGTGTGGCCAGGTTGCTGTGGGTGCTGTTTGCACCTTGGCACAAAGGATAGAACAGGCCAGGAGCACTGGATATATTAGGCCAACTCAGATGTGAGGTGTAGTGCTTGCCCAGAGCCTCCCTTCTGGAAGTGCCAGACACAGGAGACAGAGCTGCAGGACAGAGAGAGGGACAAAACAGACTGGTGGCTGTGGGTACACCACTGTCCTCACCACAAGGGAAGTCTGCAGCCCGCAGCCTGTCTATGGGGTCCCTGCTGGTAGTGGGTGGGTGAGGCAGTAGACACTGCTCACCTGGATTCCTCTGGGGGACCATATGCAAGCTGCAGGAAGACCTTCCTGGAACACCTTCAACCTTTTAAAAAAAAAGGTGATACATTAGGTGTAACTGGGAAAACAAAACAAGGTAAGAGAAATTTAGTACTCTTCTAGGTAAGTAGGGCAAGAGACAGCCTCACTAAAACTGATGGGTCCAAACCGTTTTCAAGTTGCTGACTACTTAGCCTGGAGGAAGGAAAGTATTAACAAGTTTTGGAACTTCTGGAACAATGAAAGAGGTTGCTCTCTTGAGCTAAATCTAAAGAGTCAAACTACTGCCAGAGCCTTTCTATTGTAGTGTGTGTCTTCAGCCTAGGGGTTGTGCTAGAACTATTTTAAGAGCTTGCTCCCAATACAGACCTAACCCTTGGGTTTGGTGAGACTAGAAGGTGTAGTCGCTCTTGTCCCCTGCCTCTCTAAACTTCTATTTCCAGAAGTGCTGCAAGCACATATGAGGTATACGGAAATTTAATTAGCTGTAACTTCTCAAAGATAAATATTTCAGACTTCCTTGACTGGAGTGTTTTCTAAGGCCTATTTAACCTAGTTCCCTCAACACTATAGCTCATGGGAGGGGGTTGCTGTGAAGTCATTTATTCCAGTAGCTGTGCCATGTGAATGGTCCCAGCTATCTCTGCATTCTCACTGCTTTGGCCTCACTCTATGTTGTCCCCTCTGCCATGAGAGTTGCAGGGAGCTCTCCCATGGCCGTGTGACAAAACAAGTGGGTTAAAAACAAACAAGGAGAGACATTAAAGGGGAGTGGGAAACTGATGTCACTCAGCTACACTGCTGAAATGAATGGATGAGAAAGCAGTCTGTGTTTAAAATGGGTCTGGCTCCTCATGTGCTGGCAGACCTCAGTGATGAGCAGGAATGGGAACTGGTGGTGGGATGGGGGAGCAAATCATGCCAGGTGTAGGATATGGGAAAAATGTTAATAGTAAAGGCTGCAGAGCATCATGGTTTATAGCTGCTTTAGAAATACAGAGGAGGGTTGTTAGGGACATTACCTCTTGGTTTTTTCTTGTCTTTTTCTGATCCTATCTACTGAATCACTTATGGGTCACTTCCAACTAGAGATATTCTATGGTAATATGATTTCAGTCAGCCGGAAGTTTCACATAATTTGAACTTTTGAGAGCAATGAAAGGTGATCCAGTAACTTTGATCTAATGGGAATTAAGAGCTTTATCTGTGTCAGTACTCTGCTGTTGGTGTAGATTTGTAAGGGGGTGTGTTGTTTTTCAGTTATTTGTTGCCATTCATACCTTCAAAACTTCTAAATAAAATTTCATTTATGTCAGCAGTTTGGCTCTCCCAGTTGATTTTGGTTACATGGGCTGATTTTGTTCTCTTCTGAGGTTAGATTAAAAATATGATAATGCTACTCAAGTTTTAGGTACATTTTCTCACAAGGAATTTCTTTTAAAGAATGTGGGGACAGCACCCATTTTGTGCAACAAGGGCTTCCTAGCTCTTGATAATCTTTGAAATGTGAGGCCCTTTATTTAATTTAATTTTTACTACAAGCAAAATCGGCAATGTGGTTTTAGATACCTTTGCAGAAGGAGTGCTGTTACATGCTATCACAAAGGTAAGCTCCTGCTCAGTGATTTAGAGGGGAAGGGTACCTATGTGGGCCACTGAGGTAGCTGGTGTGGGGTCTGTAGCTCGGGCCCAGGAAACCGTAACCGGTCTGGAGAGATGGTCCCGCGAGGAACCGTCTTCCCAGAGCCCATGGAGTTTTCCCTCAGCTGCCGGAGTGCCTTTGCAGAGAGGCTATCAGCTCTTTAGTGATTGTCAGCTCGTGATTTCAGCTCTTGCTCTGCGAGGCAATCTCCAGGCCAGACCAGGAGGAGAGAGATGAGAGGCCCGTACAGCAGTTTTGCATGAGGCAGCTTTATTAGCCTGAACCCTGCATAGGGGAGGCCAAGGACGAGCTCTCTCTCCTCGCAGGGGCAGAGGGCTAGCTCTTATAGGGGTACAGGGGTGGGTGTGAGAGGGTAAAAGCAAATGGGTTACAAAGGATCTGCATAGGGTCTCCAAGAGGATCGTGGGTCTGTGTCCTCTCTCGCCGTAACTGAAAGGTGGCTGCCTTTTCCAGGGGGATTCTGCTGGGAGGTTGTGCGATCTCCTTATCTCAGCAGGCCTCCCTCCAGGGCAGAGGCTGGGCATACCCTAGAGGCCATGGTGATTTCCTTCATCCAGTAGACGTGCTTTTCTGTACTGAACATGTATTACTTGGGAGAACAGAATGACATGGTCCAGGTCTGGATCATGCTTGTGACCTGGCTTTCCCAGCACCTGCTTGGCTGTCTGGTGGCAGTGAGTGAATAATTTTTCCAGTGAGCAGCAGAAATTTGGCCATTCTTGAGCATTTAATTGTGAGCAAATGATAGTCAGATGTATCTTAACTTCAAACATACTAAAATACATTTTATGTCATGCTGATCAAAATATATTTGAATAGCTTTAAATATTTTATAGTGTATCCAGATTCATGCAACAGTGGATGATTTTCATTCAGTATTTTATTCAACTTAAAACTGTGTTTTATAGTTGCTTTTATGTCCAGATACAGGGAAGAAAAATATGTGGTTAAAATAAAAGCAGCAAGCCTTAAATGTTTTTATGAAATGAATACCTATTAAGTACATGTCTTCCAAAGGCAAAGGGTGCAATGCCCCAAGAAAATGTAGTCATGGCGTCACACTATGAAAGCCTGGTCAGGAGTGTGAGTTTATCTGGTTGACTCAGAGTGAAATGAGCTGCATTTGTATCGTTCCTGGTAACATTTTCTGGTGCTCTGAAAGGTGTGAGTAGTGACTGCAAAGGGAATGAATTAATTTCAGCAATGGTCAGCACCTTGGTGAAAATCAGGAACACGGCACTGCATTTTTTCAGGCTGCTTTTCCAGGGAAAGTCTTGGAACCAGAGAAAGGTAGGAAAGGCCTGTGTAAGAGGAGCAGGTCTTAGCCTTTAGGAAGTGTAACAAAGACCTGTGAGGAAATGGAGGTCTTTCACTTAAATGGAGGTCTTTCACTTGATAACCTGGGTATTGTGACTACATCCTGGCTAGCTACAGCACAGCCTGGATCCTGATCTCTCTGATGCCCTTGGCACATGGAAATTCTCATCAAGGTCTTACCAGTGTTCTTCTATCGCTAGCTGCCCTGAACATGCTGAGGGCTGTACCCAGTTGCGGAGTCAAGTCAGGTTTGGGAAGGCAGTAGGAAATTCTCTCATGTGTTGTAGTCCAGATGTAGTCTGACTGCTAGTGCTTTCTCTCTAGTTTGGGGAGGTGGTATATGCCTCTTCAGGCTCTTATTTTCTCTCACTAATTGCTGCTTCAAAAGCCATGATACTCCTAGGTTTTTTAAGAAACTTACTGCCAGCCTGCAGACTTTTGCTGAGGTAAAGCAGGTGCTGTAAGTTTTGGCCAATTTTATTTCTGTTGGTAGTCCAAATTGCAAGGCACCTTTCACATCTATCACTTTTTTTTATTAAAAGCACAATCTTCATGAAAGTTTTACTTGATTGTTGTAAAGTTGGATAATGAATGTCCCATTTCAGTCAACCAGTTCAACCAAGGAAGAGGCTGATCATGTTTGCAGTAATTTCAAAGAACTAGCAATAGAAATAGCATTAAATTATTAGAGACCTATGAATTTATCAGTGTCTTTTAGTGGACTAAGATTCTATCATTTTCTTGGGAAGTGCATATTGAAGAAGCTAAAGGAACTTTTTCAGAAGAATGTGATCCTTTCTGCAAGTTACAGAAAAGGATTTAGCTTTGGTCAGCATAATTTTCCTTCCCTGTAAGCAAGCTTGGTCATGACTATTTTTGTCATTGTTATTAACTTTGCTAACAGTATTGCTAATTTCTTCGCATGGTTATTTAAATATCTAAGAGTAGCTAGTTAGACTCATACTTAGGCCCTTTCATCAGTCTCCCTAATCAAGCTACTTGTTCTTAGCTTAGGGAAAATTTTTGGGGAGCAATACCACATAACGGTCCAGCTTTTGATCTCTAACAAGTAGTTCCGGTATGTTTGACAGTACAGAAATCCTTATTCTGTTCTCTAGCCTTGTGTTAATAGTAAAGAAGACAACAAAGCTTTATTTGAAATAGAGATGTTGGAAACTTCAGGGAAGGGCTGTCAGAGACGTAGCAATTTGACTTGTAAAGATAATTACCTAACTGTTTGATTTTTGAGGATTTCTGCAACTTCAGGAAAGCAAATGTTTGGTCTCGATGATCCTGTCCCATGGGGCCTCATGCTGTGGTTTCAACCTGATCTGACTCTGGTCTCCCCTTTCCAGAGACTTTGCTGACTAAATACATTTAAACTCTCCTGAGGTACTGCTGTTCATCATTATTAGATATGTACGTAGTTACAGGAGTTGCACCAAGATGAGGACAAGAACAGAGAATGCCTGAAAATACCTCCACTGAATTAATACACACAAAATCTCATGTTGTTAAGGGGCGTTTTATTTAGGGCATCATATTTGATGTGTGATTTTTCTGGCTTTTAGCAGTGTGCAAAGTCAATTTTAATCTCATTTTGAGATGAGGAAGAAGAAAAAGAACTCAGTGGAATAAAATGTTTTGAAATAAAACTACCTTCAGGAAGACCCTGAGCCGGTTGTAACAGCCCCCTGGAAGAGTAGGATTCACTTTTTCAGGTTTATGGGTGGGGGTTTTTTGTTGTTGGTTTTTTTTGGGTTTTTTGCCCAGCCGTTTTCTTCTGAAAACGGGTTATGCAGTTGTGCTTTCCTGTCTCTGTGCCCCTTTTCTCCCACCCAGCCTTGCTAAGTAATGCTAGACCTTGTCAGCCAACTTCAGTCAAATTTGATAGAGGGAATTTGGGTTTGAAGATACTAATTCTGCCAAGTTTTTGCCTAGGTGAAAAGGTATCTTGTTTCTGCTACAAGCTCTGGTTAGGTGCATTTGTTGTGCAGAGGAATGTGATGCAACAGCCCCTGTGCAAGAAGAGCTTTCACCAGAGCTCATGCCTGATGGGACTGCTAAGCTCTATTGCCTTGGGGTTAAAACACTTGGAGGAGCTTTTGCTCCACTTTTTCTGATTTCCTACAAAAGTTAGAACAAGCGAGCGAGTAGATAGGAGTGACAGAGTGCCTGTTTCCTGTTCAGTGGCACCTCTATGGAGTGATTGCTCTGCTCCTGGCTGCAGCTGTCTCCGAGCTCTGCTGCTGCCAAAGACAGATTTGTGCTGCTGGAGATCCAAGTGGGAGAGCAGGCAGGAGCCATTGCTTTTGCAGAGGCAGTCGTGCTTCTCTGAGAGACAGGAGGTCACAGTGGAGGGATCTCTTTGGCAGAAGCTGAAAGCAGTCACGTGCAAGGCAGTGGCTCTCCTCCTCTTTTAATTTAAAATGCCAGTGAATGCATGCCTCATTGCACACCTGAAAATTCATCCATAGGACACAAACTCCTTGGTAACCAAGCTTCTTGCTTCCACTCATATAAATAGGTTTTGACAGCTGTGAGCGAACATTTGGACAAAGCAAAATAAGTGGGTAAAGCTCTGGTGGAATGATGCAATATTTTAAGGAAACAACAGACATTTATTTGTGTTCTGTCTACCTCCCTGCATCTACAGCTGTGGCCATTGGAAAAGTGACATTTCCCAGCAATGTCTTTTTCAATGTCTTTACAGCCTATGTACATAGTTTGAGTATATGAAAAAACCAAAAATTTGCTCTGAGTTATGCCAGGGTATCTTGTATGTTTCTTAATCCCCAACTGAGATGCCTTTCTACAGCCCATGTCAGCATGCACCCTTGTTTAATCTCTATAGTGGGATGACAGATGGGAAGGATGCCCATGTGATGGCTCTGTGTAAACACACTCTGATTGTAGTGCGAATGTGGTCTTTAGGAGAAGTAGTGTTTGCTTTAGCTAGAATTTAATGTGCTTCTTGAAGAAAAATTGCCGGAAGACCTAAAGCAGTTCGTTCTGCTTGAGAACATATGCATTGCTTCATTACAGTGCTTTTTCAAAAGCAGCAAATAAAAAGCTTGCAAACTTGAGTGGCTTAACTTTAATCATCCCAGATGTTGAGTTTCATAGTCAGTTGCTGTTTGGGTTAGATATAAAGACCTTTTGGTCAGAGAATGCAATGTTTCCTGCAGCAGGAAAAAGTTTTTCTTGGAGTAATGAGAATAGCTTAGTCTACTTGGAATTGAAAAAGAAAATTGATTTGGGGTATTAGATACTGGAGAACAAAGTTTTCTGCTTTTCAGGGTGTTCTCCTCACAGCTGCAGTTATAGTTAGTGGAAAAGCTTGCCACCAGCAGTGTTTGGAGCCCTGCAAATCCTGTTGGCTCAGTATTGACTCCTAATTAATGACCCACTTCTCACAGATGGGCTGAGGCCTTCTGTAATGTGGCTGTACCAGTGGAAAACAATGGAGTCATTTGTTTCCAGCTGTATCTGTCCCATGAATAAAGGACATGAAGTAGTGCCAGAGTGTGGTTTCTGTTTGCTGCAGCACAGAAATTTGGCAGTTTTTGTATCCAAGGGAGTGTAATTTATAAAATTCAGAGATCTGATCAAGCTGTCTTCAAATGCAACATGTTGGGCTTTTCTCGAGCATGCTTTGTGTACGTAAAGCCCAGTTCTGGCTACAACAGCTGCATAGTTTGAAAAAAACAGTTCAAGGCCCAGGGTGGAACCCTTGAAATGGAATGGAATACAGCCTTTACTCTGACCCACACTAATTAATCTCTTTCAATGAAGCCAACATTACGCCTCTACTTCTATGAGGAAGCCACTCAAGCTGTATCTGGTTTCCCTGCTTCCATCAGTGTGATGGTGGCTGTGTTTTCCTTTTACCATGAGCTAGAAATGCTCAATAGTACATCACCAAAGTTGTGGTGCTGTGATTGTGGACTGCTTCTGCTAAGCTGTGCATCAGGCACTTCCCAGATAGTGCAAGTCTTTAATGTGCACCATGAGGTCAGTGTCCTCCGAGACAATGTCTGTAACTCGTGTTGGTGTAACCTAGTATGTTTTACACGTGTTATATTGGGTTTTACATCTAGAACTGAACTGGGATTTTTTTCTTTTTGTATAAAAAGTATCAGTGATTGTTTTAATATGTTTTGAAGTTATCTAAATGCCAGAAAGATTAAATATTTTACAGTACTCAGGCTCATTGCAAGCAGGTTCTTTAAGCAAGCTTGGTCAGGTTGGGCTGACTGTGTGCTGACCTCAGGCTGTTTTGTTATTCCACACATTCAGCAACACCTATGCAACTGTTTTTGACTGTTCCAGTGAAAACTGGGCAATATGTGTGATTTTGTTTATCAATCGAGTAATCAAACCTCAAGAAATGGGAACTTCCTTGAGACAAGCTGTATGAGGAGAAGCTGACATGGTCCTATTGATTTTAGTTAGCTCTGATCCAGTGCTCTTCTCTGACATAATGGGTGGAAGAGAGAATTGTCTCTGCTTGTGGAAGAGCAAAATAAAACGTGTGTGTTTGTGGGTGTACATTCACATGCATACACACACACACTTATATTCACAGACAGACCTTTTCTAGAAGCTGGGACACTTGCTGTGCTTCAGTCCAGAGCATGTTCCAGAAGGTTTGCCAGCTCTGGCATATGACCATGGATGGAATTGTTTGTGCATTGTCCTGGCTTTGTTGTAAGTGCCAGAGTGATCCCATTGTTTGAGTGGGATCTTGGTCAGATGGAATTCTGAGAGAATGAAATGTGGTTTGGAGCATGTAGCATTTAGTTATTGCTTTTTTGCCCCCTATGTCTGTTCAATGTTCTATGAATGTTTAGCAGAGTCTTTGCACAGCCTCGCTAAGTGCCTTATTTGTCTGCAATGGCCAGAGGTGCTGTTAGCAGTTCCAGCAGGGTGTGGCCATGTATCCTGTACCTGCCAAGGAACTGCTGGACTCAAGATGAGCAAGGCAACCAAGTCCTAGAATGGTCATCAAAAACATGCATTAAATTCCTCAGGCTTCTGTCACAGATCATCATTATCAGGAACTTACTCACATGTGCTCCATGCACCTTTTCAAACTGCTGGAAATGGACCTTTGCAGCTGTTGCCTACAGCTGTTTATGGTTTAGCCTTACTTTCATAGTTCTGTGCATGCTGAAGAAACCAAGATGAGTTATTGACTACAGCCAGGCTCTTCAGTCAAAGGGAAGGACACTTCATACTATGCCACAGTGTAAATAAGCCCACAAACCCAAACATGGAAAAGTAATTCTGTTGCTGGCAGCTGATTTGTGATTTTTCTTGCTACAAGGATTATGTGCTGCTTGGAGCTGACTCTCCAGAGGACTGCTGTAGTTGGAACTTGCTGGATTTGGTTGGGGTAGCTCCATGTTCCCATAGTCCTCACCTTCGGGTGTTTGGGAGAAGGGAGTGAATTGTCCAGCCTCTCCCTGCTCCTTCCCTATCTCTCCTTTCCCTCTTCCCCTGATGCAGATTTCCAAAGAGAAATAACTGGTTGCTGCTTTGTCTGTTGAAAGCTGCTCTTGGTTTCTGCCTTGATGTTGTCCTAGAAAGAGAGAAATGAAAGCAAAATCCTGCTAGTGACACACTGATAGAGCATGATGATAGTGCCATACATACTAGTAGTTCTCAAGGGGGCAGAACTTAAAATTTAGAAATTATGGGGCAATTGACTAAGCATATGGTAATTCAGCACTGGTCGAGGGGATATAAAGCTGATAGTATGAATAGGTCTAATAGCTCAGCATTTGTAATGTCGGGGTTCAGTAGGAAAACCATCAGGTAACCAACAGCAAATACTTGTCAAAAGGTCCTGTTAAGGTTTACTCAGCTTTGGGGTCATGGACACAGTGGATTAAGTGTTGAGATCATGCTGTGTCCATGCCTTTTCTGTTCCAGTACTCTGCCCTTTTGGCAGCCCCTTTGAGATCATAGTGACTTCTGATATGAAGACTCAATTGCACCAACATCACATAAATACCTTCTCAAACCTGTGCTGGTAACAGTCTTGGGCTGAGTATTGCTTATAACCAGAGATCTGCTCACACCCATGGAGTCATTCATGCATGAGCAGGAGTTTTTGTACTGGGAGGCGTGTGGTCCTCCTGGTTCTGTGGCATAATTTCCCTCCCCTGCCTCAGCTGATGGATGTCAAAATCATGGGTTATATGTGGGACAAGTAAGCAGGTGAAAAGGAGCAAATGCTTTTTTCCTGTTCTGCACCAAGCAGAGATGAGAATGTCCTCTTGGAGTTTCCTGGTGAAGAGGGACAGGAATAAGAACTGAGGGCACTTTGTTTGCAAGACCCCAGTGACACTGTAGAGGGGGTTGAGGAGTGAGGATTTCAGGACCTTCAAACTCTAAGTCTTCCTCTAGATAGATGGGCTTTCCCTTTATGTCCATGTGACATCCAGGATAACTTGGTTGGAGGTGTTCACATGGAAAAAGCATTCAGTCTCCAAACTGATAACTGCCATCACACACGTTTTGTGACATATGTATGTCTTTCTTGTCTCTACTTGTGCAGCTTTTTGAGTGTGGTTGGGGGCTGAGATAAGTCCCCATAAAAGTAAGTAACTCAGGCACCTAAACTGTTGTTGAGAGCATGAGCATGGTGCTGCCACTCCCTGCATCCTTTTGTTTTGTATGAGAGTCCAGCTCTGGAGAAAGCAAGGGCTCCTCAGAGGGCAGAATGTCACACTCAGCTCAGAGAATTCACCTTGAAATGACTAATTTTGTTACTTAACAAATGGGGAAAGTTTGGTACATGGAGAGGGGACTATCAAGTCTACTCCACTGAGAAATCTATCTAAATAAGACTTTTTTTTAAATTCCCCACTGTCTTAAAGTGCCAAATAGATACTTTTCCACTAAGCTTATAGGAGTACTTGACTTGGAAGAATAGGATCATCTCTTAAAATGTATTTTGTATCAGCAAGGACTGAAATATCTTGCCTGGAAAAAAGCAGACCTAGCTTTTAGAGCAGGACTATTCTGTAGGTTGTGCTGATTATTGCTTTGTGCTGCTTGACTGTGATTTTTGGCACACAGTGTCACATACCAAATTCCCAAAATAAAATGCTACATGATAGTCTGAGAGTTCTTAGGAAGCTTTAAAAAGGGATTTGTCTGCTGAGTGGGTACCTCTTCTGGTGAAGCCAAATGATGCAGCAGCAATGGTTTAAAAGGAGAAAACTTTAGTCAGCAGATAATTAGTCTTTTTAAATAAGTGCAAGGAGAAAAAAAGAAAACCTTCCATCAGACTTGTGTTTGTAGAAGTTGTCAGCAATCCTGCTTTGATTGGAAAGGGTTTGCAGCTCTTTGAATAGTTAAAACATCTGTTCAGTGACATTGTGAAATGCTCGTGTTCAGAACCCCTGATAAGGGGGACTGCTGAGTGATTGGCTCATAGAGGCTCTATAGGCAGCAAGGGCTGCACGAACTGTGGCCACCGCTTGCCTTTCCTCCTCCTGGGCAGAGGAAAACGTAGGAGACAGCTACTATTTTACATGTGATTTTGCTTTGAGAGGGAGAGAGCAGGAAGTGCCTAGGAAATGGTTCATGACAGAAACCTGGAGTTTTAAATAGGAGAGAGGAGGAGGAGGAGAGCTCATGGGCACAGTTTGTGAACAGTTGAAACACTGACACGACAGCAGCAGGGGAAAACCATACTTCTGCGAGAGCAAGCACGTCCCAAGCTATCCCGATGGAAGGAGAGACAGTCCCCGAGGCCAGGGGAGCAGCCAGCAAAGCCACTCGGATCGCCCTCGGTGTCTTTGTGAGTGGCACTGTTGTTCTTGGCACCGCGCTTTTCTTGGGTAAGTGAAAGCGTTGACACTAACCTGAGCACAACCCTCCCCAGCCTGTCTGCTGGGTGCCGCTGTTTGTGCTTCACGACATCTTTTGGTGAAAACCTCAGTTTCTTTTCTTTCCCCCCATTTTATATTTATCCTGAAAGGGATATGTGTCAGTAAAGGAGTTCTTGTTGCGGGAATGCTAGAGCTGGGAGATGCAATATGATCTCATGTAACTTTTTGAATGCTGAATTTAAATTTGTATAGTCAGTTGAATGTGTTCTGACCAGAACTGGGTTCTTTCACAGGATGGAGAGAAACAGGTGAGATTATGCTGATTACAGATTCACAGGTTGTGACCGATGTGGAGTAATATTCTCTGTTCCCTGAAAATGAATCTGTGTAGTGCACGCATTTTATGGAATCTTTTGGGTTTTCCTTCATTTGGTTTTCATTTAGGGCTTAACTAAAATTCCTGTAGAAACGTCAATAGTGCATATGCATGCACATTTTTTAGATCTTTTTGTTCTTCTATGATGAATTGCAAAGTTGCCTTTGCAAAAGACATAAAGAGTGCATTTAGGATGAAATTGAAATATTTTGATCAGGTATATAAGCTGTAACTAGATCCAACAGAGAAGGAATTTTGTTTTTCTTCTCCCACATTTGAAATTACCTGTAGATTGGTTTTGTTAGACTATCAGTTGGAAGCATATGCCTACACTTCTGAAATGATGTGTAGAAGTATAAATATGCCTGGAAACTCCAAGTAAAGAGGAAGATGTGTTGTATCCTGTAAGAACTTTGCAGAGCTGGATCCTCTTTTGGAATAATTCAGCCCAACTTTTCATTTCTTTCGACCAACGCAGATTTCTCTAGATTGGTGGAAACCTTGCCTCTAAGCATATCTTTGCTTTCCTCCAATCCTTTATGATCTTGTGATCTTGTTTGAAAGGTCTGCTTTGTTTATAGTCACAACTAAGAAAACAATGTCAGGTTTTCTATAGAATATTTAAAGCACCAGGCTCACTCTTGGTTAGACTTTTTCTGCTCTAGAGCAAATTCTGCAACATTTGCAGGCAAATAACTTCTGTGTTAGTGATCCCATTCAAGTCAACAAAACTTTTTATAACCATGAGCAAGTTTGAATCTTCAAATTTCTAGATGGAAAAAAAAAAGTTTTTCACTTAAATAAAGCAGTATAAACACGAGGGAGTAATAATGGAGAGACCTTATTTCTTTGTGCCTGCACTAGATTTGTTTATTTGTTTGTTTATTGCTTAGAGCAATAAAAGCAATAGACATTTACCACCACAGCTTCTCAGAGACAGAACTGCTTTATCCATAGGCCAGGTGTAAAAATTCAAGCAAATATATTAATTCTTGCAGATACTTTTCCAAGTGTGCCTGTGGCATGTTCTGTAGCCAGGGACTCAGTGTCAAAATTTTCATTGGCATAACTGCTAAGAAAATAAAAATGCTGGCCTTGGGTCAACCAAAATGCTTTTAGGATTTGTTTGAAAATTGTCTGAAATTTTCAACCTAAAGAACAAAGGAAAAAGAAGTTAAATTGTTTTGGTTTAACATTTTTTCAACTAGATGTTTCCATGTTTCATTGTGATATTGTTTTGTTTGTAAGTTTGAGCTTAACTACTTTTTAGTTTTATTAAACTGTAGAAATGGACATTATTATTTCTGTCCATGTGAAACATTTCAGGCACCTCAAGATGTTCTTTTTTTATTCAGTTTTCATTTACTCTGCAAAACTTGCTGTTTCTGGTACACCTGAAATCAATTTTCCAGCCTGAGGAGTGAAATTCAGCTTTCTCCTGCTTTCTTCTTCTCCTAGTTCCTACAAAGTCTAATGAGGATGTGGGAGAATCGGGTATTGTTATTTACTGTTCCTTGCTCCTGCTGGCTGTGACCACACTGTGACTCCAGTGGGGAGCTACCAGGGCAGTGGCTCAGCATTACTGGAGTCCTGCCTGTGATGCTCTGGTAGGAGTGGGGGCTGTGACAGGGCAGGAGCCACCTCCTCCTTGGAGGAAGCCCATTGCTGTCCAGTTCCCTTGGGTGAGAAGTCAGGCAGCTTTGAATCTCTATTTGAGAGCCTCCCCTCCTGATTTGGTAGTCCTTTTGGGCTTCTTACATCACAGGAATGTTCACATTACTTGCATCTCTACATTTGTATGCTTTTTCCCTTATAGATTTATTTTTTTAAGACTTAATTGTGGTGTGTATTTGCTTAATAATCTGGAAACAGGCTTATAAAGGAACAAGTAGGACACCGAGGGTTATAACCATGACTAAGTAATAATGTAATGATTAGTTCTCTTAACAATAAAAAGGCAAGAGAACAAAACTATGCAAAGTTTTTTTTCCTGTCAAAATTAGCTGTTACTTAAAAGGGAAATGTTACTGCCAAAGATTTTTTTTTAAAAATTTGTTCTAATGATAAAGTTGTACGTTTCCCAGTGAAATGGGATTTTGCGTTTGTTTATAAGTATCAAAAACACAAGGGCTACTTCAGATTAAGAATGAAATTATGTCTGGGCTTTTCCCTCCTGTCTCTGCTTTATTAAGAAAAAAAGTCCAGCAAGCATTCAAGATCTGGATGGATTCTAAAAGGCTAAATTCTAATCAGGGAAGAAGGTGAGTTGGGAGGGGTGCAACACTTAATTAAAAGGAACATTATCCATTATTTGTAGTTCCTATTTGTAGTGGCTCAAAATCATATTCTGGAGATCTCCACTTCTCTACATTATACTGTTCTTCAATATTTCAATTACAACCTTTCTATACTTCAAAATCTTACGTATTTCTTGGCTAATTTACAAAGGTGGTTGAGGTGTTGTGTTTCACTGAGCCAATGCAAGCTTTGGAAAAGCTGTCCAGAAATAGTTTCACATTCCCATTTTCTGAGAACCTTTGATTGAAATCCAGCTGCTTCTGTCATTAATTGTCATTAAAACTGTGAGGTTGGAAGAGATGAAACAGCTTTATATTCAATTCTAGTTTAGGACTTCATATAAAAAAATTTTCCGGGGCTGAAGTGCCATTTTGCATTTTTCTATCACTGTTGAACAATATATAACTATAGCAGAAATTGCTTTATAACTATCAGCACAGTTAAAGCTATGGTACCATAATATATTCCATCATTGGGTTTTTTTGTTCAGTGTTATTTGCTTTTTTTATTTTTTGCTATGGACTGTTTTAAGATAATGGATATAATGAGACATTTTTTATGCCTACTGAACACATCTAGTGAGTCCTATTTCACCTACCCCTTGGGATTCTCCCTCCCTAGTCCCAAGTATCAATTATCTGCATATTTGCTGCCTGAGAGCAGTGTCTGACATTAGCAATTCCTGTGCTTAAATTTCAGTGGCAGTTGTAATACACATTTTTAAAAGCTGAGCAAAATTAACTGACAATTTCATAGTTCTTCTCAGCAAGGTTTTTGGAAGCAAATGCAATTACAATACTTTTGGGAGACAGTTCAGACAGAAACTGGGTTGTGCCTTATAAAGCACAGCTATCCGTGTGCCCATTACAATCTGCTTTATTCCAGGCTGGAATAAGGAGACCCTGGAAGCGTCCTGTTGGTGCTGGGTTGTGCTGGGCAGTGCAGTGCTGCTGCAGAGCAGTGTGAGCCTCACAGCTCAGGGGAGCTGTGGAAACCCTGCAGAGGGTGGGGAGACTGCTCTGTGTTGCATTTCCAACCATGGTCTAGTGTAAGGTCTCTGCCCATGGCAGAGCACTGGAATTGGAGGATCTTTAAGGTCCCTTCTGACCCAAGCCATTCTATTCTCCTGTGTTTCCAAGCTCTGGAGGATGCTAACAGTGCTGAATTGTTTGCATTGTGGTGGTGTTCACTGTCAGTGAGTAGGGCTGAAGTGATGCTACTCCAGGCACTGTGCAGAGACAGCCCTTGCTTTGTGCTGCCTGTGAGCAAAGAGGGGGGAAGGAGAAAGCGGGATCAGGAGGGGAAAATTATTTGTACAAGCTGCAGTATTTATTTAATATACATTCTAAATATTTACTTAATGTACATTCTAAGTGCTCTAAATCAGTGCAGTCAGAGAGGCACTGGGACCAGAGGCTGCACTGATATTGGAATGATCAAGAACACAACATTTGGCTGCAGTTGTCAAAATTCATTGCAAATTATCTCATTATGGTTTTCCATTTTGCAGTTAGCCAAGGTCTTATAAAGTTTCATCCGAAGCAACAGTACTGTTTGACTGCAGAATGCATTGAAGCTGGTAAGCAGCAATTTTATCCTCTCAATCATATCAGATTATAGTATGTTAATGAGATATTTATACCCTTTAATTTTTTCCCATTATACATTTTACTCTGAAAGCTTAATTAATGAGGGAGAAAGAACAACAACTCCAAACTTTTTAAAAAGTCACTGTTCAAGTTGCTTCTGTTTTGTTTATTTTGTACAATTAAAATTCATGTTTTAATTTGGTCTAGCTAGTCTAACTAGGTTGACTCAAAGTTTCCCATAGGAGTTATTTTTCTTTTTTTTTTAATATGAAAACAAATGTTGAGTGACTGGACCTTCAGGTATATTTTGTTGCTTCCTTTCCAGTAATCAGACAACTAGCAAGTGAATTGTTCAGCACAGAGATGCTTTTGTACCAGATCTGGCACAGACTTTATATGGTTTTAAGTTGAAAGAGGGTAGATTCAGACTAGTTACATAGAAGAAAATTTTTATAGTGAGGGTGGTAAAACACTGGCATAGGTCACCCAGAGAAGTTGTGGATGCCCCATTCTGGAGGTGTTCAAGGTCAGGCTGGATGGGACTCTGAGCAACCTGGTCTAGTTGAAGATGTCCCTGATTATTGCAGAACATTGGACTAGGTGACCTCTAAGGAGTCCTTCCAACCCAAACTATTCTATGATTTTATCATTAGGTACTCAAAGCTACTGGCTCTTGGGCTTTGTCAGGCTGATGTCTTTCTTACTGCCTCTCTTTCACCTGCAATAGTAACTGGTAGGGAAGCAGTCACGAAATGGAGCTGAAAATACTACAGTTATCTTTTCCAATGAATGGTAGATCAGAATTTGATTTGTTTTCTTATGCAGTATTCAGCTAGAGGTAAGCAGTTCATAGTTACTGAAATGTTAATCACAATCTACTTAATATGTATTGCTACTAAATTCCTCAGGCAATTAATTCTATGATGGCAACAATGGAGAGCCTGTCTTCAGGTGTCTCGCTCTAGCAGTTCATGTTCATGTACTGCTAAGTTCAGCCATCATTGCTGTATGGCACTCAAGAAGATTCACTCCAGATATTTCGTCTTTTTTGTTTGTTTGTTTGTTTTTCATTAATCATCATTTCTGGACTGTAGCCTTGTGTAATTCTCTGTTTAGGAAAAAGTGTTCCACAAAATCTATGTGGTGTCTTTTTTACAGCTGCTGGCATCCTGAGCAAGATAAATCAATCCATAGATCCGTGTGAGAACTTCTATCGATTTGCATGTGATGGCTGGATATATCAAAACCCTATTCCTGAAGATATGTCCAACTATGGTGTTTATCCCTGGCTGCGACACAATGTGGACCTCAAACTAAAGGGTAAATATATCATTTTGAAAAGTATTTGGTTGGCTTGTCACTGTAGCTTGTTAATTGGCTGGGCTTGAAATGACCAGACGTCTCCACAGTTCTGATCACTGGATAACATCCAACAGCCCGACTTGATGTTCTCTTTCAAAAGTATATTTTTCTTGTTTTTATTGAAAATCACATTGAGAGATACTGAATTTAACATAAAGAGAATTTGGGAGGAAGAACAGAACTGCTGGAAATTCTATCAGTTAAGAATGGAGGGATGAAATGATCCTGTTAATAACAAAAAGAAAAAGATGAGGGGATTTAACTCTTTCCCCCTTGCAGGTGATGGCTAGACCAGAGTGCAGGAGCAGAGCACACACATGTAAGAATGTCCCAAAATCAGACAATCATCAGTCCAGTGCAGCAGGCTGTCTCTAACAGTCAGCCAACAGCATGAAATAATGTAATAAAGTCAAACCAGAGTGGTATTTTCCAGTACAGTCACCTAGCCCTTGGCAGAGGCAATTCACAAGCTTCCAGAGACGGAGGTTTGTTTGGGTAGTGGGTTTCCTTCCCACTGCCGTTCAGGCTGCCACTGAGGTACCTGATCTATCATCAGTGAAACAGAAAGTTGCTTAAAAATGTGTTTCTGGAGGAAAAAATAGCCCCAGGGTGGAAATGTGTAGGAAGAGGGGTATTTTAATCTGCATGTGACTTGACTTAGGGCTATACTCTGCAGCGTGGCCACCTCACCAGGAAGCCCTGCAGACCAGCTGGGGAGAAAGGGTGATGATTATTGTTAGGTAGGAAAATCCTGCCAGATTCTTATAGTCTTGGCTAGAAGTGAGTTATTCAAAAAAAGGGAGACATGCAAGATTTAATATTGGTGGTGGTGTGCTTGAGCTTTGCCCACCTTGAGCACATAATTGACATAATAATTGACATAAGAGCCTGGTTTGAGCTCACCACAGAACAGAGGTCAGTTTTAGGATTTAATGCTTAAATATAGCACTTATTTTTCTTGGATTTTGTGTAGGTACCAAAGCCCTTCTCCACTTACTTTCTTCAGTCTTATTGTATTAAATTTTCACATAATTAAGTACTTTAAAAGCTGCATTTGGGCTCAGAATATGAGTTTTGATTTTCAACACAGGATATGATCTCAAGACTTCTGTTTAAAATCTGCTGAAGATGCCACAATGAAAAGAAAAAAAAGTATTTCCAGAGTCTGTTTTAAGTTATGCTTTGCGTTCTAGTTGTTCTGCTGCCAGAATTGGGCTGTATTAGATAACTGCACATCCTGCATGAACCATAGCCACAAAGAGGCTAATCCTAATTGAGTATAGAGTAGCAAGCTGTCACTGCCATCCTTAATTTCCTCTTTTTACAGGTCCTAATCAAGGACATCATGCTAAGCCAGGTTTTTATTTGATTTTCTTTCTGCAGTCCCTTTAGAATTTGCTAATCCATAGCTAGAAAAACACAAGACAAAGAAAGAAACATCCAAGTGAGAAGTATTTGCTTAATGGAAACTCCATATCAAATAAAGGAAATTTATACAAAATTATTTTTAATAGGAGGCCCTTGGCATGGACAGGGACAAAGATGTGAAATGCTGGTTGATGTACAGAAGTGTTTCTAATATAACATTTGCCATCTCCTCCTTAACTTTTTACTTAATAAACTTTCCAAAATATATTCTTTGTAATTTAAGAAAGGAAAAAGGAAAGTGTTGGTAGCTGAAATAACAAGCATAACTTCAGCCTCTAGGTATATTTGTGTTTTCTCTTGAGTTATTTCAGTAAATTAGCTTAACACTGAGTTATTAATTTGTGTATGACCACAACTTTGCTAGCAGAAGTTTTAGCAAGAGGAAGAATTCCTGCATAGAGAAATAGTTATAGGGCTGAATAGACCTTGGAGGAAAATTTAATCTCTCCTTCCTGAAGAACTCTTGGTAGAACTTTGTACCACATGGTAAATGTCCCTGTTTGACATTTGGTAGATTAAAAAGGCCTCTGTCTTTAGAGACCTGGCTACATTCTGAAATACTTATCATGTTAAAGAAAACTATTAATCTTAAAGTGATAACATGGCTTGGCCAGAAAGACATATTTTTCATATTTGATTTTCTTTGATGTTGTAGTATAGATGGAAACATTTATTCAGGATATATATTAAAAAATTATGTTACTGAAAATAAACTATTTGAACATCTAATCTGTCTTCTGGTCCCTGAATGTTCCTGAGCCTGCTCCTTTTCCTGAGAAAGGGATTTTGGGCAAAGACCTATTACACAGGTTGCACAAGTGTATCTTCAATATTCTGGAAGCTTAATTTTTTTTGTTCAGCAGCAACTGCTGCAGAAGAAAATCTTCCAGTGGATAATAGGTAGTAAGTGTAAGAACTAATTTTGCCTTACCAAAGAAAGGTAGTTGTAGCTGTGTAACGTACTGAGCCCTCCATTAGGTATCAGTGGGTTTGAGAACAAAGCTTTTTTTTCTATTTCTTTTGGGTTTGGTGTTTTGGTTTGTTTGTAGGTTATTTGTTTGGTGGGGGGTTTTTTTGTTTGGTTTGGTTTTTGTTTTTGTGTGTGTGTGTTGTGTGTGTTTTGGGGTTTCATTTAATTTTCTTTTTTTTGTGTTTGGTTTTTTTTGTGTGTGTGTGTCTTTGGGGGTTTTTTGAAGTTACAGACTCACAAGACCAAATGACTTTGCAGGTGTAAGCTTCAAAAGAGTAGAACATTTTCTGTATCGGTGAAGGTTTTGGTGCATTAATAGGGAATTCCAAAGAGAGGAAATGGTAGTAAGTCAGTGGAAAATAGCTAAGAACTACTGGGTGGTAGATTTTTTTTTTTGTCTGTGTGTCTCTGGTTGATTGAAGGATCAGGATTAGAAACATTAATTTTGGGGTTCTTCTAGATCTGCAAAACATAATGTGATCATTAAAAATACTTTTTGTTTTAAGATTTGGGTCTATAATGGGGTAGGAGTATATATATATAATGCTCCCATGGGTTTCTCTAGCTGTCTTAAGATGCTAATCATATCATCATTTCCCCTTTAATTTCTTTTCCATATGTTGTTTGAGGGTCACTTGGGTATTTTTCTGCACTCAGAGGAATCCACAAACCACATATGCAACTCATTTTGATCTCCTGGCTATACAAAATAAATAAAGATCTAGCCTAGAAAAAGTAGTGGTAGGTCTTTCCTTGGATGTGACCTGCAGCAGGATTTCAGGCATCATTGAGGAATGTAAAGAAGATAATTGTAGAGAGACAAAAATATCTCAAAAGCAGAGGCTTGTGGTTTGGGTTGTGACCCAAATCCAGGTAAGGGACATGTAATATTTAGGTTAAAATTTCTTATAGAACTGCTCCTTATAGAACTATCTTGAAGAGGACTGAGGTACAACTACTTCCTGTTAACCATTCCTGGCTGGACCAGACTGTCCCTGCCTTGAAGCCAGCCTTTCCTTTTCAGCTACACCACAGGCATGTTAAAAAGTACCTCATGTTGGTTAAGAACAAACATTCCCAGTGCCCAATAGGCCTCTGATGAGGAAGCTCTTGGAGTCCTTCAAAATGGAAAGAATCGTTTGGCTGTGGCCTGTGTAACATGAACAAAAGCTATTTCAAACTGCAACAGCTTCAGCCTTTTGTCAGGTCAAGACAGCAGTGACTCTGAGTTACTAAATGTTTTTCCACTTACCATATTTCCTGCAAAGCTATTTGTGCTCCTGATGAATGTTTCCATTCTGATTTGATGACCTCCATTAAGGCTTTAGGAGCGCTTTTGTCTTACCACTGGAAAGCAAGTGGCTTTTTGTGAACAGTTCAGAGCTGGAAGTCGGAGGCACGTAATTCAGTGCTTATTACCTGTGGTGAATGTTGGTTGTGAACCCAGAAGCTTCTTTTCCTTTCTCTGAGGTCTGAAGTACAATAGTGTACAGCTGGCTTATTTTTTCCTTTCTCTGAGTGACCATGCAGGAAGCAATAAATTAAAATAAAAACAACAAAACAAAACTCCACAAACATTCCTAAATCTCAGCACTGCAAAGGAGCCGATTTAAATTATGTGAATCATTTGTGAACATGTCTTCCAGGCCTTTTAAATTTAATTTATGACTGTGGAAACCAGTTTACAAATGAAGTCTCCCTACTGTTCCTGGCCCAGTGAGACACCTACTTCAGGCTGATTTACTGTGCTAAGCTTTGTAGTGTGGCTGTTTTCTGGATGTCACTCAGTTTAAAATGAGGAATTTCCAATGCGGTAAACAGACAGAAATGGAGGCCTTTTAGGAGGATATGGTGTGTGGGTTTCTAAAGAACATGAGACAGACAGCAAACAAAATATCTTGGCAGCGTAGGCAACTTTTCCCAAGATAATCTGCAATGATTTCCTTTGGAAAATACATTTTTTATAAGTAAAACCAGTAAGTAAAAATATCTCTTTGGAAATTTATACTGTTTGACTATAGGATAGCCTTTCAGACTGATCCCAGGGGTTGGAGCAGTTGTTGTTGCTGTTGAGTGGTTGCTGTCCTGCACAGAAGACCCTGTGCCACAGGGCTATTTTAGGGCACCATTCAACTGGTGCTCCGTTGGGATCACTGGGATAGTTTGGATGTGTCCCGTGAAATCTGTAATGCAGCTGCTGACACTCATCCCCAGGTGTCTGTATTAGCTGACCTGTCTCTTGTGATTTGTTTCCCCTCAAAGGTATTTGAGCTATTTGAGAGCTGTCCCAAGTAAGAGGGAGAATACCAGCAATAATTAAAATAAAAGAGGATATTTATGGTTTTTCCTCCAATATATTGCTGGATAGCTGCTCTTGAATAACAAGAAAGCAGAAAAAAGCAATAGCACTTAATGCTGTTTTGCTTGGTCTTTTCTGCAATAAATGGATCTCTTTTCAATGGTAAAGACATTCGTTTTGAGTGGTCCAGATATTTCCTATAGTGGCTTATTTATCTGAATGTAAGAAAAAACATAAGTGGCACAAGTCAGGTAAATCTCTCTGGGCAAGAATTTAATAGCTTTTTGGTAAAATGAAATACCTAAGTCAAAAGTGGAGAAGCCAGGACTTCTTCCAGGCTTTGTGGCTGCTCAGAATGAAAGTTGCGTTTGTAATGAGTGATTTTGGAAAACCATGAGTACTGAGAGGAGATAATTTTGATTCCTAAATGAGGTTTAAAGGCAGCACAGTAACTGAGCCACAGGATTCCCACAGCATCTCCCTGGTTTGGAGACTAGAATGGCATCCTCCTCTGAGCCCTCAGCTGGAACCAAAGTGGGGCATCCTGCTCGCTTCTGTTCCACATGTGGCACGTATTTCCCCTAAATTTACAGTGAATCTGGGGTTTGTATGATCCATACTTGCAGATACTGAATTTAAAAATGTTTGATGGCTGTGTTTGGGTGGGTAGTTTTACAGAATGAGGGTTCATGCCTTGGAAGGCACAGCAATCCATGACATCTGATTCCTTTTTTTGGAAAAAAAAAGAATTCCACAAGTACAAGTTAAAAGTATTATTGTATTGAAGTCAATGTAATGCTGCCATTTAGTGTAGAGTGTAGACCTCCACCTATATTGTAACGATTGGGAAATTTGCAGTCTTCTGGTTTAAATGTGGTTTAAACTCTTCTGCTTAACATTAAAATGACATGTGTTATCCTCTGCAGCATAATACTGGGAGGCCAGAGGGGCAGGGCAGGGAAGAGGGCAATTCTACTCAAAAGAGTAAGATTTATTATTGAAATTAAATTTATCAACACAGGCTCTCATATCCCCATAAAATGATTTTTGGTTTGGTCACAGTTTGTGTACAGTTATGTTGACTTTTTGGAGGAACTCACATGATGGGCTTATCTTTGGATATACAAACTCAGAGAATTTACAAAATGCTGAAACTGTAAACAAACAATATTTCTGTTTAGGAAATGTGCTGTGTATTAGGGCACTGAACAGCATTAGGAACCATTTATGTAAGCACAACTTTGTGAATGCTATTTCCATGAGAAATTCCATATTGCTAGAATGGATATTCAAGGAAAGAATTGAGGAGTTTCTTTTCAAGTGGCAAGGGGGAACCCTAGAATATCAGTATATTAGTTTGGTTTATTTTTCTAAATACAGCAACCTTTAATGAAGCTGGTGTTTGGGAATATTTGCTTGATTTACTTGATTTAAACTCCTTGGGAACTAGAACTTATATGAATTGATTAATTACTAGATCTTCATGAATTCCTGTGGAAATACATATTAATTAGATCCTCGTGAGTGCAAAATTAATTTATAATGATTTAAACATTCTGTTGGCATATCAGAAGAATTAATAATATGGGGCTGTTATTTTCAAGAGTCACTGTTCCATCCATGATGACATGAATGCTGCCATCAAGAAATTGGTTGATGGACATTAATTTTATCAAATACAAAACATAGTTTCCTGAATCGATAACTAGTGTCTTGATCATGATTAAATACGTTAAAAAAACCACAAAAAAGTGAACAAACCAAATTCTGCCCCACCAGACCAACCAACTACCAACCCGTCCTCTCCCCCCAGCTCACAAAATAAAACAAGGGGAGGAGTGAGACACAGTTTATCAAAACAAGGTAGGCCTAGATTAAGGCATCAGCTCCACAAAGACCATTCTGAGGAATGAACTCATGGAGCTGCAGAATACACTGGTGGTTTTATTAAAAAAAACCAAAAAAAACCCCCAAAAACAACAAGAAGTTGCTGGTTTGAAAATATGGAAACTATTATATTTCATATCTAAGGCATCTCTGAGGCCATGTAAGCCAACACAAGTCCTTCCAAAAGTGACTAATGGCTCTATCCATTGACATTCTGGGTGGTTGTGCCTTCCAAAGAAGTGGGAACATACAACACAGCAGATATGAAAGTGGAAATAAAATATGCTTTGAAATAATTTAAAAGGTCCATTATAAGCACCAGAAAGGTGTATTGATTTGCTGTTTTATTTTGCTTTAGACACTCAGAACAAAAAGCTTTAATTAGGCAAGAATAGTTTTAAGCATATAGAGAAATATTTTTGCAAGCCTTTGATGCTAGTTTGATTTCCCATATATGTATTTAGCAAACAGTAGAGAAAGCTGGACTATAATTCATCAGAAACACAAAATAGGTATTTATAAAATACAGTGACATATATTTTGCACTGCATTAGGCTTGGACTGCTTCCCTTCCTGTGCTCTGAAATTGAGAATTGTTTACAGCCACCAAGGGACAAAGAAAATGAAGAAGAGCCTTAATGTCAGTAACAATTAAAAAATTATTTAATTTATTTATGGTGGTGAGAAAATGTTTCATTTCTTTTTTTTTTTTTTTGTTTATTTGTGAGGGAGCAAAAATGTTATCTTTTAGACTGTGTATTTTCTTATTTTGGATGTCTGGAAACAAATTTTTATTTAAAAACCAATAATTTGCAGTTCACTTCTAATAAAGTGTCTGGTGGGGAAGAGGACTCCAGACTGCACATGTCAGATTGTACATAAGATACCTGAACTAGCAAGAAACACTGCAGAGCAATTAGCAGAACTGGTAGTTTACAAAAAATAAATAAATTTAGGTTAGCTCATATTTTAGGGAAGCCTCAGAAACCAAATATTGCTATCAATTGCTAATAGAGGAAATAAGTTGTTTTGTACACTAAAGTTGCATATCAGGAGATATTCTCAGCAGAACTTGTGTTTTAAAGGCATAAAGGAATTTAATGAGGCCTTGAAATAATGAATTTGAGGTTGGGTTGCACTGGTGTCAGAAGAGAACTGTAAGCAGGCATCTGCACATCCACTGAGGTTTGTCTCTGTGGTATTTTCCAGGCAGGCAAGATCTTGCTTTGCTCTTCTTCCTGGGCTTCCAGATGCAAAACAATTCTGAAATGGAAGCTGGGCAGGTGCATTCATGTGGGAGTTTGACCTGTGCTATTAACCTGCTAAGAGGGATAAAGCTGTACTGAACTATTGTATGTTGTGTCCTACAGCAGATGTCCATGTCTTTTGCAGAAGAGTGCTCTGAGAGAACAGATTTAACTCTAAGAATAATCCTGGCTTCATACTTGTCTTGTTCCCAAGAAATATGTTCAGCTTGAAATGTCAGTCAAGTCTGTCACTTCCTTTTAGAACATACACACACACACACACACACACGTATATATCATATATTCGTCACTCTCCCCTCTATACTCCATTCCAGCTATAAGAGTCAGGTTTCCAAACAGATGAGAATAAAAATATATGTTTCAGATTTTCTTCTTTGACTATTTTGCGACCTGGAATGTTGCAGTCTAAATAAATTCTTATTTTCATGTATCGAGACAGGAATGTTACCATTGATAGAGTGATCTCAGCCGTCTTGTGTATAATTTTGTATGCTGTGGCCAGTGTTTGTATTTTGGGGTAGAACACTGTGCCCCTTGTAGGCACAATGAAACTTACCACTGCCAGCTCTCCTTCCCTTTGGGCTCTGAAAAAAAGGAATTGGAAAGCAGATACTCTAAATGAATGTGAGCTGGCCCCAAACCATTCTGAAATGATCACTCTTGGAACGTGTAAGCTTGCATTACTTAAGAGTGTACATTTGTCTAGCTGTGATTTCTGTAACAGCACTGTGGCTCTAAAGTTTTTTTGTGTGCTGTTTGGCACCCTGGCCAAATCTTTGCTCTGTGAACCATACTGACCTTGACTTCTTAAATCCAGTGTGCTGAGAGTTTGAAGAGAGGGCAATGCCTTCATGACATAGTTGAAGTGCTAAGACAACTCCAGTGGCACAAGTGCAGTTGGATGCTTGGGTTTTAGAGGTTACTTTTCAGGAACTCTTTTGCCATAGTTCTTACGCGTGAAGAAAATATGGGAATTAAGGGTTAGAAATTCTTAAGGAGGACTAGATAAATCATAGTTATCTTATAGTTCAGGGACATCAGGGAATGACATTCTGCACAGATGTTTGTGTGTTTGGTTTGATTGCTAAACTCCAACCAAGGTTTGAGAAGGTTTTTCTCTACATTTCAGTGGTAATTCTTCACAGAACATCCTTAAAAGAGCCTGTTGCTGGCATCAGAGGATCTTCTGCAAATTTCCAAAACATTACTTGAGTTTTGTCTCTTCACAGAGGTAGCACATAATAGTGCTAAGTTAGGGAGGAAACAAAGCTTGTCACTGATAGCTGGAGATGGGAACAGCTCTTTTAATTATTCTTCTCATTAGTTTAGAAACTCAGTCCTTATAGCTGTAGTGCACAGTGAGGGGAGGGTGACAAGCAGAGTCTTTATTGCTCAAGTATTGAAAGAGAAATTCTCTGTCATCGGGTATTTGCAAATAAACCTGCTGAATATGTAGGCCCTTGGACTGCTTTCTGAGTCTGATTCCCAAAAAAATGCATTACAAGCTGCTTTCAGTTTAGTGCTGAGCATCATCTGGGCAATGCCAAGCAACTCCTACTGTCTCTGAAATTAAAGAGACTGAGGGGCATTCACTGTCTCCAAAGGATCAAGCTCTTTGAGTGTGCAGATCAAGTTCAGCAAGCTTTATACTCATAAAGGAGCATTATTCCAACCAGTAGGACTCTGACATGAATTAGATAAGGAGCAATCTGTGGCTCACTTTCTTTATCTGCAACAATGGATAATGGCTGTGTCTCCTTGGTCTGTCATGTCTAAGAGTGCTTTGAGATCTGTATCCTAAATGTATAGAGTGCAATTCCAGGAGTAACCATTAGATTATTTCCTATGGCTTTTTTTTTGTCACAGACAATTACATTACCCATTTAATGCAGCTCAGTAGCTTGCACTGGGATAAAACATAATTGACTTTGGGCTAAAGTTTATCTCCCAAAAAAGCATGAAGTCTTGAAGATATTAAGAGGTAGAAAAGCCACTATCTCCTCTGGTTGCTGGTTCCAATGGTTGATCACTGTCACTGCTGAATTTGTCTTCATCATTCAACAGTTGGCTTTCTTTGTGCCTTTTTTCAATAGTCTAAAGACCTCTCTGGCACCAAGCATTTTCTCAAGGTGCTTTGATATTGTGATCCCATTACCCTTTCACATCTCTTGTGAGAAAAATCATGTTCCCTCATTGCATGCTTTTTTGTCCTTGTCTTCTATTTCTCAAGCCACACTCTCCAAAGGAAATAAACCCAATTGTTTTGCTATTTTTCTGCCCTCTGTCCAACTGTCCAACATTGTTTTTACAATGCAGAAAGCTGAAGGGCAGGCCGTGTTCCAGTCTGTCTCACCAGCCTGTGTACACACTAAGATCATCTCCCCACTTTGATACTTCTCTGGTTTTGCAGTGCAAGACTGTTGTCTGTTCTAGCATTGCCCTGGGAGTTCATGCTGAATTATTTGTCTGCTTCTAGTTTTTCACTCCTCCACGGTTACAGCTTTCCAGGAAATGGGATGTCTCTTGGGGTTCTTGTATAATTTTTGTTTTGTTTACAGTCCAAGCATATTCCCTGGGGGATATTTGCACATGGAGTTGTTTTTCTTCAGGACAGAAAGCATTATAATATATTTGAGATCGTTGTCAGATATCACCATGCAAATACTTGAGCTTGCATTTTCCACATAGAGCAAATGTTTCTAAAAGGATAAGGACAAAAACTAGTGGAAAAAATGCTACCATCTTTACTAGCACAATATATTCCCCATATCTAGGGTTGTAAAGTGCACAGAAAAATTTTATTTTTCTCACTAGGATAGGAAATAAGCCTCATGAATAACATAGTATTTCTCAGGAGTTCAACACAAATATATATATATATAAACCTGTCTGATAGGGTACAGTATACATACAATCTGATCAGGACACTGATAAATTGAATCAATATTTCTCATCTGAATAAATGGTGTGCATGTTTCTTTTCCCTGCAAATCTTGCTTTACAATCCTTTTTCATGCACTCCAAGTCAGAAGAAGGAAAGGTATAGGATTTCTTGGTGCCATAAATAAAATACGGTGGTTGAAAACCAAAGTGAAGCTGTGCAAGACAGTCAGCTGGAAAATCAACAAGGGCTGGAAATGGAAAGTAAGATTAAAGGTAACACTTAGCCACAAGACTATCCTTAGCAGCTTCAGAATAGTATGCAGTTAAATAAACACACATGCAAAGCTTCCTTTGTAATGTGCCTTGCTCTCACTTTTAACAGCAGATGATTGCTATTTACTTGAGGGTAGTGAACCACAGGAAGCTGGCCTTTTTTAGCCCTCTTGCCCTGAAAAAGAGGCAACTCAATATAAACTCTCTTCCTTCCCTTCCCAGCTCCCCACCCCCAGCTGTGGCTTTTTTTCCTTGACTGTATATCTGAGCATCTCCAGTTGAGGCAAGTGAAGATCACTCCCAGCTATGGAGTGTTTTTTTGCTGGTGATGCCGAGTCTTTGTGTTTTATATGAGAGTAAGGGCGTGCAATGATGCAAACATGCCTGACCTGGGGTGACAGAAGTCCAAGAACTTTGACTGCAATGGGAACATCTGCACTCTCAGCTCCTTGGTAGAAGAAAGTGAATGATGAAGCCGTTTGCAGCCTCAGGAAGTTGAGGATATCGTGAACACCTTTTGACAGTTTCTGACTGTGCAAGTGGTGGCTGCTTAATGAGATGAGTTATGTTACTACAGCACTGTGGAGTGGAACTGCCAGTAGGTTTTGACACTTGCCATAACTAAGTTTTATGTGAAGGGAAACATAAATCTTGCATCTGGGCATCCACGAGGTGCTGAGGTTAGTGATAGAGGCCAAGATCTTTTTTTTAACCCAAAGAGAATGACTTTGGAAATAATTTCAAAGTGAAGAAAGTGAAAAATGTAACTGAAAAAGAGCTATTTTGCTAAAAAAGCCATTCAGACATGTACTTGATATTTGGCTAAGGAAATGGGATCCAAACTGTATATTCAGCTGGCTTAAGCTATGCTGGTTCACTTTGCTTGTCCTGGTGATTTTTGGTTATGATATTCTGCTTTGCAGGGAGGCCAGTGGTATAACTCAGTAGCAGCAATAAATTGTTAAATTTTGGTTAATGTTAATAACAATTCTATGCTTTTATAGATGGCTGGAAAGCAGCTTAGATTGTGGGTTTTTTTTAACCTTTGCAGCCAGATTGCTATTCTATGTCTGGTGCTGTATTGTTCATTTGAGAGCTGAAAAATGAGCTATTAATTTAAGGGTATTTTTTCAATATTGTTGGAGTGATGTGTATTTCCTAATCTGATCAAAACTATTTATTCCTAAAAATTCTTCTGTAGAGGTAAATATTTGGTGTCCTAAAATGGAAGATTGCTTTACGGAATTAGAACTTCTAATTTGAAACAAGAAAACTGAGTTTAAAAAAAAAAACGGAAGAAAGCAAGCAAGCTCCAAGAACAAGCCCAGTGTCCTTCTCAGTGCTAAGTGAGCTGTTTTAGTCAAAGTGCTGGTAGCCCTGATCTGCCTAATTACGTCAAAGTTCAAGGAGACTGTGCTTAAGGAAAGCCTATTAGACTGAACTTCTCAGTGGATTTGTATGAATACACACAATCCCTTAGTGAGGTGTGAGAGTTGGAGCTTGGAAAGACAAAGTAAGGAACTAAACAGCAAATCTGTGGTATCTTATGAGGCTCAACATTAACTGAGCTTTGGTGGTCTTTCTCTTCCTATCCCTTGAAAGACCACATAGATTTTGCTTACATTTTGGTGTCAAAAGAGAAAATATCTGAGACTATTACAGTTTTTCAAGATGGAAAGACAGTCTTCCCAGACAGCTATAGTTCAGGTGAATTTTTTCAGAGGGGCTGAATTTGCTTTCTGTATGTCACTGGCTGGCATTTCTCTGCTGTAGATGAGAGCCTGAAATCCATGTCATGTGTCAGGAGATTAAGCACTGTTCAGAGAGTGTGGGATGGCCCTGGGGCAGGTTTGTTCAGCTTGCAGAGTCCTGGAAGAGCAGAGACTGAGCTGCTGCCCTCCCAAAAGCAGCCCTGTAGAGAGCAGTGTGCATCGACCCACACAAACAGATATGGTCTGTGCAGCCTGGGTTTGTCAGAGCCTGCAGCTGCGGCCAGGCGACTCACAGGACCCAATATTGCTTATTTAAAGAGAGCTTGCTGGGCCTACATTGATTTCAATCACAGTAGTGACTTTCTTTCCATGAATAAGCAACCTCTAGACAGACCAATTGATTACATATATCTTTGATCAGTATGCTGTGCTTCTTGCCTTTTGTTGCTATTCTTGCCTTTTCTTGCTGTTTGTCTTTAAGAATTTAGATACTCAAGGACATGTAAAATCCATATGTATTTGTGAGCTAAATAAGAAGCAAATTTCTAAATCTTGTATTTGGATTTTATACTAGCTAATGTATAAATTATGTGGATGTGAGCAGTGCTCCAGGTTTGAGCTTCTAAATCTTTCTGAAAACTTGAGGTTAAGGCTGAGAAGCCTCCATAGCCTAAAGAGCATCCATGGATTGCATCCCCTATTTCAGTGTCCATAGGATTCAACCATCTTACTAAGTCTTTCACGTTTGATCACTGGATTTTATGTTATCAGAACCAAGAATTGTCTTCTTAAAAGAATTCTGAGCAAGTTGGCAACATCTACCCCACCTCACTCTCTCCAATAGTGAAGGGAGTGTTACATCTTCATTCTGTCACAAAATGAGATGGTTTGATGGGAAAACACCAGGTCTGATTTTAACACAATTTGATGCAGGTGTATCTCTAGGGTTGATTTTATTGGCTCTTATCTCTTTCTCTCTTGAGCTTTAGCCACTGGATTTTATTAGCTTCAATTTCATGGTTGTACAGCTCACTGGCAAAGACAGAAATTATTGTAATGACTTTAATGGGAGGGTAGGTTTTCATCCTTGGTTTTATGGAGACATCATTTATAATTTCTTTTAAAATGCCATTTAAAATATGTGAACAGGTCTGATTATGCTACTAAGAATTGTGCACACTGAACATATACGTTGATGGTTGGCATTATATTGTATTTAACAAATTGGGAAATATTTGAGGATTTGAAATCAAAGCTATCCTCTCCAGAAGTATTTTAAGGGAAAAATCTTATTCATAATTAAATGGGAATGATCTCATTAAATCTCTTAAGGATCTAAGCAAAAGAATTGGGCAATGCGTGGGGGGGTTTTTTTGTTTTTTTGTTTAAGGAGAAAAGGGATTGGAGGGAGAGAACAAGTGGCATTTGCTTATCACTATGGTATTCCTTGAGTAGTAAACAGTTTGAGGTCTGCATTATGGTCCCGAGTGCTCACATGAGCTCAGGTGGGGAATATCTAAAAGGCTGGTTCCTCAGGGTGCTCTGGAAATTTTGGGAAATAAGTGCCTTAAAATTCTGCCTCAAGCAGTGAGCTCCTAATACTGAGAGAAGCTGTGCAAACCCAGGCTGTTCTCAGCTGTAGAACCGAGCAGTCCCATCCAGCTTTCGCCTCCCAGGAGAGGAGGCACTGTAGGGTGGACTCCAGAAAGCTGCTGGATAGAGCAGGGCTGGAGAGTGAGCAGCTGCCACCCGTTTGCAGGAGGGTGCTGCTTTTGGATGGCAGTACCACCACCTCTTCAGTACTCTGCACGTCCCCAGCCAGTCCTGGCAGAGGAATAATGTTGCATTGACCCTGATCCAGCTCTGCGTGGGAGCTGTTTGGTCTTGCCATGGCTGGTGGTGTTATGAAGTCTCAGTGGTTCTCTGCAGGCCTAAGGGACTCTTGTGTTCCTCTTTGTTCCTCCTTTTGTGTGGGGAATGCTTCTTAGCACAATTGCACTGTGCTGCCTTTGCTCATTTGAAACCCAGAGCACTGGGTGGTACTATGGTATGGAGAAGGGAGTCTTGAATTTTTCAAGGCTTTTTAGCCCTGGCTGAGCACACAACAGGAGGGACTTGATACCAGCAAAGCCACTCTTTCCAGTGGTCCCTGTAACAATAAGGTAATGCTTTGCAGGATTGGCTTGGGTTTTGCAATACCAGGTGAGGTCCAACAGAGCTTGCCAGCCCTGTTCCTGTGCTGTGCTCAAGAGCGATCCTGCTTCTCTTGGCTGTGGAAGTGCTCGTGCTGTGCAGCACCTGAGCTGACAGATCTCTCTGAAACTCAGCTGCCTCTGCATTTAACCACAGTACTTTGTATCTGCAGCTGCATCATGCCTGATTTACAGCTTGGATAGAACAATTCAAGGCAGCTGGGAGGGGACTGCTGAGATTCAGATGCACTTTGCATGCTATTTCCTTTCCATGACATAATGTGAGGAATGCAAGGAATGTGGAGAGATGACAGCTTAGAAAGGTTAGTCTGGCTTTCAGGCACCGAGGATGTTTACACCTATAGTGTGAAGTGAGGATGAGTGTGTGTACAGAGTGCAGCTTTACAAACAGTAGTTGGACACTTGGCTTTCTGTGTCACTAACAAGGCTGAGATTGTGTTTGACTGACAATGGGGCAGTTCTCTGCTGCTTTCTTTCAGCAGCACCAGGGCTGGCAAAAGTGAACACCAGTGGTCTTGCTCCTGAGATCCTGTAACCTTCTCTGTTAGGTCCTGTTTTCATAATGTACCAGCACCAGAAGCTGAGCCACTTGAAAAAATTCCTGGCTCCCTGTCCTGTGTGCTGGTTGCCACCCTCACCCCACGACTGCCTGTCCCCTCAGTTTGCTGAGGGTAGCTGGTTGTGAGCACAAGTAATAAGCTGCATCTGTCATTTGGCTTTAAGTTAGTTCTCTGAAAAAAATAAAAAATCCTTCTCTGTTGGGGATTGAAAAAGGTGCAGGTAAGTCTGTGCTACTGCTTAAGAAAATATACATGGAGCCTCATACTTAATTAAACAAGTGCTATGATTAAACCAAATGCTGAAACATGCAAACAGTGTCTACATTTTCCAAAGTATTGAAAAAAAAATTGTTTTTTCAGCCTTGCTAGAGAAACCCATCAGCAAAAGACGAGACAGTGAAGCTGTACAGAAGGCCAAGATCCTTTACGCATCCTGCATGAATGAGAGTAAGTGGATTGATTTGAGAAGGAAATGGATGCATTCCCTGCATTTCTAAAGGCAGGCTTTTTATCTCTGTGCAGAGCTCTGTGAAGCTCTGTGCAGATGCTTGGATTTTGCTGATATGGATTCAACTGAATGCAGAGGGTCTTCTACACATTTCTAAAGCTGGCTATTGAGACTGAGGTACACCCAGGCAAAAGAAGTCAGTTTTAGAGAAACCTCTGCTTGTCAGAACTATGAAGAGATATTTATCTGTGCAAAAGGATGTTAAACTGTGCCCCAGGGTTGTGGGGTTAGTGCCTGGGGTTAATAATTCAGAGGAACCCTCTGATGAAATTCTCATACTGATACTTTCAAGAGTTGCTCATCACCTTCTACATTTCTCTAAATCTATTTAATCAAAACACTACGCCAGGGCTGGGTATAGACAGTCCTGGACTCTTTAGCTTAGGTATCTTCATGTCAAGCATGTTAGCCACATTTGCAGAGTGCTTTTCCTTAGCTTGTAAATGCTGCTGTAAGGCAAAGTACACTAGTTTGGGACACATCACTACCCTTAGGTAGCTGCACAGGTGAAAGAAGTATTGGGAGTCCCCTTGTCCTTCTGACTCTTTCAGGCTTTTTTCCTGCACAGTTTTCTTCCAACATGGCCCAAGTCTGACTGCCAGCAATTGAGACAGCCTGCTCCTCAGCCTTGGTGCCCAGATGCTGCCACTCCAGCTTTGATTATGAACAATAACCCCCCTCCCCCAAAACAGTGAAGTTTCTATGCTAGTTCCTAATCAAGGAGTGGGTTTTTTAAATTTACTTAATTCCAGCCTTTGCCTTTTTTTGAAAGGCACTGACTTGCCTCTCTTATTCTTGATACAGATAAACAGGGTTGGACTTCTATGCTGCTGTGCTCACAGGCAGAGCAGAGGCTTTGGGTTTCAACTATTGTGATTGCCTTGCCTGAAAATCAATCGATGCCAATAAATCTTTGTCTTATGTAGCTGCTGCTGGGCTTGAATTGTCTGGAATGTAATTGTTGTCACACTTTGACATTTCAGATAAAATTGAAAAAGCTGATGTGAAACCTCTGTTAAGTATACTGAAGCATTCACCTTTCCGTTGGCCTGTGTTGGAATCCAATATTGGACCTGAAGGGCTGTGGTCAGAAAGGAGGTTCAGCTTAGTCCAAGCCTTGGCAACTCTTCGTGGCCAATACAGTAGCTCTGTCTTCATCCGTTTGTACGTGGCTGCTGATGACAAAATCTCCAATCGCTATATCCTGAAGGTACAGTATAGCATATCTAATAGGTGTTTGATGGTCTCTTTCTTTAAAACATCTTTACATGCCAGATGTTTACACTTGATTGTTGCTGTTATTATCTGCTGGCTTACAGTTGTACGTAGGGGCCAATTTATGGGAATGTAGAAGCCACTAGCAACCACATGCTATTGAAAAGTATTTCGGTACAGGTTGTTTTCTTCTTTCAAATGGAAAAAACCCCATAAAAATGGTCCCATTAGACCAATAGCCAGGGTCTATGTGCATGAGAATAAGACGTCAATATCTAATTTTGTGTGCTGTTTATGACTTATCGGTTGCATGAAGAATGCTTTTTGTCTGGGAGGATGAAAAATGGTCCATCACTAGCAGATATTTTGAACTTGAGCTCTTTTTCTTGAGATGGAAACACTTAATCTGGTGCTTATACAGCACCTTACCACACAGATTTTTCCCAAGTGCTTTTAAACATGAAATAGAGAATTTACCTTTTTCCTGAAATGCTGTTGTTTTTACACCAAAACATTACCCATTTGTTAGCAGCGCATGGCATTACACAACAGTTTAGTAAGAAAAAGACCCAAGGAACGTTGTCTCCCTGTAGTCTGACAAAACTCCAGATGAAGTTGTATAACTGTGCAAGACTGAGTGCCTGGGCCAAATGCACTGTTGTTTAAGAACTTCAGATGAGTAGCCAGAGCAGACCCTCCCTCCATGGCTACAAGGAAATAGTTTATGAAGGCAAGAGATAAGGAACAAATAAGAAAGTTATGATGGCATTCATCACAGCAAAATAGGGTCTATGATCCTTATTTTGCTAGCATCTTGGCTAGCTGTAGGAATGTAGCCAAGAATACATTGTATTTAGGGACTGTGGTGGTACTGGAGTGGAAGTCAGTTCTAAGTCGATTATTCCATATTTCTTTTCACTGTGACATTTAACTGGCATTAAGTTGAAGGGTAACTTCCCCCCTTCTCCAGGACATTTTCCTGGATGGTCAACAGCAGATCAACAGTTTGCTGTATCAAAGATGTCATTCTGCTAAGATGCTGTTCAGATCCTGTCACATTTTCTTCAGCTGAAGACTCACTTGAAAGAACTGAAGCAGTAGAATCAGAGAGATGTTTAGTTAGGTATCTCCTGTCACAATATTTCAGTTCAAGCCACCTGTCAGCAAATGGCTGGACAGGGACACCCTCACTGCTGCTCTCTTGGAAATGATTTATGACCAGCATTACCTTCACTTGCTATGCTTAGCAGCACCTAAGAATTAAGTATCTAAATAACTGAAGCACTACCTGTTATGAATAACATATTGTTCCGTAGGGTATTCTGATGTTAGTTTGATTAGGGCCTTGATCTGCAGAATGCATCAGCCAGTGCCCTACTTTGTCCATGTTTTAACGAATTCCCAGGGGTGTAGATGTACCACAGAATATTTCAATCTGCTTGTGAAAATGGCTTTATTGCAAAATTCTTTTTGTTCAGCATTGCAAAATCACCAATGGGTCATAAAAGAGGTGGAAACTCCAAATAAAACTTTGTTCAGCATTCAACATTATATTTTTTTTTCATGAGTGCTGAAGCAGTTGGTTAACTTTTTTGTTTATTTCTCATTTTTCTGCTCTCTTCGTTTAATGTGTTGTCAACTCTAATTCTTAAGACATGGGAATTTAGAGGAACATTTAATGTAACAGTCACAGAATTGAAATTCATCAAATAATCTGAAGTCATCTATTGCAAAGACACATGTAAAAAAGCATAAGAGTACATTCTTTTTGCATCATTGTGCTGAGAAAAGAAAGTTTTTCAAAGAATGAGAGTTGTACTGAGCATCACAATTACTCCTTTTTGAAGATGGTTTGTTTTATTTGTTTGTGGTATATTTTAAAGGTTGTGAACATCAGCTAGTAGAGAGAAAGATTATATTTATTCATTCGCTTTAAGTTTTATTCATTTGTTACATTTTTATAAATGTAGAAAATGTGAAATATAAATCGCTTAACCTAAAGGACTTAGATTAGAAAGGACTTAGTGAAATTGTATGAATAAATACAGTCTATCTTCAGTAGATTTATCTTTAGAAACAATTGCAGCATCAAACCAAAAATGTTACATCAAAGCAGTTGTTTCTGCTCCAATCAGTGTCTTATTCAGAATTTGGAAGCTGGTTAAATGAAGTTTTCAACTTTGTCTTCCATACCCTAACCTAACTTGATCACATTGAGAAGTTCTGGGAAATCTCAATTCCCAGTAATTATTATAAAATATATGCTGTGTAGTGAGTTCTTCCTGGTTAGGAATTTGAAACAGCATGCAAATATTCCCATGTAGATGTTTCACTCAAAACTCTTAATGCAGATCTCAAATTTTCAGGCCTAATTCCAATATTAGGGTGACTGTAGATCGGCAAATCTGATCCATGTTTAGATGGAAAAGATAAGTGAAGATCAAAGATCCATCTGGACTACCAGACACCTTTAGCTAAAGTACTGGAGACATAACAATATCCTGTGCAAGCAATCCTGGCTGGTATCCAGTTCAGTTTCAGTTCATCTGCTCAAAAGACTGTATACAGCACACAGTGCTGGTCTAGGGTGGAGCTCAAAAGTGTAACCTCAGTTTCAGTCAAGAAAACCTAACGATGCCTCCCAGGTAGAGAGCAGCTCACATGCTCCAGCACCTCAAGGGCATTTGGTGCATACACTAGGCTGGTGTGGTCCCAAGCTGACTCTTAGGCCTCTGAAATAGGCATAGGATGGATACATGGTCATCAGCACCAATGGTTTGATCCTGTAGACCCAGTCCTTTTGTGTTTCCTACTTGCTGATGTAGCTGTTTTAACCATATAAATCACACCTGTGATTCTTTTCTTTAGGTGGCTTAGATATTGCAGGGGGCATCTGTGGCTCCCCAGATCACAGTAATGTGATTTAGTTAATACCTGTCAGCACAGCATAACATTTTTCTTTTATTTTGAAATCCTGTGCAACTCAGACTGGTGCAGTATTTTATGTATTAGGCATTTGCACACATCTACCATAATTGCCAGAAAAACATGAACCCTTCCAAAGTTACTTATCAGTTTACCTTTGAATCTGATGAATTTAGCTGTTAAATGTTACTTCTTGGTTTTTTTTAACAGCTTGACCAAGCAAGTCTCTCTCTGGCATCTCGAGAGGATTACCTAGAAAATACCACAGAAGCCAAATCTGTAAGTATTATCGGCTGGAAAATAGAGTCACCATTTTCCCCCTCATCTTTTTTCATTGTTGTTTTGTTTTGTTGAGCTCCAGACTGAGAATGGGTTGTGTTTTGTTTGGATTTGGGTTTTGCAGGGTATCTATCACAAAACACCACTTCTATCACAAACACTCTTGCAAAGTGTCCTAAATGAAGCTTGCACTTGTATACAAGTACTTCTGTCCCATGGTGGTTACTGTATTAGTTGGCCTAAAATTCAGGTGTACATTCATACACATTGTCTAATCCATTTGTAAGAGCTGAAAGTTGTCAGTCTAATCCAGAATGGCCTTTTGCATTTCCTGAGATTTGTGCTCCCTGAACCATAGCAGGTATCTCTGCCTGTCACGCACTGTATTTTTACAGTGTTATTTCTCCTTTTTAACTTGCTTGGCACTCAAGGTAAGGAAAGTACAACCTTGGTTCCTAAGGTGTGAAGGTATTACACTCCTAGTGCTGGGCATTTCTGGTCTACTGCTACAACTCTGCTCAAGAGCAGCTCCTGTTTTCATTTCACTCTTCTGTTTCTTTACAGTACCGAGATGCCTTTTTGCAGTTCATGGTTGATACAGCAGTGCTTCTGGGTGCAAACGCCTCCCGAGCTGAATCGGATATGAAATCAGTTCTAAGACTGGAAGTTAAAATAGCAGAGGTTGGTAATCTAATATAACCTTTTCTCAAAACGGAAAGCCCTTATATCAACAACATTAGCAATAGGGATTTTAAAAGCAGAAGGAGAGGAGCAGATCCTGATGAGGAAAGGATGAATAATATTTCTCCCTTAGTTAATTGTTAAACTGTAATTTTATTCTCAGGGGAAAACCTTAGCCAAATACCCTTGGTGTTTTAAATTTGTCTTGGTTTTGGAGACAAAACTTCAGGAGAAAACACTCCGGAGGGTCTCCTCTGAAGGGAAAAGGGCCTCCCCCTTTCCTCCACCAATAAGACAAGTGGGTCACAGCAAGTGGAAGTGGAAAAAAACAAACTGTTTATTAGCACCAAACAAAAACAGGATAGAACAGGATAAAAAAACCCCGTCAAAATACAACAAATTCCCAGAGAGGGAACAGACACGTGGGCTCGGACCAGCCGGGGCCACCCTGCAGGCCCACTGGGGCCACCCCCGCAGGCTCCCTGGACCGGTGAGGAGGGAAGTGAGGCAGTGAGGCAAGGGGAAGGGAAGGGAAAAAAGAACAAGACAAACCAACAGAACCTTTTTCCTGCTAGTGGAACACAAAGAACCCCAAAGAGCAGCACAGTGCTCCCTCCCGAGCCCCCCGAGCCCCCCCGGGTCCATCTTAAAGGCAGAGCATCCTTGGGCATTGAGCGGATGGTTAAGGAATAAAGCGGCTTCATAACATCACCCCAGGACAAAATTGTAATGTCAGCCAGGCTCACCAGTGGCAAGCCTGGGGGTGGCATGGCAATGTTTAAGGGATGGTGTATTAGCGAGGTCCTTTGGTCTCCCATCTCAGTGGAGGTGGGGGATGGAGATCCATATGGCAGCAGAGATACAGGGATTGTTGATATGTTAGAAACTGTGGAAGCACCTGAGAAGGGTCCCATAGGAGTTAGGGCTTATCCTCCTGAAAAGGTGATGAGGTCAATATCCCAGCTGAAGTGCATCTACACCAATTCACTGGTACCCACTTGGCAGCTGAAAAAATATTACATAGCTCAAGGCCTTACACGTATTTTCCAACCTAAGTGATTCTATAATTTTGAAGCTGTGTGGAATCTGAGCTCCTGCTGTGCACCTGTGTTGAGGATCTATTACCCTGTTGTTTAACAGCAGACTGGGCTGATTCTCTGCGGAACAGTCTAAAAGCAATGCAAGACTGAGGTGGGATATTGGAGCTTGGTGGTGAGGGAGTGGTGTTTACAGTAGCACCACCCTTAGCTCCTGAAGTGTTTTCGTGGGGTAGTCTGGGAGAGTGGATGAAAAACTCATGAGTTTTAATTTAGAGGATCAGCTGAATTTAGTAAAGCTAAGCATATTTAAATCTGGTACTTGGTTCTGACATTTACTTGGTGACGTTTTTGCTCCCTTGTGGTGTTTAATTTATGCCTTGGGATTATTGCAGATTGAAGGAGTGTTTTTGCTTCTCTATATCCCTGTTTCAGTATGGCTACTACAGGAATCCCACTCATGGGTGCTGCAAGTTCATTATCATTTCAACCTCTACTAAAACTAGGGAGAAGGATTGGCCTCAGTGTTGGGAAACCACCAAAAGTAAGGGTACAGGCTTGATGCTGGTTTGCAGAACTGCCAGCTGAGCTGAGTATTCCTTCATATTTGCAAGGAAAGAAGCTATCCCTGTGAAATGTTGGTCTCTGTTAGCAGAGAAGCCTGTTGTGTTGCACAGGACAGGCAATGCAGTAGATGACTTTTATCTGGGTTCTGCTGTTGCAGTCTAAAGGATGCTTCTTAATGGCATGTATGTACATAAGTGAGGGCCACCCACAACAGAAGCCAATCAATGTTTCCATCTCTCTGCTGAAAGGGATGAAATTTTGTCAAACATCTAAGCAAAGTCCAATATTAATTTTTAGTTACTTAGCATGGATGGACTAATGCGCAAATACTTCCTTGTGACCTGGTAGACTTGAAAAACAGTAAATATTTCTTCTGTTTATCAGTGATGGCATGAGAAGATGCATCCTTAGCTCTAGTAGCTCTAATGCTTTGCCTAACAGGTGTCTTACAGAGCATTAATCCACAAAGTATGTAAGTGAAGCTGCTGTATAAGATGACATGGATCATGTAACAACTCTCAGGATCTGTAATGCACATCGTTATGCAACAAACCATGCTTGCTTATGGTTTCTTTTAGTAAGAATAATCCTCCTGGTATCTGTTCAGATATTAGGCATGAGTCAATGGACATGCCTTGTTGCATAAATATAATGTACCTAATGATTATGTATATAAACATTTTACCGTGATGGAGGTAGTCCTGTTTGTCACTGTAGGTTTTACTGTATCCTGTGTTCCTCTGCAATTTTTTAAGTAAGTGTATGTAATGGAGAACTTCTGTGCTCAGGAAGAGGCAGCAAGAATACTTTGGATGTAGGAAGGAGTGGCATGCTTTGAGAGAGGTTGTTGTGTACAAGGAAGATTTTTATTAGGTTTGAATCACTGGAGAAAGTTTTGAGAGAAAGGGAGTAAATGGGTTCAAGAAGAGTTAAAGATTTGTCAGATAAATGAAATTTGCAGAAAGGGAGAAGAAAGTAATTTTTTTGTTTCCTGTGTGGCTTGAGCAATAGTAAAACCACAGACACTTACTGGAGAATTTTGGTTGGAGAAGTTCCAGCTGTCTGGTTAGTCTGGCGTCAATCCCTGTCCTTTAGACTGCATACAGACAGTGGTACAGGATTTACCTTAGAGCAGGGCTGGAATTGCCACTGGGAATTTTGTTTCTTCTTGAACACTGAGAAAATTTTGAGCTGTACCTTGTACTTGATTTGTTTTTCTATTATGAACCATAGGGCCATCTTGGAGTCTGGGTGTCCTTCTCATCAGTTATAAAAGGATTTGCTTCATATTTAGGGTTTCTTTTGCTGTATCCTTGGACACTGCAGAGGAACTTGAGATCCAGCTCCTCTGGTCACCCAGATGAGAGGCCTGGTTGTGGAATGCTTTAATTCATGCCTGGCCTATATACTCAGGTTTCCTGCTATGGAAATCAGAGTGAAGGGGTGAAATGAGGAGTGTGTATCTGGCTCTTCCCCCAGGTGGAATAAGACCGTAGCAAGAACATGTTCAAATCCAAGACATGAGATGCACTTCAGTTTATGAAGGTGCACCTATCTCAGATTTGATGTATTAAACCTGAAGGTGGCTTCTACTTGATAGGAAGGGATGAATAGGTATTAATCGTCAATGTGTACTTTTATCTCTTATGAATTAACATGTCTTTCCTTAGCATAATCAGAGCCAAATCATCTGATATGTCCAAAGAACACATGCAGCTCATTAAATTTTCCAATAATGAGTTAAACTTAAAAGGAATTATCTTCCATTTCTTCCAGTTTAATGCAATCCTCAGAAAGGGAAGTTAATGCCATAAATGCTTGGAAAACAGGTGGTGAGATATTTCTGCACAGGGATTATGAAGGACGGTAACGACGTAAGAGTCCCTGCAAGATAAACCTTGTTTTGATGGTTTTGTGTTTTTTTTTCTCTTCACCAGATCATGATTCCCTATGAAAATCGAACAAGTGAGGTGATGTACAATAAAATGAACATATCGGAGCTTAGTGCCATGATTCCACAGGTTGGTTGGGGATAACTGAAAAATTATTCTTTTAATATCTGATCTGTATAATTAAAACTGTCTTTAGTGTTCAGAGCAGCATGTTAAAGGAGTATCATAAGGAATGTGTGTGCTCATTTACAGTATATGTTCTTTTAAATACAGTTCCAACTTTAATGAGGATTGAAAACATATGTAATGATAAAGTGCAATAATTTCTATGTTCGTAATAAGTAAAGCTTTGAAACCATTAGTTTTAAAGGTACAACTTAGTTCATAAATCATCTCTCTTCATAATCTGCTTTAACCAGCCTTCTCTTTGTCATTGCAGTTTGACTGGCTGGGATACATCAAGAAGGTGATTGACACCAAACTCTATCCTGAGCTTAAAGATATAGGTCCTTCAGAAAATGTGATTGTCCGTGTTCCCCAGTACTTCAAAGATTTATTCAGGATACTAGAAAATGAAAGGAAAAAGTAAGGATCCTATGATGGTTTCACCCACACTTATAAGTGATGCCATGAAGATTTTTTGCCTTTTCTTTTATACCCCTGTTATACCTTTTTACAACTTCTGTATTCTTAGTGCTTTTTGCCTACATTCTTGGATTTGTTTGTCAAGCTGAGAGACTGAACATTTTAGAAGCTTTGTAGCCAGGGATCAGTGTGCCCCAGACCCCAAGGTCCTCTCCAGAACACATTCTGTAAACCAAGATAGAACCATCCAGGGGAAGGTTCCTTGGGGAGGGGGGCTCACTCAAGTCTCTCACTGGGGAATCTTTGATAGATATGCTAATTAATGAGACCTATAATATTATACCAGATCTTTGGGGGGTGTGCATTGCAGTGGGCATTGAGGTGCATTCGACGTAGACGTAGTGCACCTAAGGATCCTTAAAATAAATACCAAGGTAAAATCCCTTTTTCCCTTCCAGAGTGTTTGACTCTTGATTTTAAGACCAGGAAAAGGCATCATAAGGGTACATCAAATGCTGGCTTTTCTATTTTTTTTTTAATGAGTTTCAGCTATTCTTGGAATCAAGTCTCTAGGCAAACAGTCTGTTTGGTTTTGCCTGAATGAGGATTTAGATATTACCTTGTGCACAGCAGGAGAATTTTCAGTTTCAACACCTTTGTTCTATGGATAACACAGGTTGCAGTAAAGCTGCTCTTTCCAGATGCATTCAGCATCTCTAACTTGTATAGGGTCTTGTATCTTGTGAAATCCTTTACACCTGCAGGACATAGTTGTAAAATGCAGGTAGCTCTGATTAAACATGGCAGATGTGCTTTGCAAAGGGAAGCAAGAGAGTTTTGGGCAGCGATGAAAAAGTGACATCCCATTTGAAACATCCTTATTGATGACATCTAAGGGATTTCTGTGATAATTTGTTCTCTGAGGCATGTTGCTGAAATTTAAAATAAATATTGTTAAGCTGTTGTCTCCAAATATCAATCTTTGCTGATTGTACAGTATGGCCACAACCAAATGTATTTCAGGAAAAAAAAAGACAGAGATTTTTCTTATATTGTCACTCTGTCTCTAGTGATGGAATGCTTACATTAATTCATAGTACCTTTAAAAATAGCACACAAATCAAACAATAAGAAAAAGAAAATTTACTGATTTGCTTACAGATCATCAAATATCCTTTCCTTGTAAAATTCAGATAAATAGCATTAGTGCCACCAATTTTAATCTACTGAGGAAAGACTTTTAAATTGTTTGAGCTGTCCATGCTTTCTAACTCAAAGTTAGTTACATCAGTGGGGATAAATGTAGGATTTAGAGGTTGCATATTTAGCAAGATGACAGGGAATTAGTTATTCCCTGCCTACAAATACACTTACATGCAAATATATTATGTAACTATAGAGTAAATACCTGGAGACTTTTTCCATCAGTTTCTTATTCAGGGAAAATCTAAATATTCAAGAGAAGTTAAGCCAGCCTGTGTGTCATGACAGAAGGAGGCTGGAGTAATGACCAGAAATAATTGCAATGCCTGTCTTTAGCAAAGCTCAAGACCAGGTTTCCGCCCTCACAGGCTGGGGGGAGAGGGTGAGCAAAAGCAGTTTCAGTATATTCACACTGCATATGTTAGAGGTGCTAACGGCTTAGGCATTTTCTGCCCGGTCTTATCCTAAGAAAATTGCATCATAAAATGTTATAAATGGCAAATAGTGCTAAACTGAACCCAAGCAGGCTTCAAATTCTTGTGTGTAAAATGTATCCAAACAGCCCAGGCATGATAACCAAGATCATGTTTATCTCTTAGGTGATTATGTTCATTATTTAAAATGTCAGAGTCTGCTCCAGAGGTAACTTTGCTATCTGGCCTGAGAAAATTAGGAGATCATCTTAGTGTGAACTCCTAACAGTGAGGTCTCAATATTCCCTTGTAGGGTGAACCCTGAAAACTTAACAAGGATATTTTATTTTAGGTAATCTCATTTGTCATTCTCCATATGATATTTTAAAGGTTTAGTTAATATAAACAACATGAATTTAATTTGTTACTGTAAATATCTAGACCAATCAAATTCCTAGAAAAGCATTTCAAAATTTTAGATTTGCTTCAGTGTTCATAATGTGAATTGTCTTCTCATCATTTCAAGAGATGGAGTGTCATAAGGAAAAGCAGGTACTTTCACCAAGTCCATATTCTTTTCAGTTACAAGGCTATCCCTAAATTATACTTTTATTCCAGTGCCTTGTGTGTCCTCTTCCTCAATGAGTACCCTGCTAGCCTGGGTATTGTTCAAAATGTCACAAAAAGATGGCTCATGCCCCAGTATTTCACCCAGTGATCGGGTAAAGTATTTAATGAAGTTTGTTTGAGGTGGAGAAAAGAATGGAGTGAAAATTAAGTCTGGCTACAGAAGGAGTTCTCTGTGTTGGAGGTGGCAAGTTGTATGGACTCAAAATCCTTGTGTTGAAAATTTCTCCCTCAGAGAACCTGCTGAGCAATCTTGAATTGTGAAATCTTTCACAGGGCAATGTTACTAGAAAAGGGCACATTGACGTGTAGCGTGAATTTAGCAGAATTTTACTTAACTGCATGTAATCAAGTTACTGTGTGGTGCTTGAAATAGGTGCAGCAGTGTGGTTCAGAGGTTGGTCTGAAGTCCCCAGGCCAGAGCACTGCTGTGACTCCAACCCAGGAGCTGGGCTCTCCACAGGGAGCTGCCCACGAAGCTCAGCAACCAGCCTGCAGGAGTTTCCATCAGCTCTGGGATAGCTAGCCTAAGTCATGTCAGGTGCTGAAGTAAGTCAAACCTTCATAACAGGTCTTCAGGGATTCCTTCAGCTTTTTGGTGTACCAATCAATTTTTAATGGGGTTTATCTCTATTACAGGAAAAAGAGGTGTATGTATGTAGCTGTGATGTAAACGAGCAATGGCAGAGCTCCAGTACAGCTGTGCCATGTGAGGGGGCAGAGAGAACTGTGCTGGCACCAATTATTACATATTTTATATATATCCTTTATATATATCCCTTCCCTGTTACCTGTGTGCTGGTGCTTTATGTGAGCCATAAATAGGATACCCTAAATTGCATCCTTCCTGGAGATCTTTGCAGCTGTTGAAAGAAGCAGCTTTATCATTCTCATAGATCTCTGAATGGATAGTTGGTTTCATAGAACCACAGAATGGTTTGGATTGGAAGGGACGCTATAGATTATTTAGTTTCAACACCCTTCCCACAGGCAGGGACACCTTGCACTAGACCAAGTTGCTCAAAGCCCCATTGTGATGATCCATCCTTAAGGGCAAGGCCAGCCTGGCCTTGAACACTTTTAGGGATGGGGCATCCACAGCTTCTCTGGACAACCTGTTCAATGCCTCATCTCCCTCACAGTAAAGAATTTTCTCCTAACAGCTGATAAATCTATCCTTTTTCAGTCTAAAGCCAGTCCCCTTGTCCTATCATTATATGTTCTTGTAAAATGTCCCTCTCCAACTTTCTTGTAGGCCCTTTTTCCTTTGTCTTACCTTCCCATATCTGTGCAGTATTGGACTATTAATTGAGAAGAACTCTAATTCATATAGCATATGAAGAATTTTCTTTAGAGATGGATGGAGGCACTAGATCCCTTTTCTGGTCTTAGTCTGACTCTGAAAAATTAGAGAAGTTACAATAATTTGTCTTGAACTAGTGCCTCTAGCAATAGAGGCAAAAGTTTTTCTGTACTTTTAATTTGATTCGTGACTCAATTCTGAATACAATTTTCAAACAGATCTAAAATTTGTGAAAGAGATCTTTTTCTTAGAACGTCAATTAATTTGTCCACCTATCTCATATTAAATCTGTCCTCTTTAATTGCTACCATGTCTGTTGATTAAAATATTGCAAGCTCACGGAATTTTACATGAGCAACCTACTTTATTCTCAGACAGGGGAGAAAGTACTTTAGTAAATATTCATAAGCACTGGTATAATTTTAACTGTCCCAGCAAACAAGCTCTCTACCACTTCCTTTGGGAATGTGTGTCACAATAAGGGTCATACTGGTTAAAAGTGAGCCTACACTTTCTGTAACAGGCATTTGGAAGTTAAAATAGAGTGTACTCTTCTGAAAGGTTACAACAACAAATATTCCGGTCTCATCAAAAGAGCAGAGAGGATTTTTAGGTTTTATTTGTGTGCTGGATTTTGCTCCATGTGTAGAGATTAACTTCTCTGAGCCTCAGTGAACTTATTTGTGAAACTGCAAGGAAAATCACCCCAAGACCTGCGTTGTAGTAACTTTATAGGCAAAAAGTACAGTTTTTAAGAGAACTGAAGATCACCAAATGATTTGAAGTTTGCATAGTTAGCCCAAAATGTAAAATAATCATCCCCCAAATAGGTAAACAAATTCAGATAAATTTCTATTTTATTTTGTTTCGAAAAACAAACTAAAGCACACTGCCCTTCAAACATGCAACAGTAAACCCCCTCAACCTCTCCACTTGTTGCCCACCCCCCATTAAAAAACATTCAAGGGGAACCTCCCTTTTGTTTAATGCTGTGTGGATTCTGTTGTGCTTACAATCTGGAATTATTGCTGTCTCATCAGACAGCTTGGTTTTAGCATGTGTCAGCCTTTTCCTTCCCAAATTAAAACAATCCTCAATTAATTATGAGATATTTCCCGCAACTGTTGTCTGCCTTCATTACTTATACCTGACACAAACATTTCTGAATTCTTGTTGATATTATTGTCTTTCAATTAGTCACCTTTTTGAGACCCAGCCTTTAGAAATTACAGTCTTTCATTCACTACCAGTTTGAGAGAGTTTCCCCAACTCAAATGTAAGGACAAACATCGCTGTGTGAGAACAAGAAGTACACAGAAGAGAGAATTGATTTTTTTTTTGGTGGTGATTAAGTACCAAATTGTAATACATAATTGGTGTGTGATGGTGATCTATTTAGCTAAGGTTTTTTACCTAAGGCTTTTGATTGAAATCAAATCTTTAACCTTTTAATCTGTGAGATTTGCATAAATGCTGCAGAAGATGCTACAGCTGGATACTCTTCAGCTCTGCTGAAATACCTGAGGCAGATTGTTGTGAGGTTTCTGGAGTTTGAGTCATTTACCAAAACAATGAGAGCTGAGTGCTTTTAGGGTGCTTCACTGGCCATTGAGTGAGAAAATTCCACATTGTCAAAAACTTACTAAGGGAAAAATCTGAACTTTCTGGCATTTCTTAGGTTGAAATGAATTTTTAATGATCCTAAACATTATCTTAAAATGGTGTGGTTATCTAAGCAGAGCTAACTATTTTGGCTTTTGTAACATGTACTGTCTTATAAATGTACATTATCCATGCTAAAAAAGCTTTTTCAGATATGTTTTATGATTATCGTGGGCATTTAGGTGCACTATAGAATATATCTGTGTACTAAAAGAGGGAATATACCCAGTGTGAGAGATGCAACAACGCATCTTGAGTTGAAGGCTTTGTGTGGGTGGGCTGGAGCTTGGTTAGAGGCAAAACTGAAGTTATGTCTCAAGCAGATGCTGCTGTCAAGACAGCGTGCCCACGAAGTGTGTTTCCAGGCCGTTATGATTCAGAAGAGGGAACTGTGTCTCTGAGTGAAGCTAATGGAGTGACACCGTAGCAACAGCTGCATTGCCCCACACTTATGGCAATGGGAGATTGCAGAAATGGGATTGTTAGAGATGGGGGAGTTGTTTGGATTGTCCATAACAGCATCTTTGGTTGCAAAGAAGCAATTTTCCTAACTATGGAGAAGACTGTGGCCTGCCAAAAATGTTATCTATATCCCAGTGGGGAGCAAATAACATTTGAATATCCATAGCTTTGAAGCAATGACTATCCTTGAAAAATATGTCATGTATAAAAGAAGATGAGAATAATATGTTTAGGCCATTTTTGGACTTGTTTTGTGACTGTTGGAAGTTGAATTGCATATTTCAGAATGCACCTTTAGCTCATACAGCCACTGTTGAACATGGAGAGAGATCAATCTAGGCTGGATAAATCCTCCAGTCAGGTGCCCAAAGTTTTTGAAAAGGGGCATGGATGTCAGATCTCCTGGGAATTTTAAACAATCTCTTTCCAGATCTCTCAGCCTCAATTCTTATAGGATTTTTGTTACTGAGACTTCACTTTTGGTATTTCAACTATCCATCTGACAAAATAGGAACAGTAATACTTTAATAACTTTGTGAATAGTAGAAGTTTTCAAAGCATATTGATAACTTCTAATGAAATATACAAATATGAGATAATGAGAGTGTATATGGGATGGACTGTTACCTATTCTGTTACCATTTATGTGCTCTACTAATGAGGGGAGATAACATTCACTTTGATCTACAAAAGAAAAACCAGTTAATCTCTGGATAGAGCTTTGATGCAACTATTATGATAACACAGTTCTTGCCACTTCTAAGGAAAATGAAAGCTGCCTTTTGGAAAAAAAACATTTGGAAAAAAATGACATACTAGGTGATGAACCTGTTATAAATAATCCCTAGAAGTTGGTTATCATGGGGTAAGTATATATTAAGTGGCTGCAATCATACAGATTCTCCTGTGTGATTTGGATTTATCAATTTGGCCATCACTCATTAATTTTTAAGGTGAAATTTCCACCATTCAGGTAAAATGTTTGTAGAGATATTTCTGTGAGTGCTTTGTGGTACATCATATGTGTTTACATGTCTGATAAAAATATGCTTGATTTAACAGGACTCTTGCCAACTACCTTGTGTGGAGGATGGTTTATTCAAGGTTATTCAACCTCAGTAGACGTTTTCAGTATCGGTGGCTGGAATTTTCTCGGGTAAGTTTTGCTTCCATAGCATTTACAAGGGTCGTAGTGTTGACACTATTGGTTTCCCTTATAGTTGCTTGTACCTTTGCAAAACTAAATGTTTTCCATGCTGGATGAATTTTCTAAATAAACTTTTTTCTTATTGAAGACTCCCTCTAAAACAATAGACATACATATTTTTGTATGTGACACTAAGACATTTATATGACACTAAGAAAAAAAAAGTCTTTTAGGTGATGTTAAAGAGGTTTTGAAATCTCCCCTTTAAAAACCTTAGTCTTCTTTTGCAGCAACTTGAAAGTTGGAATGTTTTTGAATTAGGTTATGTGGGCTGTGACCTGCAGGCCAAATCCTTTTGGCCAAAATCTAAACTTTTTGTGAAAACCTACTGCTTGCTCTTGTGTGAATACAGCTCTAGTAAAACAGAAGTCTAGGATTTCACTTTTTTAAAGCTTGCTCCAAGCTCTCCCATGCTCTGATGCCAGCATTACATGAGCTCTAGCACATCGATACACCAGCCATTTCCACAGAGAAGATGATCAGGTACCTTCCAGCTTGGCATTACAGAAGAACCAGAAAACTGCTTCAAGCTGTGAGAGCAGAACTAAATTATCTGCCGAGTAATATGGGCATTTATATAAAACACATACATTTGATTAGGTGAACCCTGAATAGAAAGCCACTTTGGTAATCCTGGAGGCAGTGTGAGGGCTCCTTAAATAAAGGGTTAAACTGAAATTGAATGGTGCTTTGTCTTGTGTCTAAGCCACTTTGGATGGTGAACTTTATTTGCCATTATGAAAACTGGCTGACAACAGGAGGCTGGCATGGTGCTGGGAGTGATGTGGTGCAGGAGGTGTGTGTATTCTGTCCTCCCTGGTGAGGCATGCAGGTGACTTATTATAGAACCTATACTGTTTTTCCATGAGTAATCCTGGCATAGTTCTGAGTTGATCACATACCTAAAAATAAACTCCAGTAGCTTGATGGAAACGACACAGGAAAGGCAGCTTCTTATACTTCTGAGATCATATTCAAAATAGTCTTGTTAAAGATGCTGTTATCTTCATGTAAAATATGAGAAACTGGCTGTCAGAACCACAGTGACAAGTCTGTAGGTATCCCCTCCTGGGACATTCCTTGTAGTTAGGTAAAATGATGCTGGTTATCAGCCAGCCTGCAGCATGATACTGAGTTACATTGAGTTATATAATGGCCGGAAAAAATCCTGAAAGGAAACATTAAGCTTTGGATAGTGTGCATTTTAAGATGGTGATGGGCTACTGTCACTTCTCTGGGACACAGAAGCTTAGGGAGAAATCTAACTCAAAGTGATTCAGTGCTTATTAATAATCTCATCAAGGCTGTCACAGAATTACAGAATGGGTCTGGTTGGAAGGGACCAAAGTGTGGCTATCTGGTTCAACCTCCCTGCTCAAGCAGGGCCATCCCCAGAGCACATGGCAGCAGATTCCTTCATCCTTGTTTCCCTCCACTGGATCTGCTCCAGGAACTCAGTGTGCTTCCTGTCCTGAGGAGCCCAGAACTGGACACAGCACTCCAAACACACCTCACTGAGGCTGAGTAGCAGGGCAGGATCCTCTCCCTGACCTGCTGGCAGTGCTGTTCCTAATGCACCCCAGGATTCATTGGTGTTCCTGGCCCCAGGGCACTGCTGGCTCATGGACAGCTCGTTGTCCACCAGGAGCCCCAGGTCCCTCTCCTCAGAGCTGCTTTCCAGCAGGTCGGCCCCCAGCCTGTGCTGGTGCCTGGGGTTGTTCTTGCCCAGGTGCAGGACCCTGCATTTGCCCTGGCTGAGTTTCAGAGCGTTCCTCTGCCCATCTCTCCAGCCTGTCAAAGCCCTTCTGAAGGGCTGCACAGCTCTTGGGGGTATCGGCCACTCCTCCCAGCTTTGTGCCATCAGTGAACTCGCTGAGGAGGCCTCTGCCCCTTCCTCCAAGTAGTTGATGAATAAGTTAAACAATACTGGCCATGTAGATGGCTGTGAAAGCTTACAGCACAGTAAAAGCAGTGAATCAGCAATTCATTCCTATTATCTACCCCTGGGACCTGGAGATGGAGAGTTAGTTAAGTGAAGTAAACAGCAGTTGCTAATAGTTAATACGTAAAGTTAAGTGAAGTAAACAGCTCAGTGGAACAGATTTCACAGGTCAATAGAAAGGACATGAGGAATGGAGTCCAAGGCACTGGACTATTCTGTTGTTGAATAGATTTGTCCAGTCAGAGGATGGAGAACTAGAGGCACTTTAGTATCATAAAAAGGACTCACCAACCCCTTGCCAGATAGGCAAATAAAGCATTGAATTCCTGCTAAAGAGATATGACCGTGAGATAAATCAGTGACACTTTAAGGAAAGAATGTATTTTATACAGTCATTGTTTCATTAATTCAGTCAGCCTCAACCATCATAAGCACAGTATTTTTTTTACTAGGTTCTCATTTTCTTTTGGTAGCTTTTATACCTTATATGTAGAAATCTTGGCATCAGGGCCACAAAATCTTTGCACAGAGAAGGAAAAATACATGATGAAGCTGTAAAAAAACTTCAGGTTCAGAAATAGGACAAACCTGCTGACTCTAAAGAAAGTGCTTTGAGTACCACATCAGCAACTATCAGCAGCTCCTCTGCAGTGGCACTTTGAGACCTTGTAAATTTGCGGTGGCACCTGGGGAAGAGGTCGGTTAATTGTGTCGTGAAGTTCTGAATTGACTGGGAGGGCTTGAAACCTGCTATTTATAGTCACTGTTACTACCTGAAGTACTGTGTTTTAGAGTGGTACATTAATATTAGGAGGACCATTTGAGGGAGTTCTTGTTGGCTGTTGTAACATAAATATCAATAAACCAGCTGTGAGATATAATCTATTCCTCTCAGCTCTATTTTTATTGGTCTCACAGCCTGTGCTGCCTTTATATCCTCCTTACAGTCAAGCCTCCCTCAAAATAATGATAATTATTATGTTGTAATAATAGTATGTCACAGTCTAAAAGCCAGCTCTGTCTCCTGACTCTTTCTATGGCTGATGCATACTCAGAGCTTTTGGAAGGAATTTCAAGCTCTGGTGACTAATGCCATAACTCCCCTTCTTCCCCCTGCATCAGGAAAAAGATCCATTGCAGATTTACTCTGACCCCAGAGAGAAATTTTCTTCTCTTTTTTTTTTATCTTTTTTTTGAGTGTTGTGTTTTGCATAAAAGTTGAAGAATTTGGAAAAGGAGTTGATTGTCAAATTTGCCTCTGTTTAGAAAAAATATCACCTTATTAGGTATTGGTTTGACTAATAGGGTTTTCTTATAGAAGCAGTGTACTCTCTGCCATCGAAAATCTATTACTGCACATACAGTATTAATAAAAAACATTTGAAAATGCAATTCTCTGGTGTATTTAAGTGTGAGTCATTGATTATGCTTAATTACAGACAATATGATAGGGAAAATCAATCTTTGAATGACCAAAATATCTCACCTTCAATAGCTGAGGGTTAAGCTGCTCTGGAATTTTCCAATGAAATCTTTTCCTATTGGAAAAAGACAAATCCAAACCCTTCAGTTTTGCTGGATATTTAATCTTGTGCTCAAAGGAAGAGAATAATGGGAAAAAGAAGGGGTTCAGAAACTGCAAAATTGGTGCTTAAGAGGCTTGCATAATCTGTGAGAGGCCAAAATCCCTATCCCACCTGATCTGGTCTGATGCTGACTATACTCTGCCTTTACACAGCTGACAGGTGTTAACTGTTGGACTGGGATTGTGTTTGTTCTCTGTGGAAAAGCTTAAGAAGTTCCTTAAGTGGCAAGAGAACACTTTGAACCTTGAAAATAACAAAAGTTTCTTAGGTCAGCACTGCTTATGGCTCACATGGACCCATCTTGTATCTTGTTGTGTGTAGGGTTTTTTTAGATGAATGTAGCGGGTTGAGTTCGAAACCGGGCAGAAACACCAATTAAATGTAGTGGTTTTGATTCAAAATATCCATTATTTACTTATTTTTCTTCTGTGAGATAAGAATTAGGAGAAAAGCAAAGCAGGCACAAACCTTAAACAGTTGCAGTACAATGAAAGAGCTTTATTACTAACAGAATTAAAAGTAAAGAGAAAACAACAAAACAAAATTAAAGTAAATTCCCCCCCCCCCCCCCGTCTTTCCAGCACTTCTCTCCTTTTATCCAGCTCACACAAGGGATAACAGAACATGGGATGTTAGTCAGTGTTGCAGTTCTTGAAAAGTCTTTCTCTTATGCTTAAGGAAGAAAAGGTTTTCCTTCAGTTGCACATGGTTCCCAAACTGCCACCAACAGCAGACCCGCCCGGAAACAAACAGTCTGCTGTGTGTAGAACATCTCTCCCATGAAAAATCTCACAGTTCCTTCACACTGCAAAACATGGGCCATCACATGGGGTTATTCATCTTTTTAAGGATAAGTTATTTTGGCCTGCACACAGAGGCTTTTCTTCGCCACAAGTCTGTAACAGCCTCTTACTACTTCTATATAGCCTGGCATAGGCATTCTTCACAATCTTCACAGGCACATGAGGATACTCCATCCCCCCATGTTCTTCAGATGGATTAAAGAGACAAACAGTTTGTGGTATTACAGTTTCTTACCACGGCATGCAAGAAGGTTTCTTTTAAGCTGCGCGCCAGAATCGCGGCATCGCCCTCTTTTCTCCCATCGCCATGCTCAGCTCCGTCCCACGTGACTCACTTCTCTTTCTCTCTGACTCTGGAGCCGCCATGTTGAAGAGTGCTCCCGTTCAGGCTTTACGGTGGGGAAAGCCTCGCTCCCTTTGTGCTGCTGGCTGCATGGTGTCCTCTTCAGTTCAGCACGAAGTGTGCTGGCTGCAGACAGGAGGCTCTGCCGGCTCCCGCTGGCTCCGCCGGCTCCGCATGGAGAGGAGAGGGACCCGCCTGTCCCCAGAAGCCGCGCTGGATGGGTTTAGCTGTGAGCAGTCCATGGCTGGTTTTAGCTGCCTGCGGCTCTGGGACAGTTCCCCCCAGCGACCCAGGGTCCGTGCCGTGGTGCTGAGAAAGGGGGAAAGGCGCAGTGGCCCCGGCCCGGCCCAGCGGGGCCGGGAGGCTCGGAGCCCCCCCACCTTCCAGCAGGCGAGCTCCGACCAAGAAGGGGAAGTCCCGCCTTTCTGGGTGGTTTAAATATGTAAATTGTGAGAAGCGTAATTGGTCTTAAAGACTGTCCATCAACTCAGGGTCAACCCAACACAATGAACTACATCTTGATGAGCAATGTAATGTTAGCTGGGTAACTACCCACAGTAACAGCGTTCTTCCTGTGAGAAACAGAAACCAAGAGAGCAAATGATCTTGAGTTCTGTTTTGCCTTGTTCCTTGGTGTGTTGACCATTCTTGACTGTTTCTTTTGAAGCTCATTTATGGTGGCATCGTCAGAGCCTTTTTAATGACCATTTCTTTAGTAAAATACGTCAGTTGTTCTACCAACGTCTTTCTACTGCAACATAGAATGATTTTTTTAATTTTTGGGGGGATGGGGGGAGACAAACATATTCAGTGTTCTTGATGATTCAAACCTCTTTTCTCCTGAAAATGCTCTGTTTGGAAAAGGAACTGAAAGCAACTATTTGACACAAACTATGGTAAAAGTAGCTGGACAAGTAAATGACAAGAAGGTGTGGACATATCCCTAACTGTGTTAGATGTCATTAGTTTGTGGCAATGGAGGGCTCTGTCGGAGGTGTTTCATAAGGACTAACCCAATTTTCATGAGGACAATCTCCCTAGGCCTCTCACCCTGTCAGAGGAGAGGCAAATGTTTTCAGGAGCTATCTCACAGCAAGGTTTTTTTAGAGGAAATTATCTCTCTACTTAACACAGAACACCAAGAGTAGTCCAAAGTTAGCACTAACCCTCTAAGCCTAGTCTCTCTAAGTCACTGTTACCATTGTACTGTTCTTAAGTTTAAAATCTTACAGCTATTTTGTGGTGTTCAAAGTACTTGTCATAGCATTGGATGAAAATAGAAATAGCTGTAGAGTATCATTATTGTTTCCTTTTGGTGGCTATTTGACAAATATGCTTTGGCCTATACTGCATGTGGGTTCTTCTTCAAGAGTATGATGTTATGGCCTAATACCGGTCCCTGTCAACAGGTGATCCATGGGACTACAACTTTGCTGCCTCAGTGGGATAAATGTGTGGACCTTGTAGAAAATGCCCTCCCCTACGTTGTGGGTAAGATGTTTGTGAAAGCCCATTTTCAAGAAGACAAGAAAGAGATGGTGAGTCCTCTTTAGTCTCTGTCTGGAAATTTCCTCCTCACAAAATTGCCTCTGATGTTAGAAAATGTTTAGAAAGAGATAAAATTCTTAAAAATGTTTTAATTGAATAAACAAAAAACCCAAACCAAAACAAAAAAGAAAAACACACAAGGAGAAAATTGAATGAATTTAAAGAATTGTTACCTTTCTGCCCATTTGGGCATTGCCCCTTCTTTCTATCTGCAGTCCTTCAGACAAATAAGCAGCCAGTTCAAAACCAAGTTGAATGCTGTTAATTAATATATGTAAATAGTGACAGGCAGGCTGTGCAGGAACAGAGTGAGGGGTATTGATGAGAAATGGTTCAGTATAGCTAGTATAATTCATGATAGTAAAGTTTTTACTGACTAGTCAAAAAATTGGTTGAGATTTCTCTGCTTTAGGACTACTCTTTGAAAGCTGTGACTCCTACACCTGTAATCTAAGCAAGAAACATGTAACTGATGTCTGACCCAAGTTAAGGGAAGCTTAGAGCCGTGTAGCGAGAGTTTATATCTGTGATTCAAATCTTTTCTGCTGATCAGTGAAAGGAAATATTTTTCCATACCATTCAGTCCAGAGAGATGTTAATCCTCATTCTAAAATTTCAACAATAGCTATGTTATCACTTCTCTCAAAAACATATTCAAATAATTAATTACCCGTCACAATAATTTATGACTTAGTTTCAGTTCATGTTTTTCTTATAAGGTTTTCCAATATCTGCTTTTACAGCCATTGATTTTTCCAACAATAATCAGTTTTAAATTAACTCATTTAGTCATTGAACTTAGCACTCCATGCGGGAAGGGCACAACTGTTTAGGAAATGTGAAATAGCACCCTGTGCTGGGAGCAACAGCTCTGTGAAAGCCCTGCAATGCCCTGGCTCAGTAGCCTATCTGTTTTATTTTATCTACTTTGACTGCTTTCTCAGGGAAAGATTCCATTTTAGAAAGCACACACTTATTTGGCTTGTCCAAATCTTTGTAGTCTGTTTCCCTCTTAGGTTCTGCATTTCTTTTCATATCTGCCTTCACCTAGAGTTTCCTCTCTGAGATCCAGCTTTTCAATCTCCTTCTTCTTGATCCAGTTTGTAATGTGCTATTTGGCCATTTTGTGGCAAAAATATGCCAGGCATATGCAGTGTATTATCCTGCACAGGATAAGTGGGAAGAGTAGGAGTATAAGAAATGTACACTTTATGGAGGGGATGGACATATTTTCATATTTGTTTATTTGAGGAAAAATTATGAGAAGCAGATAGAGCAGAGAATGGTTTCTATTGAAATGTGACCTAATTAGAATGTTTCTTAGTGTGCACGTTCCTTTTAGACCAAAGCTTTGGAAAATTATCAAGTCTGAATTCACAGTAGCATCCATAGTGAGAAATGCATATAAAATTCATAGTGTAGGTCACAACATTCAGTCTTAAAAAATGAACAGTCCGTGGAGATAAAATTACATACAGGTGGAATTCGTTGCATTTCATTTAGAAGTGTGCTTTTCAAGTTAATAGTTTGTGGTGTTATCATTTTCATTCCACTGGTTTTCAGTTCTATTTCTCTTTTTTAAGCAGTAAGAAAGCATGTGAGTAAAGCACTCTTATTCGTACAGGTTTTTTTTTTTTTTTTCTTTTTTTTTTTAGCTTATGGCATATATCTGTCTATGATAAGCAAATCCTGAGTTACGGATAATATGGATTCTTTCCCCCCCCCATGTTTTGTGATTGATGTTTCATACCTTAGATACTTCTCTTCTTTTATCAATAAAGACATTATTTGCGTCTAAATATAGCACTGCTTCTCACTCAGAGTGCCTGCAGTGTTTCTTACAGATACGCCTGAGCAGTTTCAGTAATAACTTTGATAGCAGGAATGGGTTTCTCCCCCTGCCCCCTGCAGCCACAGCTGCTGCATAAAGCCTAAGTATACACCAGGGCCCAGCTGCAGAGCTTGCGTTTGAACTTGTAACCTCCAAATACAGGGAGTTCACCTCATTAGTGCACAAAGTTAATTGAGTCAGTGCTCTGTCATCAATATCTTTAAGTTACCCTGTTTCCTGGGATGCAGTGAATACTGTGAATGTTCACTCTTTAGTCCTATTTAATGCTAGACCTGCTCTAGTTGACCCTGGAGCCTCTAAAAATAAGAAAATGTTTTTTGAAAAGGGTAGGAAAAAATTAATACTCCAGGGAACTTTGCTACGTTTTTTCTGACTGCACCACAAATAAAGGACAATTCCAGATTAAAATACAGATCTGATACATTAATGACAATTTACCTAAAAGTAATGTTACTTTTGAGAGTTTAGTCCCCACTTTTAATGACATTTCAGATCTACTAAATTTATAGAATAAGATTATATAAATCTCTGCTTCTTGACATTTTCATTATTTTTAAATGTAACATAATTGATACCACAAAGTTCCACTAAGTCTTCATCTAATGGGTATCTGTCATGTCTTGTGCTGTCTTAACCCTTGTATGTGCTAAAAGACTCAGGCAATGGCTGGATCCCCCTCATTGCCTCACCCTCACAGTATTCCCCATGGCTATCTGTCACGGGGCTCATCTGCTGGTGCAAATAGTGGCAGCTGGTAGCGTACACCTTTCTGGGCTGCCAGACAGATCCATAGGAATGAGGGCTCTTGACTCATATAATCCATATCTTAGCCATTAGATTTCTTATTTTCTGTAATTTCAGGATTTTCTTAGTGTGCATACTCACTGAACAGTCTATTATTATTATTTTTTACTTGCTTGAGGGTCTTGGCTTTGCAGAGGTGTCTGAAGAAGCAGCCAAGCTGAAGTAGTTGTGGGTTTTCCCAGTTTTGCACAGATCCCAGCTGTCACTGGTGGTCCAGGACCACAGAAGCAGTTAAGGCTGCTCAGTGGTGTGAGCCAGGGCCTCCACCCCTGCAGTAAAGGGTAGCAATGCTTCACAAATGCAGCTAAATACAGGCTAAATATTTGGATACTGTTTTGTATTTGGATCATGGTGCTGTCAGCCCAAATTCAGTTCTTTGGCAGTATTAATAAGGCATGTCTCAGTCTCACATAAACCAAACCAGGCCACGGACCTTCTCTCTGCAGAAAAGGCTTTATTTGTGCAAATGCCTTTTGGCTGGCTCCTTCTGCATGGGCCAGCGATCTAGAACCGGAGGGTCAGAAATCTCCCCAAAAGACTGCAAATCTCTCAGTGATTTATGATTTATGATTTCAAGATGGGTATTCTCACAAATATGACATGAAATGATCAGCAGCGAACAGGGTCTGTGCTACACCAGAAGGGAAAGAAGATGGAAAGAAACTTACCCTCAGAAGAAGTGTCTCAGTACCAGAGAAAGCAGAAATTAGCCTTCAAGAAAGGACAGCTGATACCACCTGATTTGAAATCATTTGTGGTCTAACCAAGTCTATCAGTCCTATGTACACCAAACCTTTTCTTTCTGCTATGATATATCTTACTGGGGAGGGATTTACTAAATGTTTTGCAGATGGAGGAGTTGATTGAAGGAATTCGCTGGGCTTTTATTGACATGCTAGAAAAGGAAAATGACTGGATGGACTCTGAAACAAAAAGAAAAGCTCATGAGAAGGTAACAAATATAAATGTTGAATGAGTAAAATCCTGTTAAAATAAAATTTGACTTGAGTGATAACAGTATGTCATGGACTGCACTCGCAGTTCCAGCTACCTACTCATCATTTTGTTAGAGGAGGGACGCATGCCACATTTGTTTTTCTGGAACCCGAGCCATCTGAGCTCCTGCTTCTTTGCAGAAGTTATTTTTATTACCTTGTTCTTCTTCACTTCTTTCCACCTTTCCCTATCTAGCTCTGGCTGATGTAGACTATGAGCTTATTTCATATTTGACTTTTCTTGACAAAGTTTTCACCTTGACTAGGATCTCAGGGACACACGAATCTACAGACAGAAAACAGTGTCTAAAACACCTGTGACAGCTCCGGGTGTTTGCTGTGAAGATGGAGGATCCAACTAGAAGGGAATATGAGAATAATTCAGGTTTCATAGTTTTTCAAGTGTTGTGGTGGGAGGCCTAACTTGAGAGCTGTCTTTTGAGAGTGTAATGGTGATCCCAGCTGAACATCCATTTCCTGACAGAATAATGCCAGTTATGAAGTGTGATAATCAAAGATGGCATTACTGGTCCTGGTTGTTCTCAGATAGTCACAATAAAAGGCAAGAGGTAAAGATGAAGGCAGGAGGATGTACTCAAAGCCTTTCCACTCTATTCCCATTTTTACAGCATGTGGTGAGTGGAAAGGAAGGCTGTCCAGATGCAGAGCTCTGTCCCCAGAGCAGCAATTGGAGGGGGCATATAAAAAGACAAGTGGAGAGTGTTGTGTAGGTCTGTGTCCTTATTTGTTGAGGCAATTGGATATCAGTGAATCAGTAAGCACCCTCTTTGAATAAACTGACAGGCAAGTGCAGCTGAACTGTTCCTGCTCTCTGTGCTTGAATAAAAATAGCAGTGTTTTGATTTAAAAGCAAATATGACCTTCAAAGTTTTTTAGTAATTCTAATGAAAAAGCTGTTGAGCTATTTTATCATTGGAAAGATTTAAATTCCATATGCAGTCCATTTACATTTTATACAGCAGTGCTCTTCATATATGCGGAAATGAAATAGAGCTGCATAAATGCACCAATAAACTCTATAGCAAGAGAACAGTAGTAAAATGACATTTATTTCCTGCTAACCTGGTGGTAAATGGGCTGCAGTTATTACTTCTTATTGGCTGTTATACTTTTTTTTACTAGAAATACCATTAGAAATATAATTATCTGTAATTTAGATATTTGTTAAAATTGATGCAAAATAAGAGCAGGAAGATTTTCTAATGATTTCCTTAATAAAGATACTTCTATATAACAACCTGCTTAGTGATTTTGTTCAGAATTTGCTACCTGCCTTTCAGCAGGGAAACGATACAAACATTGCCAAAATTCCCTAAAAAAGCTCTCCCTTTCCTGTTTTAAGGAGGGTTTTCATCAGAAGGCAGGCTAGATCTTTGGCAGGTAGAGATGGCTCTTTCCCTCTGTTGACACATTTTGGAAGCATATGCCACTTTGCTCCCAATTTAGACGTGTAATTGAAGGTTCTGAAATTAGTGGGGTGAGTCTGGGCTGAACAATGCATGACAAACTAAATTCCATAAGTACAACAAAAATAATGCTACAAGCCATAGTACTATCAAATGAATAGCCAGTGGTTTAAAATCATTCTCACTGAACTGAAAAACCATTTCATAGTTTGCTGACATAAGAACCAGGTCAAACTTGTAGGAGACAAGTGTTATGTAATGCCTTAGATACTGCAGCAACAATTACGTGATAGGACTTATGACTACAAGTTTAAGTTCAGATGCACAGAAATAGCTACTTGGCTGGAAGGAAAGAGTCTAGAAAGACATTTGGTAGATTTCCAGACATGGAGTGTGTGCATATTTATTAAATATTATTTATTGTTAATGATATTCAATTTGTCCTGGAACTCTTGGATGAGCATGTTTTTAGTTCAAGAAACAGATTCATTACATGTAGGGTCAGAAAATTCACTGGGGAAATCAAAGGTTTATAATACAACAGAACCTTCAAAATCTGTTACTCTGTTCAATTAAATCTCATGAGCCTAGCACTTTCTGCTGTTACTTTTTCAATACTTAGGCTTTAATAAAGCAGCACAGACAGCATGAATTCTATGAGGGAGATTGAAAACCCCGCAGTATTAGTTTGTTATAGAAATCGGTAGAAGTTGCATTTCTTTGTCAATAAATGTCATCCACATGCTGGACTCTTCACCAAGGATGGAAAAACACCAGGAACCAAGTATAAATTGGAAGAGAGAGGGTGCAGGGCAGCTGTGTTCAGCGTTGGTGTGGCCTCACCTGGAGTGCTGTGTGTTGTTCTGGGCCCCTATACTTAAAAAGAATCTGGAGGTCCCTTAAGGCATCCAAGGGAGGGCAACAAGACGGGTGAAAGGGCTGGAAGGAGTGTCCTGTGAGGAACAGCTGGGGACTTTGAGGCTGTCTGGTTTGGAGAAAACGAGGCTGAGGGGCCACCTCTACAGCTTCCTAAAGTGGGGAAGTGGAGAGGGATGTGCTGATCTCATCTCCCTGGATCCAGTGACAGCATGTGTGGGAGCAGTTAAAAGGTACTTCATCAGGGAGTTTGGGCTGGAGATTAGGAAGCATTTCCTTACTGAGTGGGTGGTCAAACACTGGAACAGGCTTCCTGGAGAGGTGGTCGATGGCCCAAGCTTGTGTTTAAGAGGCATTTGGACAATGCCCTTAACAATGTGCTTTAACTTTTGGTCACTCTGAGGTCATCTGGCCATTGGATAAAATATTCCTTGTAGGTTCCTTCCAACCAAAATGTTCTAATTCTAGTCTATCAATTAAGTAAAGAAAGGAAGCTATTAGTTAGGTAAAGGATGTTTTGGTCTTTTATGTTTTCATCAGTAACTGTTACGTTGTCCCTTATAGTAGTGCAGATTGGAGCTTCTGCCCTAAGTTCCATGGCAGAACTGTATCCTACATGGAAATGACTGTGATTCAGATATCTTGCTCTTCCTCTGTTTTTTTAATTGCATCGCATTCTTGAAATGTTCACATTCTCTGAAAAGAAATTAATTGCAGAAACCTGATGGTGGTTTTGTTTTCTGGGCCTGTTCCATGTGATCTATTTAATTTGCCTTAAGTTTTTCTTTAATTTCAGGCATATTTGGGTCATTAACAAATTTTTTACTCATTTCCTGAAGGAAGAATAGGGTCACTGTGGGATCTGGGTGTCTGGACAATGAGCATAGAGAGCCTTGTGGTGATTGTATCTTTAGATGACAACATTGTAATGTAAAGGACACGGCAGGTTTGAAAGAGAATTAATTGCAAATCCTCTCTCTGATTCAGGTACTCACTGTTTGGTGTGTTTTCTGTTTCCTGTTTTCTGACTGATGCCCACCTTTCTTTTGTGCTTGGCTGAGGCCAAATTTGTATACCTTGCTGTCAGCCTGATGCTTTGCAATCAAAGGAACCATCGACCTCCAAAGGACTTACAAAAGACCCTCTGGTAGAAACTATTCTTGAATTTTGCTTTAGGCAGCTTGTCAGCTTTATCTAATCACTGTGTCTGTGACTCTTTGTGTCTGTCAGAAGGGACACTACTAATTTGATGTTAAAAGGATCAAATCTACTACTCCATGTGACACAGGGAACAATTGTCTTGCAGCCTTGAAATGAGAATAATCTCTTTAGCCCTTGTATACTTTGGAGTTAAGCTTTGACACTCTTTTTGTAACAAAAGAATATAATGAGATAACATCTAATAATTTACCTCTCTCCTTCCTCCATTTCTTTCTTTCTGCGATCGAAAGATTAATTTAAACCAGACCATCTGAAAGCCAATCTTACCAAAAAAGTTTCTAACAGGGTTAGGCGACTCTGCCTTCACGTGCAGTTCTCACCTGGCTCTCTGGATGGAGCTCACGCAGCTTCCAAAGGAGCTCTGAGTCCGAGAGAAGCGCTCGGCTCTGTGCTGTGAGGTTTTTTTCTCTTATCCTTGCCCCTCTGCTCTATTCAAGCCCTTCTTTATTGTACCGTATTTGACTATCATCTCAAATTTGCTTCAAGTATGTCTGCTAGCCCCCGAATTTTCAATGGAGTGCTCTGATAAACAAACAAACAAACACCTCAAAAAGGTTTCGGTTCTTGCCCTTTTAGTCTCTCTTTTGTAAGGGTCATTATATTTTGCCCTCATTTGCAGAACAGAGAAATTATTCAACTGAGTGCAGCTCCAAGGGTGTGTCTGGCAACACTCTTCAAGTGCGTGTTCTGTGAGTTGCCCATGGCCACAGTCACAACCTCTGAGCAGAACTGCAGGGTGGGGGGAGAAAAGCGAGAGCCTTTTGTTTCCCTTACAGGGAAGGTGCAGATTGCAGCCAGCAATGGCAGCCAGACGGTATTGACGGCTGTGTTTTGCATGGTGGGCCGCAGGGGAAAGGGAGAACCCACAACTGAAACTCCATTGACGTAACTTGTGTGATGAGGGCTCACTTCTTTGAAATGGTAATTTCTTGCTTCTGCTCTTCAAAGGATAATTCAGTGGAAGATCATCACTGACATGTTAAACTATTCCCACTCCTGGACAGGAACCATTATTTTATTAATCACTCTTTTTCCTTCCTAAAATGCCCTTTGTGCTTGGTTTTAGCTGGAGGCTTGAAAAAATATGTTTTTCTTAAAGTTTGCAATTCTCTTATAAAATATCCTGTTAGGCTATGGCACAAGAATAACTTCCTATTTGGAAGTTGGGGGTTTTTTGGTTTTTTTTTTTTTTGGCTTTTTTTTTTGCTTTGCAGTACTATTTTTAAAGCATGGATGATAAGCCAAAAAAGAGCTTGTTTTTCCTCTAGTAAGATTTTTCTGTAACATTATTAACCTCCTTAAGTCATGGAGCACAAATCCCAAGGTCACTGTGCAATCATTTGGCTCCTGAACTTGCCTGCTGCTTTGCTTTATTTCTAAGGAAGTTGTATACGCAACATTTGTTTTCTTCACATCTCTCCAAGTCTGAAGACTGAGTCAAGAGGAGCACAGGAAAATATCAGGACTGTGCCTAGCTATAGGTGGCTCTCTTGGGCAGCATTAGGTACCTTTCTTTAGCCTACAGGGCTTGTTCTGCTGCTTCAGAGAGCTCCAGCAAACCTCCCTAGACAACACAGTGTAATTTGGGCCAATAGCCCTTAGGAAATCAAGAGCCATCTGTACAAACCCTGATTTAACAAAGTATAGGTACTTTAAAGGAGGTAGGTGTTCATGGGTTATTCTACTGTAGCCATTCACTTCCCAGCTGGAACTTGCTGGCCCTATCCAGCCCTGCAGTCAGTTATCTGAGCCCCTGCCCCCTTTCCCAGTTCTCCATGGTCTCCTTCTCTTCACATTTCACTACAACCATGACAGCTGTACTGCTCAGAGCAGAGTCCAGTGTCTGCTTCGGACAGTGGCCAAACAGTAGCAGATGTTTAGAGATGAACCTAAGGACAGGGCGAGCATAAAGGGACACATTCCCACTATCCTTTCCTGGCCTCTACAAACTGCAGCTCGCTTGCTTCCTGAGCCAGAAGTGGTGTCTTCATAGTTATGCATATTTTCCTGCTCTGAGTTTGTCTAATGACTTTTTGAACCCATGACAATTTTCATCATCCACAACTTCCCAAGCAATGAGTCCCACTGCCTCAGAGTGTCTTTTTGCTTGTCTGAAAAATGTCATCTTCTCCTATGTTAGGGTAGTGCAGAAATCAGAGAATCATCATTGCCTGTTCTCTTTTTGTGCTCACTCTTGCTTCTGCAAAGTATTGGCACCACAATACATGCTGGGAGAATGGAGCCTCCTGCTTTTCTTCATATAGCCTGTCCAAAACATGCGTTAGATACAGTTCTGAAAAATAACATTTCATTGAGATCTGAGGCAAGCCCAGACAAAAAGGCCGAGCACCACAGCTTCAGGAGCTGAAATTAATCTTGCTTAATGCCAAGCTAGTTTTGCACAAAGATGACAAATCATCCAGTCTTGAAAGTGGTTACTGGGTGCTCTGCAAAAATTAAAAATGCCTTTTGAGTCTTGTGGGGTCTGCAGACCCGTCCTATGAAAACTAATGCAAAAATATGATAGAGGAACCAGCCCTGAGACTCAGTGCCTCTGATTCCAATGGGCTTTTTTCTAGAATGAAAGCCAGCACAAAACTGATAGAACAACACTTGTTAAAAGAGAGGGATGGAGTTTCTAAACTAAAGCTCGCAAGAGACCTTTTACACGTTCCTTTAAGATGACTTTATATCTTTGCTTCAAGGATGTCAGAGAACTTTACAAAGTGTAAGACTGCTTCAGAGCACTCATAGGAACTGCTAGACATACTTCAGAAGAGCTAAGAAAAGCGGGAGAAATTTCCGAAGGCTCTAATTGCAGTTCGACACTTCATTCCTGTTCAAAAGCCTATGGGCTTTTGCTGACTTCCTAATTTACTGGTTTTACCGGAAAGTTTGATTCAGATATTCTGGAAACAACCTTGCCATTTTTAAATTAGAAAGTGTACTTTTGTTGAGTGCCAATTAAACCTTAGCCACGCTTCTCCTTTGTGGAAGTGAGCATTCTGAAACTAGGGTAGTCTCTGTCTGGATGTAAAAAATTCGAGGGCTTTGTTGCGTTGTAGTAGTTGCATTGCAGGGAGCAATGAGCAAATCTCCTCAGAAGCTTGAAATGTGTTGAAGTTTGGAAAAGGCAGAGTCACATTTTAACTCTTTTCCAACACGTCTGCAATTCCATTGTGCATTAAATATATCACTAGGGGTTTATCTTCCTGGTTTAACTCATCTTTCACAGAATCACAGGATGGGTCAGGCTGGGAGGGGACCACAGGCTGGGTCATCTAGTCCAACCTCCCTGCTCAAGCAGGGGCGTCCTAGAGCACATGGCACAAGATTGTGTCCAGATGGCTCTTGAACATCTCCAGCAAGGGAGACTCCACACCCTCTCTGGGCATCTTTTCCAGTGTTCTGTCACCTCCAGAGTAAAGAAGTTCTTCCTCATGTTCAGGTGGAACTTCCTGTGCATCAGTTTCTGCCTCTTGTCCTATTGCTTGGCAGCACTGAGAAGAGCCTCCAAAAGGCTTCATCCTCTGACACTCTCCCTTCAGATACTTACAGACATTGATGAGGTTCCCTCTCAGTCATCCCTTCTTGAGGCTGAACAGCCCAATCCTTTTACCATGTGCATGGACATATGAAAAGAAGGGGACAACTCAGTAGGAAGCTGGAAGGAAAGTAGATGCTGCTCAGAAATGATGTAAGGGATTTGAAATTTGCACTACTTAACTAGTTTGGAATTTGGCCAGGATTTTTAGGCTGCCACTCCTGCACCATTCCTGAGATAGCTGTTTGGAAAATGCCAGTTTTTAGAGTAATATTTTCTCCCCTGGGAGAAACAGAGAATGGTACTTTCCTTCTAGAGTAGAAGTGTTCCATGCTTTTCTCTGAATAAAAATAGGTCTTCACTTTCTGTCAGATTAACATCCCCTTTTCTTTCTTATTCGTTTTACATCAAATATTTATTTCTCATCACAAACTTTAATTTTTGAACTCTAAGAATAATCTATCACATCCTGAATTTAATTTAACCTTCACAGGAAGACTGGGCTTTCCTGATCAGTAACCACAGGAGATGTTCTTCTCCGTTGGCCAGAGTTGAAACTAATAGCCATGGCATGTTTGCTTATCTCTTATCTCTGGGGTTAGATTGCTGCTGTCAGCTTCTCCCTTGTTATCTGGCTGCTGCTACTGCTCACTCAGTTGTGCAGGGATGTCAGTTCCATTAATAACCTGAGCACCATGCAAACAGATAGTGGAAAACAGGTGAAGGGAGAGGAAATTGTATTTAACCCTGATCTCACAGCTGTCATTTTTCAGACTCTGCCACAAATACATAAGGCCAGAATGGGTGCGTGACATCAAAACACTTGTGACAAATCTCATGCTTGAAGTAGGAGGGAGACAGATGGACAGACACCTGCAGATGCTGAGGGACCAGGGTGCATCTGAAGGTTTTGTGGCAGAAAAACAACATGAAAGCATTGCTATGCTAAATGACAGAGCAGTTCTTCCAAAGAGTGAGGGATCCTCCGCCACTCCTGGAAGACTTTGACAGTTTCAGCTTTAACTTTCACTATCTTTGTTTTAACAAGTAAACCTGTCTCCTGTAGAGATACAGTTACAAAGACAGTGTGGTTCCCCAGCTCAGCAGTAGCAGATATGGAGGTGCAGGAGAGCCATTCTCTGTGTGAAGGAGTTTACAAGGGCAAGCTCAGGTATCTGCTTGGCATTCCCTCGCTCTTCCCAATGAAAGTGATTTCCTGGCTGTGGTGATCTGTGTGTGCTGTAAATGCCCACTGAGAGGAGAGCTGCCTGCTGGCTGGGAGTGGGTGAGGAGCTGGGCAGGGCCCTGGGCTGGGACCCCACCATGGACCCTCAGTCTTGGCACCAAGCTGTCCACAACCAGCAGCGTGAGCCAGCAGCACTTGAACTTGCTCAGGTATTGTACCAGTCACTGGGATCTGAAGCAAAGTTGTGAAATTTTAAATGGCTTCAGGTACTGGTATTGCTGGAGTTTATTTGTGAAGGAGCCTTATCACAAGGAGTTCATGAGACTCAGGAATTTGTTCTTTTAGTGGCCTTTTAGAGGCCAGGATGCTGTGGCTAAGAATAAAGGCTTCCTCAGCTGCCCTCATTTGTGAGGGAGCTGTGAGGTGTCTTGTGCTCAGTTTTCTGCATATGGGATGAGCTTCATCAATGTGAAAACACCTAGATATAATTTATTTAAAAATAAAAATACGTAAAGATTTGGAATAGAGAGGAATTTGGTCTTGAGTAGAGCATTTTCTGAATGTATTTTTTTCTATATTCTGCAGCCTATGTTTTTTGTCTATGTATGCATCTGCTTTCCCCCATATATTACAAGGCATGGACAACTGATAGTGTCATGCTTACTGGTACAGTGCTGGGCAGGGTCCCTGTTCAAGGAAAAGAAATTTATCCTCAGAGATAAAACATGGAAGTCATGAGTAACACTGGAGTTTAAGTTCTCAGTCACTATTTCAGTTTGAGTAGTGTTAAAAGGAGTCTCTGCCATGTCTGGTTTCTGTTGCATCAAGACTGTGGCTGAAGCTCACTTGTGAAATGAGAAATGAAAAGGGAATTTTTCACATGCTATTCTTTATTAAAAAAAAAAGCTCAGCAACCTTTGCTTAACCTTGAAAATGTTAAATGACTATAAACTGATGCAAGCAAATGCTAAGGTCAGAAGTCCCTTTCTGGAACAGGTTATTCAGAGTTTTGCATAAAACTGGAAAAGAAATGCTGTGGTAAATCATATCCCATACAATTATGAGAGAGAGAGAGCTTCCTCTCCCTTTTCTGATCCCTGAGCCTGCCCCTCTCTCAGTGTCCAGTGCCAGAGATCTCAGCACACAGGGTGTTTTTAGGTCCCCGGGGACTTATATTTTGCTAGCATAGTGGGTTTTCTTAAGCCTGCTGCTTGCCCAGAGCTAAAACAAAAACAGCAGAAAAGAGTTTTGGAAAGGTGGGTGTGTTTCTAGCAAGAGGTGGCATGAACATGGGAGTATGGGTCAACTCATGAGGTGTTCTGGGGGCGAGCGGTGAAATGGGCCCAGGAAGTAGTTTCTATAAAAAATGGAACATAATAATTTCTGCAGCTCACCAGTGTGACAGAAGACCAGTCAAAGGTGGCTTTTTTTTTTTTTTTTCTTTTTTGCTATTGCAAATCCTTAGGATCCTGGTGCAAAAGGTTTTTAGTAAAGATATCTAAGGTAATTTCAAAACACAAAGAGAATTTTGAGTTGGGGGAGTATGTTTGGTTGTTTGGTTTTCAAAGATAATTGTATTGGAAAACATGGAGTGTTGCCTGAAAATAAAGGCATGAGGAGTATGGTCTTTTACAGTGCTAAGTGTGAGTACAAGCTTAGCTTGGCATGAGTCCTATCAAAGGCATCTTAGCAGCACATACCATGGGGCATATATCTACGTCTATTCTGTATCATCTATATCTAATCTATACCACCATGATACTAATGATAGTCTGCACCTTCAGACCACAACAATTGCTTCTGGCTTGTTTGAAGTGCAGCTGAAGGAGCTCCCAGCTGTCCACATACCCTGGTGCAGTCATGCCCCAAGGGATGCACAGGTGTGCAGAGGGGAATCCAGTGCAGAAAAACCCACACTGGAGCTGACCTTTCCCTGCTGGTGTGGTGCCATAGCTGAGTCATTTTGCATATCTGGGCATCATCCTTTCTTCTGGTCCATGGGCATCATTCCAGCTCTACTGAGAATCCAAAGACCCTTAAAACTCACCAAGGTGCTTTGGACAGAAATAGTTGGCAGTTAAGCACATCCTGTGCCAGAACTCAGTTGTGCTGGTCTGCAGTATAAGTGCACTTATATCTTCAAAGATGAAAATATTTTCTGTGTGCCACAAAGGAAGTTATTGCAGATCTGACATTCTGTTAATGAAGGACAGAATATATGTCTCTCATAATATTCTGTGTATAACATAATGGAATCATGCTAATTGTCCTACAGAGGTTGTGAATGGAAAATGAAATTAAAACAAAATGGAAAAAGAATTATTTTTCTTAACAAAATTAAAACAAAGCTGGCAGCAGAATAAGTTTCTGGTGGAAGGAGAAAATATGAATAGGTCTATTAATTGTAGTGTTGCATTGAACTGAGGAGCTGTGCTTATGAAAACATCACAGTCAATCAGTATGTTTATATAAGTAAGACTGAAATAAAGATGCTAATTTTGCACAATCGTAATCCAGTTCTATTGCTAAAAAAAAAATAATTTAATGTGGGATTAGTTTAAACTGAAAAGTTAATTCCAGTGAAACTTTTGTCACAGTGCTTGAACCAATGACTGAATCTTTGTATTCCAGAGAGCCAGAAGGGATTTAGGACAGGAAAGAGTGGCACTGATGTTCATTGTTGCTTTTTCTGACTCTTTTGTCCATGGTAGTCCTATTAAACTTTTAGATGCTTTAATCTTTATGGTGAGCAATAATAATATTGTCTTGATGAATAGTAGATATTAAGACCAAACATATAATCCCAATGAACACATTTCTTAGGAACTGCTGTGTCCTTTTCCTCTCTGTTTCCTAGCATTATAATTATGGTGTCGTATTTTTAAGTGTACTAAGAAGTATTTTCTTGTCAGTAAGTTTTCTCTGAGTGAGGCTTTAGCTTCAAAAGACCATTCAGAGCAGGAGGTAACTCGTGTACCGCATAACCCTTCTCCACTTTGCCACATCATGTGTCCCCAGCACTTGTCTCATAAAAGTTCCAGAAGTAGTTGTGTCTCTCCATGTAGTGAGTGAGTGATTCAGCTCAGCGATCTGGCAGGAAATTAGCTGGGGAAAAGCTTGGTTAAATTTCAGCTGTGTTATTGAAGTAACTGTTAAGCAGTCCCACAGAAAGATGTGTCGAGGAGCTGAGGCAGCCTTTGGAGGCTGTGGGTGCAGGCAGCATGAGAAGAACTATGGACAGAGATGAGAGGAGCAGGGAAGAAGAGCAAGGACTAGGATTTTTTTTCATTTGGCAGCACAAAGGTGTTAAATGGACTCAGCTATTTTTGAAATCCTAATGTGTATTTAACTGAAAGCAATTTTATGTGTACATGGGTGTCATTATTCACATAAGTCATTTGATTATTTCTTTTTTTTTTTTTAACCTTTGCCTAAAGCTATTACAAAGATGGAATGATAGCTGTATTTTCTGTCTTCATTATTTTATCAATTATTTTAGAGCATTCAAAACAATTATTGTAAAAGAGGGGATTGTTATGGTGCAGTGTAGTGTGAAGTGGTGGTATGTGAATTATCATTAAATGAAACATCGGTTCTTGAAAATCTACACAGCTTCTATTATTGTGACCTGCAACAAAAAGAGGGCAGTTAGGCCAAATTTTAAAAATAAATAATGATAATCTGTATTCTTGAATATGGATTAGACAGTTCACTGCAGATCAAGTACTGTTAAAAATTGTCATTTCAGGCCAAGTGTTCATGTTTGAGTTGCCACTTCACTTTCCGTTGTAGTTGACAATGTGAAAATCCCTGATTTTTCATTTTCCCACAGAGGAAATACTGTGCATCATTAGGGTGAACTCAGTCTATCTCTCACTCAAGTCAGTAGTCACTTCCTACTGACATCTGTAGGATTGGGCTTTAGTCCTGTGATGGAACTTTCCTGTGTTTTGCCAAGACCCATCACTCTATTTTCCTAGTTCTTCCATATGTAAACCCTAGATAGATGCAGTGATATTTATGCAGCAGTTTTACCAGATGGCTCTTGAATCATCTGTTCTCAATGAAAAATGGAAAGACCAGGCGCATATATAAAGGCGGAATTAATCTTTGTAATTAAATGGGACATTACTTTGCCATGAATAATTTTAGCTTTCACAATGTATTTCATGCTAATTTTTCAGTGAACTGTAATTGTATTAATTTTTATATATTTAGAAGCTTAAAAATTATCTTTACAAAGTTATTGAGTCAAGTTAATATACAGAAGATCTCTGTCAGACTCAAAACTTTGTTGTGAGATATATGTTTTGTTTTCTCTTTACTGTAAGTAAAATATGTCAGTACTTAGTGTTGTATAAAATGTCCAAGTCATACTTTGAGAGGCAGAAAGGCTCTCAGAATACTCACACTCTTGGTTGTCAAGTGAGAATTTGAATAGGCTGGAAACTGGGATGCTTTGGAGCACTGAAACACGTGTGCATTCCCACGTGGGCAAGTTGATGAGCAGAGAGTGAAAGCTTGTTTATTATTTTGTCTGTGTAGTAAACTGACTTGCAGTGCTCTCACTGTGACAGAAAGACACTGATGGTAAAATCCTGGCTGTGTTGAAGTCACTGGGGAAACTTCGATGCACAAGGAGTGGTGGAAGTAGTAGTCCCACTCTGGATCCTCTGCCTCAGAGCCTGCTCTCCCTGGCTGCTGGGCTAGAAAAGAGTCATCATGACTTACCCTAAAGCACCCTGCAAGAGCCTCTTGCTTGTGATGGCAGGAGAGGAGCCCTGGAGTGATGAGTTTCCTTAATTTACCCAACAGCCCAACGAAGGCTGAGTGCTTATTGGTGCCTGGGGGAAGTATCCCATCACCTCTTTTCTTCCTGTACAAAGGGTTGTTTAATATGCAAATTAGAGAAAAGAGTTAAATGAGCCTTTGAACCATAAAAACTTGTGGATAGCGTGTTTATGGTGGATTCATGTGCAATTGCCACATGGCTGGTTCCTGCACATTTGTCACATTTCATTTGACTCCCCTGTGCATGCCTTCTGGAAGGCTGGTCTCTTATACCTACTTTTAATCTTATCAAGGGGAAAATACTGACATCATTATCAAAGAGCAAGGAAGTTATAGAAGAGCTTTCCACTTCCTTGTGCTGTATAAATAGGGAATCTCCAAACTGCTGTTAAATATTACACAAGTGAACAGAAAAATAGGCACAGAAACAAGACTTCCAACATGCAAATTTAGAAACCTACTCTCAATATGATAGTTTCTAACTTGTCACTTGTGTTAATAAATTGGGCTGTGTGTTGGGCTTAGCTGAACAGGTTTGCACCTGATGCAAAGCCCCTAGGAGGAATCCCAGTCAGAGGGATTCCCAAGGACTTCAGAGGGCTTCCTAGGTTCTCTCATGAGTTTTGCTTTGGCTATAGGAAACAGTTTGCCTAACCAAGAGCCAAACACCCTTCACTGTCAGCATCAGCTTTGTCTGTCTTTTTTGCTCTGATCTCTAACTCGCACATATTGTGGTAAGGCCTTTTAAGTAATAAACGCAATAAAATAACATTTCCCCCTTATCTATCTATCTCACAAAATACAGACAGCTTTAGACATTGAAAAAGCATCGAAGTACTAGAAGCAGCACTGCCTTTTGAGTTTGCTTTCAAAAATCTCGAGACACACTCTGTTATTTACTAGGGGTTTATATAGCCTTTGCAAAAAAACTCCATCGTGTCCAACTACTTAATTCTCATGCTTAGAAATCTCAATCTCACTACATCAATTGTGAAAGTCACAAAGGAAGTGATGAACTTATGCAGAATATTTGAGATTCACCAGACTTGTTTAAGCAGCTGACTTAGCAAAAATTAAAACTGATGTGTTTTGCTCTTTCCTTTTTCAAAGCTAGTTTTAACTGGGATTGAAACATGAGGAATAATTTTCCGATTCCTTGCAAAGTTCAGTCAGTTGGACCTGACAACACCACCAGGAAAAAATTAGGCACTCTTGATTACATACAAACTTGCAGATGAATCATGCTCCCTTCCTAGCTTTTTATTATCCCTCCCCAGCACAGCATTTAAAATATCGTGAAAGACTGCTGAACCTTCTGGAAAAGTAAGGAAACATTCTGTTGTAAGCTAATTTGGCTCATTTCATATTTTCCATTCAGCATTTTTCTTCCATTGCTATTTTTATTACTAGGGCAATTTGCATGACAATGGGATCTTTTTTGCTTAAGAGATCATCTGCTCCTGCTGCTAATTTCCTACCTGAAGATGTTATCTTCTGTTTGTGACATCTCAATTACCTCAACCACAATTAATCGTGATGTCACAAATGGAGGATTATGACTTTGGGTTGGAAATGAGATTGAAGGAGTTTAAAGAAGAGGCCTTTCTTGAAAAATAAAAGAGGAAACAATGACTTTGGTGAAATGGAGGCAGTCCTCCGTTACCTTTCTTCTTAAAATTGTGGAACAGCTGGTTTTAAGTCTTGCTGTATAGGAGGCCCTGCTGTATTGAGATATTGTGAAGTGGGAGAAGGAGAAAGGATATGTGGAGGAAGGGGAATCTTCACTTGAGCAGTCAGCACCCTGCAGCAAGAAGGAAATAAAAGTTGTTGGACCCCAGAGAGGTCCAGGCTCTGCTCCTAGTGAGCAGAATGCAGGGTTGGTACAGTTGTACTTGGTTTAAGGGCCAATTATTTATTGCTTTTCATATCTTGCAATATTCATTTGAGTCTTGACATCTGAGTTTGATGACCATGGAGGGGCACCTTTTGAGGGGTGGAAGGAATTCCAAAGACTTATGGAGAAATTACATTCAGCATCCTGAAAACATAAAAAGTGAAAGTTTTGTGCTGTCCTAGTCCATCATGGCTGTAATTTATCCTATGGACCTTTCACATTTCACTTGGTATGTCATCTTTTTGTATACTTTTTCTTTCTTCTGGAAACCTGTTTCCACAGAGATTCTGGGTTTCTGAGTGGCCTGCTGGTGTTTTTGTGAGGATTACTACGGCTGTTTATACATGCACACCATGATTTACAAAGTGGGAATACTCACCTACAGCTACTTCACACTGGACTGTTCACGCAGGTTGTGCATAAATTCTGGGGCCAAGTCACGACTGAAAGAGGATTAATGACAAGTGACATGTTTTATTTTAACACCCCTACTGACATTAGGAAAAAGGCAAAAACTGAAAGGTAAAGGAGTGAAACTGGAGAACTAAACAAAGATGAGCCCTGTGGTTTTTGGAAAAGACAGTGCCCTTCAGAAAAGGAGCCATCCTCAGGTGCAAATAGCAGTGGCCCTCAGTGGAAACACACCAGTCTGCACTTGCTGGGACCAAGGTTGATTCACAGCTGTGCATCAAATCTATTTTAGCAGTTGGATGTGTACCAGCTATTTTGCCATAGTGGAACAGGCCGTTTCCTGTCGTCCTTTGGAAAACATTGTACAAACAGGCATTTGACCATCTGATTAACACAAAACCCAGTAGGGAAAATCAGCTGTTAAGATTTTGCACTCAGACACATTGCTGTAAGTACGCAAAAGCTCTGCAGGCAGCAACAGACCCACTGTGATAATCTGACAACGGAATCTGGACTCTGTGCATTGTGATGCCGAGCTCATTTGTGGCACCAAGTTTACCTTGTAGGCAAGTTGTTTTGAAGTTAAATTAGGATGGCTCCAGGGGACCATAATAATACAAAGTGGGAACTGAGCAAGAAAGAGAGAAAGCTGTATGCTGAAAGTGGTTTTATCTGTCAAAACTTTTTTTTCTCTTTTTCTTTTTCAAAGGCAAAAGCAGTTATGGCGAAAGTTGGTTACCCTCAGTTTATAATGAATGACACATATATTAATGAAGACATCAAAACTGTAAGTGTCAGGCTTGCAGCTTTATTCATTTATTTCAGCTATTCTTCGCTCTGTTTTGCTGCTGTCTAAAATCAAAGCTAGTCTTTTATTTGGTATGCACCTGGACTTGTGCTTGCCTGGTTATTTTTATTTTATTTTTGAAGTGTGCTAGCTCTAAATTTTGTCTAAGTAGTCAATGTTGTTGTATCTGAGTGAGATCATGAGGCCTGCTGGGAGTAAAATGTGCCTGCATGCAAAGAACCTTCCTGCCATTAAGCATTTTAAAGGTTAAGCATACACTGTAATTTTTGCATAAATTTTGCATTTAACTATAAAAATGGAACAAACCAAAAGCATTTCTTCTCAAAATAATGGTCTTCAAAAACACTAATGCATTTTATCTCAGAATATCACAATTTAGGATGCCCTATATAAGCTCTCCTCATCTCTCCAGGCTATGAATTTAATTTACAGTTGTTGCTTTTAATAATGCCAAGAGGTCCTAACCAATGTATAGGCCTATTGTGTTGCCTGCTGGACAAGGATACTGTGGGAGAACTCCTTCCTGCTCCAGTATCTGTGCAGCCTAACTAAGGCAGGAAGGCAAATGATTAATAATAATGTATTTTACCATTTTCCAACTGTGGCACACATTTGATGAATTGTATTACTGAAAGTCACAGGCAAACTAGAAACCCAAGTTCAATCCTGGACCAGTAAAAGACAAGAGCGATCATCATCTTTGCCAGAGCACATGAACAAACACTAAACAGAGGCATCATTTTTTGAGAGAACCAACTCTACCAGCCTAGTCCTTGTCCATGGAAAGCGTAGGGTGAGATGGTGCAGTGAAAACAGTGTAATGAGACAGAGCATGTGACCAACTCTCACTCAGGGTATGGAATTATTTGCTCAGATAAGTGGTAATGTCTGCTCAAAAATACTTGTTAATCATGCTTGCAAAACCATAGTTTACATCTGAAGTGCAACTTCCTCACAAATCCTAGAATTGTTTTAAACTGATGACAGGGCTTACAACCTATTAACATCCCTTTTCCTTGCCTGTTTAGTTGTGTGTGTGTGAATGCTATCGTATTTGGAAACTTATGGAAGTATGGAGCCTTATGGCTGTAAATATTTAATGTGGCAGAACCCTCAGAAGGCACAGAATATGAAGTATTGGTTATAAAATGTATAGCAAACTGAAAAAGGGGACTTTGTTACATTGTTGGAAGTGGTTTTAAAATGCACTTTTACAAATGAAAGTAGGCCTACTTCCTCCTGGAAAAGAGGCTCTCTTAATAATAGCCATAGAAATGTGCAGTCTGCAATCCATTGTTGGGTGCTTATGATTCCTTCAGCAGCACTCCGCACAGTAAAGGGCTTTCCCAGTGTTCCAGACCCTTGTGCAAATCTGCTCAGCCTGTTTTTTTAACTAAGCTCATAAAATATTTATTCTTCCTACCAACTGTGAAAATTTTACTTGCTTTGAAAATCACTAAAAAATTAGGTGATTAGCTTGTATAAAATAAAAATTCTGTTTGTTTTATGTCAGCTTTTGTTTCTTTGGACATGCTTTAAAATTGTCTGTGCTTTTTCTATACAGCTGAAGTTTACAGAAAATGATTATTTTGGCAATGTATTGCAAACTCGCAAATACGCAGCCCAATCTGATTTCTACTGGCTTAGAAAAGAAGTTCCAAAAACAGAGTGAGTAGACAAAATACATATTTACATAATCTTCTAACAATGTTTTAAATTATATTATTTAATTTATGTAATAAATACTGTTATCTATTAAGTTTTAATAGAATTATATAGACAGCAACATGTTATGACACAAAAAGCCTATGGGCAAATTCCCATTATTCAGAAACTCCTGTGGATTTTTTTTTCGGTGAGTTCTAGGTATCCCTGCTCATATGCACGGTATTCACATGCTTGAAGCTTGAACTTAATTTAATGAAAAAAAGGGGTAACTGAATCACAATTAAAAATGGACTGTGCCTCTTGGTCACAGTTAGAGTTTGAAATGGTACAGCAGGGATTTATGAAATAAATTTTGTAGGAATGAAACCATAGTAAGAGATAATGTTATTATTAGTAATACAAATCAGCATTGTTAGTTACCTGCTGTTAATAGCAATGATACAGAATGAAACATAATTTAATCTACATATGTTATTTTTATTTATTTGTAAACATTAGAGTGCAGATTGTGTCACAAACTGTCATAAAATACATGAGAGAATCATTCTCTTTTCTTACTTGTGGGTAATCAAATCCTTAAAATGCAAATTAAAACCTAAGCAGAACTTAATTAGGCTAATCATGCTACTTAAAAATGACTTCTTCTACACACAGTCTTTGAAATCAGTGCTGCTGCTTAGCTCCTGTGGTGGTATTTCCTCAGGACTCCAGAAAGTCCTACTTCAACTGAACCATACTTTGTTCCAGGGGTGGCTCCGTGCTGTCTGTGAGGCAGGGCAAGGATGTCAGCGGGAGAAACAAAGGCTGTTCATGGTTAGAGTGTTTTAATTTGGCCCCGTGTGTTCAAGGGCTTTTTTATAGCTTAGTTTTTATTGTGAATTTTACCTTCTCATCACAGCTTTCTCTGACATTGCACTGGTTAACCCCAGGGGACGATTTTAGGGATTTTCCTGGATGTCAGGACTAGACCATGATGGTGTATTTCCTTCAGAGTAACAGTTCCAAGAGAGCAGTGAAACAACACTGGCCTCTCTATAGCAGTGATCAGCAACCTCCTCCTCACGGTCAGCCTTGGGGCAGCACTGATGCAGAACCTGTAGATTCTTGGCACAATGGGAAAACTCCCCTGTAAGGAAATGGACTGGTAGGCAGCCCCTGACTCAAGAACTATCTGCTGAGAGCTGTCACGTGGGTACGCTTAAAAAATGAAAGTGTTATCTGATTGCCCACTACAAGATTGAACACCTTCTCATGCCTGTCTTTACCATCTTATTTCTAGGACTATATAATAGCCAGCCCCTCATCACCTCTGCAGCTCTTTTCTTGTCACCTCTCAGAGCACATTCAGGTCTGAGGGATGCCAGTTTGATTTCTGGTCCCTTCTCTTTGTTAGCACAGCTATTTGCTCTGCCTTCTGCAGGGCTGGAGGTAAGCTCCACGTGAGGCCTGGCGGAGGAATAATTAGGGTTCCTGCTGGGACATTATTCTGTCTCTGCAACTGTTCAGTGATAGAAAAGGGTTCTGAAAGTGGTGTCACTCTGCCTGCTGAGGGACACCAAGGCACAAAGAGTCATTGCTGCCCCCAGTAATTTTTAAAAAATTTATTAAAATAATGCAATAACTCCCACTTACCAGTCTGAGGCATGTCAAACCTGGCCTCAAAAATATCAGCCACTTTTTAGCCACTTGCCACTTTTAAATTATCATACACCCCTGCTTTCTGATGCTTTTACTTCTTTTTTTTCCTCTAATTTTTCTGTTTTTGTTTTTTAAACTTCTCCATTTCATAGAACTCCACAGAATTTTTGATGAAGCTTGGTGCTATGTTAATAGCTAATTACCCTTGGGTTTTTGTTTCTATTTCCTTAATTTCTTCTTTTCCGTAGTTTAGTAGCTTTTAGCATAACATTTATATTTAGAGATAGATATTATAAGATCATCAAAGTTATGGACCGAAAAAGATAAATAAGAAAATGAGTGTTTAAGGAAATAAAATAAAAGTTACTAAAGTAATACTACAACCAAAAGGTAAAACACCATATTCTTTCAGCAGACAGTCCATGTTTCTCAACAATATTATTTCAAACTGGAATAATTTTCCTCAGCTAAATGTGAAATTAAGATGATGGTTCAATCAAAGTACCAGGAAAAGACCATCAGGGGATGGACAGAGGAAATGGGAGATACAAGACAAAGGAGTTAGGTAAAACAAGGAAGAATGTGGATAACAAAATGGAAAACAATTATTTTGGAAATTCAACAGTTTTTTAATCTGAAAAGACAAGGAAAAAACTTAAATCAGGAGTAATTATCAAAATTCTTTGTTCTCTGTTCTGTTCCCTCCATCCCTGGCATTTATCTGCTTGACAGGAGGAGGGAGCATGGAGGAACTCAGATGAGACATTGCTCAGGGCATGGGTGGGGGGACATACCCAGCCCTGCTTGTACCAGAAAGCTGTGACAAGGCATCCGTTCTGCCAGTCCTGGGGCCAGGCTCCCCTGAGGGCATCCTGGCTGTGGTCCTCAACACTATTACTTGTTGTCCTCAACACCAGCTTTGGATGCCAGCTGCCATCCTCACAGCTGGCTGGGGAGATGACTGTCACCTTCACAGCTGGCTCTACCTAACAAAGAAGAAAGTGCTCAGGTATCAGCAGAGAGACACATGAAAGGGATTTGTGCAGGAGCTGAGGAGCATGGTGCACAAACCAGCGCAGGTTACGTTGAGAGGGCTCAGTGGAGAAGGAGAGGCTGGAAGGGGCAGTGAGGGAGAATGGGCACCAGGTGTGAAGACAATTATTTTAATCCTGGTGAGATTCACCTGGAGCAGAGGAAAGTAAAAGTTAGTACAGGGAGAAGTGATGGCCACGTATAAGGGAGAAGTAAAGGAGAGTCAGGGTTTTAGTTGCATTTACTTATCCAACGACGGAGCCATACACATTCCTACATACAAATATACACACGTGTGTGTGTGTATACAAACACATTCCTGCACCTTTTTATCCATGATGGAATCTGTCCTTAACACTGATATCATACTTGCAAATAACAAAGCATCAGAGGACTTCTTGGGCATGCCACTTCATTACTATTTATCTTTCTCCTTTAAAGTCAGCATATAATCTAAGATTTTTAGACCTGGTCAAATCTTTCTCAATTTTTCACTTTCTGTGCTGGGGATGTAGGCATCTGGTATCCTGATAAGAGGACCCAAAGGAGGTATGCTATGAGAGGATTCCAGGATCTCCTCCAGGGCCCATCCCTGTTTTTCTTGACCACACACTAATGTGTGTAAGCCCTGGCCCTTGGTTTGCCCCAAGGGAGAGCAGCTATGAGAGGTTCTGGGTTGGATACCATTAAGGACAGTGTAAAGCTCCTTCTCCTAAAAGGGAAAAGCAGCCATCAGGAACACTGGGTGGTCTGTTGTCTGTTGGAGAGATGCTGCTGGAGAGCTCAGAAATTGTGTGGCTGGGACCTGCCCTGGAGAGGAGAGGCTGGAAAGGAGCCTTCTGGAGCCTTTTCCTGGTCTTTGAACCTCATTTTGATCAGTGATGTGGCACTGAAGGCTGGGCCCAGCCTTACCATCCTAGTTGCTTGCCTATTCCTAAGGGAGACAGATGGCAGCCTGGCCTAGGACAATAATCTTCTGTTTCTACAGGGGAAAATGTATAAAAGAGACTAACAATGAGAAGAGGAAATACAATTTTGAAAGTCACCTTGAAGGTTGCCTCCCAGTTAGAAGGTTTCTTAATAGTATTTTCTTTGAAAGACATTTTCCAGCTTCCAGAAACTTAGTACACTTTTCACTTCTGACCGGCTTAAGTCTTGTACATCGACAAGTTCATTTTCTTTATTTATATTACTATTTTTTATTTCTTACTTTGGATGTTGAACAGCAAACTGAAAGATTTCTTCTAACTCAAAAAATTGAGAGATCAGTTTGAAAATTTAGTTTGTGCTTTACAGAGAATAAAGTAAACTAATAAGCTTTTTCCTGCGTTGTAAATGTTCCCAGCCACCCCTCTTCATGAGTGGCAATGTAGCACACTGTACTCTTAACTCAGAAAGAAAATATCACAGAGAAAATTGTAGCCTAAAGAAACACAGAGTAAGAGAGTTTCTGCCCCACTTGCTGTCTCAGTGTATGTTTCACATTTTATTTTTACAAGAGAAATCTCAACCTTACAAGTGTCAACTCTGCAGCGTTAGGTTCTGACTGCTGCAGTAGTAGATAGGTAATGCTACAGGACATCATTCAAAGCTGTCCCATTTTTCACAAACTTATAGCAAATGAAAACAGTGTCAGCAGTTCTAGAATTTTTATTTATTTACTTTGCAATTAATAAGAGCTTGGAATGTTATGCCTTTCTTTTTTTTCTATCCTTCTGTTAATAGATAAAATGCACTGAAATTGTAACCAGACCTAGAGCAAATGCTCAGGGAATCTGACTTCAAACAGGAATGGGAGAGTTATTTCTAAATTTTTTTCACCTGAAAATTTAACAGCAGCAGCTATTTATTACACACCTTCATATGGTAATTTGGTGTGTTATTAGTTAAGGACTGTCCCTGACGGTTCAGTCATTTCAAGGAGTTCACATGGCAGATGAGAAGTGAAGTTGTTCTGCTAGTCTGGATGGAAGCAGTCTTGGTTATTTCTACTCTTTTCTGGAAAATACTTCCTAAATCTTTTTGAGAGTGCTCAGAATGGTACAACAAAATGCTGGAATGGAAATCTCCTTGCCAAATGTCAAATATGAAATACTCTTCGAGAACTCTCATTCTTCCTGACTCCTCAGTAGGGCTGCTAAGTGTCCTCTTCGTAACTGCCTAAAAGCATAACAAGTTTCATACAGGGTCGTTTTTGAGGCCTCATTATGAAAAAGCAATTTGGAAAGAACTGAGTTCAGTTCTACAGTGAGAAAATCAAGGCTGTTCTCAGTCTTTGTCTCATGTTAAGGTCAGGAAATGGGATGGGCTCTGCAATTGCAGTGGTAGATCATGAGAAACAAAGCAGGATGGGGATGCTTGTGATACATCTACGAGCTACAAGTCTATGAGTTCTTAGGTATGAAAGTATGGCCAGAGGATGGTGTGATGTCCTCCCTCCGTAAATGCGGAACAAATGTCGCCAGCATTCACTGCTGCTCTTGGGCAGAGTGAAGTGCTCCTGTGGGGACAAGTACCTGTATCACCAGCTCCTCACCCAGTAAAACAGCTTGTGCTGTTAAGAGAGCTGTCTCTAGGCAGTGAAGAGCTCTTTGCTGCTGCTTGTGGTGATTCCTCTCTGCAGCTAACTGTGGTAAGCCCCCCCAGAGGATGGAGAGAAGAACCACAGCACATTAATCTGATTTGAAGTATCTGTGATACATCTCAGGCCCTTGATCCTCTGGAAATAAAAGGCTAAGAGGAATTTTCAAAAAAGGAGGATTTGCTGTTCCAGAAGCCTTTTTCATGCTTAAAAGTTGCTGTTTGAGAAAGGCTGTTGTAAACAGAACAAGCCAACAGGGTGAGGTGCAAGTCACAGCACTATGTGTCTTTGTTCAAACTTACAGTAAAATCTAAATTGAAGTGTTGATTGTTTCAGATGAGTCCTTTTCAGATGGGATTTCTCCTTTTCAAAAAAGGGGCAGTCCTCTGGATTTACTGCTAAGCCTGGAGAGCAGGTCCCAAGGCACAAATGGCAGGCTTGCATCCTTCAACACAGTTCAGCTGATTGTGTCTGTGAACATGAAATTGAAATGTTGTTAATTAAGCCCCTAATTTTTTTTTTTTGATCCCCTCACCATACACATTCTTTCTTCAATTTTCCATTATCTCACTACATTACCTCTAACATTTAATCTCCTTATTATGAAGAGAAAACAACCTCCCCCTGCTCCTCCCCTTCACAATCTCCTAATAAACAAAGCAGGGAGAGTTATCTGTGACAATTAGAGCCTTTAATGTGACAGATTGTTAAAATATGTACACGATATCACTCTTTTAGCCTTCATTTGTTAGTTTTTCTGGTTGATTCATTGCAAAATAAGCTGCTCAGCTTGGAGACTAAAACAAGCAGTTAAATTTATTGACAAAAGACAAAATGCTGCCATTTTCAAACTCTCCCCTTTGTTACCTGGTTTATGTGAGGACATTAGTTGTCAGAAAACCAGTCAGGGTGTGCAGATGACTCTTTCATTAATGGGGCTATTTTAAAGCACAAATTGTGTATACATTGTCATTGATATCACATATTTTCCATATTCTGATAGATCTTCCTTTGTTTTGCAGCTTCTATCTCTCCTCTTTAAAAGAAAATTTCCAAAGCAATTACATTGCATTCATGTGGCTTTTCAAAACTTTTGAGTAATATTTTGCTAAAGACATCAAGATGTTCTTGTTTGGATATTTACTAGAGTTACTTCTAAGTTATTATGAACTAACCACTAATTCTCGTCATCTTTATTTCTTTTGCCTCACTGCTCCCTTATAAAATCATAAAGTGAAATCTTGGGCTCACTGAACTCAGGGTTTCATCTGAGGAGATTTGGTTCTTGATGAAGTCAGTTGAGATTTTCCACTCATATGGTTGAAGCCGCTGTCAATACAGATGAGCTTAGGCTAAGGAGATTCATTTGCTATTCATAGAATCATAGAATATGTTGAGTTGGAAGGGACTCACAAGGATCATCAAAGTCCAACTCCTATTCAAATCTAGGGTTTCCTCCAGTATATATGAGAAACCAAACTATGAGAAGAAATGCCTGGCAAGAGGCCTGTTTGTTTAGGATGGTCATGTTCACTGCATAGGGTACAGAACATGAAGCTGTTTATTCTGAATTTACATTCCCAGAAGGTACTTGTTTGTGTTGTTGGCATAATCCTAATTGTTCAAGTAATTGTTCAGCAAAGCCTCTAAAGCCACTTTACTTGTTTCAAAATGCTCTCCTCTAATTTCAACAGAGAGTTTCTCCACACGTGTTTGAAAGACACTCAAGAGAGGTTTCCCAGCTGCTGTCAGTCTTGCAGCCTCTGCTGGGTGAATTTTGATTCATCAGCATGGCAGACCTCAGAAGCACAGTGGTCACTTAGAAATTAAACAGATCACGTGATAGGAACACTAGGAATTGCTCCTGTTGGGAATTCATTGACTGTACATAGTTAAAGTCATTAAACAATAGATTTCAATGTTCTAAGAAAGTGTGAGTAGCATGTACTGAAATGGAGAAATACTTAAACTTTAATGTATCTTAAGTCCTTAATGTTTTTACTTCCTTCACCTGAGTTCAATTTTTATCTTTGCTCCTTTGATTCATAAAGGTGAATGTCAATGTACTGACAGAGAATTAATTTTGTTCTTACTACAGGTGGTTTACAAGCCCGACTACTGTAAATGCTTTCTATAGTGCATCTACCAACCAGATCAGTGAGTATCTGCCTTCTGAGTCTCCTTATAAAGTGCCTGTTTGGGAATGTATGTGTCAAGCTTCAGATAACTGCTGTACCTATTGTGTTGTTTGTGACCGAAAATTAAAAGCTCAGACCTGGTAATTCAGCTGTGAGACCTAAGTGAGAGGATCAATCTGGAAAACCCAGAGCTCCCACAAATTGGAACTACAGTTGCTCAATGAGTTACCCTGCGTCAGATGAGTTGCAGTGACCATGTGTGTGTTTGTACTCTGTCCATTGCAAATGATAGCTTAAATCACTTTTATTAAAGCCTAATGTTTCTATCTTCTGTTTTCTGTGGCAAAAACATGTGTACACACATCTCCATAAATATACAGTGATAGCAGTTCTGTCCTCTAGTATTGACAGATATGTAGCAATAAATGTGACTAGAGACGACTGTGATACAGACCAGAAAACATACAAATGTTTGTCCAGTGGATTTGTTCAATACCTTCAAGGACAAGGAGTGATATCTGTAGCTAACTTAAAATTCTTACCTGTATAGTTTGATGAAGTTATTTTGTATATGCAGTACTACCTGTCTTCTACTAATTTTAGTTACTGGTTGTTTTTAGATAGCTTATATTCTGGTGTGGAAACAAATTAGGTAAAAGAGATGACTTTTTCAAAGAAGTGTTATGAGTTTGGATGTTCATTCCTGTTTGTTTTAATGGGGCTTTGAACTGAAATTTTCTATCACGCTTTAAAATTCAATACCAGTCTTTCTGTGTACAAGAGTGTTACCTTTACCCTGGCACTTCTCTTTGCTCTTACAAGCTTTGCATGTTAAATCAGCCTTCTTCTTCTATGCCATTCGTGTCTGGAAGGTGGCTGCCACCACCTCTGTGGTCTCGGTCCCCAGAGACAGGACCTCAAAAATTGCTTAGTGATTCCCCCTTTTATTCCTGCATCTCTTTTGGTCACAGAGAGAAAGGCACAAAGTTAATGTATCACACTGAAGAAGGTACAGCAGAGGACTGGCAGTCTGAGTCTGCTGGTATTTGCTTCTACCAATTTCTGTAAGCAACTTTGCCTCCAAACCACTCAAAATCTTTCATGTCTAAGTGATCTCAGTTGTAAAGCGTGTATAATAATTAGGCAGTTCTTTTGATTAAAATTAGTGCTATATTTAGATAGCTCTTCCTTAATTAGAGGGGCTGCCATCATTAGGCAGTCACATTTTTGTTGATCATCTGAGGGAGCACTTGGCTGAGGTGGTCACAGTTCTAAGGTACCTGCAAAGCATTACAGCTGCTCTTCCTCCACCATCACTGCTGCTGGAGAGGTTTTTGTGAGTGGAGAGGACGCCTGCTCAGAGCAAAATGAAGCCATCGCTGTTATACTGCTTTAATATTGGGTTCTCTCAAGTTTCAGCAGTGCTCAGCTGTCCCAGCCACTCCACCGTGGCACATTAGAGAAAACTGTGTCAAGAGGCTGGAGCCACTGAAAATTTCACACTCATGTCTGAAAGAGTCAGGAGTCAGAGAGCTATCAAACATAACCCATCAGTTATGGGTGTAGAGGCAATTGTATTTTTTATCAAAACAGCTGACCTTCTCGTTCTGCTGGCAAGTGACCTTGAAGTGTGGACGGTGCTACTCACTCTCAGTTCTTTCAGGACTTTCAAAGAGGAAAAAGTTTTAGGTGGCTCTTTCTGAACAAAGCCCTCTCCTACCAGAGAGGTACAAATGTAAGCATGCCCTGAAAATGATGTGCAACAGGAGGGAAGATTCAGAGAAAGGCACAGTACTGTCTTCCACTGCTGGCTGGTGTGTTTTAATGGGGCAAGAGGCCCTGTGAGATGTGGGAAGAACATTCTCAAGTCAGAAGCTGCTGATAAACATTTGACACATCACTACTGATTTCTCATTAATGCTGGTGGGGAAGAACTTCTACCTTGCTGCTTTGCAGGTATGTTTTCAGTAGTAATCCATACAAAGTTTTGAGGGACTGCTCACATACCACAAGAACTGTGGCATTTTTAAAGGCCTAGTTAAACCACAGAAAAAAAGTTCTTCAAACTAGAGTCATTTGAGAAAAAGAATTAAGCTTGAACTCCAGCAAGTTAAATGTAAAACTGTGATACAGCAAGCCCAGAAAGATTTTGAGGACCAAATTTCTAGCAGCACAAGAACTAATAATAAAAATTTTTTGTCAAATACACTGAAAGAGAAGAGTCTCTAAGGCATAAAAATAAGATAATTCTTTGCACGGGAAGAGTTTGGGAAGTTCTAACCCTGGAGCTTTTTCTTGTGAGAGGTTGGTCCCAGAAATTGCTTAAAATTTAGTGTCAATAAACTGTGTCAATAAGACTGTAGAAGAAATTCATACAATGAACTATGACAAATATAAGGACCATATGATATTCTCCCAGCTATTTCAAAGGAACTTCGACAAAAAATTTCCAAACAACCAGCTTTGATGTATAGCCTATGACTTATAGTGGCCTCAGCACAGGAAGAGTAGGTGTGGCAAGTTTCAAATCCTATTTTTCAAAAGATAGTTCAGAGGGATCTGCATAAAAAATCACTTTAGCCTCTATATGAAGGAATGCGGTTGTGACCACAACATGATTGAATAGAGAGAATGAATAAGCGTATGATATAATGGTGAAGAGTGAACATGAGAATGTGAGATGTTTTTAGCTTTTTCTTTTAGAAAAAAATCATACTTTCTGAATCTATTAGAGGTTTTTTAAAATTTAGAAAGCAGGTAAGTATGCTTGATACACTGTTTTTTTCCATCGCACACTTTGGATGTTCTTTCCCAATACTAATAACTGGAAGTTGTTGTGGGACAAGAAAGAAGGCCCTTTCATAAGTTAATGATTGATTAGAGATAAGAAAAGGAGGTGGGAACCAATTCCTTGTTGGCAAATAGTTGGAGGGGTGTGTTGTGGGGATCTCTGCTACTTACCGCATTAGCGGATGATCAGAAAAGAGGGTGTTCTGTTCTGTACAAAAGAGTAGAGGTATATGAACTCAGTTCAGGAGGACAGTTCCCTCTCCTGCTGGCTTCTGGAAGGTAGGAATATGTGCTAGCAGAAGAATTACCTCACAGGTAGTTGCCTGACACTCTTTCCCTTCACATCTACTACTGATCACTGCTCTAAATAGTGAATGGACCAGATCTTCACCTGCTTGAGTGCCCCTGCTATTCAGTAAGCAAACTGGACTTTAGTGTCTTCAAGGCCCATCTATTTTTGCTCTTTGTAAGTGACTTTACTAAGAAGAATTTGAGAAATAAGAATTTTAAAATGCATAACAGAATTTGATTATGGAAATTAGTTTCTACATGAACTGGAAAATCCCTGGTTCCAAAATTTGATTCTAAAAATTAGGACCGTTAGTTTGGAAATAGAAATGTACTGTGTGATGATATCAACAAATCTACAGAAACTCCGAACTTGATTAGTCACCAAAGGCTTCTTGAAAAAGTTTAGAGAAAAAGAAACATCAGTGCCGTGACCCATGGATTTTGGAAAAGAGCAATCGTCAGGTACCTGCAGAAGTGGAGCTTCTGAGCTTTAGGCAGCTGGTTTTGCTTTCTGTGTTCAAAACACAGGGAGGTCTCTGACACTCCTGATGGAAGGATCACAAATTGTTCTGTCTCTGTAATCTGTATCACTGACATAAACATTAGAATATCTATGCAAGTCCATGTACAGGCTTTTAGTGTTTTTAACTTGACTACTTGACTACTCAGTTACTTGGAAGAAAAGGTCTTGTTTCATGAAAAGTGAAAATTAATAGAGAATAGAAACTAGATGATTTTAAAAATCACTGGATTTGGGAGAATATAGCAAATCTTGCACATGCAGTAGATCTACCAAATTTTGCTGTACTTTAGTGCAAACACCCTTGTCTTTGCTGTTGCTTAATTTAATTTTCATTACTGAACTATTGATAGCTTGAATGACCAACAATTCTGTTAATATCTACAAAGGAGAAATAAGTAGCTGTATCAAAGTGAGATGTACCACAAAGAGCAGAGTTAAAAAATATGGTACATATAATTTATCTTAATATTATGCAAGTTTACTCCTGATGTTCTCTTTATGTGAGTTCTATTTATTTATTTCCTCTTTTTCAATAATTCAAAGTGTCTTAGATGAACCACTATGCATGTTTATAATGGTTGTTAATAATTTCTTAATCCTAGTTTGGATAATTTTTCAATTTTCTGTGCATTTGCTCGTCAATTTCCCCTTTAATTATAGGTACTTAACAAGGACAACAGGTATGTGTCATTGCCTTTAGAGTCTCAAAATGTATCTAAGTACACTTCATATCATCTAAGCAGCATGAATACTATCTTTTTAATTATCATAATTGGAACACCAAAACCACATTCCTAAAGGATTAGTTTATTTTAATGCACTCTAGAGCTGTCAACAAATATGTGCTGAAAATAGACACAAGTGATGATCAAAGTGTGCTAGCACACTTCTGTTCAAGAAAAGGTTTTTATTTCATTACAGCACAAAAATATTGGCCCTTGAATATGTTAAAGATAAAAGGAAACTGTTCGTCAGACATTTGGTGTGTTCAGTTGTTTTTTCAAAATGTAAATATGTATGCCTTTAGAATATATAAAAATAGTCACATTTGTGGGCTGTGAACAGTAATGAAAGGGAGATTTACAGTGAACTGAGGCAAATAAAAGCAACATACTCATGAAGTGTAAGCTTGAATAGATGTACTGGGTAATTAATGTTGATATTATCTCTCTTAGTTTATATCCATGCTCCTTCTAAGTCATTTGTGCTGTTCCTGCAGTTCTCCAGTGAAAGTCAAGAGGCCTCTTTAGAGAGCGGCCTCAGTACATGTTACAGGAAGGAGATATAATCTACAACAGAATTTAAAAATTGCATTTAAATTAGCATCCATAGAGAAAAGCAGAGATGAGAGCTCATATTAGCCAATAAGTATCGTCTTTACAGGAAGCATCACCCAGATATTGATGCTGGCAGCTCGCTTATGCTGTGAGTTGCAAGGGAGAGCTCTTATCTTGCCAGGAGCCAGGGAAGTGCTGGCAAACAGCACCCAGTGCCGTGGCCGGGGCAGGACAAGGGGAATGTCCATAGGGGCATTTTCTCTTCCCTTAAGAACTGGACTAATTGGAAGGTTCTTGATGAAGTAGTTTCAAGTGTGCCATTAGTTTCCAGGAGGTTAATGAACACAGCAGATTTGGACTGAACACTTTCTGAGCCCTGTTATTAAGTAAGCTTTAAGTGTCTTAAGTGAGCTCTCATTTTATTTAACTATGGTCACAAGTGAGATGATACATGATCCTTACCTCCATTCTTTATCTTTTCTTTCTAAAATTCTTATTATGAATGTATAAAGTAGAAGAATTTTTCCTTTTTTTCTTCTCCCCCTACCCCCATTCTCTCACCCTGGGAAATCCAGTGAGGCTTCTCCTTAAAAAATAAAGATCAAAGTTTCTTGTAAAACAGATGTTTTCACATTTCCTACTCCCTTAGTAGACAGTATTCCTTGGCACCTCACAAACCACGTCATGTTTCTCCTCATGTTGCCCCACTGTGGTTGGGAAATACTGGGTTCTCTCTTTTTCATGGGTAGCAGAGTCTCTTGTCAGGTGAAGCAGAAGCTGAGCCAAGAATTGAAGCAGAGGCTGCAGAGTCCTCTGCTTTAAGACTATTACTTCCCTGTATCTCTTTAATGAATTTATTCACTGAGCTCTTCATAAAATTAAGCTTTGTTTTCATGCATTGTATGGAACAGTTACTGTGCCTTACACAATTGATATCTTCTGTCCTCACACAATTTTTGTTTTCTCTGCTCTTTGTCCACAGGATAAAACTTGAAATAAGGTGTATGATTCAGGTCCATGTAATGACAGAGAGTTTGGTCTCTGTCACCTACATATGGATGCTCAAAGCTGTCTGGGGTGCTCTACAGTGTCTGAAAGGTTTCCTCATGTGTTTTATCTGAGATAAAACTTGGAGAAGCCCCTTGCCATCAAGACTGGCAGCTAGACCTCAAAGAAGACATGAAAGCCATCACTGGCATGAGATTCAATTGTCCACATAGAAGTCTGTGGAACCATTTTAAACAAAATGTCCTTTGGGCTGTTTTTAGACAACTAACCAACACCCCAGCTGTCTTCACATTTAATTCCTTGTGTGAATTCAATATTCTTTGATTACTGACCAGCAGTTAGTCTTCTGCTTATGTCTTATCCCTTTAAAACTCTACATCTGAATTCATTCAGTGACACTTGAAAAAACAAGTTACAGCTTTTGAACACATCTGAGAATTGCCAGTACACCAATTGGCAGAGCACCCTGTATATCACACAGTTTAGCACAGCTGTCTCCCATATCTGTTACTTACATATGGGATTCACTAGCCTGTCAGAAGTTGCTTTAAACAAACCAACCTCATTATTGAGGAATAAAGCTTTGCCTCAGTTAAAATCATCATACAATATAACCAAATAATGTAATTGAACTATAAAATTTGAATTTATATTTAGATTTGAACTGCAAATTTCCTCATGATTTGGCGAGTCTTCTCATGTGTGTTTTGGTTTACTTTATCCATTATTGCCCTGCATTGTTTCAGGGAATTATCAGATCAAATGTGGTTACTTGTGTCTTCTTGGTAAACTAGCAATATTATACTGAATGTAAGGATATTCATCTGCAAAGTGTAGGTATTCGCTGGTAAGTGGATTTATTAATGGCAGTAAAGCCCCTGCAAAATTGGAGGAAAGAAAAACCTTCAAATTTTAAATACATTCTAACAAGCTTTACAGCACCTTGCTGTAGAGAGATGCTGAAAATGATATCATGGATAAAATGAAGATAGAAACCTTCAATTACATTAAAAGGCAGAGTGTATGTGTGTATATATATATATATATATATATACACCGTGCAGGCAGGATTCTTCCAGAGCTTCAATATCAGCATAAATTAAGAGTGAAATGTTTGAAGTAAGCCAGATGTACTGCACTGCTTGAAGTGCCCCTGCATTCCAGAGCAGTAAGGTGACTAAGAGGAAAGTTGAACAGTCACTGTCCAAGGGTCCAGACACAGAGGTTCGGACAGCCAAAGCCTCCCTATACATGAATCTGGCAAGGGATGTGAAAAAATGTTCCTGCAAGTGTAGCTGCAGCAGCAGAAAGTTGAAGGAAAATGTAGTGCTGAATGAGGGCAGGGGACCTGGTAACAAAGGAGATTTACCCTCTGTGGAGGAGGAATAGGTTAGGAAATGTTCAAACAGACTGGACAAACACAAGCCCATGGGCTCTGACAGGGTGCACCTACAAGCTCACAACATCATTGTGAGGCCACTCTTGGTAATCTTTGAAAGGTTATAGTGACTGGGGGAGGTTCCTGAGGACTGGAAGAAAGCAAATGTCACTCCTATCTTCAAGAAGGTAAATCTAGGGAATTTCAAGCTAGCCAGGCTCACAACAGTCCCTGTGTACATGATAAAGTAAACCCTGGAAACAGTTTCCCTGACCAGCTTTCTACAATGAGATTATTAGCTCGGTGGTTGAGGAGAGAGATGTGAATGTGATTTATTCTTTAGAAAGAATTTCAGCACTTTCTCCCTTAACATACTCAAATAAAAACTCCTGAAGAATTGGCTACTCAAGTGGGTACTCAGATGCGCTGAAAACTCCTTGGACCACTGGGCTTAAAGGGCTGTGATCAGAACAACTGGTCTGTAGCATGTTGGGATCAGTGGCACAAAGTCCATCTTGAGGATGATCTAGCCTGGCTGTCCCGCCTTGCCACCAGTAAGATGCATGGATGTAGGGTACCAGTGCTGTTCTGTGACAGCCTGAACTCATCTGTCCACAGACCAGTGCTCTTGTGGCATGTCACACCACTGCCCATCTCAGAATGCAGCCCAATAGCATTGCTCCAAATTTAGGTAGGTTGTAAAAAGGCAGTCAAAGCAGATTCTTCAAGTCCAGGTCTTGATGATGGCAGATGGATTTGTGTGGGGTCTGTAATAAGATAACACAGTTTTCTTTCTGTGTGCTGTTGGTGAGTAATGACCATAGACTCAGGGTCTGCATTAGCAATATAGTGTATAAAGAGAGAGACTCTCAGCCTGTGTCTCTCTTTTGGGGCTGTGTAGAGGGAGAAAGCTTTAAAACGTGCACAATACAGGCTAAATTTGTGGTCAAGTGTTAGCTCAAAATACATTCCCAGTGCCTGTATCTCTTCCTTAAGGTGTGAAATTCCCTGAAGTCTGCCTGTCTTACTCCTTCAGATCTGTCCTTTGCCTGCTTGAACTCCAGTAGCATATAAATAATCCCATTAATATTTATTGCATCTGCAGCCTACTATGAGCTCTCTGAGTTTTGTCATTAATTCTTTTAGGTGCAATATGTCAAGCAAAAAGGAAACAGATTTCACAAGGGAATTGCCTAAATCGAGGGATTCAAATCAGCACAAAATAAGAAACTGGTGATCAATCTCATGTTACAATTTCAAGGACATTCTAGTCTAAGACACTGTTATCCTTGCTCCCCCAAGGATGATGTAGTTATTGCTTGCCTGAAGGAGACATTGCATAAAAAGTGTTGCCAACTCTGAATTTGTTCCTTGTAGTGTTGCAAGAGGGGACAAGCACCCTCAGTTCCTCAGTGCCGCTGACCTCTGGAGAATGGGATCCATTTGCTCTACTGTCTGACCAAGAATCCCTTTCAAAATTAGATCTTTTTTCTTACCAAAAACCAAACAAAAACAACAACAACAAAACCACAAACACATGAACCCCCCAAACAAAACAAAACAAAACAAACTCCTGGTGATAACATATTTCAGTTTCCTGAGGTTTTCTGAAATGTGCATTACATTCTGATGGCCTCTTTCTCTGCTTTGGCCTGAAAATACTTCCTGAGCTTCCATTAGTGCAAACTACAGAGGTGTTTTCACACATCCAGAACCAGAAACCACTCCTTCAACCAGCACTTTGCTCAGTGATATCTAACCTAAAATGGATCCTGACTTTCAGTAAATAGTTACCAACCTGTTGCATGGACTCAGGATTGGAGCTTCCTACCATTCATTCATTGACTTGTTCAGTGAAAACTATCTCATGGTTTAACTCACAGCTGACTGTGTTTCAGCAATGTTCTACAAAGACACATTTAGTGTAGATGGATAAGCCTGAGTGAAGATTTGCACCTAATTTGCTGTAAATAATGTATATTACCTCTACTGCAGACAAGTGCAAATTCACTACACAAGTCTATACCTGGACATAAAAACTGCAGCTCCTTAAAAAGATTTTGATAGCCTCTTGGTGCAGGGACAGGCACACAGGATTGTGTGATCATTAGACATGATTTCGTTCATACTGCCTTCAGTATGGGCTCATTTGTTCATTTTGGCCACAGTTCCTCTCACCTGTTGTTGTGGGGATAGGATCATTTAGAGTTAGTAGAACTTAAGCATTCTAAAACCTCTTCTGAGATTCGGTGTTTGGAGAGAACCAGTTCAGATAGGATTTTCAGCTCTAAACACAGCTTTTAACTTAAGGCCTAACAAGGAATTTTCATTAGGTTGTATGAGTGTACCATTGCTGCTTAAAATGTTTAAAAACATGCATCATAAATAATCTTCTCTGTGCACTGGGAGGCAAGGAGAGTTAGATCAGGAAAACTTTGTCCTTGACACTGGTTAAATTTTGGTCTGTAGTGCTGGAAAAGAAAATAATACCATGCTTGAAACAATAAAACAACATCTGGAGAAGTAAGAATAAAACCCCAAACAACATTCAGAAAATAAATTTGAAGCCCACATTTTTTGTAAGCTAATTGCAGATAGGGAATGATGGCAGCCATGGAGAAGCAACATCAAAAAGCAGCTGGGCAGGCCAAGAGGACATGCCTTGTGCCATATCACTTGGCATGAATTACACTCAGCATACTGGTTTTGGTTTTGGGGTTTTGGTTTTTTCTTTTTTTTCTTTTCTTTTTTCTTTTTTTCATTTCAAAGTAAGTTTTTTAAAGACTTTGTAAGGAAAGAACAACGATCTTGCCTGAAAACTTATCTCAGATATAAAGAAATCTATGTCCAATATATCCACAAAAAAAATGAATAGGGTTAGAATTAAATGAATTTGTTTTTGTATTGATCTGAGCATTCAGGTGATTTCTTGAAGAGAGACCCATAGGGTGAAGCAGCAGCTCCTGGGAAGACAAGTGAGTCACCTGAGGAAACTGGTTCTTCCTCAACAAGGTGATGACCATGTGGGTTAAGCTTCAAAGCAGGTGTATGCCTGTGCTTTATGGATGGGAGTTTGTGACACAAGACAGTAAATTCCACATCTGGGCCTGGAAGGATGGCACTTTTCACCATCATGTAAGAATTTTGACCATGGGTGTATGTTCTATTTAGCAGTTCTTTGGGCTGTTACATTTTTACCATGTGCAGCTCCACTGTCTTCAGTATCCTGGCACTGAAATGTCACCCTGGAATTAAAAATAGACATGTGACTTTGAGGAACAATTTTGATTCCTATGTGAAACATCAGTAGATCATCACTCGCCAGAGTGTTTCCACTGATGTTTTTTTGGCAACTGGTTAGTCTACCAGAAACAGCCAGGTAATATCTGTAGCTAGACTGACCCTACAGCCTTAATAATCTACAGTTTTCCTTTACAGAAGTGCCTAAGCATGCTCATTTACCTTTGTTTTTCATAGACTAAATAGAATTAGGCTTACATTTTACCACTTTCATGTTTCTTGCTGCACTGAAGCCTCACTAAGCTAACACTATTTTAATTCTTCTTGCACTTTACCTATGTATTGTCTGTTGATCTGTCGGCACATCTGAGGGTAATCCAGTATTCTTCATAGGAAACAGGAGGTGTGTTTTTCACAGGAACACGTGTGCTTACTCAGACGAGCGTGTGGCAGCATCTCTGCTGCCTCTCCAAGATCCTCTACATTGCAGTCTGAAACTACCACCCCAGGGAAAGCTCCCCTCGCAAAACCTTCTGAAACCAAACAAATGAGGTCATAAAATCTAAACCCTTGGGCATTGTGACAGCAATTCAGCTGTATTGAATTGGCCTCACTTTTTTATTATATTTTTTTTTTTCAATTGCAGGATTCCCAGCAGGAGAACTTCAAAAGCCTTTCTTTTGGGGAACAGAGTATCCTAGGTAAGTATTGCACCAGGGAACTTCATCCACCTAGAAATGAGGAAAAACAGGGGAAGTTATTGCAAACATATATAGGTGAAGAAGAGGGCATGGCAGAGAAGGCTGCAGTGCTGAAGGCAACCAAAAGGTAGTGAGTGCATGGGAAAACTGTGTTGTCTTTCTGCAGGGCAAACTTGGCCCTTGGGTTGTGTGTTCTCTCCTGCTGTATCCTGGTTTTTCCACTGGAAGAACTGACTTTGAGAAGTGCTGCTTTGTGAGATACTTTTTCTTACCCTTGGGAGCCATATGTGTTGCTGTTGTCTTAAACTGATGACTGACTTCTCGCAGGAATTGCTAATTAAGTGCACCCAAGTGGAAGTGTTTCAATGCTACAGCATGCAGATGCAGCAGTGTGCACATGGCAGGTATTAAAAGGAATTGTAAATCAGGTAACTAACACTTCCTGAACAGAACTGAATACCCCAAGAAGCCAATTATTATCAGTTTATTGTTCACTTTCTGCTAATATCTAAGATTAGCAGTGGCCCCTTGTCTGTGCCTGTTGAGGTGCCTGAGAATATCTTCATGTGCATAAGTGATTGCCTGAGATTGCCTGAGCATGTGCCAGTGTAGCTGAGGAAGGGTAATTATAGGTCACATACATTTAATTTTGAAAAATCACTGCTTTTGTGCAGTTCAATAGCTTTCTATTTTAGGGCAGGATAAGACCATGAAAAGTTTCTGATGGCAGTTTCTGAAAGTTATTTTGCAGTTATATAAAGCCAGTTACTGGTGAAACATATCCTTAATAAATCTTTGTAAAACTTTCTGAACATTTTGTGTTTGCCATCATCCAATCTGGATTATGTCCTTGTAAACAGGAAATTTTGCAATATATGTAGAAAGACGTTCAATTTAGGAACAAATTAATTTGAATTCAAAGAGAATTCTTGTGGGCCAGGTGACTTTGTAAGTGGTAATTGGGGATAGAAGAAAGTCCTTTCTTGTTAAGGTGAACTTTTTTCCTGTTACAGTTATTGCAGATCTGTTTCCAGCTTTGCTTTCTGAAGAGATTTCTCTGTATTCTGACCTTCTGCCATAGTGATAAAATTGTGGTTCTTTCAAAGTGTTATACTTTGCTCATCTCTCTTCTTTAAAGGTTACCTTAGCTTAAATTGGTTTTGCTTGAGTACGTATCAAAATGAAATTTAGTAAACAAATGTGGCTGGTTTATATCAGACAACCAATTGCTTTTGTCCTTGAAATATTCTGGATGTTTTCTGTCTGCTTAGAAGAAACAGTACATGGCAGTGGAACAGACAAACCATCAAAAAGTCACCAGTGCTTGCTGAAAAACTGTTTTAGCAAATATTTAACATTTAGTGGCGTTTTAGTGAACAGTTCCAGCGCAACCACCAAAAACCAGCTATGTCTATTTTCATAAAGGGAAGCTTAGTTATCACTTTTACATCTCAGTACATTAAATAACATTCAAATGCCATCATTCACAGTTATGAGCCTTCAGTGCCAGATATATTGAAATAGAGATTTCAAACTACCTGATCTCATAGCTTCCTTACAGTTCTCTGAGCCTCCCCAGTCCCAGAAAGTTCCCCTTTAATATGGTATCTGCTGGACTGCACCTAATCCCTTCCATCTATGTCCTACTGTGCCCAGAAATGAAAAGCACGAACAGAGCTGGGAAAATTTATGGCAATAAATGCTGTTGAGCTGGACAAAATGCTGAAGGGGGTTCACAGATTCAAAGCCAAAATTTGCTGCAAACTTCACCCAATGTTTTGGAGCTAAGGAAAGCTGTAGGAGTGCCAGAACACCAACCTGTTCTTTGTCCTGTCACTCATGGTGACGAAGAACCTTAGAGGAAAAATAAGATGTATTTAGTAATAGGGCTTGGTTCTTCTCGATCTCTTTACCTGTTTTGTGCCATTGTTTTTTCACTTCTCCAGCTGCAAAAGAACCTGCATAACCCCTTTAGTTCAGATGTGGAAAACAAGTCTTACATAGTGCATTTATTAGGGGTAATTATCACTGTGTGCTACACAAGATTACAAATTTGTCACACAAAAGGACGATATTTCCATTGCTGAAATGTATCATTTTAACCTGCATTTCTTAGAGAAGGTTTGTAACAGTACTTGGGCTAAAAAACAGTAGGGAAGATTTTAGCACATGCAAAGTACCTTTCAGGAAACAAAAAAACAAAGGGAAGGATTTTCGTAGGAGCAGAGGGAATTAAATGATATAATACCTTTTGGGCCTGACTGAGATGAGCAATTAGTGCATTATGGATCATTAGGTCCAATAATAACATGTTATTTCAAAACCCTCTGCCTTTCTTCTATTTCAATACGATGTGTTAGAAATACTATAAGCTGCTTTGAAGTGTAGCATCTCAATAATGAAATAAATAAAATCACAAAAATCAACTCAACAAATGAAAGATGCATTGGGTAGATCACCTACCCCCATGATATCCACTGCTTTTGATGTAAAAAAGCCCTTAGCCTTTCCCTCTTTCATCTCTGTTTCTCCCAAAAGCATGTTTATTGGGATATAATAAGGAAGATATAATTAATTGTCAATCAGGAATACAAAATATTTCTTTTTACTCTGTTTCCCGGGTGCCTTAGGTCCGACTGTGTATCATTTCCTATTCCAGGGCAGGTGCAAGGGAATTATGTGACCTTTCTTTTTAAAACTGAATGGAGATCTGTTAATGCTTTACAAAATATAGTCTTTGTTTCAGAGTAGTTATAGCTGTAACTGTGTCCTGTTCCCTGTCAGAATATACAGAATGCAGTCAGCTGTGGGAGACATTTGGAGCTCATACGATGCTGATAAGGAATTTGGTTGGAAGAGTGAACCAGCCCAATGCTTTCAAAGTTTTAGATTAAATGTTGCTTTTAAAAGAGTTAAGAGCTTCAACATCTTTAAGTCCAAATTGTATAGGTGTGATTTTTAGACCCATAGTCCCCTGCCTCCTCACCCCCTTTTAAAATCAATAATGATATTTCCTGAGGTCTTTTGTCCATTAATGTTCATGACTGTGAACACTTCCTGAGGAAACTGGTTCTTTGTGTTACAGGTCATTAAGTTATGGTGCCATAGGAGTGATTGTCGGCCATGAGTTTACTCATGGATTTGATAGCAATGGTGAGTGATTGACTGCATGTTGATAACTTTTTTATTTACAGAGTTGACAGATTAGAAAGCTGACTTGTACATGCTGTAGCGTTTTTATTGTTTTGGGTGTTCTAATGGTGCTGAATTGCGTGAAAAAATTATCAACTTGTATTTATTAGATTTATTTACATGGAATCTTGCTTCTCTGAATTGGATTTTATTTGGTAAGAAATGCCACAAGCTTGATTCCTTCTGTTTGTCTTGAATGAAAACTAAATCAGCAACAGATTCTGAAAGTCCTAATGGGGGGAGTGGGAAGGGCAAAAGGATAATTTCTGATTGATAAAAATTACTTCCAAGAAAACTTTTCATTTCAGGTATCTTTTTCAAAAGATAATTACAAAAGTTTTAAAATACAATACTGGAACAATAGTGATGCAGAAAAGGTGTTGCAAAATGTTAAAATTAAATTCAAAAAAGAGAGAGAGGGGAAAAAGAAGAATGGTCAGAAAATATCAATCCAATTGTCCTGACAAGCTGGGTAGAGTGAGGCATTGCCACTATCTAGGTTTGGCTGTCTCAGTAAGGTGCTTTTAAAAATTGGGCTTCTGAGAGAAAGTGAGGGGAGGGGGAGAGGAGGGAGGTGCAGGGAGAAAGAAACCTGAACCTCCTCCTCCTAGCAGCAATTTTGAGTTTGCTTATGTTGTGTAGTAAAAGAAAAGAAAAGAGAAGAAAAAAGAAAAGAAAGCCTTGTGTCCTGGTATCCTTTTTGGCACTGCTCTACAATATTTTGTGTCAACAATCACTCCAGAATGGAGACATTTTATTTCATAAACTCCCACCTTGTGTAGGTGAGTACCTAATCTCCCTCTTGTCTCCTGCCAGTCAGAAAGGAACCTAAGGTTTGATTCCCTAAGCAGACCCCTACTTCTTGCCAGGCTCTTCCCTTCCAAATATAGAAATAAATACATCTCTAGGAATTTGTCATCTTGAACAAGATAATACACAGAGGAAAAAAAGAAGAAATAAAAGCATGAAATAAAACATCTTCAGTACTTGGTATTATGCCTGTATTGATCCTTACCTCTCTCTCCTGCAGTTGCAAAGAAGAATCAAATCACAGAGCAAGGCTGCATCCACATGGGCAGCTAAACATGCTCTCAGTAAAGTCCAAACATGTCTTGTGTCTGACTGGCTGGAGTCATGATGGAGACTAAATACTCTCCTACAAATGACAGGGAGCAGGGACCTGAGGGTGAAACTTCCATGAGGCACTGCTGTAACCATCAGCCTGGGCAATGGGATGTATATATCCTCCCTGTTTCCATGGATAGGGTTTAAATGTTCTGGTCTTGCTCCAAAATCAAACACGGAAACTTCAGAAGTTTGCATGAAATGGATTGGGTTCCTGATCAAGTGAAGAATTAATAATAAATTAGTTATCATCACATTTTCAGAATCAAAGACATATGGTCTGAGGATGAAAAATACAATTACACTTGCAAGAAAGCTAAATGTGTCTTACACTATGTAATTATAAAATGTACTGCTGAACTTGTTAGTCATTACTATCTTCTTCTGCAAATGGAAATTCTGACAATAAATAGAACGACAACTTTTCACTGCTGATTTCACGGAGTTAAAGATTTTGATCGCTGATCCTACTCATTTTGTAAACACACTTACATGAGAACATTCACCTCTCATTTCTGTGCAGGTGATAAATTCCTAAATTGTAAAAGTTTTCTCCTGCAAAAAAATTTGTTTTCTTTCTTTCCTTTTTGAGGTCGGAAATATGACAAAAATGGAAATTTAGACCCTTGGTGGACAACTGACTCTGAAGAAAAATTTAAGGAGAAAACAAAATGCATGATTAATCAGTACAACAATTACTACTGGAAGCAAGCTGGCTTACACGTATGTAAACCACCAGTGACTGAAAATAGTGGTACATGAGGAGTTTGTGTTGTTGTGCCCCCTTTTTTTTTTTTTTAAAGTTCTCTTTTTATAAATCCCAATGTATTGGAATATTAGACTACCAACTTCATTTCTCACAACAAATGATTTTTTGAGGTGAATAATTGTGTTAAAAATTGTCTGTCAGGTTTGATTAGTCTGGTCAAATACCACTACCCACACTCTGGTGATGGGGTTAAACCATTTCAATCCCTCACATCCTTTTGGAATCAGAGGAAGAGGATGAAGCCACTCAGCAGGGCTGGTCTAATTATTGTGAGCACGTTAAATGTCTTCTCAAGATGAGGTTTGTAATGAAAACTGAGCAATCACTCTTTTAGAAAGAATATAATAGCATGTTTTATAGATTCCTTTAACAATTCTGCCTGTTATTTATTGCAGCTATAAAATGGATGCATAAGCCCTACTTTATTTCATATTCAACTCTTGCTATTTCTTCCGTGTGTGCACACAGACCCCATTTGTATGTTTAATCAAGGGAATATGATAGCAGTAGCTCCTAGAAAAGGATTGAGAAAGAAAGTGCAAGGGAATGGTTTCTGTTTCATTGTCTGTCAGAGGTATGGGCTTCCCTGAAAATGTGTAGATGTATTTGTGTGTCCAAAATGAGGATAAACAGGATAAATTGCAGACCTTCAGAAATGAATAGCTGAAATTCCAGTAATGTTGTCTGGGACACAACTGTAATCTTAGTTTCCAGGATAAAACACATATTCCAGTCCCCACTCAATTCTAACACCTCTACCTACATTTTAGAAATACTATTACATCTTTACCTTTTCAGAATAGCAAGGCCACATGAAATGCTCATCAACAATTCTAGCACTTTTCCCAGGCTTGTTTGTGCTGGTCTTGGAGATAACAAAGCCGTATTGTGGTCCAGTCTGAAGTCCAGCGACTCAGACTTTAAATACTTCATAATAAGCTAAGTTACAAATCAAAATTCTCAGGCTCATTCCTGAATATCTGTAGGACAAAAACTGTCATTACAAAAATGCCACTCGAAGATCAATAAAAGCTTCCCCAAGGATGGGGCTGAGCCCTTCCCATGTCTCTGCCGTTGGCTTGGCCATCCCCTTTGCCTTTTCCACTGTCTCTTGAGATGAGGTAGGTCTGAATTTCCTCTCCAGTGTAGATACTGCCTTTGAAGTCCATGGATGGGCTTACTGGAGAGATCCTATCACCCACAGCCTTGTCATCCCATTCCTTCTATTTCCACAGGATAACCGAAAGCACTTCTTAAAGGATAGAAGAATCTTCCAATTTTCTGTCATATTTTATAGCTTTTGCATGAAGAGCTATGCAAGCAAAGACCTTTTTTTTATTGTCATTTTGTTCTGTCATTTACATCAATATTCTGCAGGTTTTTTACCCTTAAATGAATATTTTTCATGGATCAAGAAACCTATTTATTCTTCTTCCTTTTCATCTAGTATGCAATAAAAATGTCTCCAGAACAGAAGCCTAATGAAAGAAAAAGTGGATATAGAAATAGCTTCAGAGTGCAATAATCACATAAAGTCATCTCATTGAATAAAGGGCTTATCGTGGTCCCTGCCCTGCCACAAACTGTCTGGGCAGAGTAGTCTCAAATACCTGATCCAGAGCTGCCTGAGATCAGCAGAAAGACTTCTTCCACTTTTCAGATGACCTGTGGCCCTGTGCCACTGTTAGGTTACTCTCATCTTATGCTCTAAGTCAGTCTCTGTCACAAGCCCACTGCGAAGAAAATGTGCGAGTAGGAAGGCCAGGGAAAAGGCAGCTGGTATGTGTGCCTGTTCCCTGCTGTCCCAGCACCTTTTGTCCTAAAAGCTTCTCTCTCACCTCCATCTCCAGCCTCCTGAGGGCAGGGGAGAGCTAGCAGGAAAGGGTTGCACTTTCCTCCGTGGCTCCCATTTTTCCTGTAACACTGTACCCAAGGCATCGAGTAAGATGTCCCGAGTACAATCTGGGTGCTCATCTGCACCGAGTGTGGGGCTGAGCACAAGTACCTGGCGATTCCCTTGGTCTTTTTACCTCTTCTTCTCCATTTTCCCATCTTTTGCCATCCTGAAACTGAGTCCTGATGCCAACCCTACCCTACTGATCCCTGTGGCACAGGAGAGCTGATGGCTGCAGCCAGCATTGACCTTCAGAGCCCTGCTCAAAACTGTGCTCAATTATCTTGCCTATTTGAGGCACAGGAGAGAGTAAAACTGCTTAATTACAATTACAGTTGGTAACACAAAGACCTTAGTAGGCTGGGTGAGTAGAGATAATGCTACTTCAGCAGAAATTAGGATTTCTTTGTAATGATACTGCACTTGGTAATGCCAGGAGACCAGTTTCCTCACAAAGTTTATATAGAGCTGTTTCCAACAACATGTTCTGGTTGCTATTGCTCCTGATCTTGGAATCAATACCCAGGAGAAACAACAGGAATCTCCTTTGCAGATATTTTTAGAGCATTGAATGTACTATCAATTTTGATTCTGTCTCTGACAGTTATTTTTAATTACAGTTATTTGTGTTATGACTTAGAAGTTATTTTAGCATCCCAGTAGTATATTGAGAGTTATGTAGAGAAATAAATATAACCTTTTAGATAAAAGTTTAAGAAAGAGGCTACTGGATCTCACATGTCACCAGATATAAACAGTCCTTAGGGGAAAATTACTGACACTCAGCTCAAAGATTGTATTCAAAGACTGGATTCTTAAGTGCATTCTATCTGCCATATTTTGTGCTACAGAGATCTAGGGCCAGAGCCAGGATAACTCATCACAGAAAATTTTTTACTGGCAGTTTTCACATTGAAACCCAGTTTTCTTAACCAAAGATGGATGAAATTGACTGAGGTTGTTCTTGCCTTGTTTTACTTTTTCTCCTCTTTTTGAAGTTGATCGAGTAGGAAGTTCAGAAATGGGTCAAATGACTGATGTTCTTTCATTCTGCCAAGGTGAAAGGGAAGAGGACTTTGGCAGAAAACATTGCAGACAATGGAGGTCTGCGAGAAGCTTTCAGGGTAAGTAGATGAAAAATATCTGAAACATCATATTATTAAAAAAAGAAAAAGAAGTTGTGGTAATCTTCATGTTGCTGAAAGGCACTTAGTATCTCTTTCTTATCAGGCATACAGGAAATGGATTACAGAAAAGAGGGGAGGAGAAGAAGAGCCTTTACTGCCAGGCCTTGAGTTCACACACAACCAGCTTTTCTTTCTCAGTTATGCCCATGTGAGTAGTGCAAATGTGTTTCAAATCCCCATGTGTTAACCGGAACAATGTGCAGTGCAGATATGAGCCTGCCTGGTTTCAACAATCTGCATCACCCAAACACAGACTTTTGAGAGTATAAGCAGAGACTTCTCCCACAATAATTATTTCTTTTTCTTTCCCTCTTTGTCCTCAACTACCCATGGTGCCAGTACTGCTGAAAATATTCTTGGTTTTGCACAGTGTTGTCACAGAAACTTTCTTTCTTCTTTCTACTTCCCTCCACTAAAAGGGTCTTCCTGCATATATTGACTCCTCAACCTCCTTCAATTTTAACTTCCCAGATTCCTGGTGCTTGCAATACACAGCAGTTTATGACTGCTTCCACCACAAACTCCTGTTAAAAGTGTCCCACCACCATTTGTTACTGTGTACGTTGTTCAAGGAAAATAAGCAGCAGTGAAGAAAGTCTTAGTTTATTTTTTCCCATCTGTCACTAAATATGCTGTAACAAAACTTTGATAAGAGATGCGAGTTTTTTAGAAAAACATAGAGCAAGGGAGAGGATCAGAAATTATTCATTTGGGTAACCAGATTGGGACAAACTCCCTACATGAGAAGGAAAGTCAGGCTATAAAACTTTGCCACCAGTTGAAGGAATGAATCATGCCAAACTAAAAAAAACAAGACCCAATGCAAGCAGTCCTGGCCGAAAATAATTTCTCTGCTGAGAGTCAGTGTAGCAGTCTATGGGCCTATGGCTGTTTCAGTTTGACAATATTGAGCAAAGAAAATATTCCACTTTGGTCATTTATGCTGAATTAAGTTTCGCCTCGTGGCACTTTTTCTCCAAATAAATTTTGAATCTATAGGGAATATCTGGGGGCCTTATAGGACCACTGCAGGAATCATACGTCCAGTGGTCCCTCACAGGGAAGGCACATGCACAGTGAGAGCACTGTATGCAAGGTACCCTCAAGCTCAGCCCATATCCACAGAGCTCAAGACACTCAACAGCCTTATTTAAACTGTCAGAGCTGTGCTTAGCCAGAAAAAATTGCACTGAAGTCCACTGAAATCCTTTGGGCAATCTGGCTTAAAGGATTTTGTTGACAGGAACATTTAATGTAGAGACTTACGTAAGGTAGAGGCAGTTTAAAGGAGATTTTTCATGCAATGGATACAGTGTAAGAGGGATTATTCAGTTGTGCAAATATTCTATCTGCCCTGTTTTGTGGTCAGTTATGATTTGGGTAAGTATCTTATCAGGAGCAGGGAACTGGGGACCACTGATGGAAATGTGGAAAATGTGTAATTTAAAAAGAAACTGACGTTCCAACATGGAATAACTATGCCAGCTAATATAGCTGCAATTGTAGATGATAAGCATTATTATGTGTACCTTTTATACACATTACATAGCTTTGAGACCAAGAAGTATGTTTGGTAATTATTAAGGTGTGAGATGATGCAGCACAAGCTGAAAGACAAGCTACCATTATAGAGAACTTCAAAAGAACTAGTAAAGTGACTGTGGTTAGATGATGGGAAAGTGTGTGTAGAGAAAAACAGTGGGTGGGCACTGGATCCATCAGGGGGTTTGAAAAACAAGAGAACATACCAACAGAAAACTGCATATTGGCAAAGGTGAAACAAAGTAGGAATTTATGGTGTCTTTCCATGTTATGCATTCTATAAGTAATAGGCATCTTAAGAACAGTGACTTTACATTTTGCTTTACATACAAAGTCATCCCAGATAATGTGCCTGTTTCTGTTTTTTTTATTTTATTAGGTAAGATGCAACTCCTTTAGACCAGAATCGGCGAGGGAGCAAATATATACTGGAGCTCACAGCCCTCCTCAGTTCAGGTAGTGCAAATAAAGTATTTCCTCAGTGTACATACAGAATCAATCACTGCAGAACAGAAGTGCAGAAATTTAGCATTTTAAAAGGGGGTTAAGAGCAAACACAAAATTGGACTGTGCTCTTGGTTTAGATGGAAATTGAATTGGTTTTATTAGCTTCTTTCACTATTACAAATGGTCTTCTGTAAAATTGAGGAGCTTGCATCTACCTTCAAAAGCATTTGAACCAGAACACACTGTGATCCCTGTGATGTCCTGTCATCATGGCCTGAGTACCTAAAATGCCTCATCTATCTCTTTCCCGAAGCAATTCTAGTTTAGCAAACAGTGAATATAAGGAGGGTCCTTGGTTTAATCTGTCTGAGTTCATTGAAAGCTTATAAGTCTCTACCTTGAATTATATTGATAATGCAAGGCAAAATGTGCCCTGTAAGCTCAGTTCAAGACCAAACTCTTCTGCTGGCATTCAAGTGACACTTTTCTTGAAGGAGCAGTGACAGTCCAGCCATAACAGAGAGTGTCTGTCCTTGCCAAAAGGCTTTCCCCAGGCTTCCCTCACCACAGACACTCATGAACTCCCTGCCACGGGAAGGGGGGAACCACATAAGAATTAGGAAGCCAGAGTTTATTTCTCTGCTTCTTCACAGAGTTTTTGTGACCAATAACATGTTGGTTTTGTTGGGATTCCTGTTGGTTGCATCTACTTAACTAAGAACTGGGTGCAGTACTACATTGCCTCTTTATAAGGACAAAGGAAGTTAACTCCACAAGCTGATTCATACAATACAGTGGATTATTTGCCTTCTAGAGAATCCTACCAGTTTCTGTTGACTAAAAGAGTCTTATACCAGCTAGTGAGGGTAAAAGTAGTACAGTATGCAAATCTGTGTGCCTTTTAACATTGAAAATACAATGTTAAAATACAATGACAATGAGGACAGGAGTATCAGGCTGACCTTCAGCCTACAGAGATATTAATTTCATAATTCCTACTCTTGTTAAGATTTTGGCAAAAATAACCATTTGCTGTCTTTTAAAGTCCTCAGGTTTATTTACCTATATGTATATTTATATTCTGAATCATTACATAGCTACATTCCCATGAGATGGTGCAAATCTCAAAATATACAGGGAACTCTAGGGATAGAGTATTTATTAGGAAAACTCCTGAAGGCATCAAGCTATGAAAGAAAATTTCAGAGACGTTTCGATTAATTTGAGATCTAGAAAATAAAGACAAAACTTTTTCTTAGTTTTTGAGTGAGATACTGAGAACTGGCTTCTGTTTTGAAACTGAAGAACTGGTGCTTGTCTTCTCTTGCAAATCATATCAGCTGGGCTAACAAATTATATTATCTATTTCTCCCAACTGGATTTCATTTATGTCCCAAGACCATTATGAGCATAACTGCAATACAGCTAGCTCCCACGCTGACAGCTCTTTCTGTCCAAAAAGCTCAAACAGCCCTTTTAAAAGTAATCATAAAAGGTAACAATAAAAACTATAGAAATGAGCAACACATCTTGAACACAGGTGTGTGCATCTGAATGTTTCACACCAGGTTCTCTTCACAGTCAAAAAGGAAATGGCATTTTAGAACTAAATATATATAAAAATAATCTTTCAGCAGGTAATAAATTTAAATTACTTAGACTCTGCAAATATATCTTTCTATTGATTACCAAGGGAGGCCAGGGTGACCTGCTTAGGGAAAGGTGTCTCTACTGTAATTCAGTGGGATGAAATCCAGACAGCCCACTCTGATTTTAGTTAATGTGTGGCAGTATCAAACCATGGGTAGAAAAGTGGCATGCATGCATACATAAAGATCTTTTCATTGGATAAATTCTGGGTTTATTTCTTTTTAATTGGCAGATTTTCAGTATTAGCATGTGTCTTTGCTATTTTTGAATGCCAATTTCAGATTGAAATCCCTGGCATGGCAGGCAGAACTCCCACCAACATCAGCAGCAGTTCTGCATGACCAGCTCTCGCTGTTCCAGTCCCTGAATATGTATCTGCAGCTTTTTTACAGTAAAGCTGTATTTCTTATTTGCAGCCTAACCTCATTTGGTAATCCTCCCTACAAAACTGACCTTTAGACATTTTTGTGCCAGATGACTGCAAATTTTCTTACAGAAAGTCTAATCAATGTAATAAGAACGTTTTCTACCATGCTGAGCTACACTGAGAAGCTGATTGTCTGCAATATAGAAAAATGCCTCCTCACAGCATAACAAAGGAAAGGTATACAATTAATATCACAGTAGATACTTTCCTGCTCGTAACTCAGGAAACTTTGTAACACCATTGCAAGTTTCGGGTTAGCAAATTACAAGATGATTAAAAGCATAGGAAAAAGCAGCAAACAACAAAGTCACAATCTAGCAGAGGTAAAATAATAGTTTCTGACCACATCACATAATGCAGACATGAAAGCAGGAGCCAAGGATGACTGCATGCAAAGAGCAAGCTCTTCCCCTATGCCTGAAGGGGCCAGTCTGGGATGGAGACACATAGTCCAGCTTGGGTCAGGCAGGGATGTGCTGCTCTTTCAGTATCCCACCACCTGTGGTAGAAGCAAGAGGGCTTGGGAGCTGGTCAGGGCAGAAGGCTCAGAAAATATATTTCCAAAATATCAGATGAGTTGAGGTGCTCATAGGTGCAAGGCTGAGCTGCCCAACAAGAGTCTCTAATTGCCCCCTGAGACTGCAAAGTCCCAGGGACTCAGTGGGTGGGTGTGGGTGTGTGTAGGTGTGGGTGGACAGAGCGTGCTGTTACGAGAATTGAGAGCCACATGAAACCACTGCCAGCACAACCCCACTGCCAGCACAACCCCGGTGTGTGCTTACATCCCCTGCCTGCTGCCCTGCAGCTGTCTGGCAGGGCTGGAAGAAGGATTCCACTGAGCACAGCTACTGCTTATCTCCCACCTCTGCTGCCAAGGGTCACATTAGAAAATTGTTCTAAAGGGCACGATATCACAAAATGCATTTGTTTTTCATCACATTTCTAGCAAAGCAAGATGCTTCTCAAAGCATGAAACAAAATAAGATTTTCTTCATATTAACTGGGAGCCCTTCTTCTGTACCTTTCGGTTTTATTTGTGAAAAAATTACGTGAAAGCCTGAAAATTCAGCCTGAAGTGAAAACACTGAAACACTTGCAGACCTGTAGTGTTTGACAGAAGGCAACCTGCATGTCCATCACTTTTCTCATCACTTTTCTCTTTGCAGAGTAATCGGAGCCATGAGCAACTTTGAAGAGTTCCGTAAAGCTTTCCATTGCCCGGCGAACACGACGATGAACCGCGGGGCAGAGTCCTGCCGGCTCTGGTAGCTGTCCCTTGCAGCTCTTCTCTTGGGAGGAGTCTGCAATGTGAACTGCTCAAGCCCATTGCTACAGTGTCAGAGTAACAGTCTGGAATCTGGAGAGGTGTTACTTCAAATGCATCTTTGTGATCCATGCTGATATCTGTACGGATCTAATCACTCCCTATGTAGAGACTAGGAACATTCCAAACAGAAGAGCTTTTCTTTAAGGATAATAATAAAAAGTAACTCCTTTTAACCATAAAACTACTCCGGTTCATCTGCAGTTGCATTGCTGTTGATGGATAACTGCCATTATCAATTCTAATTCCTGATTTATAGTTGAGCTAGAGGTAAATGCTAAAATCCAGTTTTAATCTATTGCTCTGCAGGGGTTCTATGCAGAATGTTCCCACACAAAATTTATTCTTTCTGGATGAAGAAATTCATGAGCCCTGCTATAAAGCCAGCTCTGATCTGCTGTGTGATACTGCATTTTCATAACTTAAGCTGTCACAGCCCAGCATGCCATAAATGATGTGGCATGATGTAAAGACACAAGACTTTATATAAATTCAGTTTAATATGTCAGATTAGTGCCTCTGGTTTTGGAACAGTTTCAAGCTGAGAAAGTACCTCATGGTATCCATCTGTAGGACTAAAACATAAAGGATACTTGTCAGATTGTGGCCTCTTCTAATTTTAGAACATCTTATGATATGGTGAATGGTGAAATGTATGTATGGTGAAAATCAGAGGCTCTCAGAGGGGATTCCCAGCACCACTATTCTCATAAATATTGCAGCATTTATTCTGGTTTACACTGTAGGCAGTTTTTTCCCAGGGGATGGTTTTTACCTTGGGCTGAAGATAGCTTCATCTGCATTTATTTTTTTAAGCCAGAAATACTATACCAGATTTAAATGATGGATTTTATAGTGTCTGGGTCTTACAGGGTATTGCAAGTAGTGTGCATGTTTGCCCTCATGTTCTGGATGGGGCAGAATGACTTGTGATTTTAAGGAAAGAGTATGTGACAGAAAAACAGAGTACCAGCATCATTTGACTTGTCTGGATAAAAAGAGCAATTTAGGAGTAGAGGACTTAAAAACACACTAAAAATACAGACCAGTTGAGTTTTCAATTTGATTTTTAAGAATATTAATGAAAAGTTTTTATTTCAGCAGAAAGATTTTAACACATAACTATTACTGGGAGAGGTCAGATGGGGAGGTGGGGGAGGATGCACACACAGCTCTTTTTTTCCTAACAGAAAGGTACCTATATAAGTGGCATATATTTATACCTTGTGCATTATTTCATTTTTACACGGTGTAATTATTTCAAAAGGAGTTTCTTTAGACTGATTTAATTCCCGCAAATCAATATTGGTCTCTGTGTGTATATACTTATATATATATATATATATATATATACAAAATATATTTTTTTTATATGCTTAAATTTTATCAGTACAGAAATGTTAGTAAGACAAACTTTTTTACAATGATTGGTCACATACTGTTGGATAAGAACTTGGTTGGACAGTCACATCCAGAGGGTCATGGTCAATGGCTCAGGGTCTCAATGGACATCAGTCACAAGTGGTGCCCCTCAGGGGTCCTTACTGCCACCAGTGTCATTTAATATCTTCATTAATGACAGATTAAGGGATCAAGTGCACCCTCAGCAAGTTTGCAGATAACACCAAGCTGAGTGGTGTGGTTGCCACACCTGTAGGATGGGATGGCATCCAAGGGGACCTGGACAAGCTCAAGAAGTGGCCCATGGGAATCTCATGAGGTTAACGAGACCAAGTGCAAGCAGCTGCACCCAGGTATGGGCAGCTCCTGGTATCAACAAAAGCTGGGGATGAACAGATCAAGAATAGCCCTGCCCAGAAGGACTTGGGGGTGCTGGTGGGTGAGAGGCTGGACATGACCCAGCAACAGGCATTTGCAGCCCAGAAAACCAACAGTGTCCTGGGCTGCATCCAGAGCAGTGTGGGCAGCAGGTCAAGGGAAGGGGGAGGAGGCCACCAAGACGATGAGAGGGATTGGCCACCCTTCCTATGAGGAAAGGTTGAGAGACTTGGGATTGGTCAGCCTGGAGAATAGGAGGCTTCGGTGTGACCTAATTTCAGCCTTCAGTACATGAAGGGAGTCTACAAGAAAGATGGAGAGGGACTTTTTAAAAGGACATGTAGGGACAGGAGAAGGGGGAATGGCTTTAAATTGAAAGTAGTTTTGGATTAGACAGCAGGAGGAAGTTCTTTACTGTGAGGGTGCTGAGGTGCTGGAAGAGGTTGCCCAGGGAAGTTGTGGATGCCTCATCCCTGGAAGTGTTCAGAGCCATGTTGGATGTGGCTCTGAGCAACCTGGTAGAAGTGCAAGGAGGTGTCCCTGCCCATGGCAGGGGGTTGGAATTAGATGAACTTTAAGGCCCCTTACAACCCAAATCATTCTATGATTGTCCAACAATCATGGTGGAGGAAGGTTTATTGAAGCTAAGTAACTGAAGCAAATTGGGTTATTTTCCTACGTGTCTTTAGAAAGAAGGGGGACAGAATGGAAGCATAATTTATGGGAAAGACAGGATCTCAAACTACCTTCCAGAGTGAAGGAAGCAGACATTCCTGTCCTCAAGGCTCTGTTGCCACTTTTCAGAAACAAAATATTGTGATTTGGGACCAGAACATTCTTTTATCAATTTTTTCCTTGAAAAAGTCAAAGTCTTCTTAAGAAGAAAGCATTTTTCCGTCCTTCATGCCAACTCACTTCCTGAGTTCCATGGATTGAAGTTTATCATTTGAATTGCTACTACTAGATTTTTTTCCTGGAGGTACTTTTCACATAAATTGTGATGGCAGGATTTTCATAGAACTTTTCCTCAAACAAGCAGGTATGGGTCTTCAGCAAAGGGATACTGTTTGCCTGCTAATGAGAAAGTTCCTTAATTGAGTACTGTACTGACTTCATTACTGTGTTCATATGAGCACTGACATGACTTGATGTTGGCTGCTTTGGATCAACTGCACAAAGTTCAGGGTTGACATCCTGGTCCCATTAAAGATAGTACCAATATGGTTGTTGTCCTCACAAAAGTCAGGACATCCATTCAAGCACTTACCTGAATTTTCTAAATTACTGGACTATGCAAAGATGGTTTCACAACAGTCAACTTTGGGTTTTCTAATTTTATCTCCCAAATCAGAAATGCATTTGCAAGAATTCCTCTCTTGTGGTTATTTTCCAGTGGGACAGATTCTGTCATTCTGTGATTTATGAAGTTGTTTCTCCATACTGGATGGCAATTTTTTCTAAAATCTCTGATGTTTCTTGCCTTAAATGTCACTCTTCCTGCTCCTTGCTAGGTTCACATCTTTCATGTTTAATACCAGGGATTTTTGAACTGTGGTGTGCATATTCCCAACGGCACAGGAAACACTCCAAACTCTTTCATCCTCACTAGGCCATCGCCTGCAGCAGGCAGGGGGCAGGTTCTGGGCTGGGGGATAGTAGGGAGATGGGTGTTTTGGGATCAATGCACTAGGAGAGAGGAAGAGAGGGTATGACCAGATTTTGTACCCTGATTTTGGCAGTTGAGAGAGCACCCACACAGTGCCAGGAAAGCCAGAAGTCCTTACTGCTGACTGGTACATTCATCAGTAGTATCCCAGTTCAGGAAAACCTTGCTGTTGACTCAGGTTCTCAGTGTCTGAGGTTTAGGTCTTGCCTGTGTCCACACAAGGACCCTGGTCTGCCTCACCTGCTGCTTTTTACCACAAACCAAAGAGTTGATCATGCAATTTACAGTTCACTTTGAATAAGCTACTTAGGTACCATATGGAAAGCAAAGCAGAAGGTAATTGAACAACTTCTTAAAACTTTTATCATCAAAGACAGTCAAGACATCAGTGATGGTTTATGAGGGCTCTTCCCATTGCCTCTGTTTTATCAGACCACCTGGCTGTGTTTTGGTTTTGTATTGTGCCTCCTGGGTCTATACCAGCAGTGCCTTCCTGCGTTGCCCTCAGGTTCACTTATTTTGTCTATGCAAACAAATCCTTCACCACATATACCCTTTTCCCAGAGCTTTAAAATTGTTATTTTACTTAATTGTCAGTAATGTTGTGAAATGTTTCTTCCTTTTAGCTCAGTAATCTACTTCTTTTTCAGTGACCAGGAGGGGAAGGGTCACCTACGAATTAAACATTTTTACCTTTGTAAATCTGAAGAGGTATTTTTCTACTGTGTAGACATAAAGAAACAGCCTCTACTCCTGTCCCATACCTCCTTCTTCAGGTCCTAGAAATATGGAAACCTAGTCTAGTCTAGTCTCATCTAGTCTAGTCTTCCTTTTTTTTGATTAAGCCTGAAATGCTAAAACACCAGCTTGTATACTGACAGTATTTCTGCTGATCATATTGTGGAAGACTTAGCTCTCTGAAAAGGCAGCTGTGCTATTCACCTGTGTAAACTGCTTAGGTACATAAGTGATGTCCAAGCTGGGTCTGGACACTGAAGGACCAAAAAACTGAGCTGCATTGTAAAACTCTGCCTCGTACCCTGTGCAGGGGGACTTCACTATTCTTTAGGTAGGAACGCTATCATGTCACTAATTGGTTGAATTATTTATCAAATAATCAGGTGAGTTTGCATATAACTTTTCATTGAGTATTATTGAATTACAGGCTTGGAAGTATATCTCATAACAATGTTTTATATATATGTATCTGTCAGTGAAATGTTAAAAGCCTGACAACTCAAGAGGCAGAACTATAGTGATTTAAGAGGTCTTTTGTGTTTAAGTCTTTTAAATCTGGTTTTTATTTACTGGTCAGTCTACTGTACATTTGAATTTTTCTACTTGCATAGTACATTGATTGACTGTTAAAGACAATTGGTGTTAGCCAATAAAGCCAAAGTGATGAAGAATTTTCCTATGCTTGCAGTATGGCAAAATCTGCTTGGCTTGGCACTGTCCAACTCTAGAGAATTACTTTTATAATATAGAAGTATAAGGGTTAGTATAAGGCTTAATAAGATTTAATAAAGAGCACAATGATGTGGCCCCAGGTTCTCAAGACTACTTTTACTGCTTGACAGGCTAGGGAGGACCTCCTCTCTCAGAGAGTTGTGTAGGCATCGTCAGCCAGAGTTTAGGCTCCACTTGCCCTCATTACCGTGCTGGAGGCAATTAAAATGAAATCTGATGAACTACTGGGGATGAGGGCTGGATGCTGTAAAAACTGCAGAAGGGCAGGCGGCAGAGCTGTCCCAACCAAAAGCCACTGGAGCACAAAAAAGAGTGAGAAAAGATCCGCCTGCCTGTCAGCCTCCCTCTTCTCCTCTTCCCCAAGTCCATGCCTGTCTCAGCCCACTCTTTGCTTTTCAATTGCTTTTAAGCATTTTCCAGAAGAGTTTTTTATAGGATAGTCCTTGTGCCATGCTTGAGTTTGTTCTTCAGCTCAGCACACAATGTACTTCATGAGCTTGATCGAGCACTTGTTCCAGGGCTGTTTGGGCACAGGGACTGTGCCGGGGCCTTGTACATCACCACCGGGCTTTTCTGGGCTAAGTGCTCCATTTCATGGGCTCAGCCCTGACCAAGTTTCCTGACACTGCTTGGGTGGCCACAAGCAGTGGCACTGGCCCACTTCAAGGCAGTGCCAAGCCTGTGAGCATCGAGCAATTTCCCCTGGTGGGGACAATGGGTGATGTTGGTCTTGGTGCATATTTTGGATGATGCTCTGTGGTGACGCAGCCCCTTGCAGGCCATAGCTCTGTGCAGGCCACTCTCCACACAGCTCTCGGGTTTGGGGTGGCAGGGTGTCTTCAAAATCCTGCCTCAGTTCTGCCTCCTACTTTACAGTGCAGCCTTACAACATTTCTAAGGGCAAAAGCAAAGGTTTCTGTGCAGGAAGATGGATTAACAAAGCAAAGGTTGGGGTCAGAGCATGAAACCAGCCTCAGCACAAGGGAAATGTTTTGCTTAATTCTCATGGGCTTATCAGCACCTTGGAAAGATGTTTCAACAATGTCTACAGAGCACCCTGAGGAATTCAGGGTTTAACTGCTGCAGTGAGAGCCTGCTTCACTAATCAGACAATTTAATCCCATTTAAAGTGTAATATATATTAATAAAAAAGAAAAGAAATTAAAGATACCCGAGGGATTCCTCAGCACAGCATTATACTTTATTAAATATAACATCAAAGTTGGAAGTTACTGAGAATCAAGATAATGTGTTACACTAAGTTGTGATCAAAGAAAGAGATATAATGATACAATTTTAATAATCCACAAGCACCAAAGCTGAAACACTTTTATGTATGAGGTTAGACACATACACAGATGCATTAACTGTGGTTGTGAACTGAGATGCACATTATAATACATGTCTCTAAACACTTTATCACATCCATATTTACTGTCCAAACTGTAAACAAAGCTTGGGAAAAGGCTTCAAAGGGGATTTTAAACTTTTTCTACCACAAAGTGTATTTAACATACAGGTGCTGCTGCAAGCAATGACCAGTTAGGTCGTTTTATATGGATAGTCCTCTTCTGAAATGTGAGTAGCAGACATTTAAGTATAGAAATATGAAAAATTATGGTGTTACAACCTCTTTGACACTAAGAGAATATTTGGGTAAAACCAGGAAAAAAAATTACCTTCTCAAAAACAACAATTTGGGAAACACAAATATGTGAATTTATGCCATGATATGCAATAAGAAATAAAAAACTATTGTAGGATATGAAGTTGCCAAACTGGGTCAGGGGAATGCTTTACAACTTGACAGATTATTTCTTCTGGGAGAAAAACCTGAGTGCACGAGACCTGTCTGCCTTTGTAACTTCCTGGGGCACGTGTGTGTTACAGCCCAGTCCTTTGGGGGGGGTCACAGAGCCATGTCTTCTCAGAGTACACCCCAATCAACCCTGGGGCTTAAGGAGCTATTTGCTTTCTCTTGGGTGTCTAGAGCACCCAAAAAGGCTGTGTTTGCAATTCTGCCACTGAGTTCTACTTTTATACATCTTTTTTTTCTTTTCAGCAAAGCACACATACCATATGAATCAGCCACTCTCCATATCATGGCATTTTAAATGAATAAAATGGTGCTTTTATAGGTCTGTGCTGGGAAACAATGCAGTGATGCTGCATCTCAAAAACATCTGTGTGTTTTGTGGAATAGGGCTGCTCTTCATCACACAACATGTGTGCTTTCATGTCATTCTGCTAGAATGGGCCTTCAGTGGTTTGCACTGAAGAGAGCAAAATACAGAGTGATGTCTGAATAGGATGACAGAGAAATTAGAAACTCTTTAGAGTTGTAAATCAGTAATAGATTTTACAAAACATTAGTACCAGTACTGCTATAAATGAATTTATATATATGGGCACAATGCAGGAAGTCTGTAAGTCTGTGCTATGTGAGTGTATATAAAAATGTCAGAAATATGAATTATTTTTTAAAAAATTGAGTCTCAGGGTAAAAACTCTGACCTCAGTGAGTTCATTGAGTGATTAATGTCTGTGGGGCCAGCATTTTACTCCATCTGGATAACAGCACATAAAGTTTGCTGATTTAAAACTATTTGGGACACACAGTTTCTTCTAGAAGAAAGAAATTTCTAGCCTCTGGTATTTTCAGAATCTGCCCTGTCCTCAGTCATTTGCATAGGACTGACTCTGTTTGCTCTTGTTTATCAGATACTCAATTTTCATATTTTTAAACATTTCAAGAGTGATTTTATCACTGTTTCAGAATTGCAAAGTAGCTTTTTCAACTTGCCCTTTCCAGATATGGTTCTATTAATCATTAAAATAAATTTGATATGTTCTATCGAACTAAGTGTAGCCTTATTTATGACACTGAGGTCATAAATATTTTTGTCTCTGTAAATGTTTTTTGTCTCTCCTAAATGTCTTCATGATAAGGCAGAAAAGTTTTGTGTTACTGGAGTGCCAGGGGAAGCTGTTGGTGCCCATGGCAAGGTCGATGCTGTTGGGCTGCAGGGTGCCTGGGGAGGATACGGGTGGTTCACCACTCGCACATAAAGCTGCTCAGCAAGAAGAAAGTCTGTGCTTGGCTGTGTACCTTCCATTAAATTAAATTTTGCCTAGCAAAACAAAGAAATCTATTGTACTGACCAAGAAATTACAGTACATTTCTTGGACAAGTCAAAAAGGTGAGAAGACTCAAGCCACCATGCTAACTGAGGCCAGTAATAAAAGCACTTGCATCTTGCTTGTGCAAATTCCAGCAGTGTTACAGCCCTGCAGAACTGCCTCTGCCTGCAGCTGTGTCTTTGCCTCTGTTTTGGGATGACTCAAATTGCTCGCTGGGCTGAGCAAGGAACAAAACTTACCACTATGGGGAGTGCAGCACAGAGGGAGGGCTTGGCAGGAAACAGGGCACCCCTATGCTTCCCAGAGAGGAATCATAGAATCCCTTAGGCTGCAAAAGATGGTTAAGCTACACTGCCAAGTCCACCACTAAACCGTGTTGCTAAATGCTACATCCACAGGTCTTTTAAATACCTCCAGTGATGGTGACTCAACCACTTCCCTGGTTCCACCACCAGTTCCCACTTTAGCAGTGGGTACAATGCACCTCTTCACGGTGTCACGCACAGCTCCGCTCAGTTAAACATCCTGCCTCCTTAGGGAAGCCTGCCTGTGGAAAACCTAATGGAATAGGGAGCAGGAAAGCACTTGGCTTGGAGAGGTCTATAGAAGCACTGGGCACACTGTGGTTTGCACAAGCACTGAGACAGTGGCAGGAGGACTGGTGTGCCACCTCCCCAGCTGCCAGGGCTCATGCATTCATGCAGGGCTCCTGCCAGGGCTCTTGCACTACCCTCGCTCCCGTGCACAGGTGCAGACCCCCATGTGTGCTGTGTGTACACACGGTGAGTGCATGTGTGTGCTGTGCTCTGCACACCAGCTTCTCCTTATTCCTGCTGCCTCCTACAGCCAGGCAAATCACCACCAAGCAGGAGTGGGAAGCAAGCAGGGTGCCCCCTTCCCAAGCCACCCCAGATGAGCTAATTCCCTGGAAAGTATAGCTTGCAGCAGCAGCATGTGGAAGCACTACCTCATCCCAGCCTTCGACAGTGGAAAGGTGTCAGGTCATTTTAGAGACAAGATGGGAACATTCCTCCTCCTAACCTGGGTAGAAGTAAAATATCATGGTCTGACTTCAGCTTAATAATTATTTCAGCTCTTCAGAGTATGATAGAAGGGCAAAATATGGAATCTTCCTTTAGTGAACAATTTCATTCTTTCAGCTGGGTTTTCTATTGTTCTGCCTCAGTTCAGTGACAGCCAGCAGCTCAAACCTGCTTGCACATTAGTCCTTGCACGAACAACATGTGTTGAGGCAATCACTGTGGCTGTATTCAGCATGCTTATTCAGCTTTGTTTTAATAAATACAGTAATAGACTTTCAGAGGCAATGAAGGAAAAAGAATAATTTGGAAACAAAGCTGTTGAAAAGAATACAACGCACATGAAGTAGAGAAGAATGCGATTTTGGAAGTCTGTGCAGCTGTTTTATTTCTTTAGAGGATTTTAATCAACCTGATTACACAGGGAAGCAAAGGAATTTTAAAAACAGTATGGTGATAATCGGTAGAGAAAACAAAGGGGTGTTTTCCCTTTCTCACATCCCTCACTTTTGTTTTCTCCCTTTCATGTGATTTTACAAGTAAAAGTATCATATTAGCTCATTTTAATTAAAAAAGTATCCATGCTAGGGTTTTGCTAGAGAAGCAATTTCAGTCTTTGTCCACTATATCATTTAATCAAAGATATCTTAAACGCTTTCAAGATTGCTGTAGCTGCACCAATCCAACTGCCATCAGTATAATGGCTTTCCCAGGGGATTGGAAAAAAACCTATAATTGGACATGAGCCCATCCTTTCAAGTGGGATTAGCTGCTCTGCTGCAGTCTTCCCCTAAATTTCAGGGTCTGCTGTTCTTCTCTTGTTCCTTCCGTACTTACTGCTGCAAAGCAACCCTCCAGTGCCATCTTTAGAGCTGAGCTATACAGGCACAGCCAAGGAAAGGAGTGTGGAGCTGCACTCCTGCAAAAGGCCGCCTTTCTGCATCACTGGGAGCAATTGGTGTCTGGTTAAAAGTGGGGGTGACGCTACACCATTCTGTACAAAAGAGAAGTGTATGTGTGTGTATGTGTATGTATTGGGACTTTGGGAATTTGGGAATTTGGGAATTTGGGACTTGTCACTCCTAAAGGCTTTTGGATGGATTTTTCCAACAGCCTCTTCCTACCTACACCCTCTCCCCAGTGGTGTGCATATCAGAGCCCTTAAGCAAAGCACCAGCAGCATTTTCCCTGCCCCAGCAGCCATATCCCACCTGGAGGCCTGAGGCTTGGCTGCTCTCTTATCCTGCAGCCCTGCTGTGTGCTGACCCTGCAGCACAGCCGACTCACACAGCCCTTCCTGCAAGCCCCCTGCAAGCAGGGCCTTTCACCACGGTGCAGACACAGAGTGGCTTCCCCATGGTGCACCAGAGGATCAAAGGGCCCTCAGGCACACCCCTGTGAGCAAAGGATCACAGAAATCTTGAAAAATGTGGGACTTCACATGCTGCCTTGCTCTCTGCCTGCTTTTATACATGAAAGAGTATTTGCTCCCTTCTATCCAGAACCCAGAGTTGTCCCTATACACACCATTTTTGCTCTGTTACATGTTACATGGAGAAATTTAGGTCAAAATTTAGCTTTGTCTTCTCTGTCAATAATAATGGTTCCCTAACTAGTTTTTTCAACCGTCCCCCAGTGTCAAAATTTTTCAGAGCCTAACTTTTAGTGGACTGGTGTTTGCAAATTATTCAAGTGTTTACATTGCCAAAAGCAAAGGAAGTCCAAAAGAAGAATGCTTAACTTGGGTGGGGGAAGGTCTACATCAGCACCAAGACCACAGGCACACTGTTCCCCTTCTCCCAACCCGTACCACGTCCGGGTCACCAGCAGCAGATGTGGCAGCACCGAAGCACCTAAGTGCTGACCAGCTTCCAGAGCAAAGGAGTGCCCAAGGGACCAAGGGATGTTTTAGCTGGAGAGAGATGATATCACACATGAAGATATGGGCTTCCATAATGGCTGATGTGAGTCTGATGCCTGCTGTGGAAAACTTTTGTTTTAAGGCATTTCCAGATCAGTTTGTTGGGCTTGTGTTATATTAGGTGACAGCTCAGGAAACAAAGACAGATCAGGTGGAATTGAAGGTGACAGGTCCTTCTCTTGGAGTGATTGAGTGAAATGTCCTTGGTGTCAAGAGGACAGTGGGGGAGGCTCCAAAAGAAAGAACAGAAACACTGAATGTCTCCTCATCAGAGTTAAATTTCCCACAGTTTCAGAAGGCACATGAAGACTGCCTAAGACTGGCTTGGTTCTGCTGGTGCAGAGGGTGGATATCACCAACAAATACAAGTTAGAAGGAACATTTACTTCCTAAAAGAGCTGGCTTTGGTATGTGTGAATTTAGAAATAATTTCCAGATAATTCTCACAGGAATTAACTAATCACAATTATGTAGTGCAGGAACTGGAAGAGCCCTGCCCTCTGCATCCAGACAACATGTAAGAGGTAGGATTCAAGTGTGGCAAAATAGAGAAGTGAAACTGTGATAGAGCTCTTGAATGTTTAAATGCAAGAGGGCATCAGCCAAAATACCACATGAAGTGAGAAACAGAAAGGTGATTCTCAAGCTGATGTGGGAAGAGGCTTCAGGAGCTAGAAAAACATGCATGATGTAGGAAATCAAGATTGTAATTGTCATATCATCCCAGAGGAGCACTTCACAGGGGCAATGTACAGCAGTGCAAGAGGGGATGTATAAATGGACAGCTACAAAGCAATGGACTATTTGCCATTTTAAGCTGTAACACAGCTGAAGACCTGCTGCCTCAGATCCCTGCCACGGAAAGAGAAATGTGCCTGAAGGCAGGGACTAAAGGAGGAGCCAGGCTGGCTCAGGGCATTAATATAACAAGCAGCAGATGTGTGATTAGGTGTGTGCTTTGTTTTGTGGAAAATGAAGCGAAACTGGAACACTTTCCTTATGCATCACTGCAAAAAGTTCAAAAGAAAAAGAGATAAAACATTTGCCATCAAAGGCAAGAGGAGATAATTTTGGCAAGACAGCTGATATGAACTCTACTCTTAGCTCTATAGTGACAACCTCAGTCTGGAAAGTTACTTGAAAAAAAAGGCAAGCATCCAGTCCTCCTTCGATAGTCACTGTTTTCTCTTTCTGCTATTTTCATACCTGATATACTTAATGAGAAAATGTCACAAATTTCTTGTAGCAAAGACAGTGAACGTGTTGAACCCTCTATGAGCTATAGCACAGTTCACATGAAATATGAAAATTAATACCTAGCAGCAAACTAAAATCTTTAAAGAAAAGATTGAGAACACATTTCATCTTCTTCTAGGGTTTTAATATTTGCATGTTGGAAATATTGTAGTCTTTCATTGTGAAGACTAAGAGGACACCCCTACTGTTTTCCAAAATTTTGTTCGCACCAAGATTCTCCTAGGAAGTCCTGAGAGAGCAAGGATTTGAAGAACACAGTGCTTTGTCCCTTGAATATGTGCTCAACCATGGATAGGGTTTTTTTTGGAGCTGTCTTACATCTTTCCAAACAATGATGTTTCATACTTGACAGAAATGGTAGCATTCCCAATTATCCACATTTAATTCTGGGCAGCTTAATTAATAAAGTGCTTATCTTAATGCCCCATGGGAAAAAAACCCAAAAGTTTTCCAAGCGAAAATAGATATAATGTGCTGACAGAATGTTAAAATATAATTGGTAATTAGTGTGCACTGGGATTTAAGAATATAGAGCAAGAGTCAGAGTTTGGGAAAGGATTTGAGATGCACAGTAACAAAAGAGAACAATGATTTTTCTTTCTCTTACGTCTCTTATAAGATGAATTTTCCATGAGCTGTTTTCTTTGAGGATTTGAAATCTTCCATGGAGGGTTGGCATCTGGAAATGGTCCCTTTCCATCTGGTTGCTGCTTCCAAGTCTTGAAAGATTTAGATGCATTTGGCTAGTTCCCTTGTGTGAACGGCTCCCGTGAGTTCTTCCTCAGAGTTTTTCTTACTACCAATGGGATGAATTTATCTAATTTACTGCAATATAAGAAAACAGAGAGATACCAGAAGAGCAGCTGGAGTTTAAATTAGCAAGGGATGTCAAGGACAACAAGAAGGGCTCCTATAAAGAATTGAAAAAGGAAAACTTAACAAATTGGGAGCTTGCTACTAAGTCCACCTAGAGACTGAGGGACAAAGGACATGGAAAAAGTGGAGGCAGTCAGTGCCTTTTTGCCTTTTTTGCTGTGCAAGACTGCCTTCAGACTCTCCTGCTCTTGATGCTGGTTGCAGTCTCCTTTGCGGCAATACCCAGAGGAGAGGAAGACAGAGTAAGGGAGCACTCAAGCAAGCTGGGCATACCCAAGCCAGATGGTCCAGATGGGAAGTCTCTAGGAGCACCAGAGGAGTGGGCCAACATCACCATGTGGCTGCTCCATAGCAGCTTTGCAAGGGCATGACAAAGTTTATGGAGTGAGTCCTCTTGGAGGTCCTGCGCTGGTGCTTGAATGTCAAAGGGTGATTGGAAACAGCCTGCACGGAGTTACCAGCAGCATATTGTGCCTGATGAAACTGATTGCCTTCTGTGATGAGCCAGATGACTCACAGTGAGGAGCATGGTGGAGCCTGTGTATTTTGACTTCAGCAAAGCCTTCAGTGTGGTTTCTTGATAGCCATATTGGTGAGATATGTTTGGCTGGTGAATGGATAATTGCCTGGACTATGTGTCTTAAAGGATTTTAATCAGCAGTACAATGTGCATCTAGTTGATTGTCACTGTGATAGTCTTCAGGGATTGATATTTGGGACAGGACTATTTTATGTCTTTAAATTACCTGGATGATAGGACAGTGTGCACTACTCAGAAAATTCACACCTGATGCCAAGTTGTGTAGAGGGAGATGTTTCTAGACTGGAGCAATGCATTGATTGACCCTTGTGAAGTTCAGCAAAGGGAAGTGCAAAATCCTGCACCTGGGAAGGGAGAATCTCTGCAACCATCTCGGTCAGGGACTAAGTGATTAGCAGGCAACCTTGCAAAAAGGGAGCTATCAGTTTGGTGCTACAAGCTGATTCAGTGAGCAGTGCATCCCTGTGGCAAAGGCAGCCAATCACATCCTGCACAGTTTTAGCAAAACCATACCCAGGGGTCCTAGGAAATGACTATTGCCATGTATTTGGCATTTGTGATGCTGCATTGAAAGTTCTGCATCCAGTTTTGGGCTCCCCACTACAAGAAAGATATGGACCTCCTGGAGCAAGTCCAGCTCCAATCCCCAAGATGTTCATGGGGCTGGAGCACATGATATAAACAGAAGACCATGGGAACTGGTTTTTTCAGTAGAAGACAAGGCAAAGGGGAGAGTTTATTGCTGTCCACAACTATTTAATGGGAGGGTGTAGAGAAGACAGACCCAAACTCTTCTCACAGGGGTGCAGTGATAAGAGGCAACAGCCAGAAACAAGGATAAGGAAAACTGTAAAAAAATAGTAAAAAAATCTTCAGTGTGAGGAAGATCAATGACACAAATGCCTAAGGAGATTGTGGAGTCTCCATCCGAGGAAACACAAACTCAACTGCAGGCAACTTAGGCAACCTGCTCTAGATGGTCCTGCTTTGTGTGGGAAGTGGACTGGAGACTGCCAGAGTTCTCTTCCAACCTGAAATATTCTGAGATTCTCTGGCAGTGTTAATCCTGTAATAGGAACACTGTGTGAAACTAGAAGATGGTGGTTTAGAGACCAACATAAAAGCAACTCTTTGGTTAGCCATGTAGGTATGGGGATGTTGAGAACATTTGAGATGCAAAGGTAGACACAAGACCACTTTGGGATTTGTTTGACATGGTGAGCCAGTCATGCAAGAGGTGGGGGAAGGAGCTCATGCAGGGACCAAACATAATGACTGGGAAGCTACTAAGAGCTTTATGGAAAATCCTGACTTGTTGCATGGTAAATGCTGTTCACATAAAATTACAAGTGAGATATGTGAGCACCTTTTGTGAGAGAGATCAGCATTTCATGGTTGATAACTGTCTCCAGAGTGAGCTAGACTAATGTGCCACATCCAATGCTCCAGAGCCCTGAAAGCAGTTCCGATCGAGACCTAAACAATCCCTTTGAGAAAGAGCAGGTGGTTCTTTCAGCTGTTCTCCTGTACAAATAGTAATTCCTGAAAAAACACAAAGTGAACAACCTTAAAAGATGGCTTATTTAGTGAAGTAAATCTTCAGAGTTTTCACTTGAAGAGCAATGATTTTTAAACTGACTTTGAACAAATAGTTTGTGAGACTGTTTATTGTGAACTGACTGTAGTCAGTGGCTTGCTCACTGTAGCACTAGCTCAGATGTTTGCCTTGTATGTCCAGTATGACACCCAGCCTGTTCTCAGTGGCCTAAATGTATGGTGCTGATCCTCTTCTTTGGCGAGAGGCTCTAATTAGTACTGCATTTCTCAAAAAAAAAAGCATTTTCTTTAATTGCAGAAGAAAATTAATTAATTCTGGGAATTAATTTTCATGATAACAAGTAATATTTCAACACATTATTATTTATTATCTAGAAAATGGCTGGCAGCATCATGTCACAGGCTAGTTTTTCCTAGTTGTGACTTGCAAAATTCTTTTTTGAGAGAGGCTGCTAATGCACTCTGGCCATTATCACATACCTAATAATTGCAAAGGACATAACTACTTGACTTCAGGATTTTCTTTAGTAAAATTGCTATTCTCAGAATTCTGAAAGGGCTGTGTCAAATGGAATCCTAGAATGCTTCTCCATAAACCCATTTTTATCAGCAAGCTCACAATACTGTTTGTGTCTCTGCTGACATATATTGATTCTAACTTTCCACGACAGAGATAATGGCTTTGCTAATGGCACAGTAAGTATCACAATTTACATCAGCTATAAATCATCAAGTATCTCTAGAGCATATAATCTACCACGAATGAGCTGAGTCATAAATTGTGTGCCTGTTACATTTGTGTCAGTCCAGCAAACCTGTATCACTTATCTCACCCCAGCCTACACATTTCAAAGTGCTACAGGGGAGGAAGAAAAAAAAAATACGACAGATAACTCTAGAAATTGATTTTCAGACATGTAACAACACATCTAAGAAAGGTCAGCAAGTAAACTCCTTCTTGGGGTTGTTGGCAAAATAAAGCAAAATTGACACAAACTAAAAAAAATGGATGACAGCAAATTCATCTATCTGCCCCCTGGCTTTCAAGTGCACCTGTGGCCTCATCATTAGGAGGAAAGACATGGAGCCCAGAGAGCACCACACACATGGACAATGCATTAAAGTGGACTTTTTGTCCTTCATCACGAGCAGGTGGTTTTGCCTTCAGAAGTGGTGTGGCACTTTCCCAGCCTGCTGTGGAGAAGTTCTTCATGGGCAGCCAAGGAGTTAATTTAAATTATTTTCTCTCTGCTCCCTGCCAGGAAGATGAGCCTTCCTGGCCAGGGCAGAGGGCAGAGTGACCTGCTGCTGCAGGGGACACAAATGCAGTCTCAATTTTACATAACTGCTTAAAAAACTTAAGCTGTCATGCTTCAAGACGCAAGGACTTGACTGAATGGAGGGAGCAACCCTTGGCCAGTTTTCCACTAATCTCTGTCCTAACTGCTGTGCATTTTATCCATGTCTGACATTGACAAATGCAGTGGTTGTAAAAGCCTTCAGTAAAAGGAAAAGATTGAGGTAGGCAAGCAAATTAACACAAAGTTTAGCCTCAAGCTGTTCTCTGCTAAATGTTTTCCTGGCATTCTTTCTGCTGGGGCAGCGCTGCTTTGGGACTCAGGACTGTCTCTGTGATGTGCTCTGCCATGTGGGCTTTTAAATTAGCTGGTATCTGGTCAGACTCTGGTTTTCTCTCCCATGAGCACCAGCAGTTGTGAGCAGTGCACTTGTCAGGGTTTCTCTTCAGACTTTCAAAAGTTGTGCCTAAATTTGTCTTAGTACGTAGACTATATAATGTCAAAGAAGTCACACTGGGCTCTTGGATAGTTTAGTTTAGCTTTAGGGGGAAAACAGATCACTCTGCTGGATGGTTTATCAGGTTTGAAAAAATGAATTGCTCTCTTTCTGTGGGTTTATACAGGGCCTTGGTGGAATTAGCTATGCAAGCCTAGTTTTGCTGATCATGGAATCATAGATTAGTTTGGGTTGGAACCCAAAGTTGGGACCTTAAAGATCACCTAGTTCCACACCTCCTGACCAGGGATGCCATCCGCTAGATCAGGCTACCCAGAGCCCTCTCCAACCTGGCCTCAGTCAGAAACAGAAGTAGAACCAAGCCTGACTGCATGAGATGCAAAAACAGTTGATGTGAAGTGACTTGACATGACTTGATGAAGTGAGTCTACAGAACAGGCAAGTGCAGTACTGCCTTTCAGCATAGCTTGAGTGGCAAGCTGGCTCCATGCAGAGTATTTTTAAATGTTGTGATATTTGTCTTAGGCCAGGAAAACCCAACAGATCACCCCACCCATGCTGCAGAAAGGCTTTCAGCTAACTGTGGAGGATGCTCATTGCAGTTAGCAGGCTATACAATGCATACAGCTAACACTAACCTTGACAGGAACCTAACTGAGATATTTTGCAGAATAGGTGTTCACGAATAACAGTTCTATCTCTTGATCTTTGCAAGATCTCATTTTATTTAGAAGTATTTCTAATGGAAGTTGGTGCTGTTAGCATAGACTGTGCCTATGAAAAATTTGTAAACAACAACACTAACATAAATTAAATTGTTGAATAGTGAAACAATTGGCTTATTTTGTGCAGTGACCTTTGCTGAGACCCAGAAAAGCCATGAGAACCCCAGGTTACCCTGACTTCTTCAAAGTCATCATAAGATCCTTCACTATTCTGAGCAGAGATGCACAAGCCAGCACATGGAATTTTCTTATTTTATGCAATGCAGACAGTTAAGCAAAAATAAAATTCTGAAGACAGCACTAAGCACAAAATCTATAAATTCCCTTCACATTGGACCTGTGTAGTCATTTCTTTGGTGTTGAAGACATTTCATAGGAGTTTTGTTTGGTTTTTTTTACTTAAACTGTGCCCATATAAAGCTGCTGTCAAGCACAGGATTCCTGGAAACAAAAATTACTAACTAGAATGCCTTCACATTCACAACTATGTCATGTCATGTCAGGGGTTTCTGCCCTGCTGTGTATGTTCCATTTTAGAGTAATAACTCTTTTTCTTTGTAAACGAATAATATATGATATTTAATATTTGAATAGCCCCTCACACTGTAAAAGAAAGTACATTTTGAAGTGTTTTACTCTTAAATAATACTATAATTAGTATGTGTTTCATTAAAAAGTGTCTCAAGAACCTTCCTATTCCTCTTCCTAAGGAGCATTCAATCAAATTCAGTTATTCTGGGGCTCTGGAACATGAGAACTACTGTGATAGGTTCATGATGCAGTGTGCTTGCTGTGGAATGGGAGCATCCTAGCTCCACAGAGAGCCATAGATAATTAAGTAGAACTGCTCTCTTCACAAAATGTTTTTCATCTATGAAACAATGTACAGAATTTTCTCATTTCTTCTAGGAGCACTCAAAAAGAACTAAAACTCTTTTATTTTCTTTTTCTCCACCAAGATTGTTTTAGGTAGAGGCTATATTTCAACAAAAAATTTTCATTAAAAAAATAAAAAAGTTTTTGTTATAGTTGCCACCTCTTTTTGTTTCATCTTCAAAGTCAAATATTTTGCTTTGGGCCTTTACCCAAAGACTGCTATGATAAATAATAGATGCTATACTGTTTGTAAAATGTTATTTTTATGTTCTTTCTATTTCAGCAAATCCTGCCCTTTTCTAATATTAAGAAATCTCCATGATTGGTATCTAAAAATATTCTTCAGCACAAGAAAAATGATCTTCACTTTCCTTTACTCATTTGTTCTTGACTAAAGTTTATGGGTACATTTCAGCTGAAAAGGAATTAATACCATCATTGGGACTCCCCTGATATCACTGCAAAGAGCTGTGGGTGGGAGGAGGGAAGATGAGAAAGGCATGATTGCCCCTCTATAAATATTCTCTGCACATCACTGGTTCTGCACAGATGTCTGTCAATGACAGAGATGCTACTTCAGAAATTACTTAAACAGCTGCATTCCAGGCAGAGAGGAGACAATTAACAAATGGATTTGGGTTGCAGAAACAGTTTGGTGACAGATGTTTGGGTACAATCTTACTTTTTATTTATGGAATAAATGCTCTTAATCTGATTTCCTTCTATTATTTGCCAGAAGAGCATAAGTAATTATTTTCTAGGTGAATACATCACAATCTAAGAGTCAATAATTTATTATTTTACTAGCACAAAATAGATGCCTTTGAAGTGCTATTTGACTAACCACAGACCTTGAGACCTTGTCCCTGGGCAAAGGACATGCACAATGTTTGATGAGGGAATATATAAAATCTGAAACAGAAGGGCTGCTTTCCAAGAAGAGGACAGATTTCTCAGGGAGAGATTTTCTAGGAGTGTGTTGGTCCATCCCTGACAAATGTCCTTTATGGGGATGTATACTCAACTTTTTAAGTTTCCAAACCCAAAGTAAATTTCTTTCTGGAAATTCACTGGTAAACGAACGAGTCCTAGATTGTTATATAAACACTTCTGCCTAGAAAATAATTTTTTACGTAATAATAAACTACTGGATAACCTGGGGGAACATGAGACAAATTCAATATCCAGGATTATGCAGTCAGATTAGGTAACATACTTGTGCCTCCTTGTCTTAAAATCTATGCATCCTTAATAATTCCCTGGATAACTTTCAGATTTTGATAATGAGTGCCACTATACACTGTTTAAATCAAATTGCTTAGAAGTACCATGGATAAGGGTTTACCTTGCTTGGTAGTTCCCTCTCATTTCACTGACCGAAACAAACCTGGAGGACTCCTAAAGGGACTAGGATTGCACTACTTATTTTTGCAGCTATTTCAAAAAATATTTGAAATATTTTCCCTTTTTCCCCTGCTTTGCTAAATAATCTGTGTGGCTGTTCCAGACCAGCTGGCATTAATAGGGGGCTAAGGAGCAGGAGACAAGGCAAGGGGAACTGGAAAGGCATTTCAGGGAGTGTGGAGAATGAGGCAAGTGCAGTGGGAAGGAACCGGCTGCTGTGATTTAAAGCATGTGGTACATGTTAGCATGGAGCAAAATACACGCAGGGAGCTAATGGAGCTGGTGTAGTCTCTCAGAGGAGATAATTTAAGTATGCTGGATATCTTAACTACCTTTTTTAAAGCCTGGAATAATTTGGTTCTAATTTCTGAGCAGGGCCTTGCAGCCCACACAGCAGTAAGTCTTGATAATTATTAATTATATGTTTTTCCTCTGTTCTCTATGACCTTGTTTGTAAAAGCTGTGAGGTAACACTAGAATATTAAGAGGTTTATGGGCTCTGGCATGCCACCTAGCTGGAAAAGAAGAAAATATTTAAAGAACAAATGGCTAACAGAAAGTATAACCTTGAACTTTCACCCTTTCAGAAGGCACTGAAATGCAGAGTGCACTCATCCAGTGCACATGACCACTGAGGGAGTGAGTGGGTGATTTCCTGGTTTAGCTACAATTAAAATTCACACACACTCCCTTCTTTCAGTCTGGTCTAAAATGGCATCAGGCAGCAAAGGCATACGGCAAACTAGCCATGGAGGAACTTCTAGCTGGAAAACCTGCCTTAGCTTTATCCCAGCAGAGACCCAGATACTGCAGCTTTGGCTTAAGCACTGTGGTGTATCACAAAAGGAAAGACTCAAGTACCATGGGGAACACAAATTAAATCTGAAGAGGAGAAACTTTGGTATGAAGTTTTTGTTTCTACTTCATTACCTTCTAAGAAGCTGCACTACACTCCAAGATCACTGTGTTCCTCGCCAAATGTGCATGTTAGTCTAAAAATCCAGCCTCCTGTAAATGTGAACACTTACGTTGTTTTTTATGTTGTACCTTGTGCCAGTTTGGGCAAATTTTGAAATATATCCTCTGAGAGAAGGCAGGTTACAACTATCCCTCCCTCACCACATTCAGGACAAAGAAGAAATTTTCCTTGAAGGAAAGTGAAAGAGGTAAAAACAATTAATTTAACAAACACACAGATAAAGGATAATAATGCTAAACAATAAAACCTCTCGCTGTGGAGAGAAACCTTCAGAAAATTTCAGAGTCCTTCTGTAGATGTAGCCTCTCTCCCCCCTCCTTGGAGCTGGGTTGTGGTGGGCCCACCTCTAGGGCCAAGGCCTCAGTGGAAAGTCCTCCCAACGTGTTCTGACGTTGAAACAGTCCAGCAGAGAAAAAGGGAAAAAAAAATGAAGTCCCAGGAAAACAAAAGTTCAACTCTCTGTCTCCCTCCAGAGAAAAAAGGCCGAAAGCTGGCTGGAAAGCAAGCAGGGTGCTTCCTCCGCTCTCCACCACAGAAAGCAGAACGCACAGGAGTCTGTGTATCTGTGTCCCTCAAAACAAACTGTAAACTGCTTTGAAAGTTTTGCTGGGCTTTTCTTCTTTCCGCCCTCTCAGGCTGTGTTTAAAGGCACAGAAAAGGCAAAAAATTAATTTCTGGGCATAGAACAGTGATATGGGATACAACATCATAAAGTCTCCCCCAAGACAACCTGCTTAAAGAAATGCTGCCCTTTGATCTTTCTCCAGTTGCCTGACTCCCCCCAAAATATTTTTACCCCACTAGAAATAATGAAGCAACCTGACTTGCAATAGGAGAACAAAGTTCTGGAAACCATGAAAGCAGCCTGTTTGCCAGAGTCACGAAGAAAAAATATAACTGGACCTGGATTTCAAGACGCTGAGGAGATACATATTGCTTTTGACTCCTCTGAAAAATCAATTGGCCTTCAGTCCTTGACACACTCGAAGAAAACATTTCCTTATTAGCTTTGTCTTGGTTTTCTTCCACAGGTTTGGAACATAATGTCATTCTCTGCATGGTAGCTTGTACAGTAAGTGAATTGCAGTGCTGGGAAGAGGCCCTGAGAAATTCAGACACTACAAAAACAGTGTCCACCCACGCTTTTAACATTATCGCACAACACAAGCACAGAATATCTCAAATTAAGTTAGAAATCTCAAACCTTTTATCTCCTTCCCTTTTGACTAACAATGTAATGTGTTTTTCAGCTCTTTAAATTGCAGAAAGTGGTCTCACTAGAGTAGCAAACTTCTGGGGTAAAAATTTATGCACAATGACTAGTAACAGAGGAAAAAGAAATGCAGTTTTGTGAAAGCATTGTCTGCTGCAAAAGGTAGGTTGGCTAGGAAAGTTAAGGCCCTAATAGGTCACCCTTTCTTGCCTGAATAATATTTTAAACACATCACTGTTTGCAGTGTGATGAGTGCCTCAAAGAAGTCACAGCTGGCTCTCAGAGCTGCTTAGAAATGAAAGAAATTATTAATTCTGCTGTCATCTTGCCTTGTCTTTGTCCTCTCCACATTTTCTTCATCTCTCATTTGTGTCTTTTTGGTGAATCCGTAGAGGTATTATCTCAGAGATAAAGAACTGCCTTTTTGCCTGACTGGGCTCTCTAGTGATTGTGGAAGCAAGGTATTCCAAGACAGAAGTGGCTCAGCTCCTCCTGGTGAGGACTAGAAGCTGAAAACTGGTTAGCAGAACCCCTGACATTCAGATTAAGTGCTGCCAAAATTTTCTGTCTGGGAAGGACTTGGAATTGATTGCACCTGGGCCATTAATTTTATTTCACAAATAAAGTAGCTAGCTAATGTGAGGAGATAAAGGTTGGGTAAAAACAGGAAGAGAAGAGACCATTACTGTGCCCACCTGCTGCCAGTCAGCTGGGAGGCATCAACACTAAATACAGCTCCTGCAGCTCGTGAGCACATTGAGGGCAAAAGCAGAAGCACAGGAGGAAAATTTGGTGCCAAGGAAAAGCAACAGTCTTGAAACTATCTTTGGTGCCACCAATGGTTTGGCCCTCAGTCCTTAGAAGAGCAACAATAATTAGTGGACTTGTGTGGATGGATTTTAGAGAGTTGGAAATCCCAGAGAGAGCCATTTTCCAGGTGGAAAAACTCAGTCTGCAACACAAAATCAGGACTGAGTGTGTGTATTTCCGGATGAGTTCCAGTGGGGACTGCAGAGACATGGCTGCTTTACCCACTGTGGTGCTTTGTAGGAACACAGACCACCTGGAGCACCAGGTCTCCTCTTCCACTGCTTTACTCTTAGGGCCAGACATCACTCCTTTCCTTAACAGCTGCTCAGAAATCTCAAGCAATTCACATTTTCTTGTCTTCTTCTCTATTTACTTAGATCAAAATTTAGAAGACCAGATGCAACTTGGGCAAAAAAAAAAAATTAATGCACCATTACTTTATTTGAAACCCCTGCACCCAATGTTACACTTCCAATTAAATATTCTTAAAAAATACATAAGTGCTAGAAAAGGTAGCATGGGGTTATGTAAACAAAGCAGCTGGCCCAGAGGAAGATTTACCCTATTTGCTCCATTAAATTGAGCATGCAGTGAGAGAAATGACCACATCAGTGAACAAAAATCCCTCAGCAAAGGGAAAACACCAACAGATACAACATATAGCAACATCTTTACACCATGCACACTTCTGTCTGTAGTCACCTGGAATCAGATGGATTTTTGAACACTGTGACCCAGGTTATCACATCTCCAGTGTATGTCAGGGATATTACTGGTGCTTTAAATCTTGGGCTTTTTATGGCAATACTGTACAGAACCACATACCTGTCACCTGACAGTATAAGAACACACAGAGTTAAGGATAATAAGATCTTTTCTTAATGTTCTCTTCAGGTCCTAAAACTTTAGTGTTGTCTTTTTTTTTACTAAAATTAATATGTTACTTCTTTTGTAGTGTTCAAGTGCCTAGAACTACAGCTGTCCACAGCAGTCATCTGCAGCAGAAGAATAAGGGTTATTCAGCTTTAATGTGTGATTCAGCCATGAGAAATTGGGTGTCTTTAACCAAGCTTTTAAAATAAGCCAGGTACATCACTGAAGAAAGATGGCAGTGTAGTGAGAACATATTGTCTGGCACAACCAGACCCTATTAGGTCTGGCTATAGCCTTCCAATGGTATTATGAGCAAGACAGCTAATCACTCAGTGCCTCTGTTCCTCAGCTATATAATAAAGGTGATAATTCTTTGCCAGGCTATTCCTTTTCTCTTGTCTCTTCGAGGCATAGACTGCACCGTGTAGGACCATCCTACAGGGTATTATTTTTATATCAGTAGTACCTTCAAATATGAAATGTAGGCTAAAGCATCTGGTTTGGTTGTTATTACTATAATAAAATAAAGGCTATTTTAGATTTAACAAGGGCTTCATCACAGAACACAGCTGCTAAGTGAGCCATCCATTTAGAATTACTTTTGGATTAAGACACATCGGGTTTTAAATAATTCCAACTTTTGAATGAACTGTGATGGCATTTTGTTAATGAAGGCTAAAATCTTCAAGTTTTCCCTTTGTAATGTTTCTTGCCTGGTTAGAGTGTTCTAGCATATGGACCCTGCTGTGTTAATTTTGGATATGCAAAGCATGGAGGGTGCTGGGGTTTTTTCTTGCCAAAAAGAGAAATTCCATTTCTAAGCACAGAAAGGAAATACAATGTTCAAAGCTATTGCTTTGAATTGCATGGCAGCACTTAGTCTCACTCATGTTTATCACCATTTGCCACCCCACTGTAGCTGGGGCTGTGGAGGGGATTTTTCCTCCACTGGTGGGCTGCAGGGGAGGGGGTGCGCTGAGAGAAGCTGTTCTGCAGTGTTAAAACATCCAAACAGGAAGTAAGGCAGAAGGTGGGGATGCACGAAAGTGTAAACTGAAGGCAATGAAGTGCAGCCTGTCCCACTGCAGGCAGCAGCAGCAGTGGGTGGTGAGAGGCACCAGCAGTAAGATGCAGGAAGGTGCAATGGCCTTGAGAGGGATGCTGCCATCACCACAGCACGAGGCACTGTGCAGGACAGAGAGCTTATGAAAACACTTTGACTTGCCTGTGTTACACAGGTAACATGTTTTGGAAGTGTCACGTTGCCTTCAGGCTTTCAGGGCCTTTTGGACATATTCACAACCAGCTCCACTGTGTGCTTCTCTCAGCTGCTTTTCTTTCACACTTTCCTGTTGCTCAATTCGATACAGTGACAGGGATCTGTGCCACAGGAAAGTGTGGCCTGATTGTATTTTCTGTTTGCCCATCATATTAAAGTCCTCTGTGGTCTGGGCTTCTTTGGGTCAGGCAGACTCATGACACATCATGCCAAAAGCAGTGGAGGAGATGGGAGAGGCTCTTACACCTCGAGTGGCCCTGGAGACATACATGAATACAGACAGGGTCTATGTGGTTCTTTCAGACAGAGGGATGGGCAGGATGGATATTCAGTTCCCAACTTTATTAACTAGCTTTTATTAAGCCAGAAAGGCTTTTTAGCTTTGTAAATCTTTTTACTTTGGCCTGGCTGTTTGTGTATTAACTTGGAAGATTCAACAAATTCAGTCTGCTTGTAAGGCTTGAGTCACCATGCTGTCCTGGACCTTAATCTTTATTCCTGTAGCTGGTATATGAAGACCTTTCTGTTCTCCACAGGACCACAAGCATGGTTTTTAAGGCAGCACATTACTTCTTTTTCTTTCCTGCTCCTGCAGCTGTTTTGTAGAAGACAAGATGCTTTGCAGCAAGCCACAGAGAGGCATATTTTCTTCCAAGATGCGGCTTTAACCTGCACAATCCAAGCAACAAATGCCATGTTTTACATAATTGCGGGGAAGTGGATGTAACTAATGATCAATACCAAGAGTTGAACCATTTTCCCCATTTGCAAATTATTAATAAAAGGCCTGGGGTTTAATGATTTGTCCCTCATTCCAAACTAATAAATCAGGGAAGAAACTGTAAATTAGTCACAGTGGATTCACTGAGAAGGCATGGGTGCTGATGGCTGGAAACTTCACAGACAGGGTGAGGCAAGTCCAAGAGCCTTCAGGAGGATCAAGTGAACAGCTGTGGCAGCGTGCTGCCAGGAGCTGGCCACTGGGGAAATGCCAGCCAGATGAATTTTAAATCCTGCCTGCAAGGCTGTCTTCCCAGGGCAATGGTGTGGCCTCACCACATGTCCAGTGTCAGAGAACCTGCCAGTGCTTTCTGGTAGGGAGTAGAGCAGAGAACAATCCCTGCTCTCCCAGTACTTGCTTGGGGACTTAATTATTGTGTTACCGTCAGACTACATTTGCATGTGCCTTCAGACCCAATTACCCTGGATTTCCTTGCTGCATGGGGTTTGATATGCCCAGTATGTTGGGGAACACCTGTCCCAGAGCCTTCCCATGAGATCTGCACACTCTTAAAGAAGCAGTCTGATTTTCCCTGGAAAGCTCACAATCCACAAGAGTATCTAAAATGTGTTCCTCTGCCTTCTCTCATTTAAAATGAAAGCAGCACTTTAACATAAACACTAAAATGTCCATTTGGTTTATATTTGCTCTAAAAATGCCTTACAGACCACTACTTACAGGGGGCTCTGGTGGGAAGCCATCTTCTGCCTCACTATCCATCTTCAGCCTCTCTTCAGGACCATTCAAGCCAGATAGAAATACCTAGGAACACACAAATCTTTACGTATGTGACTTTTCATCAAAATGGTAGCTTTCCTCTTTGGGTATGCCTCCTCCTCACCATACAGTAGATTTAGGGTTCATGATAGTTGTCAGGTTTGGAAGCCCCCAAGAATTGTATTTAGGGCTTTGAGATATCTCACGTGGCATGAGGCAGCTCTGGGCTGCCTGCTGGTACCTTGTTGCTCAGCCTCAGCTGAGTGTGGGCATTTGGAACTGGTGGGGACCACAAGGGCTGTGTAGCAGAGCTGAGGCTTTCAGTGCAGGAACCTTCCTGATTGATAAGTATTGTCATTTCTCTGCAAGTTCCCTTTAAGTGTCTCTTTAGCATTCCCCTGGATTTTAAAAGGTTTTAAGGTTATTCACATGACCAAGATCAAGCTGCTGGTACCATGTCTTTGCTGAATACAGCTGTGCAGTCCTGCAGATAAATACCTGACTCCTCCAGCTGGATAGGTTATCCCTCCATGTCTAATCTGTCACAAAAGATTTGTGTTTGAAAGCAAAATAACAGTTTTCTTACTTTATTTTTTATTACTGTAAATCTGTCAAAGGGAAGCAGCTGGAGCAGACCTCTACATCCCGAGGGGAAAGAAGGAAAAATATTGTTTTGATGGAAAACTCAGCTAAATCACTTAAATTAAGAATTACTGACACTGTGGCTGCTGGAGGTGCAAATAGAACACCTAACTGCTTGAAGCAAGAGTCTGGGAAGTCAGAGAAATTGTGCAAAAAAGAAGCTGTGCATAACAGCCCCTCTTCTCTGGTGCTTGTTAACCTAAGGTTTTCCTCAGCAAAACACCATGGGGTATTGTATGCTGAGGAAATGGTCAATTTACTGTTGAACCATCGGGCTGGAGTCTGAAGAAGCAGTGGACAGGATATAACTGAGAAAGAAGTCAAGGATGAAGTTTCAGATTGTGTTATCCAATGCTTGTGTGTGTGGCCTCCAGCCAGGAAACCTCAGCCTTATATAGCATCACCTGTTTCAGTGGCGAGCAAGAACTGCCTCGCTTGTCCAAGGACACCAGGAAGGCTCTGGCCTCCAGTATGTCCATGCCAGGTTGCAGAGGTGTCCCAAACCATCTGACGTCACCTGTCTTTCCTGACCTACCAAGCTTCATTCAGAGATGAGCATGAAAGTGAAAGCACTGAACATCTCACAGCAATGTTCACACCAGAGGCTGAGCAAAGCCAGGACTGTGGTGTCTCTCCCCAGAGGTACAGGGAGGGACAGGCTTTGCGGCAGCTGGCTGGACAGGGAGGTGAGGAGGAGCTGGGTCCTAGGATGCTGGGTCCTAGGATGACTGAGCTGCTGAGCTTTTGTTCACACCAGCTTCCTTAAGGTACATGGGATCTCTGATTTCCCAGTGCTTCAACGGATATCCCCTGGGAACCCTCCTTGGAGCTGCTGCATGCAATGGCTGAAGCACTCCAGTGTGGAATCAGCATGGTTTTGCTTCTGGGTTACACTGAGCCAGACAAAAGGAAAACTGGGATCCTGGTAAATGACATTAGCCAGATGTTTTCAGAAATTATTCTCCCGCCCAGATGCTGAGAAAGGCAGGGGCAAAGGGGCGTCCCCAAGCCACATCTACACTGCGCAGGAGGGCAGGGTGGCTTTGGGACACAGTGGGGCACTGTTGCTGTTTCTGCTGCTGCCAGGCAAGGCAGCTACACCAGGGAGCATGAGAGGCCTTGCTACAGCGGCAGGAGCTGCCCCACAGAAATGGGAGACCTGCCTGAGCTTAGGTCTCCTCACTGTATCCCCAGCTATTGCAAAGGCTGGAGGGAGTTACTTCTTTTTCCCAAGCAATTTCTTTCTAGTAACAGATATTACATCAATTCAGGACCTTTACTCCTGTCAAGAACTGCTTTACTGCATAAGAAGGCTCCTGGAAGACCACCAAAGTGTTTCTAATGAAAGACATGAAAGTCTGGACAAATTGGTGAAGATGGTACAAAATGATGCTGCAATCCACTGCAGAAGGCTCTTTCCCTACTGAGCAAAGATCAGTGTCCTGAGCTATAAGGGGAAACCACTGCAGCACTTTCCATCAAAGTCACAAGTTAGAGTTAAACATTCACCTTCCCCATGTAATTAAATAAAGACATCAGCAAGGGCTTCAGCAGAGACAGCACCCTAACTTTAAAAACAAAAAGGTGGGTGCAAAATCCTTGTGTGTGAAATGGCAATATTGATTGCAGACTGGATGTGAGGGAGCACACAGGCAATATGACTGAACAAGTGTGTACATACCTCACTATTTATGATAATTAGAGTTTGAAGGTCAAAATGTGCCTTAGATGCAATTTGCTGCATTGATCTCAAAGCTCTTTAACACAAAGAATATTTCTACTTTACAGAAGCCTTTCCCTCCCTTCTGCATGTGCAGCCTGGTTGATAGTGAGAGCTCTGCACCTATATCCTGAGTGAACACAACCCACCCTTGAATGGCATCCCAAGCATGCCATCCATGTTGACCTAGGAAACGTGAGATTATTATAACCCCCTAAATGAGTTTGCAGTAATTACTCAAAGGCAATAAACTATTTTTTATGAACAGAACACAAGACATTAAACATTTCATTAATGACAGCTTCACATTTCTTTGAAGTCATTATGATTAGAGAGACATAATGTAATATTGTCCTGCATTATGAAATTGCTTAGACTTCAGTTTCTCCTTCACTGGTCACAAAATCAAATGTAGTATGTTTTTTTTTTTTTTCCCTTGTATAAATTCACCCTATCCGGTGTGGTGCCTCCAAGGTACACATTACATTTTTATTAGCTGGGCAGTGTGAGTCATGCTATTAATCGGTATCAGTAGCAATACATCACCAGATTGTCCTTTGCTGCACAGCCTATATTTAGAAAGGGAATGAGACTGCTGCTGGGTTATATAATGATGCAGCTATTTATAGATCTCCATTATACCTAGAGAGCACCATCCTGACATGTGAGCTGAGAGCAGCCAGGCTGACAGAGGTGTGATTATAGATTCATCATCTTCCCCACCTTTACCCCAGACACGTTTGCAATTCTGTTTACCTGCATTGTTTCTGTTTACTTCACTGTCAGAGACTGAAATATTATAGTTTTTGACTTAAACATTTTCTTGAAGGACTTTTAAAACTGTATTACAAAAGCTGCAGAGAAGACTACCACACCCTGAATGGACTGAGGCCTGACACTGCTCGCTGATGAAGATAAGATAAAGTAACAACTCAGGGCTGGGGACATTCACAAAGCACAGCCTTAACACCTCCAAGGTGGAGACCACAGCCCCAGGGCTATCAGCTGCCAGGCTTGCACAGACCCTCAAACCAAAGGGTGGAGGGAGGAGACGCTCTGGCTATCTTGGAAAAGCCTGTGGTGAGAGGAGCAGTGACTGCCCATCCTCCCCTGTGCAGAGGAGCCCAGCTGAGGGGTCCTCACCGGGGAGGGGAAGCTTATCCACAGCAGAAGGGGGTGACATGGCCCATCACAGGGGCCCCCCTCAAAGGGGTCCCCAGACCCTGCACCAGAGCACCAGAGATGGTGCAACAGACCCTCAGTGTTGCAAGGGACAGTGTCAAGCCGGCCCCTGCAAGGGAGACACGTGGGCGTTCCCACCTGGCCCACAGCGTGTATTAATCCACGGGATTCTGCACTCTTTGGCATGTGGCGGCGTGGCCACGGCAGCGATGGGGGACCCTCACCACCAGCAGACCAGATGGAGGGGAGCAACAAGATGTCATTGGGACCCTTGGATGGGTGACATGCTTCCACCTAACCCCTGTCACCTCTCCCTGTTCTCCCACCCCCCCCATGCACAGTTTTTTTCTTTCTTTCTTTCTTTCTTTCTTTTTCTTTCTTTCTTTCTTTCTTTCTTTCTTTCTTTCTTTCTTTCTTTCTTTCTTTCTTTCTTTCTTTCTTTCTTTCTTTCTTTCTTTCTTTCTTTCTTTCTTTCTTTCTTTCTTTCTTTCTTTCTTTCTTTCTTTTTCTTTTTCTTTTTCTCTTTCTTTCTTTCTTTCTTTCTTTCTTTCTTTCTTTCTTTCTTTCTTTCTTTCTTTCTTTCTTTCTTTCTTTCTTTCTTTCTTTCTTTCTTTCTTTCTTTCTTTCTTTCTTTCTTTCTTTCTTTCTTTCTTTCTTTCTTTCTTTCTTTCTTTCTTTCTTTCTTCCTTCCTTCCTTCCTTCCTTCCTTCCTTCCTTCCTTCCTTCCTTCCTTCCTTCCTTCCTTCCTTCCTTCCTTCCTTCCTTCCTTCCTTCCTTCCTTCCTTCCTTCCTTTCTTTCTTTTTCTTTCTTTCTTTCTTCCTTTCTTTCTTCCTTTCTTTCTTCCTTTCTTTTCTTTCTTTTCTTTCTTTTCTTTTTCTTTCTTTCTTTCTTCCTTTCTTTCTTTCTTTCTTTTCTTTCTGTTCTTTCTTTTCTTTCTTTTCTTTTTCTTTCTTTCTTTCTTTTTCTTTCTTTCTCTTTCTCTCTTTCTTTCTTTCTTTCTCTTTTCTCTTTGCCTCTTTTACTATTAAATAAAATACATCAATTTTTTGGCATCAACATCTAACCTCGTTTGGTTTTAATCTCGTTTCTGGGAATATTTACACCCTTCTAAGTTCTTTCCAGTTTATGCACAGAGACTTAGCTTGCTTTTCTGAGTTTAAACTGGATCATAACATTCACCTGCAGTAAAAATACATGTAAAATCTCTGTTCAGGCAAAAAAACCTCACAAAATTTTAGAACCTGTTATTACTTGTGGAAAGGTAAAACAGAGAGTCACAATACAAAAAAACCCCCCCAAATTTTCATTTACCTTCCTTTTTGATTGCACGAATGTAGTCAAATGGAGCTGCCTTAAAAATACGCCCATATTTCTAGTAGCACTGCACTAAAATTTTCAGATTCTGAGTTTTTTCCACTTTTTCTCTTTTCTTTTATACTGATTTCTAATGGCTATGAGTAGAAAAAGCAATGAAGAACATTACTTTTTATTGGGCCTGAACAAACATAAGGATGGGGGAGTTAAGCATTTGTGTTGCAGGTAGAAATGTGGTTTTTGCTGTATCTAGCATGTCTTACAAAAAACCACTGGTTCAGTCCTGCACAGCAGTTAGTTCACATGAAATATATTTTCAGACAAGTAGTTGCAAAGCAGAAATTAAAAATTTAAGGTGAGTTACTATTACAGCTGGAGAAGGGGGTCAGCGGCTCTGACCCAGGAAGAGGTGGCCGGTCCGGGGAGATGGTCCCGAAAGGAATCGCCTTCCCGAGATCTGGTGTCTTCCCTCAGCTGCTGGCAGGAGGGCCCACGCAGAAGATGTCAGCTCTTTAGTGATTATCAGCTTATGACTCCAGCTCAGCTCTGCAGGGCAGCCTCCAAGCCAGACCAGAGAGAGAGACGAGAGGCTCGTGTGGCTGGTTCCGCACGAAGGGAGCTTTATTGTGGGTCCCCTCCGGCGAAGGGGTGAGCCAGGGACGAGAACCCTCTCTCCCACAGGGGCCCATTGGGCTTGCTTTTATAGGGATACAGGAGATCAATAAAGGCCAATGGGTTACCGAGGATCTGGGATGGGTACAGACCAATGGGTTACGATGAAATCTGCATTGTGTCTCCTAAAGGATTGTGGGTTTGTCTTTTCTCGCCCTGACCAAAGAAGTGGTTGCCTTTCCAGGGAGTCCTGCTGGGCGATTGTGAAATCTCTTATCTCAGCAGAGATCCCTCCAGGGCAAGGGCTGGGCATACCCCACAAGTTACAAAGAAGGCTCAAAGCATGGTCTCCATGTTTGCACACCTGAGGTATTTCAGACCTTGGATGTTCATTTGTAAATTCTCTAGAACTGTAATTTTACTTGTAGAATAGTAAATAAACCAGATTCCTGCCCTGGTCTCTTGGTCCCCAGAGCACCCCAAACAGAAGGCTCAGCCCTGGCTGGAACTACTGAGGCAATTATCTCACTGCTGCATTTAGCTCACACCAAGGCCTGGTGTTGTCCCACAGTAGGCTCTGGCTGTGGGATAGCATAAGGCTTGGAGCTGGTAAAAAACTGGGAGGCGTGTCAGGTGCACCACAAAGTTGTGCTGACATCCAGAGGGACCTGAACAGGCAGGAGTAATGGGCTGTCAGGAACCTCATAAAGTTTAACCAGGGAAAGTGTCAAGTCCTGCCTCTGGGGAGGAACAACCCCAGGCACCAGCATGAGCCAGGGGCTGTCTTGTTCAGAAGCATCTTTGCAGAGAAGGATGAGAGGGTCCTGGTGGACACCAGCTTTGACAGGAGCCAGCAAAGTCCCTACCTGCAAAAAAGGCCAACAGTGCCCTGGGCTGCATTAGGAAAAGTGTCACCAGCAGGTCCAGAAAAGTGACTCAGCCCTGCTGAGACACACCTGGACTGATGGGGGTTGAACTTGACCACCTCTAGAAGTGTTCTCCCACCTCAGCCTGCCTGCAGGCCTGGGAAGGCTGCTCCTCAGCTGCAGAATCACTGCCTTGATCTTTAAGGTCCCTTCCAGCACTAGCCTTTCTATGACTCTATACCTGTTGAACAGGATGATGTCAGCATGGGACAGTGGGTGCCAGGCACTGCTTGCTGGAGGAATCCATTGGAGTCATCTGAGTGGATCTTCTGTGGATCCTTTATGCAGTGAACAGACAGGGTCAGGTATGTCAGAATGGATCTGTGGGACTTGGAGTGACAAGAGTAGAGTTACCAAAGGTAGTCTGGTTTTCAGCTGCTGTCAAATGCCTGCCTCCAAAAGGGATGCAACACATACTCTGGAGTTGTGCAGCTTCCTATCACAAAAGCAGCCAGGTGCTTGTCCTGCTGTGTAATAAATCACCAGTTAAAGCTCTCCACCAGGTTGTGGGAGATTTGGATCTGTCCCTTCCTCTGCTCCCAGGAATTTATAGCCTTGGGGCATGACTGAGAGCTGCTCAGAGTCCTGCTGGTTGAAGCCCAATTGCACACAAATACTCAGGAGAGACCAGTGACAAGCTGTTGCAGTGGCTAAAAGTAATCAGCTCCTACATGGAGAAGTCAAATGCATTTTCTTCCAGCTTCCTGATTTCCCGTGCTTTTGTTTCTCCCCAGCCCATGGAGGTTCATGCACCAGAGTGGAGCACAGGGAACCCCAGAACAGTAAGGCCAGGTGTCTTTGTGCTGTTGATTGTAGCTGTGCTGGGCAGGGTATAAAGGTGCTGCTTTTTAGCTGCTGTGAGCAGACTGGGTTACCTGATGCCAGGAGTGGGGACAAGGCAAGAAGTGAATATACCAAGGTCTTCATCTGGCAGTGAATGTGCTGATGTCTATAAGACAAGAATTTTTCTCTGTCTTCTTTTCTCTTTTTGATCTTTCCTTTCTTTTCTTATCCCGTCCTCTTCTCTCATCAGGGTGTTAAATGTGTCTCTTTCAACTATTCAGATACCCAATGTTCACAGAGCTGGCAAAAGTAGGATACCCTTGGAAGCTCTGTCAAAGCTGATTGAAACCAGGTACTGACTCAACAGTTTTCAGACAAATACAGTCACAGTGCAATCACATAAACATCAAGAAAACAGGATTAAAAATATTTCCTTGTAGTATCAAAATATTTTATGCAGCTATAGTACTAGTTACCTATACTATAGTACTATTGCCTTGTACCTATGCCTAGAGGTTGTTTTTGCTAGATTTGCAACAGTCCATGTCATCACATTGTCTCATCACATTGTGTCATCACAGGCCACAGTTTAGAGCAAGCACAATAGCTCCAGCTTACATCATCATGTGCTGTTTAAAGTGATTAAAATACTAACCACCAGGCATCAACCTCTTCATTGCAATTAAAAGCAGCTTGTTTCTGCAAATTGAGATAGGTAGTGATACAAAAACCTGATGAAATGGCGCACATTTCATTCCTGGCCAGGGTTGCATTTCTCTCAGGCCCCAGGATTTATTAAATTCCCTCATCCCTTTTAGCCTGTACATGCAATGCATGCATAAGCATCACAAGAGAATTACAATATAAAGGGGGCACTGTCAATCTGATGGCCATTAAAATATGGTCACTGACCAAATCCCTTAATATACTGAGTTACTGCTGTTGGCTTTAAATACACTTTGGAGAGGATTAACTGCAAAGCATGTTAAACCAAGGGCATCTCTCTCATCCTCAGCTGCCACAAATGGGATGTAAGTTTTGCATACAGAAGAAAGGAGAAGGATTTTGACAGCTGGAGATGCTTATCTTTCCATACCACAGGGAAGGCTGGACAAGATGCTGCCTGCCACCTTTCCAAGCTGACATTATCTACATAACAGCGAAGGTGCTGAATGTCAGTCTGTGATAACTGGGGAGCACCTGCTCCATATGCAGAGGAGCTTGCCACCACACAACAGCAGCAGATAATGTTGTTTGAAGTGGGGCAGGGGAGGCAAGGCACAAAGCATACATTCAGAATAGGCACCATCCTCACAAATTAATTTGAGGACTGTTTATTAAAACATGCAATAACATTGCAAATGCCTATGTTAGCTGGCAATCATAATCCATCATATTTAATTAATCCATTGATATTTAACTTACTCTGAACCTCTTGTTAATATATGGAGTTTGATTTATTGTGGCAGGTTGAACTGTAAATTGAATTGTAAAAAAAATATTCCCACAAACACAATAGGTCAAACTGCTGTGGAAAACAAGAACTGCTGCTGAAATGTAAGAGCTTTTTGATGTCCTGGAAGCAATTCAGGCCAACCTGTCCTGACTGGACATGGTATAAGCCCCAGCTGTTGAGCCACTGCAGAGGGGGTGGTGCCATTTTGTCAACACTTGATGCACCTTTGAGGTCCAGAATGTCTCTCTGTTTGGAGAAGAAGCTTTTCCAGATCCGACAGACAGGTTCTCAGAATATAATGATTCAAAACCTATAACACCCTCACAGGATATTATATTGGTGTAATATTACTCTGTGGACCCTGTTTATGTGTCGTGCTGTATCTCAACAGTTGTGTCCTCCTGTGGTGTAGGGCACCGCTCGTGCTTCTTGGTCAGTGAATCCCTTCACCAGCAAATATATGCCTTCTCTATCCTGGTGGTCTCTTCCAACAGGGATGCTTATGCAGCAAAAGTTCTCAGTTTTTCCTCCTCGCTGTGTAACTCAATGTGAGACTCCTGAGACCAGGGTTCAGCGAGGCCAAGTAAGGAGTAACCTCCAGAACTTATTTTTCTGCTGCAGCATAATGAAACTAGGGATACCAATGACACAGGGTAAGAGCAGGTAAGGGGGAACTGAGCTCTCTAGCCCTGTGATTTACTCAGTCAGTCACTTGAGTAGAAAAATAGTCAGAGGTTTCTCCCAGTTACCAGGACTGAGGATGCATTTTTGCAACCCACGACTAACTGTTCTCCCTTCTCTGCCAAATGAACAAACAAAACTCAATTTCCCCTCCCCCCACCAGGCCCCCAGTCCAGGATCAGAAACCAGATCCTTTCTCCCATGGGAGTGCTCACCACATTCATCTAGCGTAAGGACTTTTCTGTCCCAGGACCTTTCCATGCATGGCTGTGCACAGCAATTACTTTGAAGAGGAAAAGCACTTTAACCAGCCCCAGCAAGTATTTAAGGAGGCTGGACCTCATTCAGCTGTACACCTGCCTTCTGCAGAGGTAGGTATATTCCCAGCTCTATTCCCATGTGAATGGAGGCAGGTATACTCCAGAGGTAAGGAGGAATTCGGTTGTGTTACTACATTTAGAGTGCAATTCACCCAATCATTTATGTTGGAAAACACCTTTAAGGTCATTGAGTCCAACCATTAACCCAGCACTGCCAAGTCCACCACTAAGCCATGTCTATAAGCACTACATCCACACATTTTTTGATCATTTTCCACCATTTTCTTGGGCAGCCTGTTCCAGTGTTTGTCTACCATATCAGTGTAGAAATATTTCCTAATAATTTCAATACAACCATACTGTCAGTATAGTTAACTGACCCAGGAGAGCTATTGACCAGGCCAGATCTTGGTATCTGTTGTAGGTGAACCCCCTTGACCCTGCTGACTAGACTGAGTAGAGTCAAGGTTCATGTACTTAAATGCAGCAAATTATTATTAAATTATTCTGGTGTTACGTCCTGTGTCCCATCAGGAGGCTGAGGTTTTCCCTAACCTCCACATCACATCAGCCAGCCCTGTGAGGGTGTCTTGGCTACTACTTGGCTCAAGTGCCACCAGGATGTGATGCTGGAGAGCTGAACTGGAACCTGACTTCCCACTGCTTACAGTCAGGGTCTGGGCATGGTGTTCCCATCTTGACACTTCACAGACCATGCTTAGCTTTAGGTATCACACCCTAAAGCCAGCACGGTCTCATTGCCAGTGTTTCTCACTGGCAAACTCCTGGTAACTTCCCTCTCAGACTGTAGGTTTTTGCCTCCTGGTGTCCTCAGCTGGCAGACATAGCATCCAGACCCTAGAAGTCTCTGAACTCCAGGTTTTAGCTTTGGCTTGCAGATTTATGGAGTTACAGCAGCAAGAGGAAAAAGAACAAGCTTCAACTCCTCATGAGAACAGGGCCTGAGGTGTGGGGCAGGCAGGGATGAATGGGGCAGTGCACAAGGTGTGGCAGCGAGGTCTCATTCCTTTACTAAGCAGATCTCTTGGCAGACCTGCTTTTCCTTAATCACTGTTGAGTGTATTCTCAGTGTAATGTCTACAAATGATCCTTCAAATGTATAAACATTTTTTTTGTTAATAGACACATAGGTAGTAAAATAGTGATTGCTCATTCTTGCTTAAGTGCTGGCGGGAGCTTGAGTAGTTGGGAATAGCTGCTATAAAGGGTTCGAGGCCCGGATCCTTCAAGATTTTAAAATATTTCACCAGGTTTTTAACTAGTGTTAGTATGCTGTCTCTCCCTGCCCCTGATTAGTGGGCTTTGTATTTTGGGATCCTGCTATGCATAAAAGTTCTGCTTTACCTAAAGGAAAATAACACTGCCCTTTAGCAGATATATTGCTTTTCAAAGCAAATTGGTTTCACTATATTTGGAAGCCCATATGTGCTGAAAAAAGTCTTTTAACAGAGAAGAGTTACTCAAAGCCCATAAAATGAGCATACAGTAAATGTTCATTAGCTCAGACCAGCGAGCTCTTTCATTGAGCTGCAGGAGACATAATACAACTGTAGAACATTGTTTTCTCCTTTTCTTCACTTTTTGTTTATTACTATTCAAAGCAGGTGCTATCTAATGGTAGAAACAAGTTTTCTAGCTATATCCCTTCTGAGGTGTTTACAAAATTGATACAATGTAAATTAGGCAAATTCCGAGACTTCCCTCAGCTTTTTAGCTCTCTGTTTTTAAAGTCTCCTGTTACACTGCAGAGAGAGTTTGGAAGTAGCCTATCCTTGTGTGGCACTGGGTTTGGGGCACTCCTTGGGTCCCTATCTATGCCTCACATTTTGCTTTAACCTTAGGAGACCAAGGAGGGCCAAGGACAACTCTTGTTGTCCTTGAGCTTCAGAGAACTGCCAGAGAGCTGGACCCTGGTACCACTAAGGAGCTCTCAGATTCCTCATGGTGAAAGCATTTCCCAGAGCTGTAGCTGAGTGGGTGTCTGTTCTTAACACCTCAGGGATCAGAAGATAGGCAAGAGCTGAGTTATCCTGGGATGGGAGAGCTCCTGGAGAGCACTGCTTGAATTGTCACGCACCGTGCATCCCAGCCTGGGGAGAAGCTGCCCTCCTCTCAGATACAGAGGGAGATGGAGAGCCTTTTATTTTGGAGACAGAGAAATGAGGGAGTGTTACTTCACAATGAGGGAGTATTACTTCACAAGGGAGATTCCTTAATGATAAAATCTTTACAATGCAGATCAGAACTGCTGCTTTGCAGAGACAAGGAACTAGCTTGTGAGCCACACAGTATGATGGTAAGACAACATCCCACGTTCAGCCCCCATTTTCTCCTGCCTTCAGAAGCATTCTAGTTTTTCTGTACACTGATCATTGACTGAGAAAGTGGGACACAACACCTTCCTCCCCGGCTTCTAGGATAATTTATTGCTGATACCACAGAAAACTCAGCTTCTCCTGCCCTGCCCTTGCATGTCCCTATTCCTCTGAATTATTGCCTGAGGTGCTGAGACAAGCTCTCCTCCCTTGCAGTCCAAAAGGGACTTTCTTACCAGCAAGCTACAGCTGAAGCTGTGTGGCTTTCCTTTCTCATTTCATCTGGAGCTGTTTAGGGACAAATAAAGGTGAGCTGACATCTCTGAGTAGCTCCTGGGAGAAGGAAAGCTGAATAAGCTGCAGGGGAAAAGTGATATTTTGTCTTCACAGGACTTCAGTAGGCAGAGTAAATAAGAATACTGCCCTAGATGAATAAGTTAAACCTGGGATAGCTGGGGAGATTTAGCTGTCACAACCATCTGCCTCGCCTCTCTCCTGGAAGCTGCATCTCCAGCTGAATGATTCATGAACCACCTCAATTTACAGCTTGGCATAGTCATAGGAATTAAAATTAATGTGCACTGCCTTTGATACATTAAGCTGTAAGTGCAGCATTGCAGGGACAGAGACACATCCCAGTCAGGGTGTGCCTGATGTAAGCAGGAATACTTGGCTCTGCAAAGAGTGCAAGATGGTTCCTGAAAAGAAGAAACCCATCAGCCATCCATGCCAAATATGTGCCAATAACTTCACCACCCCGAAGCTATTTTCCTGTGCCCTCTCCAAATATGTTTCCTTGGAAAATAAAAAAGGGATACTGGGAAGTATTTTTAGATTATTTGATTCAAAACTTGTTTCCTCAGCAACACTTGTATATTTTTTGTTTCTTTCTGAAATGTTTTAAGATCCTGAATTACAATTGTCTCTAAATAGAACAGCTCTAACAGGCAGTTTTCACTAACTCAGTTTGCTTTGGTTTCACGCAAGGAACTGTCATGGCTTGTAATCACACTTACCAGGAGGAAGGAACAATTATATTCATCGCTTCAATGTCATCTAAGATGATCTTGGAATAAATTTTAGGCTTTTACTGGCATACAGATCCATACAGCAGAACCATGAATAGCATACATGAGCTGGATTAGGTGTATCTCTTCAAAATCCACACTGGGTTTGATCTGCCAGGTATGCCTTGGGAGGTCATCACCAAAGGAATGTAGTTTGTTCCCTTCCAATGTACCCAGTGAGTGAACTCAAAACTATAAAAGGCATCAGGAGGGCAGCCTGTGGGGTTTCCTGTGACTTGGAGATAAACCAGCAGTCTCTAACTACACAGAGCTGAAGAGAAAGGACAAAAGAGGACTTAGGAACTCTGAAAAAAACCCCAAAATAATAAAAGCTTTCTTTGACAAGTTATAAGGAGAAAACCAAACAAACATTTAAAAACAAAGTCTCTTAAGTGAATTGCATTTATATCCAGCTGGTGTTGTGAATGAGTCAAGGACAGATTCAAGTCCCTTCTCCCTGTTTTCTTTCCTTCTCCTCCTTCCCCCATTCCCTCCTCTCTCTGCTCCCCAGACACGCATGCTGTGCCCTCTGCAAGCCAAGTGTGAAATAGCTGCCTTCAGTCATGTGTGACCTGCATCAGCCCTCTGGGAGCGTGGAGGGGAGGGAGCTTTTCCTCTTGATTGTTGAATGCAAAGGGTCATAGGCAAGACCCACAAAGACAGCTATATTGCCTCATCTTCTGCGTGTGAGGCACACAAGTTCCCTCATACAACTACTGAAAATTACTCTACCAGGGCCTTTGAGTTGCATCTGTTCTGCTCTAGAGCCAGCTGCATAATGTTACAGTGATGGTAAATGCTTCAAGGCTGTGGGAGCTGGAGCAGAAAATCCTCTGGGGATCACTGATGGCCAGCACCTTGACCTCTGCAGCTCGTGTTCTCCCATAGCTTGCTCAGGAAAAAGTAGAAAAGAAGGAATCCACATCTCCCTGGTATAAAATAACAGTCTCTTTTTAGTGTCATCTGCATGTCTGAGCCACCTAAAACACACCATCTATTTAAATCTTTTGTATGTCTCTGGTGTACAATTGCTGTGATTGTGAGGACAGGGTTATTTCTTGCTTAGGAGTGATTTTTCTGAAAAAGAAAGTGGTGGTGGCTCTCCTCTTACCTACTGCTGCTCCATAGAATGTGAGCTTTGCTAATATAAGCCAAATCTTGCAGAGACCGGGAGCTGAAGCAGCCCAACATGGCACATATGAAACTGAAAAGTAAATGGAAATTGCAGCTTTGCTTTTATCAGCTTTCAGACAGCTGATTCTTTTTTGTCTTGGCTAGCAGAAGAACCACACCTCTTTTCTCCCACCATAGATCTGGAGGCTAAGAATAGACATGGCAAGTTCCTCTGATATGCTTTAGTCGTGTCTCTTGAGAAAAAAGGGGTAATCACTGGTCCATCAAGTTAAGAATCTGAGAGAAAGACAGCCTGGGAAGCACGAGGTGAGCATATTGATGAACTGCCTTGTTCAGCATTTGTTTAGGTGCCACCTGTTGCTGGAGAGGTTTTGCTTTTCTCTCCTGTGCTTGATTGCGTCAGCATGCGATGCTTTCCTTGCTACTTCCTTCCTCCTCCTCAACAAACAAACAAACAACTAAGTTTAAAGCCATGTTTATCAGGGAGCCAGGGTTGGATTAGCTTACAAAAATAAAATTTTCATGGTGTGCTGAAGACAGACACAGAAAACAGGGGAGCACTTCAACAACTGAGTTTATGCAGTGCTGTGAGCATTCAGTGTGTCCCTTTGACCTCAGCAATCAGCAGGAGCCTCCTGCAACAGAGATCAGAGACTATCATCTCTCTCTCTCTCTCTCTCTCTCTCTCTCTCTCTCTATATATATATATATATATATATATTCCATTCCATTCCGTTCCCCCCCAGCGCTGCTGACCTAGGGGTTACAGCTGGTTTAAATAAGAAGACTAGTTATGGTTCACCCAGCTGTGGAACACCTAGCTGATAGGTGTTCCCCAATTGAATGAAAAACGTGGGAAAATTTTTGTTGTTTAAAAAAATAGCTGATGTTAATTTTCCTAGGAATTATTGTGAACCTAAAGGGCAATTTCACAGCCATGCAGTTGACAGCAGGGCGTAAAGATCAGCTTGTGGCTCTTGGGAAATAGTAGTGGCTACTTTGTCTTCCTTTTCACCTGCTTAGTGGCAACCACATTTTTGAAGGATAATAATTGAAATTATAGCTCGACTTCACAAGAGCATGGTGAGAATGGTCAGTAGTTTGCTTTTCCATAGGAATGTTGCCTAGGAAACATCAGCCTGCAGCAGCTGTATGTTAGCAAAGACAGATTAACTTTGTCTGTGAGGAGGCATGTCAAGAAAATGCTTCTAAAAGGAAGGGGGTGCAGGGAGACAAAGCCCATCCTGTAGCCTGTCCTTGCTCTCCTGCAGTTAAGGCATATCACTAACAGCTAGAGCTGCCAAAGGACCATGGGATGTTCCTGGCACTCACTGGTACACTAATTGCTAAATTAAGGTGACCCACGCCTCTCCTTGGTGCAGTTCTAGAGGCACATGACACACATAGAGTATAACTGAGATGGATCTGCCTGTGCCTTGGTGGGGCAACAATCACTGGGAATCTGAGGATGGTGCTGACCCTCCTCCAAAACACCTGGACAGATACAGAAGTAATCCTTGAAACACTTTTCTGAGGCAGAGAAATGGCATCATTAAAGAATGAGAGGTGACAGATAGTAATGAAGATCCAGTCAATACTGAGACGGCAAAGGGACAAGAAAATAAAAGCTTTAAGAGGAACAGGGCAGCTCTCAGGAGAGAGGGAAGAAAACCTCACTCTTCCAAAGGTATAAGAACTGTAATTCAAAGCATACAGAAAACAAAGCACAGCAGTTTGGAAATGTTGAAGTTGAGGTGATATTGTCAATAGAGGAGGAGATAAGCCACCTTTTGTTCTTTCACAAAAGCTGTCAGAAAGCTACCAGGTGAATCAGGAAATAATTTTCAATATGAGAAAACTTGGAAAAAAAAGGTTTTGTACAAAAACCTAGGGAAAACTGGAACTAGTGAATGAAGGACTTCAATATGGGCTGAAAAATAACTAGATGTCAAAGCTAGCTGAAATCTAGCGGCATGCATAATGCCAGACACAGTATTGATTTCCTTGGAAGACAGGGTCAAGGGCAGGTGACTCCTATAACTTCAGAATAAATACTCTTTCCAATCCAGCACTGCAATCACTGTTAACATCTCTGCATTTCCTGTTAGTGTGAATACAATAATTCTATAAAGCCCATTTCTCTTCACTGCTCAGAAGCACCCTTTTTGCTTCCCTTGTTCATGTTTTTTGTGGGTGTAATAGTTGTACATACATGTAGTAGAGAATGAAAGATTGAGGTGCTGTTTAGAAAAATGGAGGTTCAGAAGTGAAGTTTTTAAAACCCAAGACCTGTTTTTTTGTTCAATCCTTTGCTATAAATCCCAAAGACCTGGGCATCTTCTAGCACTTCTAGAACTATGTCTGTATTCTGCAGCCATACCAAATAGTCTCTGCTGGTTGACACTTTGACTGGAATTCTGCTTTGTGGCTTGCCACGGAACACATTGTCAAGCAGCTAACAACAGAAGGATTCCCAAAACCTCATAGAAATTTAAAAATAGAGACAGAAGAGAGTATCTACTGTCTGTCTTTTCTTCTGGCAGGATTTCATGATCAATTTGTCTAACTTATGCTTTACAGTCCTCCAGTGGTGGAACAGCTGGCTGTCCTTTTCATCAGGAAAGATTACTCTATGTTTACCCTAAATTTCCCTTGCTGCTGTTTAAGCTCACTGCTGTTTTTCGTAGCCCTGTTGGGGGGCGTGGGGGGGGGAATTACTCTAGGTTTTGATTCTATATCTTGATCACATAGCCAAAAATAATTATCAACTCTTTTTTCAAGCTTTTTTTGTGAAAAAAAAATAAACTCAAACATCTCACATACAGCATCCACATCCAGTGCTCAGTAGATTCCCCCAAGAGATCCCACAGGTTTCTTGATGTATGCTGGATATCAGCAAAAAATAGAATATGGGGATTTTTCACCCAGCTACATGGGTTTATTTATCTATTTTCTTCTGAGTCTGATCCTGTTTTTTCCCTGCAGGAGGGCAAAGATCTTTGATTGCAGCTGGTAAACACTGAACGTGTTCTAGCCCAAGGCACACAGTGTTGGGGTTATGCTCCTTGGGAGCTGTGAACTGGTATCAGAGACAAAACCCAGCCAGAGCTTTCTCTGCACTAAGCAAGGTGCTCTCCCCAGGTCACTGATTGCATCTGTCAATCCCTATCATTCACCTTGAATCCTAATGCAAGTGACAGTACGATGTTATGAATGTCCTACAATTGCTCCTATTAGCCCAGGATTCTTGACCTCCTGGACTTCAGGAGATGCTTGGATTTTGAAAACAAAATATTTTTGTCATCATTATAATTTCACACTGTGGTCCTGGTTGTGTTAGGCAGTCAGCAATGATCTTCAGGTCATGGACTGACTTAGCAATGAGTGCAGCAGATGCTCTGAGAAGGTGAAGTCTCTAGAGGAGATTTTTGAAACTGATTCTACTACCTTCCTACTTGAACAACTCGCACCTGAGCTCACCATGGGAAGAAGGGATCCATCAGAACCTGTTAAGGCTCCAATAAAGATGGAACCTGCAATAGGAATAGTTCATGTTATCCATACTGGCACATATGGCCCCTTGTGGGGAAGTTCCTTTCACTCCAGACTGAGTCTTTGCAATAAAGACCTGGTTGAGTATGTTTATTTCTGGATTATCTGGAAGGTCCTGAAAATCCCAGGAACAAATGGACTCTATGTACGTGGACAATGAGTACAGTTGTGTCACGGGCATTAGTGGAGAGTCCTTTGTGCTTGCAAAGGTTATTAAACTTTCAGCAGTTCCTAACCAAATACAGCAACAGTTGGAATCCCCTTTCTAGGGAAGGGGTTAAAAAATTATTCCTCAAACAGTTCCATGCAGATTCTCTGCTGATACAAACTGGTACAGAGCCACTCCAGCAACTGTACTACTGAGAGTGGTAATGAGGTTTCTCTTCTGTTTCATTCTGTAACTTTACACGAGGTGTCACAGCACCTGATGGAAGAACAAGCTTTTATCAGGCCATGTCTCTTTCCTGCAATATCTCTGACAGGCTAAGGCTGTCTGTAGCGTTTTGTGCAGCTCCTTTTGGAAGGATGTTTTTCACCTGGCTCTGCCAACAGCAAAAGTTTCTCCTGTTACTCCAGGTGTTGCCTGGCACCTAGTGATGTTTCTAGTCACACAAATTGGCACACCCAGTTTAACCTGTCATTACTGCCACTTTACAGGTACTTCATGGGTACCCCATTTGTTTACCTTCTATGTAAAAAAAAAACATCATTCAAAATATCATTCATGTACTCATTTTCCCAACACATGCAGGGTATACAGATCAGCTGAAAAATCATCTCCTGACACCAGCTTGTTATTTTTTTCCCAAAAAAGAGTTACTTTTTACATGGCACATAGACATGTCTAGTACAAACCTCTGGAACAGGGAATAAGGAACTTTTCCCTTGTTACAGACCAAAAAGACCTCGTATAGGCTGCAGACTAACACATACTTCAGTGAAGTGAGAATGGACATGCTGAGTAAGAACAAAAGGCCATTCAGCTCTTTTTGAATGTACCCAAGAAAAGATTATATGACATGAGAAACACACTGTGAGGATTTTACATGATTTATTTTCTCAGCTCTCAGCAACCCCTGGTTTAGGGAAAATAGTAAGAAATTGCAAAGGTTCAGAAGACAGTAATAAGGAGGGGTGGACTGGAGGAGGGCACACAAACCAAAAGGAACATGGTGCAGGACATTTGTAGTGAAGACTTAGGCTTTGAGAAGATGGGTTTTCACACTTGTAATAGACATAAAATCAAAATTCTGAATAAAACATGGGATGTGTTAGCAACTGAAGGGCACATCTCTTTGACAATTACTGTCTCTCTAGCTGGCTGCTACAGACCTGACAAGGGACATGAACTGTGGATTACAGATAGAAAAATTTCTTGAAGAGGGGCTGAGCTTTGTTGGATTTAGTGCATAAAAACAGAGGTAGTGAGCAGAGTGTCTGTCATCCTGTGAAGGACAGGGGGAGAAAGAGAAAGGAGAAAACTGGGGTTAGCAATTGGCATGAATCAGCATGGCTCTACTGGCTCTGACAATGCTCTGATGGAGCTCTCCTGAGTCATCCATGTATGTAAGAAGCAGTGTTAGTGACTGAGGCTGTATAAAGAGAGAAAATAACTTTATACTGATAATTATACAGACTGGTAGTTATAACTCATTTTCTGACAAGGAAGGAGATCCATGCATCTGTCAATTTTTCAGATGTGTTACATCAACTATGTATGAGGTCTGACTTTAGGATATGGAGGATACTGGCTTGAGTGGAGCTCTGCCAAGAGTATTAAATGGCAAACAAGCAGAAGCAGTTTTAAATTGAGGCTGGAGATTTTGTTCAGAATCGACTGAATGATCCAAGCTGCTTTCCTGCAGTAGAAATCCTGACTGGCTTGCTTCTGAAATTCCCAGTACTTAGTGACCTGTGGATGTTGAGATATATAAAAACTGAAAATGATGGGGCAGTTTATCATCTGAATTTGCCTCAATGCAAGAGAAAAGCTCAAACCAGAGTGAAAATCATTCATCCACAGGAGTGTGTGTTGAATTAACTTTTTAAAATTCTGTTTTTAATAGACAATGCTGCCATTTATTGATTAGAAGGGAGCATATCACCCTATTACTCCTTGACATCCCGTAACTCCAGGACACTCAACTGTTTCTGCATTAACAAGAATGTATTGAAGAAATATTCAAAACCAAGACTTTTTGGATGATTTCCCAAAAAACTCCAAATAAAATCCTAATGTTCTTCAAGTTATCATAAGCATTGATTTCTCCTTAATTTTCAACAGACATATTATGACAATAAAACATTTTAACTTTACTTGTTCAATAGCAATATTCTTATAGAGAACTCTCTAATTAGCTTGTGTGTTTTTCATTTTCTGCTTAATGGTGACAAATGATATTTAATTCACGCCAAAATTAACAACATTGCAGAATTATGCTGAAGAAACCATTGTTTTTCATTTGAGCTTCACTATTTTCTTCTCAATAAGATGAAATGTATTTCTGTCTGACATACTGGGTCCTATCACAAGTAAAGTCACATGCATTGAGTTTCAGGAAGGAAAATGCTAACAGTTTTAATGTTCCCATACTCAATTTGACAGGGGAAAATAACTGAATTTTTATGGGAAAAGGTTGGATTTAGAGTAAATCATTGTTTCTGAGTGATGATAAAGGAAAGACTGATGTGATTATCATACTTGATAGTGTTTAGGGAAAATAACGATGCATCTGTCACTTTGATGGATTCCCATTTTAGCCAAAGCTGGCAATACAGAATCCTGGGGATACTATTGCAATTTTTATTTTCCAAAACTTCTTTCTCAGTAAACAATTCTTCCTCGTGAGAACAATATATCAAAATTAATCAGGCATGTGTGGGAGAACATGTGTGCTTTTATGTGTGTATGAAAGAGCAGTTTTGAATTAAAAAAAAAAAGGCAAATTACTGATGTACTATGAATCCATTAAAAAGAAATTTTAGGCCCTTTGCCTGCAAGTTGGCTAAAAATAACTGAACAGACAGCCTTGAGAAGCACCTTGAAGCCAAAGTTTTCTGTGTCCCATGGAGGGAACCATGTTCTACTCTGCTCTGGTATGGCAGACCAAAAAGCAATTGAATTCAGCAACCACCACGGTCACTCTAGACTCTTCCTATTGATTTAAAATTTGATTTATTTTCTTCTTTCCCTTCAGATTAAAGTAGGCTGTGGGTTATGGAAGGTGAAGGTATTAGAATTTTTGAGAAGTTAAAGGGGTTTTGGCAAAAATAAGATTTGCAGAAGAATAAAACAGCTGAAGATTTTCAGACAAGCAAATCATTGTATGTTTTGATTAAAACTGCTCTCAGTGAAATCATTAACATTGGTAATTAAATTGTCACTTTTAGATTTCATGATTCATAGTTGAAGGAGATGAATGGGAAAAGTCACACCTCTCCAGTCTTTTGCTGCAGGCTTTCAAGATTTCCTTCATAACCACAGAAGTTAGTAGCTACTTCCACAATCAGCAGCAGTAATACAGTCTGGGTTCCTTAGCTCTGCATTTGCGGTCAAATGCTCTAACACTGAATAGGGCTTGAGAGTCTTTGCATGTTTGGGGCACTGGAGCAAAAAGGAGCCAAGCACACCTGTCTAGCTTGGCTCCTCTGCTACCTGGGCAGTGGGCAGAGCATGCTGAAACCTGTTCATCCACGGGGTCATTTAGGGCTTCTCTCTAAGCCAGCCACTGATTTTCAGGAAATTCATAAAAACACATATTTCTTTTTTTATGGTTGTCCTTATGTTAAATTTGGATACTGTCCCAAGTCTAAAATTTATTAGAATCAAGTAAATAGATATTTAATATACTTAGATGTACAAGAAACTGTGTTCTCAGCAAGCAGGGTTGATAACAGACTATCTCTTCAGGTGGGATCAATACCTGCACACACCATTTTCTTCCCACTGAGAGTTAGGGCTTTATCTGTTCCCTGCCAAAGGTTTGGACACTGCATGATAAACTCATCACTGCCACACAGAGGCAGCCCTGCCTTGGGGACACTGGAGTGCATGCCAGCTTTCAATATCACCTTTCTTGGTGCTTTTTCAAGTCTTGTTTGGTATTCAGGGTTGTAGAACTCCTTCTCCCTTGGTGCACCTGCTGCTTAGTGCCTGTGTCTTATTATTTCAGTTTGCCACTAACCTTTTGTTTCCCCTCCTCCCCTTTTTCTATAAAACCTATGGAAAAAATCAGATAATTGGGAAAGTACAGACTACTGTGCTGACTCATACCCATCAATAGTTCTCTTAACAAACTTGTAAATGGAGGATGAGTATTACTGCTGATGGTCCACAAGGAACAAAATAATTCTGCTTGATATTCAGATCCACAGCTAAGCAGAAGTGGCAGTGGGGACAAACCAAGATACTTCCATTTGCAAATTGACTCAACTAATGCAGAGTACTTATAAAGAAAGAAGACCATTTTAAAGCTTCTTCTTAGGCACTATCAGAATTTAAGCAAAAAATCTGCATACAACTCACTGCAAAATGCTCTCACGAGCTAAAAGGGTCACTGTGAAGATCCATTACTTGAGCTTTCTCCACCTATTCACTCTATGAAGAGGAGGTGAAAATGACCTCTTGCCTTCTACATGGGAAGTGAAATTTACTCACTTTTAGATATGCGTTCCCAAAGGAGGAATGAAGTAATGTGATATTCAGAGCAGCAACATTTAACATTTCAGCCTCGTTGAATTCACAGCTGCTGCACTCGGTGTCTGTTCTTACACACACCAGGCAAGAGGGCTGGGTGACGCTGTGCATGTTCACAGCAGCTGCCAGGCTGGGGGAAAATCTGCCTTTCCTGCTTGGCAAAAAAGACTGAAGAACAAAGTTTCCTATGTTTTTCCCCTCAGGCCTAGGTTTAGATGCATCTCAGGTCAACCCTCTGGGAGGATGAATATTTGTATCTTCATTCTTAAGAGTTTTCCCTTTTTGAAGGCTGAGGTGGTGGAAGTCCTTTCCCGCAGTGGCTGGAGACCACCCTGAGCAGCACTGGCTTGCTCATTGTTCAGACCCACTGCCAGCTGAACATCCCTCCTGGGTGGGAGAAGTGGAGGAAGCAAAAAGAGAACATAACTCTGCGGTCAGTATTTAATGCCTGCCATTAGTGCCTTCTCAGAGCAGTGAGGACTTTTTCTCTCACAGGGAGGTTCCATCAGGCATGCCAGCTTTGTGTGTGGATACAAGGTCAGGTTATGCCAGGGACCAGCCCAGTGTTTCTAGGACTTAACTAGCTGTGTACTTGCTATGTAATTTAGGATTAGAGGGGAATTTCTTGAGTGGCAAAATGTCAAATATAGAAACTTAAAAGTTCCAGAAAAGGTTGTTGTTTATTAACTCTGTTACTGTTAAATATATTGACTCTGTCTGTCTTTTATTGTTTACTAACTATTCCACAAGGTGAATTAAAACCACAGAAGAGTCCCATAATCATATGTTTTCAGATGGCTTTAGATATCATGTGGATAATTACATTATTCCTATTAACTTAAAGGAAATGTAAAAATGAGAAGCTCATCTTCACACATGAGACTATTAATTAGGTCAGATATAATCTATTGCTTAATGAGATCCTTTAGACTTTGAACATAGCTTCTGTTTAATTCAGAGATTTATACACTCACTGTAGTGTACTAAACACAGGTGATTACTGGGATCATATAGGACTAGAAGTGGCCCTGTAAGACAATCAATTTCAGCACACAGTCTGGATTGCACCACATCATTATCACTGCCCCATAAAAAATGGAACCCAAGCTTTGAAGAGTGTCATGAGAAGGCCTGGGTTTATGAATGACAGGGTTGATCAGACTGTGATTGGTTGCAATCTGGATCAGTGCTATTTGTTAAATAGGGAATCTTTTAAAGGGAAATCAAGGGACAGAAGTTTGAAACTTATGTTCTTTTCTTCCTTGGGGTTTTTATCTAGCATTTTTTATCATGATTGTGGACTATATAAAGCAATAATTCATTATGGACCTGATCCAAAGATCATTTAAAGTCAGTGAAGGCAATCCCATGTAATTCAGAAACTGCCATTCACTGCAAAGGGCTCTGGATCAGTTCCAGCAACTACAAAGTCTGTTCAGGAAAAGCTCATGCCCAGACTGTATAGTAGCTCTGTATCAGCATGACCAGCAAATTAATACTGGAAATTTCGTGGGTTTTTCTCTGCTTTGATGAAGGCTTCCATGTAAATTTTCCCATCTGCACTTCATTAGGTATGTTAAGATGAGCAGCTGAGATCCCCAGGGTTGACTAGCATATCATAATAACCACAACCAGTGGTCTGCTAAGCACTAAAAGGAGTCAATCCTTTACCCCTTTCAGACTGCACCTGGAAAGCTTGCATGGCTATAGAAATTTTTTTTTCCCATTAAATAAGCCCCATACATTCATAAACACCATTAAAAAGGTGCTACTGCGGATGTTTTCAAGATACAAGTTAATGTATCCTTAAGGTTAAGAGATCCTTAAGGTCCTCCACAGGAATTCAAGACAAACAGCCAAAAAAAAAAAAGGTCAGTTCTTCTTTGTGTCATTTTACTGGGAAGAAAATCAAATGGTATAACCAATAAATATTTAAACCAGTTGAACTGTCCAACAAGTGAAAACAAAAAAGCTAGGCTAGGCTGAAATTAAGCCCTCAATTTTTTCACCACTATATTGCACACTAGCCTTTGTTAAACTGCCTTTTTGATATTTCTTCATCTTTTATTCTTCATCACCTTCTCTACTGTGTTTCCCTTCATCTGCTCATCATGCCTAATTCATCATTGGCTCCATGTGCATTCATCCAGCAAGAGGTCAAGCCCTCAGTCTGCTCCTTGGGACAGAAAGGTTTATCATTCTTTGGATAGGAGGTACATGCACACATGCTTTCTCCAAAAAAAAGAATAAATAGACAACTGAACCTTTAAAAGAGTGAAGCATTTTAGAGGACAACTATTGACTATTTTAGGCTTTAAATAAAAAAACTATATGATAAACCTGAAATTTACTTTAAAGACATCTTAATACTATTTTGAGGGGTTTCTCCTTTAATTTTAGTGTATCTAAACAGAATTCACAATGATCCTTGATAGAAGAGATTGTCATCCCCTATGTGGTTATCCACCAGCCTGCCCAGTAAAGACCAGAAAAACCATTTAAATATCATTCTAAGAGACCAGTTGGTTTCAGAGGAGAAAGGAACTGAGCTGAATAGTAAGCTGCAAGAACCAAATTATGGTCAAGCAGTGGAAGAGAGCTCTGTGGAGCAAATGTTGTTTTTTATCCATCTGTGTATGTTCAATGACGAGCTGTGTGGTAGAAACGATATGTCTTCCTCTCTTTAGTTTGTTCTTCATAAGATAGTCTGTAGTTTTGCATGTCTTCATGTGTTTTTGCAACATAAAGTTTAAAAAATTTTTGGGGTGTATTATAGAACTGCAGGGGTAGTTTTATATAATACTGCTCAGCACTGTAAATTTGACTGCAGACCTAACATTTTGGACCTGTTCCTACTTCAGTGCTAAAGGAGATTGAAGTACTTAAGAATTTTATATATAAATATTAGGCTTAGAAATCTCTGCCCTTAGAAGGACTTCTTCAGTGCTGGGGGAGGCTGTTTATTTCCTTCTTTGTATATAGAGCCATGGATTTCCCCCAAAGACCTGGTGCCAGCTCTAGATAGTTCATTTCTTGCACAAAACTCAGCAGCAAAGAGGATATGGGTAGTTAGAGATCTCACCCGAGAAAATGGATTTTTTTTGTCTCCTCTATGTAATATACAGCATTCAGTCTTAACTCCAGTCAAATTAGTGGAATATGGGTCTGGGTATCCCACATCCCAGCGTTATTTGGTCTCTCACCATAAACCATGGGAACACCTGACTGGCCTGTATTTCCAGTAGGGTCCAGTGTTGCAGATGCTCAAATACAACTATCATTAAAGAAAGCCTCATTTATAGTCCATGTCCTGGGATGTGGCTTGTTTCATGTACAGCAAATAGGAGACACTGGTGGGAATGTCCCTACCTGAGTCCAAGGGATGGCTGAGTAGGACCAAATTCTGTAAGTTTGGACTTCTCTAAATTTTCAGTTTGGCAGCCAAATACATTTTTAGATGTTTTCTAGGGCAATTAGCCCTTGCTTTGTCCACAGTTCAGCACTACTTAATATGTCAAGAAAGAATAAACTGAAGCTAATCAGTAATGTTGGAGACCAAAACACACAGCAGGTAAACAGAAATTTGGGAGGACCACACTGGAGGGACAGTTTAGGTACTGAGACATTTTATCCAGTGTCTAGGGACCAGATCTACAAATACCCATTTTTACAGGCCTCTAATATTTCCAGCGAATCATATTTTCTGTGCTTGCATGACTGGACAGTGTAGCTCAGACACAGAAGGGGATGGACATCTTCCTGAATTGCTGGAACCCCTGTAAATGATTTATGTCAGGGAAATGGGGAGTCCCAGAAAGCTTGTGGGATCCCCATCCCTGGGAGTGTTCAAGACCAGGCTGGCTAGGGTTCTGAGTGACCTGGTTGAGTGAAAGGTTCCTGCCCATGGCTGGGGGTTTGGAACAAGTTGGTCTTAGAATCTCTTTCAACCCAAACTGTTCTATGATTCCATTAATTGTATGTGCTCACCAGATCTGCTACAGGGCAATAGGCAGTCATCACTGGATCCTGCCCAAGCAGTAAATCCAGTCTTCTGAAACTGTCAGACTGAACTACAGATGTGCATGAAGGAATCCATGATGTCCAGTCAGAGTTATTGTAGGGTGGTTCTGCTTGGGCTGCTGTATGTCCACAAATTTAAAAAAAAAAAAAAATTTAAAAATTATGCATGTGGACAAAATCTGTGTTAGAGCCTGGGTACATCTCACATAATATTGTGTCACTCCACAGGAATTCAGGAGTCCTGAATGTACTTATGCATCAGCAGAAGTCTCACAAAGTGTTCCTATTAACTAAAATTACTTTTTCTGTTATCTGACATGAAAGGAGAGACTTCCTCCAAATTATCTTCACTTTTGATAAAACACCTTGCAGCTTTCAGAAAGGTGCAGAATAATAGAAAATTCACAGCCTGTTCAAAATCTGAGACCATTAACTGAGACTGATTTCCCAGAATAGCTGAGAGAGTGATCACTCCTCCTGGATATTCATGCACAAGAAAACTCTTGTGGAGAAAAAGATTGTCAAATCACTGAAGAAGGACTGGATAAGGGCAGATTAAATTTGAACTTTGCACCTACAACTTTGAAACAATAGCCATATAGGTCCTGAATCCAGGAGGCAAGTTGAGTTATTTCTCAGGGATGCAGTTTAATTTTTTTTTTTTTTTTTTAGCTAAGTGTCACTGACTAATGAAAATATATTGGCACAATCCTCTCAGGTTATTGTTCCATGTGGCTGTACTTCTTAGCTGGGAATTTGCAAGCAGGTCATGACTGCAAGCAATATGAATGCACTCAGCTATTCAAATATTCAAAATATATCATGCTGTATTTATTGGAAGCAAAGTCTGACAAGATTATGTGTATACTAGGAACTGATAATGAAACATGGCATTGCATTGGCACTGGCTGTGTCAGCAACAGAGAAATTACAAACCTTAAATATTTATATAGTAAAATGAAATGCAGCTATTAATGCTTCCAAGAAGCATGCACTGCAGTGCTATAGATAGACATGAAAAACAGAGTTTTGGAATATCTCTAACAGGTCACTTTATAATTTTTGCAGAATAGTTCCTTGTCTGTGGAAACATGGTCTTAAAGAAATTATAAAAAGAGTTGCAAAGAACCAGAACAAGGTCTGAACACGAAAAATGGATGTTCCTAAGGGCTTAAATACACAATGGAAAATGAATGTCGTAAGTAATCCATTTTTCTGGATTGCTGATTTATTCATGTTGATTTAAAAACAGTAAGTACACATATTTCTTTAAAATGCTTTGGAAGCCAATGATATTTATGCTCCTTCAAGAGAGCATATACTTATTTTCTTTTCATTAATTATATTCTTTGAAAAACTACCACTTTGATGTTTATTATTTTTGGTGTGAGAAGATGAGAAATAAACAAAACAGCCCTTAAACACGGTTAGTGGTGCTTAATCTCAGTTGTTTTTTTATGCTGGAAGAAATCCTGAAGTCCTGTGTAGAGCATGAAAAAGGAACCCTGTGAGGACTTAGGATCTGGGCCTGTTACACCATTTCCTTCAGCAGACTGATGGAGCAAAGTTTCCTGTTGCAGTTCCAACTTCATCAACTATAAACCGAAGGACTACAGTAGGGCTGGGATTTTTCTTTACTTATTCCCAAAATGGGGTGAAAACATGGTGATTTCTGCCCAGTGATAAGAAAAACCTGCTTTACTGCAACACCAAAGTTAGTAATTTAAAGTCCTGGGAAGCTATGCATATTGATTTGGATTGTCTTCAGTTGTCAAAGCTGCTGGTGTAAAATTACAGTATTTTTTTTGAGACAAGAAGGACTAAGGATATGGTGTGGAGCACTGTGCTTCAGTTTCTGTTTTCTGCATTTCTCTTTTGGTTGCTTGCTGTTGTGTAGTGTAAGCTCACTTGAACCAACTGAAAAGGTGAACTGGGAAAAAATCTCCTCCCAGCAGTGTAAATCAGACCAATTGCCACCGGGAGCTGCCTTCCTTTTCTCTTGCCCTGCACAGGCTGGGCCCAGGAGAACATCCAGCTGAGACCTAACCCAGCAAAATGAAGCAGTGCTCAGTCTGAAGCCAGAAGAGATCCCTGAACATCTTACCACCTCACCACATGAACTTCAGCATTAGCTCAGACAAGGATGGAGCTGAGTACTGGGATACTCTCAGGTTACATCATCTTAAATTGCTGGGGAAGCAAAAACTTGGTGTTCATACAGTTATGACAGAGCCTTTAGTGATTGTAGCCTCCTTAGCTCAGCTTCAGCAGAAGCATCCATGTGGTAACCAGGATGAATTTCGGAATCTAAGCATTTGATATGAATGATGTATTCAAAATGCTATTTTTTCCCCTCTAACTGTATATCTTGACTCTGAAAAATCATTGACAAAAGAAGAGGATGCATTGTGCAAGCGTTTTTTATCACTTGTCATGAATTTGACAAAATGTATCTTGTGTATTGTGTTTCATCACCACAGACATCAGACTCTTTCTGAAGGCTATGGAAGAACAAATCCTGCAAGCTGCAAACAGGCAACGCACCCACACTTGTGCGACACGGTCCTGAGGCTGTCCAGCCACTGGGACTCTGTGTTGGCAGAAGGGGGGACATGGTTTGGTCTCACGGTTTTAAGAAAAGCCTGTTCTATGCTTAAAACCACAGTCATGGTTTTGGAGCTCTGACCTACTAGAAAAATGTATTGATATCCCACTGTCTGTGTCACATGCCACCAAACAGCTGCTGGGACCTCTGTATATGCAGTGATCCTCAGGTCTTCAAAGTTTTAGGCAGGCCAAGAAGCTTATTTAAAAGTAGAAGGACTTATATTGAGCTCCATAACCTCTGAGCAGAATTTAGTCTATCATTAAATGCCTGTCTTTTCTTCCAACTATAAGCTTCAAGGCTTGAAAAAAAAATATAAACTTTTTTCCTTATACAGGCACAGAAATGCTATTGCTAAACTTAGTGCCTGTGGCATCACATACAAAGAAACAGGAGCTCAGGTTAATAGAGCTGTATAGTGCCTAAATTGCGTATTTTGCTTCTTATCTTGCAAATAATGTGGCAGCCTGCTTTGGTTTATCTTGGTGGATAATGACCATTTACAATTCTGTGTGGATGTTCCTTAGAAAGTGAAATAGTCATTCTGCATTTCCTCCTCAAAGTTGCTGTTCAGCAAGGGAAATATCATAGTACTAAAAAAGCCCTGAAATTGTACTAGAAACATACTTCTAGAAAATGTGGCTGATTTCAACTTTTAGGCTTAACCATCCCTCAGCATTCAGCTTGAACCTGGTAGATGGATATTTTTCAGCCAGGATCTTTTTCAACTGTCTGCTCTTCCACAAGCCAATTGATCAACTTGATTAAACTAAGCATCAAGCAGAGAAATACAAGGAATTCAGAAGAGTTTATGGTCAGAAAATACCACAGCACTCAAACCAGAAATTGCAGTAATTATTTCTGTTGCACAAAAGGGCATAAGTCTTGTCTTCTAAATTTAGCAAATGGGAAGGCCCCAGCAATAAGGAAAAATATATTTGCATTATGCATATTCTTCATGTGTAAAAGACTCTCTATGGGAAATACTGTGGTAGATCTGGTCATGAATACTTAAATGTCTTTCGGGAATTTGCAGTCAAATGTCTTTTCCATTTTAAGAAAAATCCTTCCTGGTTGAATATGCTCCAGGGGGTTTGCCTGATCCTGGACTGGGGTTTCCATTTTGCCATTAAAGTGAAATATCAAATTACAATTTGCAAGTAAATTTGCAGTCTATAGTGATAGCAATATATCATTAGATACAGAGAAGTATTTCCAGAGCTCAGGGAAACAACTCTCTGCATTCTTAAATGTCTGAATATTTCAAATAAAAGAGTGTCAGCAACAGCATTTTAACTATACTTCCTAATGGGCAGTGGCAGGGGGAAGTGGAAGGATATTTCACATCCCGTGTTTCACATCACAGCAAAATCGAATACAACCAATGGAGCATTCATGCATTTTTTAAGACTTGCCATTACTCTGCAGAGAATTTAGCTTATTAAGTAAGGGTTCATTTCAAGCAAAGTCACAATATTTCATATCAGATGTTGTTTTTCTCCAGAATTTTTCTGTTGGTTTTTTGTTTCTTGTTTGGTTTTTTTTTTTTTTTTTTTTTTTTTTGTTTTTGTTTTTGTTTTTGTTTTTGGTTGGGTTTTTCTTGGGGTGGGGGGGGTTGTTTTGTTTTCTTGTTGTTGTTGTTTTGGGCGGGGGCTTTTATTGATTATTTTTGTTTGGGTTTTTTGGTTGGTTGGTTTTTTGTGGTGGGGTTTTTTGGGGGTTGTTTTCTTAGTTGGTTTTTTGTTGTTGGTTTTTTCTTTTGGTGGGTTGTTGTGGGGTTTTTTGGAGAGGTAGGGGCAAGGGCACACACACACAAACAAACCCTTGTTCAAATTGGATCAGGACATTTTCAAAGGAAAAAAAAATGAGGATAAATGTAATCTTAAACTCTAGGTAATATTTAATCAGAGAGCATATTTCAAAATAGCCCTCCATATATGTATGTAAAAAAGCAAGTTATATATATGCTCATACTTTGATGATGAAAATCAATAGATTATTAACATGTTGTTCATCAATGAGAGAAAAAAATACAGTGATCAATATAAAGGGATAAGGAGAGTTTTATAGGTCATTTTATTATACAGTGTTTTAACTTTGACAGACATAATGAATGTTCATTTACTTTACTGCCCAATGCCATAGATGAATGTGCCAAAAAAATAAGGGCAACAAAGAATAGAAAATCTGAAACAAATTTTCTATTCTTTGCCTCCTGAAATTTTTTAAATATACCTACCTTACGATGCACCTCTCACATTTCTCTTACTGTTAAAGAGGTGACCTCTTTCTCTCTAGTCTTGCAAGGATTAAGAGCATCCCCACCACCTGGTGCTGGTAGCTTTATTGTGGCACTACAGCATTTACTGCATCTGATGTCAGTAATTTAATGTTGTATAGAGGGCAATAATTTCCTGTTCTGCTGAGCTTGTTTGTCAAAACATGATGCTTTAACACAGTTGTGATGCATTCAGTGGAGAGGAAGAAAACATAACACAGCAATGGTTGTCTAAGGAGCTGAACAGACCTGCATGGCAATGAACTGAAGCACTTCCTTGCCTCACTGTGTACTTGTGTTTTCATCTGTGAGTGCTTTCGTTCTATACAGATTTTCTAAGCCCTTGCTTACTAGGATGGTTGGCTTAAGCTTGCTTCCAGGATATGATTGTAACAACACTCCAAAACCACAAAAATCCCTCAATCTAGATCTTGAGTGACTGTGGACAATTTTAAAATGGTTTAGACACTTTGAGCTAAATTTTTAATGGCATTTATGGAGCTCTGTGATGTCTCTTAGTCAAACCTCTTGCTGGTGATCTGCTTGTATTTGCCTTTCAAATTCCTTTTCTGCTTCCAACACACACCTTTGCTTTCCTCAAGCAGCATCTGCCAGGGACAGTTTTCTCAGCCCTCCTTCATCAACAACATTTAGCAAAATTGACAACGAGCAGTAAACATTTATGTAACAGATTTCAAACCCATTATGAGCACAAGCTTTCTAACTGAGCTTTTACCAATAGCCTGAGAGCTTTTCAGGGATACTGCCTGCACATCTCTTGGAGATTTCCCATTCTTCCCCCTTGGGCAGAGACATTTGTGCCACAATGGCGCAAACCACACTCATGCACAGAAGTTTTCTGTGGGTTTGGGTTTGGTTGGTTGGTTTGTTGGTTTGGGTTTTTTGTTGGTTTGGGTTTTGGTTGGTTGTTTTTTGGTTTTTAGCTGAGTTGCTTTGGGGTTCTTTTTGCACTTGACAGTCACAAGGAAAATATTGTCCTTATCCCCTTCCTTTTGAGAGCTGGAGGAAGCCAAGCACTTTTTTTTTTTTTTAATGACACTCATCAGCAGTATCAAGCCATGTATCACAAGGAACCATTTTGGAATAGCAAGGTAGTTTTTAAGTGTGAATTAGTAATAGAGGTACCTGTTGCCTCATTTTTTTTTAACAATGTGAGGTTTCAAAGTAAACTGATGAATTCTATGTGGCTTTCTATAAATCCATGCCTCATCCTCTCTGGAGTTCCATCTATTTACTTTCCTCTGTGCTGCCTAGCATAAAAGCATCTTTGGTGTTGAATAAATGCAAGTAAATTTTACTCTTAGATGTTTCACTGAGAGTGGGGCAGAGATAGATAAAAAATTAGCAGCCCAGATCATGCTGTTAATGATACATTTCAAATAACTTTTCAGATCAATCATGTCTCTTGTACACTTTGGACACACGAGACAACACAAAGAGATAATCTAAGTCTCTCAACTTAACTTCTAGGCATATTTCTATTTGTTTCTTTATAACCTGCTCCTGAAACTCATTTGAATTCAATAAGTGTCACTTCTTCTGTTTGATCAGGTTATTCCTCTTCTTTCTGACAATAGTAGTCTGTGAAGAAAACTTTAAATGCAAGATTTATCTAAAAAATAAAGGTGAATCAAATCTTTCAACATTAGCACCTGTATTTTGCTCCTGTTAAAGGGGCTTAGGTAATTTTTTTCCTTCTCTCTTCTTGAAACTTCAGCATAGCTTTCACTTCCTTATGAGTCATAAAATTCAGAAATTGGTTATGATATGTTTTATTGCTTCAGTAAAAACAACTTCTCCCTACTGAGGAAGCAGGAGTCTGGGTGCAGAAAGAAATCTGCAAATATGCAGGCATGCTATTCTATTAGATAATATTTTAATTTATAGAGTTTATATTTTCATCACAGTTGTTGGCTAATGAATCAGTTGGAAACCAGACATACTTTGTTTGAATCAATACCAGTGTTTTCAGTATCCACCTACTAACTCAGCCAGTAATTTTCAGTGGATGTAGTGTTCATGACTGATTTGCTTAGCATCCCGAGGCCACTTATCTATGTTAAATGCAGTGGTTTCCTTCTTGTGAGTAAAAGATCAAAATGTTTTATGCAGAACAGTAAAGAATAATGAATTTCAAGTATCAGATTTGGATCTATACATGCAGTTTGGTAAAGTAGACTACTGAGACATACTTACTAGCCCATGACAGTGGTACAAATAGTTGTGATGAATCAATATTTTAAGCTTAGTTAGTCAGAGAGAGCTATGGTATTATTCAGGAGGATATGCAGATATGAATTCTTTCATAATTTACTATGTATGATAGGTTTAAACCAAAAGGTCATGGTAAAGAACAAACTAGTTCTTCACAGGATGTCTGTCTCATTCAGTGGATTAAAACAGACTGTGTTCACTTACAGGCAATTATTCAACATTGTGTTTTCCCTTTATTGCTCAGTGTATATTCCACACCATATTTATTGCACACAATACAGTCTTACTTTCAACACAGATCTACTCAAGTTCTCAAAGATTTCTATGGCTTTGATACCTAGTTTTGAAGCACAAGAGAGGTTTCCATAGGCCCTCAATTCGTCTTTATGGAAGATTTCCCCCTATGTGGACCCAAAATAATTAGAGATACAAATCATCCTGTAGAATTGACTTCTGCTTTTAATTATTTCACAATCTGTTAAAGTTTGTGCCATCTGAAAACAGTACCAGCAATGATTCATACTTTTTTCCATGTCATAGGTGAGAATATTAAAAAGCACCAAGCTAAAAGCAGGTCTTTGGGTAACTTGACTGTTGACAATCCTTTTGGGAGGTGATTTTTTTCCATTAAACCTGTAATTTCATATGTATCATTCACTCAGTTTAACTATCCATTTAAAAAAGGTTCCATTTTATTTCATGTAATGTTATTATTTTAAGCAAACAGTATTAGATCAACTGTTTTTAGAAATCTGTTGATATTTATCCTTTCTGCCAGTTAAGAACCTCATCTGACAAAGAATTTTTTGAGAAGTATTGTCTTTGAGAACCAAATTATAAGGTACAATTTTATTGAGATTCTTGTCCAAGGAATAACATAAGCATGATTGAAAAAAATCTCAAAAGAAAATTTAAAGTGTAAAAGGTGGGAAAGTTAAGTTCAAAAGATATTGAAATATTTATTTTTATTTTTTCTCCATACTCCCCTAAAAGTGATTTTCTAGTGCTGTTTTGCCAGAAAAATGGGCATTTTTAGTTCATTCTGCAGCCAGCTAAAGTGGAGGATTTATGATCCATTTTGAGAAATTTTATGAAAAAAAAACCCAAAGTATCAATGAAAAAATAGGCAATTTTGCCACAAAAGGTCAAACAAGAAAAGATAATTGATCTACTCAATTATGCATTAACAGATCTGTTCAACAAAGTAGTTTGCAAGTGTCCTCTGAGTATTATTGGTTGCTAGGGCTCACCTAGTTTATCAAGAACTGACTCAGATAAAGGAAAACAGTGATTTTCAGACTCCTAAGCTATTCTGAGATGCCATTTGTTTACTTTTTTTCTGACATGAATATATGCAGTGGGCCTTGAGCAATATCTGTCTGGAACCTTTAGAGTCAAGGTCAACATGGATTGAACCTCATCTCTGGGTTGTTTAAGATCCCCAAGACTGCAGAGCCTGACCTTGGGCCTGAGAAGGAGTGGCAAGACTTTACCCTGTTACAGAAATGGTGTCAGTCTGCCAGCTCCCAAGACCTCAGTCCTTATCCTTGTCTGCCTCTTTCCTAAGCTGAAGAAAACCCTACCACTCCTACATTTCAGAGTGGTCATGCCAGCCTCCTTGGATAGGCCATGGAGAAAGGGGGGCAGTAGCAGCAGACTGCTGGTTTATGACACATGCAATGGGAAGCTTAGAGAAGTGATTGCTTTCTTCCATTGGTTTGTGGGCCTGCTATATCCTACTGGCACTTTTACTGCTCCAGTGGCATCACCAACTGCAACAGGAACACAGAAATGATGATTATATCCTCTTAAATATGATTTGTAGTGGCTAAATCAAATTCTATTTAATTTGAAGATTTTATCTGAGCTTTTACTTGCTATCCAGAGACTCAAGGAGCAGAAAATGGCTTACCATTAATTATGAATATCTGTGGGAAACAGAAATCCAATGACAAATTGTGCTGCCAAGCCCCCTTGATGCCTAATACACATTGGTCATGCTTATTTTGTTCCCATAGAGTGGTTTGTCTGTCATATTCCTATCAGCTTCTTTTATGATTGCTTTTGGGTTTATATTATTTTTGATTAGCTCATGTTTTAGATCATTAGTTCAACAAATAACCTGTAGCCCAGTGACAGATAATCTGTACTGAGTGAGCATCATTCAACCAAGTCCTGACAATTCCCCCGATTTAGTTTTTAATAGTCATTTTAAACACTTTAAAGAAAAAGTTAAATGAACATGAATATTGTTCTCAGTTTCAAATTTTATATATCCGTCATTTATTAGAAACCCACTCTAGGCTCCATCATGCTAATCAATCATTTTGGGTAAGTTATTACATATGCATTACGTAAAGAGATAAACACACTTTCATTTTTCAAGTGCTGTTGTATGTGCTATTCTTTCTTGTATGTACAGCCAATGACCATAGGAACAGGTTAATACCAATTTCTGTTTAAAAATTGACCTTTGAATGCCATTAATTTATTGATTTTTAAGTTTCCATATAGTTTAAGTTGCACAAATGGATTTTAAATCACCTACTGACCTATGTTTCTCCTCTAAAGTCCTCCAATTTTCTGGGAAAGAATTGGATTTGGGGCAGTAGAGTCTTAATGGAAAGACATTGTTTGGGTATTGCTCAAAAGTGCTAACACAAAGAACAATGTCCTCCATCAGCACAGATGGCCTATGGAGGAAAATCAGCTGATTATAACATCAGAGAAATGGTTATCTTATTAGGGAAGTTAAAAAAGATTCTGAGTAGGTATTTGCAGCCTTGTAATGTTATATTCTACAGTTTCTTATCAAAACTGAGAGGAAAGAATAGGAGAAATATTGAGGTAGGAGGAAGTATTCAAAGGCTGCCTGCCACTAAGTTCCATGTCCTGATTATAGAATCCCAGAACAATTTAGGATGGAAAAAACCTCTAAAATCATTGAGTCCAACCATTAACTGAACAATCTAAGTCCACCAAGAAATTATGTCTTCAAGTGCCACATCTACTTATCTTTTAAATACCTTCAGGGATGGTGACTCAACCATTTCCCTGGGCAGCCTGTTTTGAAGGTCGGCAACCCTTTCCATGAAGTCGTTTTTCCTAATATTCAATCTAAACCTCCCCTGGCAGAAGTGAGGCTGTTTCCACTTGTCCTATCGCTTGTGCTTTAGGAGAAGAGACCAACCCCTATTGATGCCTTTTCCTGGTCTTAAAATCAAGAGTCATACACGGTTAGAAGGGGAAAAGGGATTTTACCTTGGTATTTATTTTTAAGGATCCTTAGGTGTACACTTCCAGGTCATATGCATCGAGATGCACCCCGCCGAGTGTGTATCCCCCCCAACATTGGGTATAACATTATAGGTTTTACTAATTAGCATATCTATCAAAGATTCCCCAATGAGAGGCTCAAGTGAGCTCCCCTCCCCAAGGAACCTTACCCTGGATGGTTGTATCTTGGTTTACAGAATGTGTTCTGGAGAGGACCTTGGGGTCTGGGGCGCACTGATCCCTAGCTACAAAGCTTCTAAAATGTTTAGTCTCTCAGCTTGACAAACAAATCCAAGAATGTAGGCAAAAAGCACTAAGAATACAGAAGTTGTAAAAAGGTATAACAGGGGTATAAAAGAAAAGGCAAAAATCTTCATGGCATCACTATCTCACCACAACCTCTTTTCAGGTAGTTGTAAAGAATGAGAATATCCCCCTTGAGCCTCCTTTTCTCCAGGATAAACACCCCCAGCTCCCTCAGCTGCTCCTCATCAGACTTGTGCTCCAGACCCTTCCCCAGCTCTGTTGCCCTTCTCTAGACACACTTCAGCCCCTCAATGTCCTTGTCATGAGGGGCCCAGAACTGGACACGGGATTTGAAGTGTGGCTTCACTAGTGCTGAGTACAGAGGGACAATCACTGCCCTGGTCCTGCTGATTGCTAATCCAGGCCAGGTGCCATTGGCCTCCTTGGCCACCTGGGCACAGCTGGCTTATGTTCACCTGGCTGTCAACCAGCACCCCCAGGTCCTTCTCCACTGGACACCTTTCCATCCACTCTTCACCAAGTCTGAAGCATTGCCTGGGGTTGTTGAGACCCAAGGCAGGACCTGGCACTTGCCTTGTTGAATCTTATACAATTGGCCTTGGCCCATTGATCCAGTCTGTACAGATCCCTGTCTACTGTGGACATACAAGTACTATTTTCCTTGAATGCTGTTGTTTTGAATGTCTCTGTGGAGATGGACAGAGAGGGCGGGGTTCGAGACAGACCACTATCTTCAAGTTGCACAGGGGGCATTTGTACATATGCATTATATATCTCTATATAACTCTATATATATGCCCAAATAAAATATACAGACTAGATATAATAGATACAGCATGCACACAAATTTCACAGGTACATCCATGTGCTGCATGAATATATGTTCCCACAGCCTATGCTAGATGCTGGCCAGGTCTGTGAGCATCTCCAAAGGGAAATCAAAAATCAAGGGCAAAGATGGACCAATAACTTCAGGTTACTAGACATGCTCATGCTGCAAGCTAAAGCAGAGAGAAATCATGAAAATCACTAGTTCTCAGTTCTTGACTTACTGTCTTTCACCTGAGGCATGCTTATCTCTTTTGACCACGTAGACTGGCTCAGTGTGTGCTTGCACATAAGCTAGGGGCACAACTTAGCATGTGTTAGTAGGACTGCCATGAAGGAGTGTAGTATTGAAAGGTCATTCACTAAACCTCAGTCCATGTCAAGAGATTGATGGCAAAGATGCCCTGACATTCTTACTGAGAATAAGAGATCACTACCTTGTAATGCTTGTGACCATGCTGTGCCATTCCCAGAACTGTGCCATAGTCCAGAAGATAATGATTTGCAGATCCAAGGCTGAGCTAATCCAGCATACAAATGCCCTGCAGATCCCAGACAAAACCTGGAGACCATCAAGCCCAACAGAATGCACTACAGCAAGAGGGTCTTGATGATCTCAGAGGTTTTTTCCAACCTAAGTGATTCTGTCATCACAGCTGCACAGTTTCAGCACTATGATGAATAGTTTTCTGGTGAAAGATTCTTGTTTTAAACACTAAAGAGAAGCTTCTGTTTACCAAAGTGTAGGCCCCCATCCATTGACCGTAAACAATCCAAATGGATGTGTGCATGGCTGGGTGAAGAGCAAGTGATAGAATGCAAAATGTGGTGTGACACATATGTATATTAAAGTGGGATGAATCAGGGCCATGGAATACTCTGATGATATTACTAGTCAGCTTCTACTTTAGTGAAAAGAAGAAAATTTCTCAGAAGCAAAAAAAAAACCCCTCCCAAAATTGAAAAAAGATATTTTGATGTCATTGCAGTTATTGTCTCTAGACAATTTTATTTTATTTTCTTGCATGTTTTCCTGATGCTACTTGTTCATGAAAGTTAACACTGTAATTTCAAGAAAGTGGCATAATATTTAGCTGAAGATTTTGAAAGCCTTAAAAGGTTGCATCTTAGGAACAGTATACTCACTGGAGTTTTATTTGAAAGCTTGACTCTTAACAGAATTTATTTCTCAGTCTTGCCTTAAAATGTATGAGTTGTGCATGATTAGTGGATTCATATACATTTTCCTTGAATAATCTTTTTTCTCCTAAACCTGTAGAGTGAATTTAGTGGCTTTTCAGTGCTAAAAGACCAAAGACTGTCCTTCTTCCCAATTTCCTTTCATTGGTTTTTTACTCTCACTGAAAGTGGAAGACAAACCATTAGAGAAGCAAATACTCCCCATGAGGCATATTTAATTTAACATGTATTTCTCTTGCAAGAAGGACACAGAAAAACATCTTCTGAGAGACATTTGAAAAAGGAATCAAACAATACTATTGTAAATCACCAAATGCAAGTGCAATCTTTTGAAAATTCCATGGGAGAAGTGATATGCACATGTAAAAATTTCTTGTTGAATTTCAAGCTCAACAGCATTCTCTGCTCCCACTCAAAAAATGACAAGGGCATGCCCCAAATTCACAGTTACAGAATGTGCTTAGGCAAAACACTTTTCTTTTTCTGAGTGGAGGAAATCTATTGTGTGTGTCAGATTTTGAATGCTCAAGGGATACCAGTCATGATATCCATTATTATCAGACAATAAATCCTCTTGTTACTCCAACTATTCTGACAGAGGGAATGCCTCAATGTAATGAAAAAATGTTTGAATTATCAACCTCCTGGCCATTGCACCATATGGGAAGCATTGCTTGGGAAATACTTGTCTAATTTAGCCGTATGTGGCATAAATTAACTCAATGATCACAGGTTAAACATCAAGTTACGTATGATGTAATATTTAGCAACACCCAGACTAAGAAAAACTGGTTAAAAAGTAAACAGTCATAATGTCCAAGTATGTGAAACAAAACAACTACATTTACATTTAGGCATCTAATGATAAAAATTTTGCAGAAATGGCATAATGTGCTCTGCTCCCACCAGCAAAATCTGTCTGAAGAGCAGAGAGCAGAGTGAATTCAATATATGATATCAACTGGACATGTATTAGGTAATTTCTCAAATTATATTCTGGTTTATGCCGTAATTAGATACCTAAATCTCAATGCCCACATTAAATATTTACAAAGTGTCCGTTGCATGTCAAGAAATCCAGCTTTTCCTTGGGAAATCAACTGCAGGGATAGTTTCCTCTTAAAAAAAGCCCCACAAAAGATTCTTAGTGAATGCTAAGTACAAGACTTTCCAAAGGAAAACAAACTGATGACCTAGGAAGTGTGACTCTTTGTCTCACAGAAAACACTATAGCAACTTTTCTGGTTTATAAGGTGCAAGTTTACAAGAAGTGCAAAATGCTGCACATCTGACCTTGTTTTAAGCCATGCGTAGATTTAAAAATTCCTTGGCAATATTTTATATGTTACCAAGAGTCATCAAGCAAGGTAACTCAAATCCAGATCTTCAAACTGATTCTGATCTCACACTGACTTGGCATCAGTAGAACACTGTTGGTATCAATTATATTACTTTGATGATTTGCACTGATACCAATTCAATCAGGAAGACTCACGATAAGTAGATTGTGAATGACTGGATATCATGTGCTCTCCCTTTTGCTTTCCACTAGAGGTACTAAATCAATTTTATAAAGTGCCATACATCTTTATAACTGTGGATTTTTGTCTCCATTAGGTCCAATTATTCTTGTTTCCCTGCCTGTCATTTTTCATGAATGCTTCACAAACATTATTGCAGTGGCAAATTACCATTGCCCTTTCTTGACTTCAAAATCAGTGTAAATGTTTATGGCATTGCTATATGGTGGCACTGTGATAAAATCTGAATGTTAACATAGGCAGGGAGATACTGCACCAGGCAGGTAATGGCAGACTGAAGCCAGAGTTCAGAGCAAGTCTGAACACAGCATGTTCAGAACACCTTGGAAGTGTTTCCTCAGCTCTGGGCTGGGCCCTCCAAACTGAAAGCTGTTGGGAGGTTTACTGCAATCATGGACAAGAGATAAATAAAGAAAAATACATCTTGTCTTCTTCATATTTGACTGAAAAAAAGTGATGGAAAGTAGGCCAAGAGTAAAGAAAAAGAGTCTTTGTATAAAACCATTGCAGAAATACTCACTGGCCATCACTCTCGCAGTCCCAGGAGGTCTTTACTGCTATCAGCTGGTTGACTCATTGCTGCCTATTGATTTTGACTTTTCAAATTTTTACTGAAACATTATTCCAGGTGACTGTTGTTCCTCATTTATAGCTAACTTTTGGTCTGCCCAGTATGTCTTCTCCTGCCACATACTTCTGTTTCACTCCTGCTTGTGCTTACACTTTCCTTTAATGTCAGTTGAATATGTGAGACCTTTGTCATGAGGGAGGCTCATGAGGTGGATCTCTTTGCCATGCAAGTCCTGCAATACCCTTTCTGATCTCAGCACTTAATTAACACCCTCAGAGTGGTGCTGGTTTTGTTACTAATGAAGTCAGCACGAGAAGAAATACCACTGTGGTAGTCAGGGATCAGAGCTGACCTCCTGACTTGGAGAGGCTGCAAAGCAGTCATGGCCAGCCTGACACATTTTTTGAGAGTTTGCAGTAACAGTATCTGGTATTCTGCTAGAGACCTGCTACAGTCCCGGTGTTTCTAGACACTCATCTGACAGACTAGAGATCAAATCTCCAGTTTCCATCTCTTCTTATAAAAATGTGAGAAACCAAGAGATCAGTCCTTCTACCAAGCAAAGAGGCTTTTCACTACGCTTAGTGCTCCACAAGATGATTTGGAAAACACAAAAGAAAATCTGTAGACAAAGACCCTCTTCCAGTTTGGTACTCCAAGACAGATAACTGCAGGCAAGCCACAGAGAGGGCTGTGCTGAAGCCCATGTGGTTTTATTCTTAATCTCAAGCAGAAGTGGTCTAGCCAGGCATACAGCACTAATAAAACACTGGCAGAAGAGCCAACTTTCTTCTGTTTGAAATCTCCAAAATTCATAAGCTACATGACAGAAATAAAAGCAAATGCTACATAGCAGTGCTTAAAAAATAGCAGGGGAAAACATTTTACATTTACAACATTGAAGCAGGGGTCCCATCTCTGATAAGGGGTTCACATTTATGAGCTGACCTCGAACTCAGTGCACCCTCTCACAAAAGCACCCATTCAGTGACTTCAGCTCCCCACCTGGGCCGTGGGAATGAATACTCCCTCTTTTCCTTGGTGTCATGTGCCAGCCAAAGCAGCTTATGAAAGGAAATAAATACATGAACATTCAAGCATACATGAGAGAATAGAAGTTTTATTATCACAGAGCCAAATGTAGCTACAACATGGCTGTAGCAGCAAAAGTCCTCCGGTGAAACCGTGAGAAATGTGCTGCCAAATTCCTCTGTATGTTCAATAGCTGTGGTGGGATTTCCAGGCTCAGCCCGAGTGTGATTACCTGACATGGGTACCACTGCTTCCCATGCCTGTTTAATGATGATACCCAGGCCCTCCAGCCTGCAAAGCTCAAACATTTGTGTCTCATCACTACAATGAGGAACAAGCACAAAAACCTAAAAGATTCATGCAGGAACCCTGAACACCTGCATGCAATCCTCCCTGGTATAAATGACATTTCTGGTGATTCCACTTGCGGCAGTTTTTATCCTCGGTGTAAAGGATATACCTTACACCCAGAATCTGTTTTGACGGAGGGAGGAGCAATATCACTGTGTCTCCCTCAGGGGCATCACTTTATCACCATCCAAAAAACAATTTTCCTTGTGTCAGGATTGAGGCCATTGTAAGAAACGCTTGGAGCAGCAGAATTTGAGACAGAAAAAATGTAAAATGGAGGCCAACCCTCAAGCATGAGGAGCCTGTGTGAACTGAAGAGCTGGGGGATGTTGGTTAAAGCTGTGATGTCTGGCAGACCTGTCTACACCTGGCCAGCCCTTCAGACCTACTGCTCAGTGGGCTCTGCACTACCCATTGCCTCCACACATGGGATGAGGAGATCTCAGCTGTGGGGCAGGTCTTTACCTGTCTTGTAAAGACCCAGGCCAAGACCTTCATGGGCACAAAAAATTGTAAGCCAAACCTCCTTTTTTTTCATGATATTTCCCCTGCAGATTTCCCATTCTGATGGAGATGGTGAGACTTGCTGCAGGTGGATGAAACCTCAGAAAACAGTCCTCAGAGCTGCATTTCCCTCAAGATCCACGTAACATAGCAGACTCTAGAAATATGTTCCCTTTCTCAAGAGAAATGGAAATGGGTATCACCTGCACTGTGGGAGGTGCTCAGATTGAGATGGAGTCCCTGCAAAGGAGTTAGTTAATACAGCTCCTGGCATTTCTCAGCATTTACAAGGGTGGTGTTTTCTATTGCAGCTGAACCCAAACTGCACCTGTAATTTATTTGGCTCTCCCAGAATGGCTGTTGATGGGCAGGAAAGAAGAAAGGCCTGTAGGTAGTTCAGATGGGCAGTAAAAAAGGAAAAGATAATTCTCATAAACTTCTGCTGCTGGTAAACACATAATTCAGACCTGAAGCTCATTTCCAGGTCTTTCATAATTCAGAAAATCCCCATATTGGAGACTTTGAGCTAAGACAAGTGTCTTGCACTTACATATTTTTAGTATACAGAGAAAGCACTTAAGCTGAAAACCAGAAAATTTGAGAAACCAGAAGTGCAACAGAAATGCCAGAGGGCACACTCTTTAACCACCCTGTAAAAGCAGAAAAAGAACTACTACCTAATTTCTATATTATTTGTTTTAATTCAAAAAATAAATAAACCCCACTGATTTATGGTTCAGGCAGTCCACTTATTCTTCCTTAAAGCAGCCACTTCAGTGAACAGATTTATAAAAAAGTCAAATCATTACAACTTTCTGAACCCTTGCAGTTTCAGATCTGTTAGTAATCTTGGCTATTCAATAGGAAGTATATTCTATCTGTAGTTAATGACCTTTGGTTCCTGCTGTGAACAAAAATGACAGAAAAAAACCAGTGCAACCCACTCACCCTTAATATTTGCACAAATCACCTTTGCCTAGAAAGGAAATGCTCTTTTATTTTGTTTTGTGCTTCTCCAACTTCTTCAGGAAATGAGGAGTACTGCCTTTTCTGGCAGCACCAATTAAATAAGCAGGTTTGTGGAAAATTACACAGCATCCTACATTTTTAATCCAGTTGCATGAAGCTATAGTCCTGTGGTGATCCCCAGCATGGCTCTGCTGTTTTGTAAGAGCAGACAGTGGTAGAGCTGATGTGCTAGAGGCACTATATATGATAATTGCATACAGGTTAAGTGCTTTGCAAATTAGCTGTGCTTCATCATCCACTTTCTTTTTACTGCCGTTCAGGTTGGCATACCAAGTGTGCTGAAGGTGACTTGTCTAATCTGCAGCAGCTGGAACACCCTGCCATCCCCACAAAATGATTTCCTGCCATTTTCAAATGAAGCTTTAGGAGACGGCTGTTGTTCCGTCAGAAGTGACACATGGCACCACGGATTTTGTCAAGGAGCAGCCTTCTCTGGGGCTTTATGTGAATCACTCTCTGAAAGAGCATCTGGGCTTAGGAGGCCCGTTTTGGATTCAGAACAGCACCTTGAGGTGTTTCTCTCAGATTTCTGCAATCCACCTCCATCCTTCCCCAGGTCTCCCCAGCACAGCTGTGCTGAGAATTACCTCTATGCACTGGTAGGAAAACCCCTACAGTGGCTCTTGTGACTGACATTTCCCTGGACCTTCAGGTACTTCAGTGAGATAATGCAAGATGCGTGCTCTCTCTAGGTGTCTAAGGTAACAGAAAGAGATTATGTTAAGTGCTTGGTAAGAGGCATTTTCCATTTGCAACATTCAACTTCATTTAGCTGTAATGCATGAAAAAATTGACCCACGTGGGTCTTAATCTAGCCATTTAATTGTACCCCTGAAGTGTGAATGCGATAAGCATCACAGATTTCGGCACAGTTGACATTTCTTTTAAGCAGATGACAGTTTGAAAGGATGGGAGCATATCCTTTTATCACTGCAACAGATAAATACGCTGCAGGGTGATAGAAACAGCTTTACACACTGGCAAGTGACAGAAGAGAAAGTGGTGGGGAAAAAGGCACAAAAGGCAGGACAAATTTAAATAAAAAATGAAGCACAAAACATACAAGTGCCCTTAAAGCCTCTCTGATGAATTCACATTCTGAATAACTGGTGCAGTTGACCAACAATTGTCGGTGAGAAAATTACAAGACTCTTATACAAGACTCTTAAAGCTTCCTCAGAAGTGTCTTTAAAACAGTGGATTGTTCCATGGCAGGGGGGAAGGGACCCCAACAGTGGATCTTGGACATGTACAGTGGTAAAGCTGAAGGGAGACAAGGACTTTTGGTAAAGAACAGGAAGGGGAGGCCCTCATGTTCAAAATCCTGTCCTCTCTCACATCAGTGTTTTAAAAAGCATTTTGTTTGTTGGTCTAGGAGTCTCAGTCCTTTTAGCAAGCCAGTATAGTGCTTTCTGGGATAGCAAGACCTAAGAATTTCCAAGAAACATACCTTTTTTCATGGTCAGAAGCAGTATTTTCCAGTGGTGGGCTGCAGAAGAAGCAGATGGGAATGGGTAAGGAAAAGCTCTGGATGAGGATCACCAGGACCGTAGAAAACAGGAAACCTGTGTTTTTAAGGGTCTTTGGTTGCTGTGGGAAATTGCCAAAGGAATACTTTTCTGACAGCGTTTAAGATTTTCAGCAACGCATTTTTGTCATTGACAATATGTTTTTTCATGCCCCCAAATCATCTGAGTAGCTGCCACCTAGTGAGAAACTCAGCTGAGACTATAAAGACTGGAAGACACAGGCACCTATCGAGTCGCCTGAAATCGGGCAGCTGAATTTCCATATTTATCAACCTAGATAAGCAGAATTAGCTGCCAGCTCAGGAAGATCCTTGGACTGAGAATCCATTATAACCTTTCCTATCTCAGGTTCTGTAACCATTGATTGTTTCCTCCTTGTGTACTTTCAGGGTGTGATAGCAGAGTTTCAATGCATATAATGGTAATTCAATTACATGCAAGCACCTGTCTAGCATATATGTATCTTAGCTTATCATTGGCTATCAACTATCTGTCAGATAACGTGGCAGAGTGAGAAAATCTATTACTAATGGAGCAATAGCTTCAAAAAGCAGTAACATGGGACCCTAGCAACTGTAAATGTGAAAAACGCCATTTGCATCTAAGAAAGCCTTTGGGTTTCTTTGTAAGAAAATTATTTGAGGAAGTGATAAATATAAGGACACAATTATTGCAAACGTAAAATAATTTCCTCACCCATTTTACAAATATTTTATTCCTCCCTACCCCCTATGAAAAAAGACCCTAAGCCTCTGGAGAAAGAAACAAATTCTAACAACATTACTCTATCAGGCAGGTAATTGGAGGGGATCTTTCTTCTCTCTTGCCACAGATAATAAATTACAGAAGTTTTTGAGAACCTAATTATGTCACTGAGGAAACACTAACATGACAATATGAATGTTTTCTTCAAGCTAACATGATTTTGGGAAACCGTTATTTTATTTTAAAAGTACTGCAGAACTCAACTCTGGTCTATTTTTAAAATGATGGATTAAACAGAAAATTTTTAATTAAATACTACCCTGGCTGCTTTGCCACAAAAAGACGAAAGACCAAATGTCAATTTGAAATTAAACTCATATAGAAGCTGAGCAAACAATAAGGGGATGCATCACTGAGCAAATTATAGCAGTGCAGATATATAGCAGATATCCTGATTATGTTTTATTTATTGTTGTTAAACCACTAGGCAAATGCAACTCCACAATACTGTGTTTCATGACAATACTTTTGAAGAACTTGAGGCAATAAAAGCATGCAAGTTTATGCTCACTATGTATCCATGAAGACTTAATGGCTGCTCAATACAGATTTGAAGCAGTTGCAAGAAAGGCCTCAGCACTGTGATACTCAGGGCAGAAAACCCTCAGCTTCCAGTACTCCAGACCAGGAGTCAGTGATGCTGTGCCAGCCCAACTAAGGATGCATTTCCTTCCTGCTCAGTGCTCTCATGGCATCCACAACACCCATCTTACAGAGCAAGGATACTTAAGCCAGTCCAAAGGGAAAACTAAGAGAAGGTTGCTGCTGGAAATTGTGAGACTGACTGTGGGCATTGTCCTGAGAACTGTCTCAAACTCATATGTGCAGGTAGGCTCAGGACCACCACCACAACAGGTGGACATGCTCCTGTCTCCCAGGCCCAGCTGGCTCTGCCAGGTGGTACTGAAGGCCAGAAATTGCCTCTTTCATGCAGGTTCTAAGCATATAAGAGCAGACCCCCTTTGTTTTCTTGGTCCTCTGCAGCATTGCTTCCATTCTGAACTTCTTTTTCCTGAGGAGGAAGGAGTGGTGCTTTCTTTTCACCATAGAAGCATATCTATACCAGCAGCAAATTAGATACCCCAAATGTAGGTTTCAATTCTTTCCAGGGCCAGGATAAATAAGAATTTGTATCACCTGGTTTCTAAGAAGGTACATTTGCAGCAAACCTAACACAAAGTAGAAGAATACCTTGCCTCCGAGGCCCACTCCTTCTCTGAGTGAGTGGAAGGCTACCAGTGCTGCCAAGATGTTATTTGAGTATGCCAAGCAAGCCAGGATCTTCAGGAGACTGTGATGGGGCCACCTGTCAAATATGTAGGTGGGCTTTTAGGTAAGTGCATTTTAAGATGGGGATGTTTGTCAGTGTATGCAATGGTAAAACTCCAGGTAACTGAGATTGCTATGGAAAACTAGGGGACTACCATCAGGTGCCTTAAGAAGGGTGAGTAGGGTTTTCTTGGATCATGCTGTTGGAGCAAGGTGTGTTACCTCTAAGTCACACTTGGTGTGACAATAGTGATTTCAGATCTCACCCTAAAAGTTTTGCTGTAGCAGGGAGAAAACCTGTACTGGAGAGAACCTGAAGATGCTGAGTCCTGAATCATATTCTAAACTGGAACAAAAACCCTTTGCAAGTTACTAGACCTTCTTTTTTTGTGTTAGGACATAAAACATAGGCAAAATATGTAAGGACATACACCTCTGTGTGGAGCTTAGGAGCAATAATGGAAAAGACTTAAAACTCATGTTGAAACAAAGTCTTGTGGAGTGAAGGATTTTAATTTTCTTTGTCTCACTCTCTATTTAAAATTATTTTTGTGGACTGCTAAAAACCTTAAAATGAAGGTACAACTCTCCTGACAGTATATTTAAGTCTGTTCACGATATATGCAATTCTCTTTGTTTCCTTCCAGAGAAATACCGTGCTCCCTCTCCCAGGGCTCCAGAGAACACCAGTACCAATCCTTTCAAAGACCTCCCTGTAGCCTTCCTCCTCAATTTTTCCAGATTCTCTTAGCCAGAGGCACTTTTTTTTCTGCATTCCTGTTGTTTTTATGACAGATCTATTCAGATAAATTTTTCATTTTCTCTTCCATAGAGCTACAGTTTGAGACCCTAAGGGCTTCCAAATAAAATGTAAAAATAGCATGAGAACAAAGCTTCCAGACAGTCTTTCTTCAATCTGCGTGGAAACAGCAAGATTTTTAGCTCATTACACTACCTTTTCAAAGTCTTATCTTTTTTTGGAAGTGTTTTTGAGACACAATTTGGATTTTAAAAGTCAGGTTTTCATTCCTGTTTTTGAAAAAATCCTGCCCATCAGTGGATTCAAGTGTAAATAGTGGACTCTATTTAAAGGGGTAGAAAACAAGACTTTTGAAGTTTTGATGTAATTAATCCTTGTTCCACTGCTTGCTGGTAGATCAGGGACCTGGACTCAGGTGGGCTCAGCCCATCTTTTCACATGGTCTCAGCACCCCCCACTACTTGCAGGCACTGCTGTGACTGCCTCCATTCCTCCTCAGCTCCTCTGCAGCTTCCCTGATCTCAGCACCAGGGCTCCCCTATAACACCTCTCTAACAGATACTGTTTTGTCCTGTTGAATCCCTATTTACTATTTTGTCTGGCATCTTTTTCACAAATTCTCAAAAAAACCCTAACTTCAGGCTTTGTCTCCCTGGGTCTCCTATCCTTATCTGTGCTGAACACCTTCCCAGCACACCTTCCCAGCTTACAGAGACCTTTCAGGCTTGAATTAATCCTTTCCTCTGTCTGGGTTTGCACTTGCACGCTTTCCTCACACTATACCTTGGGAAGCTTTTCTTTTCTGCCTTCATTTAGTGCAGAGGGATGCAATGTCTAGAGAGGAAGGAGGCCTGTATGGAAGTTTTTAAGCATGGATCAGAGCATTTAATGAAGGTAAATCATGAGAGACAAAAAGAGCAGGAATCACCAGTCAAAAAAACTGAAAAAGCTAAAGAAAGTATTTTATAAAATCATACATTGCTGCCTTTCTCCTTAAGCCCTTCCTTCTACATAGAACAGATAGCCCAATCTCAAAAATAAACCTCAAAAATAAAGAGAATTGCAGAAGGAGCTGTGAAGGCAAATCCCTTTTTTTTACAAACATATACAGAGCTGAGGGTCAGAGACAGTGAGGCAGAAGGAGCTGTGAGGGCAGCACAGGCACCATGGTGACAAACGTAGTGGCGCTTTCTGGATGCCAGAACAATTCCCCTTGTCACAGTGTTTGCCAGAGATCAGGAGGCAGATGTGCCTCAAACAGATGTTTCCCAGGGACAGAGAATGGGACATTTCTAAAACATTGGAAATACCTGAACAAAGGTTTGTCTGGGGGGAGTAAAGTCAAAGAGAAAGTTCCTCTGTGCTGAATTTCCTTCTGCTCCACCTCTGACAGACGCTGTGGTACCGACATTCCTTCTCCACGCCTCGCCAACACAGAGACAGCCTGCAAGGGTTTGTGCTCTAAATTATACATGGGGAAAACCAGGTCGCTTTTCATTCTTACAATACCACCACAGTTACCACTACTACTACTACTAAAATAATAATAAATCAGGTCTATCCCAGTCTGAGCATCAGCAGATGATTCTTAAACCAGGGAAGTCTCCTGCATATGAAAGGTAATAAAAACACTCAATAATGATGTGGGATAACTTCCCTGACTATCTGCTACCAAAAAAAAAGCAAATATGATCACTGCCTTGAATTCGAACCTGGAAAACTACTAAAATGCCAAAAAGAAGTGGGATTTTGCCTAATGACTAAAAGTTTTAATCCTTCCTTCAAGTAATGAGTTTGGCAGTATTAGTGTAATGTGCTTCATACCCTTTGAAAAATAAACATTTCTGGTTTAGATAGAATCTAAATGAGCTTGGAATTAAAATAATTCTTCATTGGCTTCAAATTAGATGGATTGGCCATGTCTGAGCATTACTGGTACTTTATTTAAGATGACATATTGGCCTGGCATTTCCATTTTTAATGTGGGAAGCTGTGTTTATAAATAAGACCTTTCATCTAAGGAACAGCAGCTTAAATTTTTTGAAAACTAGCAGAGATCTATTTAAATGGTGTCTTGCACACTGCTCAGGCTGGGTACCCTGAGAACATGTAAATTTGTCTTACTTATGATAAATGGACCCACGAATAACTTCCAAAACTTCCATTTTTTGCCTCCTGCAGTTCTTCCAGCCACGAAAGCATTAAAGATACAGTATTTCTTGGATGCTTTGATAGCACTGAGGAAGGTGTGCATTTGATTGACATCTTTCAAAATATTTCTGGCTTGACATTTTCACGTCATGTCCTGTAAAGGAGTTATATGCATCATACTGACAACATGAAGGAATTTTTTCCTCCCCAGTTACAAAACCAAAAGTTATCCAGAACAGTGCAGGAAATGTAGCCTGGAGATATTTCTAGCCCCATCTCTTCCAATTTTCTGATAGTATCTATAAAACTGTTGCTACTCTGGCCACCAGGAACTGAAGCAGAGCAGTGGGTGGGTTCTATCTGCCTTCCTTGAGGGGTAACCTTGAAGCATGTGATAGCATCAAGCCCAGCACAAATATAGCAACCATGGCCATTTTCATTCCAAAAGTCATCCTACATTTTACACACTAGTGTGGAAGTTAGAGCACTAAATGAGAAAAGAAAGCCCCTTGATCTCAAACCCTTCTCAGGATGACAGTATCTCCCAGAGGATGCTCCTCTGCACCACCAAAGTACAGGCCAAAATTGCCTCTGAGGACAGAGGCAATTTTTATTTGGTCAAACTGTAGTTGAATCTGATGGAAAGAGACAATCCCAGGCACATCTGCTCCTGAACAAGGGGACTTGCTGCTAGGATACAGCTGTACAGGGTGGGATCCAGGAGCAGCAGGGTGCCCAGAGCTTCACTGTGCTTCAGACTGGAAGACATGGAAGACTTTGCTCATGAAGCAGAAGTGAACTCACCCATTTTGTGAGACTCACAATGATACTGACCCCAGTGACCAACAGTCAGCATCAACATCAGAAGCAAACAAATTGCTTGTTCCTGCAGCTCTCAAATAACACCTCTCTGCTTCATATGGCTTGTAGTGGTTTGGTCCAAAATACTCATTACTGTTTACCTGCTGTGAGATAAGAATTAGGAGAAATGCAAAGCAGGCACCAAACTTGAAAGAATATAAAGAAGTTTATTAACAGACCTAAAAGAAGAAAAAAAATTATACCACACCTTCAGAACTCTCCTCCTCCCCCCACCTTCCTCCCTTCTCCCACTGACAATGTAAAAAGACAACCCTTAAGATGTTCAGTCTGTTTATCACTTCCATAACAACCTTGTTCAGTCCATTTAGAAAGAAGAGTCTCTCTTGCTCATGCTGTGAAAACATTATCACAACGAGACAGCCGCCCACTTCCAAATAACTTTGTTCAGTCCATTTAGGAAGAGGAGTCTCTCTGCTCGCATGCGAGTCCCTTCCCCCGACTTGCAGCTTTTCCCACAACTGCTTTCGAGGGTCCACTCTTGAAGGTTTTTGGGGTACAAATTTAAGGTTGAGCCATTCAGAAACAAAAGTTCTCTTCACCCATCTCTGGGAGCATTTCATCTCCAAGAAGAGAGGCCCTTCTCCTTCCCTGGGAGCAAAGGGTTTTCCTCATCTTCATCTTTAGGACTATCTCTGGGAGCATCTCTAGGAACTGAGGTTTTCTCCTTTCCCATTTGGAGCAAAAGTCCTCATCTGGTCCATCTCTCCCTGTCCAAACTTCTCATGAAATTACAGCTGCATCAGCATCTGGCTATCTCAGCACAGGTGCTGAGATCATAGGTACAAGCTGAACACTCCACCCCTCATATCTTCATGAAATTACAACGGGATACTCTGATATATCATAGCTTCACAACAGAATTTCAGCTTTAAGCATCTCCTCTTTCTCTTCCCTCAGGTTTTCAGCTCTTCACAGCACTAAAAGGGTTAATCTCACCTCAGCCTTGCAGCTGGAATGTGGCTTATCACAGTGGAGAGTGGGGGAGAGCTGAGCTGCTCCAGCTGCCCACAGCAGGGTTGGGGGGGGGGGTGGTGTCCGCGGGTGGAACAGGGCCCATCGGCTCCAGGATGGCCGTGGCCCGGCCCAGCCCGAGCAGCCCCGCTCGGGCCCCGCAGCCACCTGTCCCAGCACCGGAAACAAGAGAGAGAGCTGGAGGGGTTTGTCTATTCTTAAGTGTGGATCACAGAGGCGGTCACAACTTTAAGTGGCTTAAAGAATTGTCCATATTCAAACTGGCCAGCTGATAGGTACGTACATTCCTTGGGGGAGTAGAGTAGAAAGTAATCTTAGACAGGCAGAAAACAGTTATTCTTTTAATTTGATAAGCCCTTTCCTAGCAGTTGGTCAGCAGATGCAAGCAGGAGTTGTATCCACATTACAGTTGCAACAAAGCCATCCCTGCACGCTAAACATTTTCAGCACTTGCTGATGAGAGTTTTGCTTTTTGGGGACCCCCTTCTAAAACGAAGTAGCCCAATTACTCAGCATGCTGGAAATGCAGCTGAGTGGGAGCACATGGGATGGAAGACCTGGGCTATAAAACAAGAAGAACACTGGTCAGAGGATATAATTTTATCCTTTACACTGGAGCCCACAGCAAGTATGCCACATATTGGAGCATCTTGAAGGGCTGCTTTAGATCTGGAGCGAGATCAATTCAAAATCTGAGAATTAGCAGGTAACTTTGTGACTGGGAAAAACTGGCTAGCAGCTTTGAACTATACTGTCTTCCAAGGCTGGGGAAAACCTGTTGTGAAGAGGCAGTGTCCAGGGTTATTCTTGTTTTATTGAGGAGGGCATCTCCCATTTTTATTCTGTGCTTGCAAAGCATTGAAACTGTGGCTCCACTGCAAAGTAGCTGCAAAGTTCCTAAGGGTTTAAGACAGCCACTTTCAGCAGCCTTCATAAGAGGACCAGAAAAAGCTCAGCTAAAGCCAAACTGCCATGAAACATCCAATAAAGTCTTCTCTTTCTGCAACGGGCAGGCAGTAGCAATGAGATACCAGTCCAAGGGACTCTATATCAAATTACAGCTGTGCTGAGGAACGAAATTGCTGCTGTCAGTTATTTGCAGTTAAAGCACAAGCACAGCAGGGGGAAATACCAAATGCTTTTACAGTGCCCTAATGACTATGAGTCAAGAGCATTATTTATGTTTGGCAAAAAACCAGCGTGAATCCAGGGAGGTAAAGCACTGTTGCTGCCACCAGGCACCACCTGCTTTCCCCTGCTGACCTGCCTGCCCCTGGGGGAGCCCAAAGCAAAGCTCAGAGGATGAGGGTCTCCAAGCGGGCGAGCAGCACCGAGCTGCCCTGCCAAGCTCTGTACTGGTGCTGGTGCCTCTGCATTGTCAACCACCACCCTCCCATGTCTCCTTCCCTGGTGGCACCAAGAAGATGGATATAAAAACTAGACCAAATAATTTTTTATTATTTTTAATTTCCACAAACAGGATCTTGATAAATTAGGTTGCTAGATTTTGTTTGTAGCAGCTAAACAATCGCGTAATGGCTGAAGAGCTAATGAAATGTACTTCAGTCACTGAACTGAACTGGTACATGATTTAATTTTCCCATACGTTGAAAAACTATATAACTATCAGGATTTCTTCTCAAAAAATGTTTGAAAGACAGCTGATAAATCTAGAAGTGTTTATTCTATTCTTCACATTATTTTTCCTTTCTAATAGGGGTTAGGATTCCTCTTGACCTTCTAAATTTTAAATTCTTTTGTCTGTAGATCATATTAATTTGAATCTAACAATTTAGATCGAATCCTTTAACATCTGCTGTCAATTAATTTATGAGTTGCATTCACAGAGTACAGAAAGAGAGTATACAGCAAATTATTTTTAATTTCTTCAGTATACTAAAATGTGGAAGAATTATTAGAATTCACCACACTTGGGCCAGGGATAAGAGTTCCTTCAGGCTTGAAATTTCAAATTGGCTTCCTAATGAAGTTATATTCATAATGCAGAGTTTAATTATTACACTTGATGAGATATTCAGAAGACTTCCACTTTTATGGAGCTGCTAAAACTGTAGTTAGAGTTAATTAATAGTACAATAATCAACCAGTCTTTGTGTCTGGGTCAGATTTCTTTTATATAAACATAGTCCTGAAAAATCCATATCTGAGCTCTGTGTAGTTACTTGGACTGTCTTCACAGCTGCTAGGAGAGAAGGTACCCAAACCGTGCTCAGGTGGACCCATAAGCTGGTTACTGCCTTAGGGATGTCCATCTCCTTGGCTAAGCAGGGAGCAGAGCTGGTTTAGCCCAGGTGCCTCACATTTAGGTAGCTGAAGTTAGGCACCTAAGAAGGACTTAAGTCTTCATCTCTTGGGATTATTGCAGCTTTTTTTTTTCAGGCAACAGAATATTCTCAGGTTTTTTTGGTAATTTCTAGTCATGTTAAGTCTTGTGGAATTATACACAACTAAAGCTTCAGAATAGAGCATTAATCCCATCATACAAATTTAATCAATTAGACTTTGAAGTAAAGAATACAATTCCGATTTATGCTTCTTACATTTCCTTGCCCCATGCCTGTCATCCCTGTGGAAGACTGCTTTTTCAGATCATGTATCCATAAATATAGGAATATACGTACTAGTAGGGCTATCATTCCTATTAGCAATATGTACCATTTAAACTGTTCATGAAGAAAGGATATCCTAAACTGATGCTATAACTTTTTTCAAAGTTTTTTCATGCAGTTAAGTATATTTGAAGAGATCTATAAATGACATGTATTCCCAATATGTGTATGGTATATCACTGGTTTGGATTCTTATTTATCTTTATTAGAAGTCATATCTCAGTAATTCTGCAATCTAAATTTTTGATCCTCAGATAATGATATCTTAAAAGTACCTACGAATTCTTGAAACTGGGTCCCTTGAGACTACAACATAGTGATACACCAAAGAAAGAGTCAGGACTGAAAAACTTGCCCTAGTTTTTTTGTGGTTATATCAGGTTATATACAAAAAGTTAATTTAATCATAGTGCTTTCATAAGTATTTCAAATGGTTATTTTGAATATATGTTTCAGAGAGGTATTTTGAATGTAGGATCCCATGAGGCCTGTAGCAGTAAGACCATTAAGTATCTGTGTATAATATACGAAAAGATCAAAGGGTAAGATGAAAAGAATAAAAATATGGCCATGTTTGATGCTGACATAGTCTGCCAAATGCTACAAATTGAAACTGAGGATTGATCTGAAATAAAATGTTTGAAGAGGATCAAGGATTACAGAACTTTGTAAGCAGTGGTAAGGGCATCTGGAACACAGACAGCTTTTTCATCTATCCTCCCAAAAGTCAAATGGAAAGGGGTTGAAAGGGACAGTCAAATCTGGCAAATCAACAAATGGTTACAGGACTGGTGCCACAAGCCAGGGGTTTGGCTACTTGGATGATGGGACTTGCTTTGAGAAGCCTGAGGAGTGATGGGGCCCGTCTGTCAGAGAAGGGAAAGATCTTTGGTCACAGGCTTGCTGAGCTGGGGAAGAGGCTTTAAATTACAGTTGCTGGGGAGGAGAAGCCTCAATCCACCCCACTCCTACCAGTCTGATGCCAGGGCCAACAAGAAATGCTCAGAGCCTGGAGAGGATTTACAGGTCAGCAGGAGAGCACCAGAAGAGCAGCACCAAGGAATTACAGCAGGGATTGGGAGAACGAAGAGCTGCCCACCATAGGAGAAGATCAGGTCTGAGACCATCACAGGAAGCTGAAGGTGCACGAGTCCATGTGACCTGACGAGATGCGTGCACGGGACCCCAAGGAAGCTGGTGGATGAAGCTGCTAAGGCGCTGTCCCTCATATTTGAGAAGTCATGGCGGTCCAGTGAAGCTCCCACTGACTGGAAAAGGGGAAACCTAACCTCCATTTTTGAAAAGAGGAAAAAGGAAGATCTGGGTAACCACAGGTTAGTCAGTCTCACCTCTGCACCTGGAAAGATCATGGAGCTAAACTGCCTGGAAACTATGCCAAGGCACATCGGAACTCAGAAGGTGATTGGTGACAGCTAACGTGGTCTCACTAAGGCATACTTAGGATATGTACCTAATTTCTAAGTAATAAAAAATGCTAGGCGATATTTTTTATTTGAAATAACCACCTACTATTCCAGCTGCAGATGTATCATTCAGTTCCTAGATTCTGTTCTGTAGCAGAATCATTTTGCCTTATCTTTAAATAAAACTCTATTCAGAGGATATAGCCTGGAAAAAATATGCCTTATTCGTGAAATTGTTGCTGTAATCTAATCAATTAAGAACTTAATGTGTAGGCTTTTAAGCTACTTTTGACAGAGAAAAAACATTTAGAATTCAGATTGTGGTTTTGGTAACTGTAGCATCAACTGTGAAATGAAAATCAGGGTGGTTTTTTTTTTTTTAATAATTCAGAGGTTCTTTTTTATGAATGAAAGAAATTGCAGTCCTAAAAAAGTCAAAGCATGTAATCAGAACTTGTAAAATATTCCATTCTGTTTTATGACATCTCAACTCCAATCAAATAAACAGAGCCAGAAAGAACCGGAGACTTGATTGACTGTTTAAAGGAAAAGCTGTCAGTTTGATTACAGGCAAGTGAACAGACACATTACTAAATGTAAACTGCATTTAATTTTATTATGCAAGCAGCTTTAATAGCGTCACAAAAAAGTTATGCAAACTGAAACACTGGGTGCAATTGCACACAGATTTCTGATAATAAGTGGGGGCTGTGGATCAAAGCTATTTTCAATTTAAGTGTTCTAAATTTATTAGGGAGCAAAAGGTAATTAAAAATGAGTCAGCATCAGAGGAAAAAAATCCCCCCACCACGTTGTTTCCAACCCAAGTGGTAGAGCTTTCAAGTAGGTTTGTAACAGTAGGTTCTTGCAGTACTGCAAAGAAATGACTCTATGGTGCTTCTATTCAAAATTTGCAGCATTTTTTGACTCCCTTTTTGCTCTGGTTTCATTCCCCATGTGTAATTAATTTTGAAATTCAAGATTACTCATTAAGTGAGATGGATGCTTGACACTAAGCTTGTGCGGGTTTTTTGGTCTACCCACAGAAGGAAGCAAGACACGAACCATTTCATAGAATCATGGAATCATTTAGGACTGAAAAGACCTCAAAGACCATCAAGTAGGATGGTAAACACAGCACTGACAAGTGCACCACTAAGCCCTGTCCCTAAATACCAACATCTGCATGTCTTTTAAATACCTCCAGGGATGGTGATTCCACCACTTCCCTCAGCAGCCTGTTCCAGTGCTTGAAAACTCCTCTGGTGAAAAAATTTTTCCTGATATCCCATCTATATCTCTCCTGGAACAACTTGAGGCCACTTCCTATCATCCTCTCTGGTTAGGAGAAATCATTATTTTTCTTCACCTGGCTGCTCAGGGGAGATAGTTCAAACCAGACTCAGATGAGGACTTCTGAAAATGCTGGGATATGCAGCTGCTGTAAGCCCAAAAGTGGACTTTGCAGCAGTGCCAGTAGTTCTGGGTTGCTGTATGTTGAGGGGAGATCAGACTTCAGCTGGGTTCTCCCACAGCCCATGGGACCCTGGTTTGCCAAGCTGGAGAGCCCCTTCCTGCCTGCTTATTCCTTCCTCCTGACCCACCCAGCAACACACTTACAGACCTGGAACTGCTCCAGTAATGCACAGCTGAGAGAAATGTGCAATTACAGCATCTGATGCATGTCAGACAAAACTCAGGAGGGAAACTGAGATGGGGAGATGGGCAGGGGTGGCTGCTACATGATTCCCAGTAGGAGGGCAGCACAGCTCCCTATCTGAGCACCTGTTCCCAATGCAAAGACAGGAAAAAAATGTTGGGGGGTTTGTAGGTTTCAGCCAGCGAGCCTGCAGTAAAACACAACAGTACTGAAGCAGTAGATGGCACATTCTCACAGCAACGATATGTCCAACAAAAAGCAATTCTGTAGCAGGCTTTGTTGTTTTGGCTTTAAAAAAAAAAAAAAAAAAAAAGAAAATTTAGTCACTAGAAAGGAAGCTGGCAAAGCCTGGAGATCAGTGATCACAATCTGATTACATTCAGTGTGGAAAAAGAGAGAAAAAGGGTTAGTTTTGTCAAGCTGAGGGAAATTATGAAAAGTGATTCTTTTCTGACTGGCAATCTTTTTTTTTTCCTGGCTCCTCAGAGGACTGTTTAGAAACTTATATTAGATGACTAAAAAGACATGGATGTACAGTTGAAAAGATGTAATGTTTTTCAAAAAGCTCCTTTTAGTTCAGTAGCAAAATGAAGGTGATAATTTGAGTAACAGACGTTGCAAAGAGAAATGGGAGGAATAGACAGCAGTCAGTGCAAACTCAGGGTAAGCTTTTGGAGCACAGAAAAATGGAACAGAAGTCAGCAGATAAGAACTTTGGAAAAGATACAATCGAACAGCAGTGTGAATGGTGATATCTGTATTAGGAGAAAAAGAAATCTTAGTGTACTAAATATACCTGTCATGAAGAAGAATAATAGCACAGCTAGTAATGAAGGAAAATAGTAGAGTTTTCAACAAATAATAATAATAATAATTTTTTGTTTAGAAGGAAACAGAATAGCTCACTTATTCATGAAGACACAAGATGTGCTTATTATTCAAAAGGCACTGAAAAATAAGATATTATTTCTAACTGCCAGCTATTCTTAAACTAACTGGCCTGAGAAAGTATCAGCACAAAAGGGCTAGGCAAGGAGATGTGTGACTGATGCAGCTACCTTCAGTACTGTTAAGTCATAGTGCTTAACAAAATTCCACACAAAAAATGCAGCTATTCTGACTTCAACCCCAAATATAAAAATTAATTAATAATTATCAGAACAATGAAAGTCACTCAACACAATTTGACTGCAACAAGGCTTGGCAAAACAAACCTGATTTTATTCTTCAGTGAGTTTGCTTCCTGTCTGATTGCTGTACTACGTATACATAATAGATGTAATGGATGTATTTTTATTTTTTATCATCACACACACATCTACACACACATCCCAGTTGAGAAATTGGCACTTTACAATATCAATAACCTTACACTAAACTGTTTTAAGCTCTCAAAGGGCAATCCATGAGGGCATACCTTAAGTGGTTTTCACCAAAATTAGTGCTAAGGGATACTCTTCATCATTTCTATTTGTGTTCCAGAAATAAATATAAAATCATTCCTAATACAATTTGGCTTAAGCCTATACACAGGAATTTATCTAATGATAACTGCAACGAGGGCAGAGCACCAACAGAGAATGCTCTCACCATAAGTTGAGTCCCAATCATTACAACAGAGTCAAAAGAAACACTGTATGTGTTGGAACATGGGGTGCTGGTCATGCAGAGACTAAGACCCTCTGTCCCAGCACAAAGCACTTTTAAAAGATTTAAGTACCTTAAATGAGAAACTGAGTATTACTACAGAAGGTAACAGTTTTGGTGCCTATATTTTAAAGGAAATTAAAATTATTTGGGATGACAAAAATTATTGAAAATATTGAAAATTATTAGGTTAAATTAAATAAAATTAAATTTAATTAAAAATATTAAAATTTCTCATAGTGAAAAACTAAGGACTCTGTTTATCCTGTCAAAGAAAGGACTGGGAAATGACATGAGCTGATCGTCTTGCTGGAGAAAGATGCAAAAGCACTCAACTTTAGCAAAGATCAGCACACAGAGAGTCAATGGTTGAATACTGAGGTCATCCACAGCCAGGTGAGAAATAAAGCAATCTTCAAAAAATGACAGGCCTTGACAGGACATTAGAGGAATAAATTTGATAACCACAAGCCAGGATTAAGTGGCTTTCTGGAAGCTGTGCTTCAGTTAACCAGGGGTAACTGGTCTCTGGGTAAGGATAATGGGACCAATATTAAGCCTTTTCGTGCAGATCATCAGGCTGCTTGTTTAAAGGTTCCCCTCTAATCTTAAACACTAAAACCTGGTAAGACAAAACATAAGAGTCAGAAGGATAAATGCTGAAAGTATTAGAGGACGTTTAAAACATGTAAATTATAGAGATGATACTGTGCATCTCTCCATCTTGGGTAAATACCAGTATAATTTTGATTCTGCAAAGATCTTAATTATGGTAATGATTTTATGTGGGTTAAGTCCTCAATGTTTCAATAGAATTTAAGCATCTGTTTAGATCAATCAAAGTTTTACCTGAATACCTAAGACTGTGAAATTTCCCTTCTCAATATTAAAATGCACCTTCTGCCCAGTTTATCATTTGTCACTGATTATAACTGATTTCCACAGTCTTTAAGGAAAGAGGAACCAGACTGAATCACATGTTTTTAGTAATCTAAACCTTTCTGTAGCAAAAAAATTTTTAAAATAGAGGTTTGTCTGAGCAGCCAGGTAAGATGAATATAATGGCAAGAGATCACACTTGGAAAAGAGAGTTTGTGAATTTACTGGAAACTTTGTAACATGAAAGAGTATGAGAAAACCTGAAAAATCATACTTAATTTCATGCTGTTTCAATATGCCCCACAATATATTCAATGTACATTGTTGCAGAACCACAAATACTGCCTCTGTGTCTATATCAGGCACATCTGGTCTTTGATAAAACAATTCCTCCACCCTCATCCTCATCCTCAGTTTCTATATATTGAAACTCATCCTTAATGAGATATTCTTATTAACGGCAGTGGAGAGCACTGGGTCTACTCTTTCCTTCCAGAAACACATGGTAAAAATTTCCAGTTTCTCATTTTGGCCTCCAGAGGTCATCCAGACCTTTACCTTGGAGTGCAGTGTGTGCAGAGCGAGGGTGGCTGGAAAAATCCCATTGATAGCTTCAGTGACTCATCAGTCTTGTTATGGACCAGAATAAAAAGTGAGAAGATATATTCTAAAAATATACCACGTGGAAAAAAAAGAGAAAAAGAAAAAGATAAAAGAGGAGGGGGAGGAAGAAGAGGAGAAGAAGGAGAAGGAGGAGAAGGAGGAGGAGAAGGAGGAGAAGGAGGAGAAGAAGGAGGAGGAGAAGAGGAAGAAGAAAGAAAAAAAGAAGAAGTACAAGAACAAGAACAGGAGAAAGAAGAAGGGGTAGGGGAGAAAGAGAAAAAGAAAGGGAAAAAGAAATCTAACCAATTAATTACAATCTTTTAAATATGTGTTAGAGATTTCTTTGGTTATTTTATTTCCAAAGTGGTCCCCAAATGTGTGGAGGGAATGCTCATGTGTTTCCTGGCACAACACAGAGCAATCTTTGACCACGTGGGAATCACAGAGACATCTCAAGCAGCCAGACAGAAAAGTCCAGATGTCTTGTAGACTATTATACCATTATTTTATTCATTTGGAGACAAAATGCCAGGCTGTGCAAGTCAGATAATTCCTCTGCCCCAGTGCAGTGACAGGGGAGAAGATGTGAGCACATCTGTACCTGCAGAACCTTGTAGGTGGCCACATTGCTCCTGCCACTTCTGCCCTGATGAAGCTGACACAGGAAGCTGGGTTGCGCTGGAGAGGCTGAGGGATGCTGAAGCCCCTCCCCTGCAGTAGGAAAGACAGATTTTGGCAATAGGTTGTTAAGTTAAAGTCTGGAGTCAATAATTACTGGACTCAAAAGAGTCCTTAGCTGTTCTGTTTGTGAAGTTAGTATGTGTGTAAAGCACCCATTTTCCTCTGAGAACTGCCTTAATCTCTTTGGAAATTTGGCAGAATATACTCAGAAAGTACATTACATTTATTCTTAATTAAGAAATTCCAAGAAAGTATTTAACCTGTGGTCTCAAAATGAAATGTGAAGGTAGTTAATGAGAACGGAAATCTAGTCTGAATCTGCAGAGAAATCAGCAAAGTTTTTTATGTAAAAGATCCAGTAGAATGTATCTATATGGTATGGAAATCTTTGAGGGACTATGTCAAATGAAATCCAGGCTATTAGGATACTTATAAATGCAATGTCTTTGTTTCAGTGTTCCTCACAATGTCGTTCCTTGTTTTGCTACTTAAATTCTTCCTACATAATTTGTAGTTATCATTCACAAACTGCCTCATACTTCAGCCCTACTGATTATATCATTCCAAGGGTGTCCCTAGTCCATGTTTCCTCTTCACACAGACATATTCCTCAATATAACAAAATGAAAGGAGTGCTGAAAAAGGTCCCCAAATGTGTGATATGATAATGTATAGCAAGGATAACTGCTGGAACTGGAGAGACACTTGCAGGAACCTAGAGTGTCCTGGAGAAAGTACTTCCATTTTTTACAGGTTTCTGCACTTAAACCATCCTATGGTTTCTGCTGCTTCTTAATAAGATGCCTAAGATTTTTTATCAGGTTTTGAAAAATAATGGGCATGATTTCTAGAATAACAGTATCTATTAAAAGGTTGCAGGATGTAAAGTAGCATGATATTACCTCGAGATGATTACATATCTCCCTTTCAACGTATTTGTCAGCTTCAGTTTTTCTTTTAATTTCAAATTTCTACCATTTAATTATCAGGGAGACTGGAGAATGGAGAAAATTCCAGGTTTATGCAAACCACTGGATTCCTTGTGTACATGAGAGGTAAAAGTGAGGGCTGTTTAGATGGAAAGAAATCTCAATAACCTAGAGATAACAATGCTTGATACTTTCATGGCAGTGCATTCGTTCTTGTCAAATCTATGAGAACATATTAGCATACTTCAATTTAGATGACAGGTTTTCTTTGTTGCTTTTACGGACAATTTAGTCTGTTCTCAAATTCAAAAGTGCTTTAAATGACTTGTGTTGAGGTCTTGTGATCCACTTTTATGTGGTTTAGTGGTGGACTGGGCAGTGCTGGGTTAACAGCTGGACTTGATGGTCTTAAAATCCTTTTCCAACCTAAATGACTCTATGGTTCTATGATCAGCAATATCAATAAGGACATCCTGAGTAATTATTCTTTGGCTTTTGTGATATTCAGCAACACAAATAAAAGCAAGCATAAACACATAAACACATTTTTTTTCTAAAAAAATGGCAGCATATGTTATGTTTTAGCTTGTTCCTTTCCCTAGTTTTCAGTCTTTGGGATATTTTACTTGCTTTCTCTTTAAGAAAATTATGTGAGAAACTAATTCCAGATAAATGGCTCAGAGTACCTACTCCTCTTTGGAAAAATATCGAACAGAAAGGGGGAAAATCTTAGAAGACTTGCAGTTCACCTTAATATCAACTCCAAGCACAGTAATGGCACCCTGCATGTCCAGGGCAACAGAACAAATTGGCAGCCAAGGAAACCCACTGAAATATTTGAGAAGTGGAACTTGACTTCGTACTATGTCAGGGATATGGTGGCATTCTCTCCTATAAATCAGTAACAAAATCAAAATTAACTGCTCCAGGTAGAGATGCAGAAATGATGCAATTTTTAAAGCACTGTGCATATCCAGTATATGTTAGCTGATATGAAACTGAAATTTCTCATTTGCATGTTGTTATGCTTTTGTAACAGACTTGAGTGCTTGGTGGCCACAGAAGTGAAACCTATACCTCTCTGCAGAATTAATGCATGTGGAATATATAATCACTCTATTAATTTGGGAAATTTTGAGACCTATGGTATTAATTTATGCTGAAAGGGGTATTTCCACCAGAATTCAGATGAGTCACTTTCTCGGGGAAACACAAAGAAACTTTCTTTGTCTGAAGGTTTTTCTTCACATTCAATTTAATCTGTTATCAGGCAGAGAATGTGTAATAAGCTGCCTTTGGTGTTCTGCACCACGCTTACTGTACGTGCTTATTGGCTTTAGGAGATCTGCCAGAGCAGCTATCAGAGTACCTATCTTGTTATGTCATCCCTAAAATGCTCTTGTACAACAAACTCTTGTTCCTGATAACTTCTGTAATGTTTGAGTTGTTTCAATTTATTCATTGAATATAATCTCCCAACGACTTAAGAAGGTGACCTGCAAATAAAGCTTTGTGTAGTTCTATTGCGAAGAGTCTGGTATTTTTCAAAAATGCTAAAATCAAATTAAAAAGTAACCTGTATTCCTAAAGGGAACACTATGCATAAATGACATCCCTCTGGAACTTATAGATAAGATTTAAAACATCCTGAGGAATTCTGTATTTCTTCATTTAAAATCTTGGTATTTTTTCTTGGAGATTGTACCAACAAGCACAGAAAATACATGCACATTAGAATTGGGAAGGTGTATTTCATGAACGATAAACCCCATCAGCACAACTTACTGCCTATCCTGAGCTGACAGTTTAAGAACTCGGTAAAATACTCTGACAGGTTAAATAAGTGGTAATGGCATCATTATAGCTGTGATGGCCCAAGAATGCGAGTGAGGAATATGTGCAGGGAGCAGTACAGGCATTACTACAGACCTTGGAAAAAGCAGTTTTAATTTCTCACCTCAGAGGAACGTCCTCCCTGCAAGGAGGCCCCTTTTTACCAGCCAGGTGGGGGCCACAAGTGCCCTGCAAAGAGCACTCACAGCAGCACCCGAGGGCCTGGCTCTGCACTCCTGACTTTTTGGTGGCTTGTGGTTGATGGCTGGTTTGTGGAGGTGATTGTGTCAGCCCATGGGAGTTGGTAATTGCTGCGTTATTGCTGCTCATTTTCATTGCGGGCTCTGGTTAAGAGAAAAGAGTGGTGAATAACGGCTTTATGTTGAAGTCAAAGAGTGAAACCAGACTTTCAGTCCTCACTATTGAGAGGCCACCTATATGCTCCAGGAATCCAGCAGTTACTAATTAATTGAACAACATAATTACGTTAAACTTAGAACAAATGTTCTCCACCATACTTAGTTGAAAGATTTCTCCTTCTGTTTCAGCCTGAAAGGAGATAATTTGTGCTGGAAAGCCCGAAAAATATCTCTTCTGTTTACAAACCTTTTTAACCTGTTTTATAGTTCTGTTAAAATAATAATTTATTATATGTTTGTGAATTTGGCTTGTTTTCCTAGGACTCGTGTTTCTTCCTGACAATTTCCGCACTTACAGTTATGTACTCCAAAACACAGAGAAAATAACCAAGACAGTGAAGAGTTTGTTTAAACTACCACATCAAAGAAGTATGTAGCTAAGACCTCTTAAGGCCAGACATTGATAAAAACCCGTTCAGCAAGTACAAAACAGTAACTGCATCACTGTAATCAAAGCGTTCTCGTGAAGCCCATGATCAAGTGAACACAATACTGGGAAATAAGAACCCATTTCTTGGAAATAAAGTCACTTTTAAAAGGAGAAAATTCATTGTGTGTGTACTTGCAAATGAATTATACCTTTTTAGGTGCTTACAGAACCTTCATCTCTAGAAGGGGTAATATAATTACAGTTAACCTGTGACCAAAAGCTGAAAATGTACTTTTGGATGGAAAGATAAAAGAGTCATCTGCAATGTACAATATATTGAACTGGATAACAGCATTTGCTTCAAAGCTCAAGGACACCTCAGCATCTATAATTAGAAGGGCTCTCAAAGGGCACAGACAGATTCTTTCAACTGAGGTAGGTGACACTTCTTTTAAAACAGCCCCACAGCATGAAAGTCTGACTTCCTTTTAACCTTTTAAGGAAAGTGAAAGACAAGTACTGTCAGCTCTGCTTTTGACTTTACCATCTCAAAGCAGATATACCTCAATAAAAAGTCAAATGATACAGCCAATAGATGTAGTTGCCTTTTAAACTGCAATTCTGAAGTCTAGTGCTGACTGAAGGAGGTTTTCAATATTAATTTATTAAGGTGTCTGAGTTTTTATAATCTTTCTGGAATTATGTTCTCTCCATTCTTGAGTGTGACAATAAAGATTTATACTTTCCCCTCTCTCCCAAAAAATCCCTGAGATATAACCTCCTCATATCATGAAATTGAGGGACTATGACAGAAGCTAATCCTGACCTTGGAGGAGGCACCTTACAAAAGGAAACACCTATTTACTTAGAGGAGGGCCCAAGAGAGGCTTTGTTGCCTTTCTAAACACTAAAGGGTGAGTGATAAACATCAAGTATTGAATGCTGTGCATAACAAGCAGTATTGGAATGTCATATATTTTTCTCCTTTCCTTAAGTATTTTAAGCTTCTCCTGCATCTGGATAATTGATATGCTCAAGGCAATACCTCCCTGTATGATTCAGATACTGAAAGGATCCATGAGTCTCTAATGGGAACTGCATCTTCATGCAATACAGTGAAATAGCATGACTTCAAAAAGTTCATTATTTTGATTATTGAAGTATCATCTCAGTATTATCTTCAGTACAGCTACTGTGGTACAAGAAATAAATTTATTGGCTCTAAAGGGCATATTATGCTATCAGGTTAATCTGAACCAAGTTCCTGCAAAAGCTCAGAGTGAAATCCTACCTCACTTTCTGGAGGCAGACTGATTTTAAAGCATAAAATAGATGAAGCTGTTTTAATATTAAACTGTTGCTATGCTTTTATTAATTGATGCTATGAACTTAATATAATAATTTGTGTTGATTTTATATATTAGTCCTGTTTGAAGTTTGTACATTGTGCTGCAGCATACTGATGGGACACAGGCAGCTTTGGCTAGCATCCAGGAGTCTGAAATCATCAGAAAACATTTTTCTTAGTATGAACCAATGCGAAGCAGATTCTGTCTAGAATGGTAGAAAGTCTAAAGGGGCAGTGTTGTATCCCCAGTGGTCTGAGCTTGTGTGCACAGCAAGGCTTCTGGGGAAAAAGCAAAACCAGTCCTTGGGCAAAGCAGGCAGGCTTTTGGCACAACTTCCCATCCCAAAAGCTCTTCTTTTGGGAACACTGGCTCCTCTTCAAGGCTGAAATAGAAGCCACAACCCAGCTGCTATTTAAAGGTTGAGAGCAATTGCTCTGAATTTAGTTTAATTCCATCCATCAATTAGACAGATCTGAAAGGAAACGCAACTGGTACCTGGGGAACGGAGCAGGATTTTAGCAAGGAAAGAAGTGATAAGGTCAGTGTCTCCCATGGGATAGAGAAAGACCACTGATTACCACCTGTGGAACATGCAGATGCAGACTGAAATAAATTAAATTCTAGCAATTATCAGAGTATGCTAATATTAAACTGTACCAAATAGGAATCACTTGAATCAGCATATGATTAGCAAACAAGCTATTTTATTTGTGTAATGCAAGAAGCTAGTTCTATGATTCTAGGGGAGGGGTTAAATCTCTCCATTCTTTTCCAAGCAGTTGTAGACACAGGTGGAATTAGTCTTTATTATGCAAGATATTAGAAATATTTTTTTTTTTCATCTGCACCCATGCTTTAGGGACAACATTTAGTTATCCTCATCAGCCAGAAATCCCTCTGGATTTCAACTACATCAGTACAAATGTCTGCCCAGGTGTCAGGATGATGCAAAGAGCTGCTGGCTGGGGTTTGCTTTCTTGGTGCCAGACAATGAGAAGGAAGCCCTCAGCCTCAGATCAGCCCAGATCCAGGGTATCTCATGTAGCATTTACTACCCCTCTCAAAGCTGCAAATGATGGTCTGCAGGTGAGATGCAGAAAGCATGGTCTCTCTGGAGACCCTAAAATAAGGAAAACAATCCCTGACAAGTCCTGTGACTCTGTCACAGCATGCACATGTGTTGGTAACATACTATGCAGCTGGAGAAAAATTTGTCAGACTTCAGCTTACACCAGCTTGAGCTATTTCTGAACATAGACCTCCTGAATTAGGTTGAGATTCACCACAACAGCAATATAAAGGCCGGATGGTTTTACAAATCAGTTTGAAATTATGATGCAGTAATGAAATGGGTAGGAAAAAAGGTAACAATGTGAAATGAGTTTTTAATTCCAAGAAAGCAAAAGTAAGGTAATGATAAAACCACTGTTCAGTTTGCACACAGGTCTTTATTCACTCACAGACAAGAAAATTCTTTAGAGCAGGAAATTATAATGAGAAAATGAAAAAAACACTAGGCCAGCTTTAAAAGTCAATTTTACCGGCAGAAATATCATCTTTAATTGTAGGAATAGCCTGAATTCTGAGGACAAGTAGTATGATCTATCTTTTGCTCGAAGTAATTAGTTAAATTCGAAAAAAGAGGTGATTAAAGGCACATTTGAATTAGTCCTTAGACTCTCTAAGAACATTCTTGTCTATGCTGCAAAGGAACAAAAGCATTTTTATGGAAGTGAAATAACACCAAGTCCCAAGATGTCACATGAAGAGAGCTTTAATAGTTTCGATGACTCCTAGTTCAACAAGAAAACTGGCCAGGGTCATTACAGGTGGGGTGGACAAACTATTCCACAGGTATAGGAGAAAGGTTCACGAAGGATGTCTGCACTTCAGGCGGCTCTCTTGAAAGCTGTTTATTGCATAGACAAAGTTACAGCATTTCAGGGAGTGGGTATCCAGAGCCAGCCCTACAGCTGCCAGCTCCAGCTGTGGGCATACCTGAAGCCACTTTCTGTTCAAGTTACAAAGCATTTTATACCTTTCTTTGCAGAGTATCTTAATACATAACAACCAATAAGCACCATACACAATACTTTTACATTTGCCCATAGCCTATCATAGCTACTACCATCACCATCTTATAGTCATTATTATCCAATCACAAGAGTAAGTAAGTTACAATTTAAGCTTACAATGGAAAATTCTCAGACCTCTCTTCTTCTTCTTGCTACATCAACATTTCTTGTTTGCCTCCGATCTTTTTGGTAAAAACATGTTTTCTATTTACTTATGCTCTTCTTGAGACTTATTTACTTGGTGAAAAACATGTCTTTGTTTGTAGTCACATACCTTTGTCCTAATCATAAAAACTTCCTTCCAACTCATCTCCAACCTTTGCCTTCTCAGTTATTCAGTGGTCAGTGTTTCAGCAAAACATCTTTTATTCTATATCAAAACTTGCTTTCATTTCTATTTCATCCTTAGTTTCTACATTCAGAGATCTTTCTGCCAAGCCTACATATCTGTGAAACTTTCTTACCAAACTTTCATCCTCTCCAACACACAGGAGAAACACATCATGCCTTGCCAGTGATTTACACATCTATTTGTTATTAGACTGAATTCATGGGGGTTTTTTCTTCATCCTGGCAAGGTATAAACAACTCCAGTGCAAATACAACCTTGACAAATTTATTCTGAAAGGCAGTGGGCTTAACAAGCTAACTGTGCCATCATGTCATATCCCTAACCATGTCAGAGTTGACTTTCTGTAGCATCTTCCATTATCCATCTGTCAAAAAAGTAGGAGCCCTCAGCTTCTTGAGAGACAGACAAAAAACTCTTACTTTCATCTGCAGTAGCAATAAGCAGCGGAAGAACTTTCTCTGGATCCTCCCTGAGCACTTCACTACCTTGCTTTGCCTTAGCACTGCACTAAGAAAGAGTCAAGGCAGAGAGGAACACGCTTGTTTTAAGATGGTTAGAGAAACCGGACCTGAGGATGTTTTTCCAGAGACTGACCACTAACCAGACCTTGTCCCACCTAGCTATGTTAAAATGTCAGAGAAGGACTAACAGTGCCTCCACCATCATGCATCCCCATTCAAGGAATAGTCCACGGGCAGGGACAGAGGCCAGGATGCTCTGTGTCATCCAGGCAGGGTCTGTGCCAGGAGCAGAGGTCAGGCAAAAACAACTTCTTGCTTCTGAGGGGAGTCTTGTCAGGAATTTCAGCAGCAGCTTTTAAGAAGGATGCCAACGAACAAGTCTGAATAGCAATGATTTCCAGGGCCACTGACTCACTCCAAGCAATGGGTATCCTGGTGTGAAGAGCTGTGGCACCAGCCCCAGGAAACCAGTGCCTGCCTGGGGCACTGCAGGCTTGGGTTGTATTTATGCAGCAGCTGAAATCGCTGTGCTGGGGATACCCACACTGTTTGTTCTGGTTGACTTGTTAAAGCAATTTTCTGCTTCTAACAGCACTCCTGAGTGGTCATGGGAACCCAGTGCCACCATGTGGCACCTTGGTCAGGAAGCCACACTGGTGGCTTCCCCAGACACATGGCAGACAGATGGAGATCCCCACTGCTCTGTCATTGTATATGGGGGAGGAAGGGAAGGTCTCCCTGGCCTCTCTCCTCTTCTCCTGCCAGCCCCTTCTACCCAACTAAATCTGAATTTCCAGTGGCACGTGGGTCCCCACCCTCTGTCTGCTTGGTCCTGCCGAGGTGCACCTCTATCCTCACCAGACCCCTTAGATCCTTATGTGGCCCCCAGAGACACAGACCTGTTACCATGAGCTCTCCTGGCAGAGGGTAATGAATAATGTTTCCCTACAGGCAACACACCCTGAATTTTAGCCCTCTGCTAGTCTTTAGCACACTGCCCAAGAGAAGCAGAAACCACTTACGTGTTACTTATTCTTCCTAAATTTGTTCTTGGGAAGAGCTGAGGAATTATGGTTGAAATATTTAAAAAAATCCCACCTAAGGCAGAGGCAAGCGTAGCAAATTTCAGCTTGAGCAGTTCTGTGTAGTGATAAAGCAATGAAAATAGAGCTAATGGCAAATACTAAGCAGACTTAGCCCCAGGCAGTTTTATTAGCTCCAGCAGGAATGTGTGGTGTTTTTCCTACAAATACTGCATTGAAGTGCTGTATCTCTCACTCTGCTTCTGTTCAGCTAGCAGCAAAACCCTAAGCAAACTTCTCTGTATGCACAACCCTAATTGAAAACAAAGTAAATTAAATGAATTCTAAGCAATGCCAATAACAGCTACTAGTTATTTTGCAGTAAAAATACCAATATTTTATCAGTTTTTAATAACTGTGTTTTCCTGCTGTTTGCAATGACAAGAAATTTCTTCCAGTAACAACACAGTTCTTCCCATGAAATTATTCAGCAGGCCTCAAATGAGCAATATATTAAAACCATACTAAACAAAATTACTGAAATGTAATTGTGCTGCAAAAAAACATATAAAATTTGAATTTCCATTTGGTGACTTTGCCTTAATCTCATTTCCAGCTAAACTCTTTTGCAAGAGTTTCCATTCAATAACTTTCACCATCACTGATAAATGGAAAGGAAGATATAGTGCTGGGTAGCACAAAACAATTTCTAGGGAATGTATTATACACATTTATCTTATTTTATGCTTGTAATTTATAAAAATAATTTGTGATTTTTTTTTAGTCTCTTCATTACCTGAAAAAAATATTTAAAGTGTTTATACAATTGCTCTGCTGTGAATGCAATTATCCTGAATGTGCAATTAGACTTTCCAGTTAAATTATGATAATAAGTTTATTTAGAATAGTTCCAGTCAAATATTTTTTTGAAAAGCTAAAGTTCTACGTAAAAAATGAAAGGTTGGTTCTTCACCCGGCCCGTATTCTCACTCCAGTGTCTGGACTTGTGGCACACTTCTTGTGGCCTTATGTTTTATGAGATTCGTCAACCAAACAAGAGGTAACAGCACTTTCCTCATGCAGATATTCAGGAACAAAATTCTTAGGTTTCATTTCCAGAGAAAGCAAAGAAAGCAGTGCTATTGTTGAGCCTGCACTGACATGTTCCCAGCTGGGGCCACTGAGCCCCTTGCTCTGGGCTCTCCCTTCGCAGAGAGCCCAGAAGGGCTCAGAGCACAGGGGATCCTTTCAGTACTTAGTCTGGGTAAGGAAGGGGTCTTCTTCAGTGATTCAGGAGTCTATAAAATATTAGAATCACAATCCCAGGGGTTATTCAAATCTGTCTTTAACACTGTACTGAAAAGAGTTTCTTTGGTTGCTGCTGAACAGAAATACTGAGAAAAAAAATCCAAGAGTGTTGAAAGGTTTTGTGGTGACAAAGAATTTCCAGATATTTCAGAGAATGTTAAAGAATAAATTATTTCTGGTTTATTGAATATTCCTCAGATAGTAGTTAAATGTCAATTCAGCCCCAAACTGTCTTTCTCCTTCATGGTACCCTGCCTTATTCAGAGGCCAAATGATCTTATTGTTGAGCCTGGTGAGACCACATCACATGAGAGAATGGAGACTTATGCAACTCCCATGTGGTAACATGCTGATGGAGAAACAGCTTTTATGCCAAAATCATTCTTACAGAACTTGCCCATCCAATTCTAATTAGAAATTGGAAAATTTTAATGAAAGAAAACCATGAATATTTAAAAGACAATAGCCTGCTGGTAAAGTATTTAAATTCAGCTCTTCTGCTTCTCTCTTTTCGCCCACCATCCAGCCTTTGCCAGTGCCTCTCTTGGGGGACTCGGAGATGCACAAATTGTAGTCTCTCTTCCAAGCACTGGCTCTGATTTCCTTCCAGCCAGTTGTGGTCAAAAGACTTGCTGGGGAGAAAAGCTCCTTCTTGCAGAACAGTACTTGTGAGGTCTTGCCAGAACAACCGGGCTTATCCCTCACCACTCCATAGTCACTGGCACGGATTTCTAGTGAGTCATTGCTGCCAAAATAATCTGAAATGGTAGCTTACATCTAGAGCCATACAAAATATTTTCACTTCAGTGACAATGCCCCTAATTTTATTGGTCATTTCCATGGTAAATACTCCACAGCATGGCTAGAGTTTGCAGTCACGATCAAATGTTGTTTTCATAGGTGGTACAAATGTGTAAGGCTGAAACTAAGTACACAGGCATGTTGGACAGCTCAAGGCACAGGTAGCAGCTAGGGAGATTTTTAACTTGGCTCCATATGGTAGGCACCTAACTTCCACACAAATTACAAAAGTTAGGTACTTAGCCTGCTTGGCTGTTTTGATATACACTCATCAATGTGTGCCTACACTGGCAGGTCTCTAGATACCTTTAAAACATACTCCATTAAAGCATAAATCTCCTTACAACCACTTGAACTTTCTCTGTGCTAGGACTACCTCCTGAAGGATATGCAGGCATCTGTCTGCCCCCTCACCCCTTGAAAGCCATGTGGAACTATACATATCTCATTCTGTAGCCTTGAGAGTCTGGGCTCTTGCACACAAATCAGATCAGAAATTGGAGCCTCTTTATTAAAATGTATCTGGATTTTTTCAGTTAAAGAAAGAAGAATACAAAAATTACTCCTCTATTCTCACATACTAGCAGAAAATTAGCTTGAATGCACAGAATTATATAGTAATAAATAAGTCAAGAAAGAATGAAGATTGCATTAAACACCAAAGTGATCATCAGCAGTGGCAGTTAGCTTCTTTAGGCTCTTTTAACCACATTTTCCCATTCTAGTTTCCATTTGTTAATTTAAAACAAGTGTGTATTTTCCCCGCTTGAGTTTTTCTTAGCTGTAACGGTCACCATGGTTATCACAAAGACAATTTAAATGTTAGGAATGCACAAAATTTATGTTTAGTGGTTCATTCCAGAATATACTTAAAACTCCTGAAGCCTGTGGATAACAAAGGTGGTTAAAGAAACCTCTCTGCTCAGTCATATTTATTTCATAGATTTGTTCACCTGGATGGTTAAGATTTTAATAGGACACATTCCTGAGAGATGGAAATCTGCATCTGGCCCTTAAACTGGCTGTATGTTTTACACCAAAGAATCGTTGTGGGTTGCAAACAAGAGGAGCTATAATCCTGGGAATGGGCCTAGGAGTGCCTTGTCCTCAGTTAGTACTTGTACCAGGCAGTTCCTTACAGAGAGGAGAATTTATTACCTCTGCCTCCTTCAGCAGTGCCTAATTTCCATTCAGTAGTTTAAAGAGGAGAGTGTTATACATATATCTGGGGAACCAGGAATTTGACTCAGGTTCCTAAAATATAGGCAGTCAGGATTTCTCTCCACTGGCCTCCAAAAAGTGCCCATCTGTCCCTCTGTCTAAACTTGGCAACCTGAATATTTCCTTTAGGAGAACTCCTTTACAAGACATCCATAATTAAGGTGCAAGATTTACTTACATCTTTTTTAAGATGTATTTTAAGATGTATTTTATCCTTAGCTGGTGGTCCTAACCCTTGTGCAGACCCTGCTGGCAGTGCTTTCCTCTCCTCCTCCTCCCCTGCCTGCCTCCAGCTCTGCGCCACTGCCATCCACACCTGCGCTCCCAGGCAGCACAGGCAGCAGCAGGACTTCCAGAGGGGGAAACGAGCCAGCTCAAATCGTCCCCACTGTGGGTATTCCTTGTTAGACTCCTTGCAGCTCTCCAAACTCATCCCTGATTGCTGTCTTTGCTTTTATTTTTTGTTAACAAAAACCATTAAGCTGGGAACACTGAAATCCCCACTGAGCCTTCTCCTTTTCCAAAACTGCCATATACAGCCTGGCGCAGCTGTAATGAGAGTCTCAGAAACACAAAATCAAGCCAATGTAGTAAATTCCCACTGGAAATGATCACTGACATCTATAAAGTTTAACATTATCCTCTGTCTAATATAAAGTCCCTTGGCAGAAATGATGCAGACTTGCCTTCACTAAATGTATTAGTGGAGATGGGGGATAACTCTTGCTAATAAATAGACTGTAAATACTCCATAGGTTTCCTGCATCTGAAATGAACAAAGCAAATGGAAAATTAAAGGAAAAGGAAGAGGAAAGAAAAAAGTGTTTTCCTCTTTTATTCAGGTTTCTGTTTGTTGGGGTTTTTTTTATTTTCTCAAGACAAAGTAGGAACTGTACAATTACAAAATCATTTTCCATGCATCTTGCTAGAGGTGGCATCAGATGAACTCCAACATTTAGACCCAGCTGAAGGTTCGTGCAGGCAAGACCTTCAAGTTATGTGAGTTCAGTGTTTGCCCTCTTGGCTTTGATATGATTGTGGCCAAGTCACTTAATTCTGTGTTTCAGCCTCGCTTTTGCTCTGGTAGTGAGAACTGAAGCCAATTGGTTTTTGCAATTATACTTATTCATAGCAAAATCTGAAGGTTGCTCAATAATTATTATTTTCCTGTTTTGTTTTGCCACCAGGAAAAAATCCAGCATACAGACTCAGAGCAGATGACATTAACCAATCTGCTAGTAAAGCTTTGACTCAATTTGTTGGAACAGCAGTCCCTTGAGACTCCCATGGGTCCTGTTTGCTCAGGACCAAACACCTCTGCAGACACAGCATGTGGGTCACAATCTGGGGAGCTGTGATTCACAGCCGTGGCCTGAGCACAGGCAGAGGCTCCAGGGAAATGAGGCTGACAAAGGGATCCATGTGACCATTTCCATTGCAGGTGTAAAGACGAAATTTTCCAAATTCACATAATTTTACTGTCTTCAGAATTTGTCATGCTGATTTAATTTTCTTGCCCAAACAAAAAGCAATACAGAAACATATAATTTCCAAAGAAAAGAAAATATTTTTTTTCTTTTTCCTCTTAATTTTCTCTTATATAATTTATTTCCTCTCTCCTTGTCCTACACCTGCAAAACTAGGCTTTCTAAGGAATGTCCTAATCTTGCATGTTGTAGCATAGCAATGCTTTCCTTTTGGCTGGAGCTTAGAGAAGTGATGCCAAAATAAAAGAAAAAAGAAAGAAATATGGAATTACCCATGTATTGAATTTATCTCAAAGGGGAGAACAAGAGACATTACACTTAAGAAAATCCAGGTGTATGGAACAAGCATATACTGCCTTAATTGAAACCCAGAAACATTTTAATTGCTAGAAAATGCTAATAAGCAAAACCACTGGTTTGTTAAGTGAACATTTTACTAAATCACAGGCATTTAATTTCCTCTCATGCATTTCAATAGCCTGCATTGCCTGAAAATAAAGCACTAAAAGAAATGTGAAGATTCTGTTTACCAAAAAAAGATTTGTTGTGACAATTAGAGTTTCTTCAAAATAATATTTTAAAATATTATCCATCAGCTAAGCTCAGAGAAAGCACATAATATGACATTAATTTGCTTCTAGCTTGAAATAGAGGGCAGATTTCAGTGAAGTGTCTTGAGTAACCTTAGCAAGGGAATTGAAAGGTGCTCCTTGTATGACTAAGGAGATGGAAAGTTCTGGCACTTTGGAAATCCCAGCAATGCAATATCCTTATATTTCTAATCAGAGCAACTTCATTAGTGCATTTTTTAAAGAACTGTAAGTGATTGACCGATAATTAACCAGTGGAATTGATTTTGACTTCAGACCATCAGCCCACACATTGTTAAGGCCATTTGACTTACTGACAGATAACTTCTCTGCAATTCAGAAAAGACTTCTGGAACAGAATTAAGACATTTTGCCTAGAATTACTCTGGAAGATTTATATTAGTTGTCCATGTTTGATACGACCTCCATTTTATTGCTCTGACTGGACAATTGGAATATTTCTGGTCTTTCTACTAAAACATCAGAGTGGCCCTTGAAGTAAACTCAATTCCCAGTCGGCCTATGAATTTTCTCAGGACAAATCATTCATGCTGAAGGACAACCTCATTTCTAATCTTTCTTTCCTACTGAAAAAGATGTGGCAGTAACCCTCCCCCATGCAGCCAGTCAGCCTTGGGAGCTATTCAGACACTGCAGTGAGACACCCCCATGTCATCAAGGCTAAGCATTCAGTATTCAGATAATGGGACTTTTCAATGAGTTCAGTGCAGGTGTGAGTTGGCATTCACTGTTTGCTAACCAGTCTTCCCTCTCTCTGCCCACAAAACCATGATTGCACTGGCCCTGCTTTATTAAGAAAATTGGGTTAATAATGTATGGGGAAATGTATGCCCCAAGAATATTGGTATAGACAACACGAACACTGACAGCTTAAAGGGACAAGCTTCTGAGGAACCAGCAGCTGTGTTTGGGCTGGGACTGGAGGTCCACAGAAATGAATGGACCAAATGACTTCAAAAAAAGCACATTTTTCATCTCAGTGGTCACATTCAGTGCTTCAATGAATTTTCTAAATTCATTGAAGATACAGAAACTGTTACACATTATTCCTCTATAAAAGGAAGTGCAGCTCTTAATCTTTTTACAAACCTAATACAAGTAAGAACTTTGGTGAAGCTATACCAACTGGAAAAAAACCCAATGAGGATTGCTTTAGCAGAAAATGGGTGATAAATATAGCCTTGTGAACTGTGTAAGCCAACCCAGTAAAAGTGTTACTGTGCAGAAGACTGGTAAAAATCTAGCAAAAGCATAGGACAAATAAATGGGAAACAGTACAGACATCTCAACTGTGCAAGGCTTACAGCACAGTATATACAGCTTATAACTTCTATTTCAGTAATATAAAAATATATTTAATCAAAGCTACAGAGAACTGTTTTATGAAGGAATTCTGTGTTTCTTTCAGTGCTACTCTTCAGCTGAGTACTTTGCTTCCATAGGTCACTTCCACACACAAGAAGCAATTGCTTTTTTTACAACATTTACCCAAATTATTTTCCATGCCTTATAATACTAAAAAAAAACCAGCTTCCCTCTTCTAGATTTACAGAAGGTTTTTTGCATCTCCTGAATAGAAATTGATTTCATCCATGATGACAGGCTGCTTCAAGGACACTGACACATGTGACATCCACAGAGTCCATCCCCATTTCCTGGGAAGGCTGGCATAATTTCCTCAGTCATCCTCATTTTCACTTTACCATTTCCCCATGTTTTCTCACAAATGGGGGTATCTCAAACACCTTGCTGAAGGACAAATCAGATAGATCTAGATTTATCTTAATTTTCTGTAAACAGGCATTCCCACCCACTGTGTTTGCTGTTCTGCTGGATGATGTCATCTCACAGCAGGCCCCAAAGTGCTTCAGTTCCACTAGAAGTTCAGTCATGCAAAGGATCTGGGGATAAAATACTTGCTGAAATCTCTCTTACTCTTTCAAAACAAAAAACCAAAATAAAACAAAACAAAACAACAACAAAAAACCCAAAACACACAAACCCACAAGAAAGAACCACAGTGCCTGACCATCTACTTGCACAGCCCTGCCATCAGCTACTTTAAGGCAGTGTCATTCACCTGAGATAACTCCAGATCCATCAGGCAAATTTCACTGCCCAAACATTTCTCTGCATGATTCTGAATATTTCATCCACATTATAAACGAAACTCTTTCTTTTAATATTGACCTTTGTAATTTGACTTCTGTTCACTGCAAGTTCAAAACTGCTTCTTAGTTCAGGTAGGGAATTGTTTTTTCAAAGCAACACCCTGAGGCACACCAAAGTAACAAGGAAATTCAGCTGGCACGCTGCTCTCTCCACTCCTTGCTTGCCAACAGGAGTCAACAAAGGGCTGCTGCCAGCAGCACTTTAGGGGCCGCCTGGGATGAGCCACCTCCAGCAGCAATGTCCGAATTTATGGCAGTGCTGGTGCCTGTGGACTGTAAAGTTTTTCTGTACATCCTCAAGCACCCAGAGTTTTGTCCTACCCCTGGCAGTGTTCCAGGACAGACTAGATGTGGCTTTGAGCAACCTGGTCCAGTGGAAGGTGTCCCTGCACATGGCAGAAGGGTTGGAACTACATGGCCTTTGGAGTGCTCTCCACCCCAAAACACTCTATGGTTCTATGATCACCTAAGGCTGTAGGTCCATCTGACATTCTCAGAGACTTGTGTTGCTCTTCTTTCCATGGGTGACCCAACTCACCAAGGAGCCCACACTTCCAAAGCATAAAGGCAGCAGGCTCTTGTACTTGGCAAAGCAGGAATAATTTTGCTCACCCAGACTGACAGACAGTGCCATGAACCTGCCTGGAGAATCCTTTCATCATGTCTGGCCCACAAGATAAAACAGGTGAGAAATTTTCTAAGAGATTATTGTCACATAAAGAATATATTCTTGGGCCAACAAGTCATGAAAATTAAATCACAGAAGTTTTATTAATTCTCATTCTGTCTAAAAAAAAATCAAAAATCCAAACAGACATTAAAAACCACAGGAAAAAAAGAGTAAAGTTCTTATAAAAATAATTAAATAAATATAAAAGATTATAGTTGTGCTTAGCAAACACCCAAACACTGAGGAGGAGGTATATTTTACATACTGACCAGGAATCCTACCTCTGTTTAGGGTCCAGAGAGGATTTAACTTTGCACTGCTGATGAAAGGGTGAAAGAATCTGAGGATAAAATGAACATATATAAAGTGGGAAATGAGATTTATGTGTGAAAGTCAAATCCAGAGTCTTGCCCTTTCAAGCAAATTGCATTTGTGTAAAAAAAAATACATCTCAATCTTTAGTTCACACAGAATTCAGTAGGTTTCTACACACAGATATGGGGACCTGCTTACACAAACTCCTGTGAGGAACATGAACACAGAATAATAAGAATAATAGATTTCTATTCTTAGTATGGAATCACTAATAATGAAGTAAATCAGTGCAGAGCAATTTCTCTTTCAAATACAATTCAGTGGTGTCAACAAACACCATTCCAAACTCATAATGATTTTTTCTGCCCAAGGCTGCGTGGGAGAGACAACATCTATTTTCATTCCATGTACAGTTCTTAAAAACAACATTGTAATTGAATGATTCAGAAATGCTGAGTCTGGGAGGAGTTCTTTTTCCCAGTGCTTCAGAATAATGTTTCAAAATCCCAGAAAAAGTCCCCATAAAAATGTAGGGGTCCCATTATACATGGCATCAGTAAAAGTCTATGGTCTAACAGTCTTCACGCTCTTCAACAGGAGATGTCTTAGTTTATTTGCCCTGGAAGTTGTCTCTGCCTCCAGTAGACTCTCCTCCTCTGGCACATGGTTCCCAGGTAGCATTAAAGCAGAAAGCATCAGGAAACTACATCTACTGCTTCCCCATCCTCTGCTTAGCCTCCCAACACCATGCAAGCAGCTATTCACATTCCTTGCTGTTCCTCTGGCTCCTCTGGTCTCTCCTGTTAGGATGTGTCATAAGGATGTGCAGGTGTAGATCCTTGACTTCCCCAGGGAAGCCTTGGAACCTCCTTGGGAGCCTCCAGCGCTGGTCATCAGGCTCTCACAACGATCCTCACAGTACCCCTCTTGGGAAAGGCCAGCTAGTACTAAAAAAGAGCCCAATAGACAACTTCTTTCAACAGCTTTTGAAGGTATCTGACTTTCTTACTGGCTTTTTTCCCTTCTGTCTTTATTAACTTCACCTTCTAATTAGGTCCCATGAAGATACATCTCCTCATTTAACTTAAAAGGTTCATTGACCCTCTGGCGTACTGCTGTAACCCAGTAACCTGTGAGTACAGTAATTAGGACATTATAAAACACTGAGTTGATCTGCACACTTCACATTCAGAGGAAGAGACGTGTGCTGTGTTGCAAAGAGAGCTGGCTGAAGCAAGGGAAGCCCAAGTGAAGCAAAAATTAATATTTTAAGAAAGAAAGTTGGGATTATTCATGGGAAGAAGAGATTGATTGGAGCAACAAACTTCAAGGAGAGTTGCTAAGGACAGCACTCAACTTGCTTCAAGAAAGCTCCAGGAGCAGTAAGCAGTAAAAAGAGAGCAAAAGGCAGGAGAGGGAAGGGCAGCAATCACTCATTGACTTTTGTAACACATTCCTACTGCAGCAGACTCGCAGCAACAGAGCACATGATAAGAAACCAGCCAAGAGTCACCTCTCATCACATGCTGCTCCTGGTGTGACCTGTGAGATGAAGACGAACCCAAATTGTCTTCACTGCATTCTTACAAACAGTCATGTAACTGCACAAGGATATTTATCCAAATTCAAGAGGCACCATTTAATCGCCACGGAAATCGCAGCACCTTTCCTAAAGTGTTTTTCTTGTGAAGACAACCGGCTCATTCTATTCTTATTTCTATATAAAACTATTTCATTGTTTTTCAGCCAATAAAAGTAGAATGTGTCAAAATGCCTGATAGCACCAAACACCAAGAGACAGATGAAACTGCAGATACAAGCCGGTGCTATACATCACTGTGAGTATGAAGCAGGATTTCAAGCACTTGTTTCAGACATCCCTGAAAGTAATGGTTTATGAACCACATCCTGGGCTTTTTAATCATCACAGATATACTGCCTTCAACAGGAGTGCACTGCTAAATATATGTGTACTAATGCACAACATGATACTCTAAAACAAGTGTATCGAGCTTAGATCTATGTCAAAATAAAAAGCGGATTAAGCATGTACATGGAACTGTACTTGTCCCAATGAAAATTGCAGCTCATTAAATTGCTAGATTTAATGACAAGATTGTTAACATTAAAGAGATATCTGCAAAATCCTTTGGATCATCCTGGATTATCTCTTCAACTATTCCTCTTACATAATTTTTAATTTCTTTGGCATTAATCCTGTTATGGAGGAGGTTTTGAGCAAACACTTTAATTTTTGCAAATTGATTTCCATGATATCCCTTTTCCATTGTGCCCCTTCACCACTCAAGCTCTGCAATAATATTATGTAATGGAGCCCACACATCACCCTTCCCTCTTTTATAAAACAGTCACATCACACCATGTACTTTAACAGGCACCTCAGAAAAATGATTTGCTGGTTATAAAACCCACACACTATTCTTTTTTTTTCTATTTTTTTCCCAAAGAGATCCTGATTTGCTTCTTCAACATCAATTATTTATCCCTGTAGCAGCCTGAAAAAATAGGCAATGTTAGTCATTCCTGTAAATCCTGAATAAGGGATGTTAACGATTACAGTTTACAAAACTGTTACTGCAGGAGACACCTCAAAGTTCATCAATGAAATAAAGTGCACCTTAAAGTCTAGTGCTGTTCCTATTAATCAAAGCTTTCCCACTTTATAGAAGCAGGCACACTTTGAGAGTGTGCCTGGGGAGCTCAGCTTGCTATAATTCCATAAACATTTGTCTTCCCTGCAGAATCACGAAGCTGAAGGGAAACAATCAGGTATGATGTAACTTAGAGCAAAAACGCTGGGATGCAGTTCAGGGACTGAGGGACACACCTTCTACTTCACCAGATGTGCGCCTGTGAAACTGGGCCCTTAAAGCCCTGCATTTCATGTTTGGCCAGTAGAAAGAGGAAAGGCTGTGGTGATGCACAGACAAACTTCAATGCCAGTTCAAAAAAACCTTTCTCCCTGTTTTCGATTTTTAAAAAATTTTAATTCTCTGTTGTATTAGAAGATATAACACCACTGCGTCCATAGTGCACCTAATGGTTTAAAAGGAAGGAGTTTCTGGAAGAAACAGCTATCCCAGTGTTACCTGGTATCTGACCATATTCTTTCTCTCAAATATCATCTTTATCAACCATGCTTTGTTTTCACATTAGAAGAAACTTTTCCTCTAGATGGTCAGCATGAGATCCAGGTAAGTGTGGGATGATATTTTTGGCATTTGCTTGTTTAAAACAGACTTTATGCCAATGATAAACAAGCCTCAATGGACACATTCCAGGCAAAGGCAAGACTCCAGGATTCCATCTCTCCAACAGGCTGCTACCCAGCCTTTCCACAATCAGCATAAGAACTCACAAATGTTCCCATTTCATTTCCATATTTTCCTTGTTGTGAACCAAAGAGGTTCACGGGAAGCTTTAGAAAAATCTTTCAAAAGAGATTATTCAATGAAAGACATATTCTCTGCTCAAACAGACCTGATCCCCAAACACTATGAAAAATTTTGCAAATAATTGGAACTATATGAGCCAACTCTCATCTAAGCTGTCAGAAAAGATCGGGAAGCACTTGCAAAGGACTAAGGGCATTTGGAAGCATGCCAGAGGGATTAAATGAGGAATAAAAATTTTGTGGGTCTTTGAAGGAGATGGCACAAAGAAGAAAAGAATGGAGAGGAGAAGACAGCATAAATAATGTTTCAAAGCTGGAAGTGTCATAATCCGGTCAAAAGGGAAAAAAAGATGGCTTTAGCAATCTGTGTGGTAAAGCTTGAAGGGAGATCAGAGAGTGTGTGTTATCACAGACAAGAAAGAATGTAAAGGGATCTGGAGGAGGAGATGTAAAATTGTTTCAGTCCAAGTTTTCTCACTGTAGAGCTCAAAACCTCAGTGTCCTAGCCTTATTTGAGAGCATCACTACAAAAATATAAGCAGTATTCACAATCATTTCTGCTCCTCCTTTTTCCCAATCCCACATTTCACAACTTAATAAGTCATCATGGTGGATGAAAAGACTTTGGCAATATTTAAGCTGTTGGTCTATTTACACGGCAGGTGCAACAAAAAAAGCTGCCCTTGAGTTTCCATTCTCCATTAGCCTTGCCAGCAAATGAATTTGTTACTAGTTTGGGAAAAAATCACATTTTATGTGGCTGTGGGTAGAGAAGGAGGAGAGGAGCAGGTAGCAACAACCTTTTCTCTCTCTTAGTGTGGGGCTCATTCCAGCTGCATTGTTTATACTTAGGCTTTGTTTCTAGGCATTTTCCCTTTAATCATATATCTCTATTAACACACACATATTATGAGAAGACAAAAAGGTTAGGTGTAAAAAGTCAGCTATCAACACCAAAATTTGGGCTGTCTTCAAAAATCAGTATCAGGGTATGTAGAATTGAAGCAGCATCCTACAGAGCCACCTTGGTATAAAATCTCCCTGGCTAAAAAGTAACCATGTGTCTCTATCCTATACAAACCAGCTACTGCCAGGGACAAGAAATGGGGTTGCATAGTGGCCATTCCAAGTGTTTTCTGGCAACAGAGAAATAAATGTATGCCCTTGTCCTCTGGTCCTCTGGGTGTAGGGTGTTCAGCATCCTCGGGTCTCAGGCACTCCCTCTCTCACCACTTTCCAGGTCTCTTATTTTCTCTTCTTCCTGCCCAGGCACCTCCCCCTGCTCTGCCCTGCTCCAATTCCCAGCCTGCTCTGGCTCGTGTTTCCACTGCTATACAATCCCATCGGGGTGCTGCTTCTTCACCTTCTGGCTCTCCCCCTGCTCCCCCACCCTGGTACCCCCATCCTGTGTTGTGCCACTTCTTTTTGGTTTCTCACTAAGACTTGCACACAAAAATCCCCTGGCCCACACTGGAAGTACCAGCTTCTCATTCCTGATCTATGTTTCTGACACCATCCCCATTCTTCCCTACCTTGTTCCTGACAATGTTAGATGCTCTTTTGACATTATACTTTCAGGACAAACAAATTTTTTTTCCCCTTATTTTTATTCTTGGAAACTGGTCTCCCACTTCTGCTGAAATAGAGAAAAAGTCTTGAAAGGAAAAGGCTACTTTTAAAGTCAGCTAACACTGATGGCCTGCCCAGGAGATCCAATCCAGTCCCATGTTGTTCAGAAAATTCTGATATTGTTTAAGTGAGATCATCAGGAAAAATAATTAAACTTGAGCACACAAATTGAAATTCACCCAGCAAAAATAAGCTTCTCCATAGCCCTTCTAGTCAAGAGTAAACCATGTCCATGGACTCTGACCACAGATGAATGTGGTGATAGGTGATCCTTTTTTTTTAATAAAAAAGGGAAACATGAAATCTGTTTGTTCAGCATGTCCACAATCCCACTTCTGGGAGCCAACACAGTCATACCAATATATCACTGTCACTGCTTGAAAAAAAGCCCCAGATTTATGGCAGGCAGAGAACCCTAAAATAAACATACCACAAACAGTTCTGGGACCAGTAGAAGAAGCAAAGCCTGATTTATTACAGATGAATTATAGCTGAATTTGCTAACAAACTAAGCTCTAACCAATCCTTTTCCCTTGGCTGAAACAGCCAAAACACCTATTTCACATATGACCTGCCTAGTGCAGTTGGAGATGTGCTCATGTTACTCTGTGCCTTACTGGTCCCACCTCCCTTTTTTTTCCTAGTCACTTTTCAACTTCAAACCTGTTAGAAAATTGTGTCTCTAAGTCCTCTATCTCCGTGCAAAATTCAGCAAAACAGCTTGAAAGTCACTGGAGAAATTATACATATATGTGTATTTTCTTCATACAGACATTAGTCGAAACAATGAATCTTAGATCTGTGCAGGAAACTGATATTTTTTCATAATTTTCCAAGCACTGATACAATTTTTCCTTTAATAAAGGAAAGAAATATCCATTGATTCGGTAGATCATACAGGTCTGTAGATCATTTTTAGGTCATAGAAATATAAAATTCAAATTATAATATCAGTGACCTGCAATAACCAAGTGTGTTTACAGAGGAGTGTGTCACAGCCAGCCCTCGATGCCTCTGACTGCTGATCCATGTTCATGCAGCAAAGGCACACACACTGTGCTGTGGGGCACCTATGTCAGTAGCTTCTGGGTCAAGCCACTAAAGATCTTTCAGCTTGGCTTCCACGTTGTTTCTTAAATGTATTAGTGAGAATATCCAATATAAAAATATCCTGGTATATTTGATGTGATTTCTCCATATTGTAGGAGGAATGTCCAAAATGATGCCACATTCCCATAGGTACAGCTTACACTATGGTGAACAAACAATTCCAAAAGTCAATGACAGTGAAGACAAAGACCTCCTAATGTGAAGTATCACCAACAAAAATTAGTTGGGAAATAAGCAAGGGGAAAATAAAGAACTGGTAAGACATATGGAATAACCCCAAATCTCCGAATAACCTACGACAATTTACACACCCTTCAGAAATGCAGTTTTTGAGTTAGTGTATTTATGTGGAACACATATTGCTATTCCACCAGCCCATGTGAATACAGATTTAAGCCCTAGGAAGAGTATGTTTTTTCAGGGCACTCACTGATACCTTTTTGAATACCTGTTCTGCATATCCTATCCTATCCTATCCTATCCTATCCTATCCTATCCTATCCTACCAGACCCTATTCTTCTTACACTGCACATATCATTGCATCTTGTCAAAATCTTTCAGCTGAAGGTTACATAGTATTACTCAAAACTGTTACATACCACTTTCAAAGTTTTTCAGCAATTGTTTTATTCTCTGGATGATCTTTTCCTAAAAATAATAATAAAAAAAAATGCAAATTCATATTACACTGACTAATTTATATACTTTTTAAAAAATCCAGATAGTCTCACAAAATGCAAAGTGAATCTTTGCATTCCTGAAACTACAAGGGGATTTAATTAGACAGAAGGTAGCTCTTGGTGCTGGGGCTAGTAGAGTTAGCATCCCTACAGCCATTCCCATGGCTAGAAAATGCCAGCTGGTAGCTTTTGGTGATTTTTGCAGATCAGACACCAACAAATAATTTTTAACCTTTTGATTGCCCTTTTGCAACTAACCACTGTGCTTGAGTGCCCTTTTTCTTCTTGATTTCAAGAAGTTCTAGGTGTAAGCTGCACATCTAAAAGTGTCTGTGGTCCTAAGCTCTAGTGACTGTAGGTTAAACACTGGAATTGTTTTGGGTTTTTTTATGAAAGGTATCTGAAAGCTGCCCCTTCCAGAATCAAAATGGCATCGGGTACTTTTACTCTGAAGTGACTGTTGGGGACAAAGGCCATCCACCTAAACGTCAATATTTGCTGTTGTTTTCGAGTATCACAGCTGTGTAGCTCCTGAACCAACTGTATTTGACCTGCAAGTCCTAATGATGCAAAGCATAACGTGGTGTGACCTTGTAGAGTAGACTTCAGGGTTCCAGCATTACAATAATGACACAAAAAGATGGCTATGAAACTAAATAAAGTGCTCAAAGTTAAAATTTCTCTTTTAAGATCAATGAAAAGATTTTATTTGAAGAAGTTATGGCCCATTTCTGTTAATAATGAGGCTGCTGCCAGACAACCTAAGAGATATGTCTCCCCAGGCCATGGTACAGAACTAAAACCAAGTGAAAGAGACTACAATATATTAATTAATCAGTGGACTTCCAGATTCTCATTAGCAGTCTCCACTGAAGTTTCAGTAATTCCTAAGCATTCCATAACAAAATAGAACCCACTTCAGGGATTCAAGCAGCAACAGATTAATTCAGCAAACTTCTGAACCTAGTGTGGGGATTGAGTTCTAATCCTAAATCTAAGGAGGATTAAGGAGGAAAATTCCATAAACACAGAAAGGTCAAGACAAAACCAAACAGCCAAAAAACAGTGAGGTAAGGCAAGGCAAATTTTTTATCATAGGTTCTCACAAAAACTACAGGATTTGGATTGCCTGATGCCATTAAGAGATTTTTCAAGGGAACGCAAATACTACCATCTACAAATTAGTCTTTTCAGATGAACTTCCCTGAAAGGTTTGGGTTTTTTTTTTTGGGGGGGGGGGGGGGGTTGGTGGTGGAGTTTTTTGTTGTTGTCATTTGGTTGATTTTTTTTTTTTTTTTTTACATTTTGACTTAATACATATAAATTAAAGGGTTTAATTAGTGAAAAATCAAAAACTTTAAATTTGCTGAGACATTCTGAAGGCTCCATGTATCTAGTCAGATGCCAGGAAGCCTGGGTTTCAATTACTTTGCATCTTGTGGTGAACAAAGATTTCTGTTGAGTTGTGTCAAGGCTGAAGTGTGAACTTATTAGACATGTTACCACTTATTAGAGACAAGAAGATCTATGAGTGGAGGAGTGGACAAGAACAGGAGGATTTGGCTAAGATCAAATCCTTTGATATGTGCTTCCTATGGCATAGTGCTGCTTAGTCATGAGGAAGTGATTCAGGTCAAGGAGTCCTTTTTTGGAGCCAGATAAATACAGTTTTCTAAGAAATTTTACAGAACATTCAACTCCTGTACATTTTCCTTAAGTGTCCTGTGTTTCTTGACAAAAACAACCCCAAAAACCAGAAAAACACTTTTCTTTTCCCAAGAGTTCCACTTTTCATCTTCAGCATGGTGTTACAAGTTCATGAGGATAAAAAAAGACAGCAAAAGGCAAGGCAAAGCAGTAAGTCAGTCCAGCTTATTCTAATAAACAGTGTTACTGTTTCAGTCACCATCTAGCTAAATGGTGCCCCACTTCAAATATTAGCATTATAAGTTCCCAGGGGAAAAAAATTAATTCTATAATTTTTAACATTAAAAAAGAAAAAATCTACTCAATACAAGTAAGAATGCAATACTCTGGGAACTTTGAATTAAGTTTGCCATAAATTAGAGGGCTATAGAAAAACGTATTTTAGGAAAGGCTGAGTTTCTCCTTAGCAAAAGTTACAGTCTTTTTTTTCTTTTCTAAATTAAGTCAGGATAACTCTAGAAGTGCTCTTCATCAGTTACTCTACTGATAAAATGCTGTCTATGCAAGGCAGTGAAGAGCTAAGGAAATCACAACGGTCTCAAAGAGTCATAAAGAAAAAAGCCAGGGACTGTATTGGAGTGGTCCTTCACCCACACAATTTAAGTTTGCACATTACTTTTCGGTATCTCAGTCTCGGTGGCAGGGACTTATTCAATGCATGGAAGTATGAAGATGAACAATGGCTTTTTTCACCTTATCAGAAATCAGCTCCACAACTGCAGTGAGCAGATATTCTGCACAATGCAATGACAGCAAGGGAGGATTGAGTTCTAAGTTTAATTCTGCTGGCAACAAAGAAGTTGCAAAACTTTCTACAGAAAGTGAGGAATTTCTCAGCATGCATGAAACAGGGTTATGCCAGCTTATATTCGATCTCTATTCTTATTTTTGCCCGTATTTGAAAAGCTTTTGTTAATGATTCTGCTTTAAGTCAGAAAATCAAGCTAGGAACAGTGTAGAGAAATCTAATAGATTATCTGGGCTACCTACCTGAAATGGATCATTATCGTATTATTGCATAATATACTCTTCAAAGAGATGGTGTCTTAAGCAATAATCAATGTCTGAATCTGTGGAGCAAAAGGAAGAAAGTTTGCTGGATTAATAAATGTTCTTGACTGAGTAATTCAACAGAACAAAATATAGAAAGCAAAAAGATCTTAGTATCGTGCTAACAAGTTCACAAAAATGCAGGGAGGGTAACATCTGTGAGCCATATAAAGTAGGAGGCAGAGAAATAACAAATGAGACAGATGCTGTCAGAGATGGAAAGACTCACCTGCAGGATAAATGATTCCATCTAACCAACTCTAGCTCAGGGACCTACAGCTCTCCCATGGGCTCTGAATTTTTTTAGCTGGTTTAGAATTTTCCATTTTTTTCTGGGGTTGCAGTACTGCGAACATACTATAACTCATTTATATTCAGGATAATTTGATTTGGTTTTTTGTTAAATTTGTTTTGTGTCAAATGAAAACCCCAGGGATATTAGCTGCATTAATACATGCAATTACTAGCTTTTTTTTACCAGCTGAATGTCATTTTGCCAACTTGGTAAAGATCAGTAAGGCTACAATAAAAAGAAATCATGATTTTCAGACACATCTGTTAACTCTGGGGGCTCTCCCACCTTCCTCACTACAGATGATGAACTACAAGCAAATGGAGCTCATTGGTTTCTTCCTGGTAATCCCATTGCACAAACTTATTTTACATCACTTTTGGGATGAGAGACAATCAAATGCACAAGCAAATACTTCCATAAATTTGGCATTCCTATGATGAGAAATGTTTAGAAGTTCAAGGTAATTCAACATTGGAAATATAAAGAAGAATGTGTAGTTAAGTTTGGGCCATTGTATTCTGAATACTAATTTACAGGTATTTTGTATTAAGAGGAGGTAATCCACATTTTTTTTAGTTTTTCTTTTCTCAGTGAAATCTCTGTGAAAATCCAGAAGATTCCTCCCACAGTGACTTTGAACCACAAGTATGCTGACCTTTAAAAATCAACACCACTTTGTGGTTCCGTTCTTATCTTTCCTCTCACTGACAACTATGATAAAATTGTTGGCAGACTGTCAATATCTCAGACCACTTCCAGTGAGTCACTGACTGTTCAGATACCTCATTATTCACAGTCCAGTTTCCTCCTCAAGCCTCAAGGCACCATTGGTGTGGGAAGTACAAGGTGTTAGTTGTGATTCTGGATCTGGCACCTTAACAGTAAAGCTATCCTGCCTCGAGCCCTGAGGCAAGAGCAGCTATATATCCAAGTGGCATTGAGTTTCACAGCTGCCATAGTGGGGTTTTGGCACATAAAATGCCTGTGCTGCTTTGGGGTCCCATACTCAGGAAGGCTTTGCAGAGGATATTATTATATTAGTTGCACCCAAAGAGCAACAGAACAGAGAGGAATAGACAAACATTCTGTGTTGCAGTCCCCACGACGAAGCCACATCCTTTCCCCCAGCTGTGGCAATGCTGCTGCAGGAGTCCCACCAGGAGGAGCATAAGGAACAGGAAAGGTGAAGATTGCAGTGAAACAGAGCAGGACTGCAGGAACCCAGGAGGTGCTGGACTGTACAGGCTGGGGATGAGGGAACGAGACAGGCTTGGCAGGCTGTGTCTGGGATGAGCAAGGGGAAGATGAGAATATGGGGATTTGTTTGGTGAGATGTTAGGCACGTGGTCACACTTACAGCTCTGGTTTGGTTAGAGAAAAGAGGTGACAGAAAGATATTTTTTCAATATCAGCAAGAAGCTAGGTCTTGAGGCAATGTAAGTCAAAATATAAATGTAGCTGCTGACCATGACGCCTTAACACAGATTCTCACCTCTCTTCTTAACCTCTCTAGCTAGTATTATGTCCCACTTCTGCTCCAGTCATGGCATTTTGTTACAATGAACTTTGTAGCTTCTTTGGCTTCCTATGGAGATCTAGTAATCTGGTTGGGGTTTTTTATTTTTTTATTTCCCCAATAATCAAATCAAGACCAGCAGCAGGTACTTTTGTACAGCTGACTAAAAAGACTCCCCATGTTTTTGCTTTTGACATGTATAAATGAATGTAATCAGTTATCACCATTGAAAGGCACTACAGTGAGCATTCACTAGGAAAAAACAAGCAAAAATCTTGTTGAAAATCCACCCTGGTGATTTTTGCATCACATATTTGTGTCCTTATAGTATTTGAACTAAATTTCTTTTTGTGATATTTTATAGAGGCATATTATAATCACACATAATTAGCTGAGTAAGAAAATTAACACTGGCTTCCTAAAGAAATACAATAGATTTTTCAGATCTTTGTTTCAAAGCACAGTAAGAGGTGTCAAAGCCCTCACAGTTGAAAGTTTCTGGCCCAAGTCCAACCACTGCAGCTCAGGGCCATGCAAAATCATCTGCTGAGGTCAGAAAAAGCAGACCCCTGCTTGTGTGACACTGCCTGAAAAAGTAAACCCTGCTTCTCATCACAGAGCTGCTTCCAGGTCTGTTTGGGTTCCTGGTGCTTTCAGTCCCTCAGTCAGAGGTTCTTTGGTGTCTTCTCTGTCTGCAATCCTCATATACCCCTTCAGACTGAGAGAGATAAATACACGGATGGGGCACTCTTTAAAGCAGTATGATCAAGAGTGTCTTTCTAATGGCTTCAAGTGGACTTTGGAGTAGGCCTTGGTGCTAGTGCCTATTGTCTGAGCAGAACAAAGCTTCATGGAACTGGAGCCTAGCCATATAAAAATTGTGAGCCATCCTAGGAGCTGGCTACTATATTAACTCCACAGATTAGAAGGTCTATTCCTTTTTGTTTTTCAGGGGTAGGAATCAAAGCTCTGTGGCATATTAAACATTGTCCATTAAGTATGATATGGCAGAAAACTACCACCTGGTTCTACCTAAACCTCTAAAAAATTGGGATCTTAAGCACAGAAAAGCCCTAAAATGCTGAAGCACATCCCTGTCTCAGGGGCACTCAACAACAGTACGGCGGAAGAGCTTAAAAATAGGGCCCACCTGTTTAAATCAGAGATGGCTGAAGACAGGTAGAGACAAGTAAAAGACTTCGCAATTAAACTGCAATGTAAGAAAAAAATCATCCAGAGCCTTTATGTTCCTGATTAACAATCAGTTCCTGGGCTGCTTGAGGAAGCCACTGATAAACCATGGCTGGACTTTTGACCACCCTGAGCTATGTGACTCATGTGGTTGCCTCCACCATTCCATTTCCTCTAACACCCCACACTGCTGCTTCTGATTCCTGTGATGCATAGGGGATGTCTAAACTCAGCTCTGGGGGTGTCTCTTCTGTAGTGTGCACCTCCCTCAGCCTTTGTGAGCTGAAGCTGTAACACATCAGAGTTGCTGGCAAAGCCTCTGCATGGCTGTTTCACCAATGGCAGATGGTGACAGTAGAGCAATGTGGGAGAAAGAATGGATAGAAAAGCTTCAGCTTGAGTTGGTTGTCTTGTGTGACACAACTGCAGTTACCTTCTTTCAAGATTACTAGGCACAATACTTTTTTTCTTTAAGTGTCTCACCTGAGGCTCTTTTCCTTGTTCCTCTAGCAAATTTGAGACTATTTATGTTTCTATTAATCTTCTACTAAGACATTTTTCATCTTTCATTCTATGATCTCACATTCTCTTTTCTTTGATAAAACAGCTCTTCTGTTAAGGCACTTCTCTATCACATTTGGATATAACAGGCTTTGAAACAAATTAGTCCTTGATTAGTCCCTGCCTGTTTCCCCTCTCTCTCTGCCTTTCCTTAAACTTATCACAAAATTTCAGTGAAAAAACACATTTCCACTTAAAACTTGAATTCTTGAGATTAAAACATGTGCAGTGAAACTCACTACTTTTTATCTGAAATGGTGTAGACAGCAGGTAGCATTTAGTGTATTCCCTTTTTCTCAAAATTGCTGTCTGTATTTTTTTATGCTGTTGTTCTGTACCTTTGCCATATCTGTATTGAAGAATACATTAGAAAAAGAGCATAAAGGAGGATAAAATGGATTTTTTGCCTCTCTGGTGTCATTTTTTTTGCCATTGGTTTCTGTGAAACGATCAAAGCCATCTACCAAGATTGCAGGAAAAGGTTTAAAATGTGTTTGTCCTCTGGTTTCCTGCTGCTCTGCCCGAGCCTCTTTTCCCCTTTGCCATTTACAGCATTGGTAGCTTCGTTAGCAAGGGATTACAACAACCAAAACTGCCCTGATTCTCCAGGGAGTGTCCTCCCTCCTGTCTTCAATTACCTATTTAGCTACTGCTGTACATTCAAACCAGGCCCTTTTCCAGCTAGTTTGACCCAGTCAAACAAACAAGAGCAGCCCTAACCTGACAGTATATCCCCGTTGAAAGGATCCCTGCTGGGTGAACACATCCTCACCTGACACAGAGCCTCCCCAGCCATGTCTTTGCTCACCCCATAGATTTGCAGGAACATGGATAAAGACCAGGATCAGGGAGACAACTGCAGCTCCTAGAACCTTGGCCATTTATAACTAGTTCTAAGTCACCTCTTGGACCTAAGGGTTATGCACCTTAGCCAAAAGTGGTCTCCATGCCAGTCAAATTTAAGCAGAAGAAACAGATAGTCCAGGTCTGAAAGCGTGTGCACCTTGCTCTTCACACTTCCCTCTTCCTTCCCACCACCCAGGGACTGAAAGTTTTGTCACTGCTGACAGGCTCAGATTCTCACATCACACTTACCCCAAGGAATTGTAAAATGTCTGGCTTTTCTGCATAGAAACATGGATTCAGATGCACTCCCAAAATACTGAAGGGAAACATGCAAAGTTAAGATAGCTCAACAGAGAAACCATGAGAACAATCATTCTCAGCCAGTGAAAGAAGCTGACAAAGGATTCATCAGTGACCTCTAGAAATTCAGAAAATCAGTGGTAAAATATGTTCTGCCACCACAACATGTAGCTCTCCAGTGGATTCTAATGAAACCAAGATGATGCTGAAAATAGAAGGACCTCCCAACAGCTTGTTTAGCACCAAGGAGGTATCAGCTCCTTTGGGAATCTGAATAAGAAATACATAACTAGCTTATTGTATAAAGAATACAAGTACTGTCAAAGGTGGTATCATGTCTTCTGCAGGGACCGTCTACACAAATCCAGTGAATCACAGGAAATCTGCTCTACCCCAAAAAAAACTACTTCCCCTGTGTACAGCAAAGAAAATGTCATACTCTGTTAAAATCAGTTAGTTACTGGAAAAATTTTTAGCTGGGACCAAAAAAAAAAAAATAAAAGAATGGGAAAGAAAGCTACTATTACAGTCTTGGTATATTTAAATGTTTCTTGATTTTATAAACAAGGTTGCATTGATAGGTAAAATACCAGTGTCCATCCTGCGTGCCTTTGAAAACAGCCATCAAGGAAGATTAAAACTGACATTATTTCCAGTCTAAAAATAAGCTCTGAAAAGCACTGTACTGCATGTATCTCTCAGTCATGCTTTGTTCCTTTTGCAATGCTCTGGCACAAATGCGCTCTCAAACCAGCTGATAATACTGATCACCTTGCAGGGAGAGATAAAAGGAGTCTCTTCTGAGAGGACTGAGAACTCTTCTCTTGTCTGTCTTACCACTGGGAAAGCACTTGCAGCACTGGACACTGATTTCTGAACCCAGGAGCATGAAGGTAGCACTGCTGCAATCACGACATGCTTCACCATGGGCAGAAAGTACAAACAAGCTCACATCCCCATTTCTGAAGAAAAATTGCAGCAATTCCCAAATCTAACTTTTTTCCTATTGGTACCTGTAAATTGACCAGATAGACCAGTTCTGCTTAACAAGTCTGGTCTTGACCAAAATATCACTAAAATTAAGGGGCCTCTAGAACAACACTGCTTTAACCATACTGATGCTCTGATTTGCAAGAAGACAGGTGAAATTGTGAGCTTAATCCTCTCTATTTCAATGCAGAGTGCCCAACAGATAAACCTTCACTACCATCAAAAATTTCTCCATAGCAGGACAGCTGGCAGACAAATCTCCCAAATGGCTATTCAGACAGATTCAGAAAAAACAGAATTTAGGCAAATTCTGGACAGCCTTATGTGTCCTCCTCCCTCAACCTGCTGGCCACGCTTCTCTTGATGCAGCCCAGGACACAGTTGGCTTTCTGGGCTGCAAGTGCACATGGACAGCTCATGTTCAACCTCTCACCCACCAGCAACCCCAAGTCCTTCTGGGCAGGGCTGCTCTCAATCTGTTCATACCCCAGCCTGGATGGCACTGGGGTTGCCCTGACCCAGGTGCAGCCTCTTGCACTTCATCTTGTTAAACCTCCTGAGATTCCCATGGTACCAGTTCTTGAGACTGGCCAAGTCCCAAGGCATCCTGTACTTCAGGTGTGTCAACCACACCCTTCAGCTTGGTGTTATCTGCAAACTTGCTGAGGGTGCACTTGATCCCTTAATCTATGTCATTAATGAAGATATTAAATGACACTGGTGGCAGTAAGGACCCCTGAGGGGCACCACTTGTCCATTGGCTGAGCTGTTGACCACGACCCTCTGGATGTGATGATCCAACCACTTTCTTCTGCACCAAAGAGTCCGTGCACTGAGTCCAGCTGTCACCAATTTAGAGGGAAGGATGTTGTAAGGGACTGTGTCAAAGGCTTTGCAGAAGTCCAGATAAAAGACATCTGTATCCCTTCCCTTGTTTACTGATGTGGTCACTCCATTATAGAAGGCCGCTGGGTTGGTCAGGCAGGACTTGCCCTTGGTGAAGCCCAGTTCACCTCCCTGTTCTTCACATGCCCTAGGATGGCTTCAGGGAGGATCTCTTCCATGATCTCCCCAGGCACAGAGGTGACACTGACAGGTCAGTAGCTCCCAGGGTCCTCTTTTTGACCCTTTTTGAAGACAGCTACAGGGTTTCACTTTTTCCAGTCACCAGGGACTTCACCTGCATGCCATGACTTTTCAAGTATCATGGAGAGTGAATTGGCAACTACATCAATCAATTCCCTCAGGACTCTGGAATGCATCTTATCAGATCCCATAGACTTACATACATTCAGGTTCGTCTGTGGTCACAAACTTGATCTTTACTTACAGTGGGAGGGACTTCGCCCCCCCAGTCCCCACCCATCCTGCTTTCTGTCCACTCAAGGTGTGGGAAGAGAGGTTGCTATTGAAGACTGAGGCAAAAAGGTTGTTGAGTACCTCAGCCTTTTCCTCCTCCACTGTTAGCAGTTTACCAGCGTTGTTCATCAGGGCATTCATCTTCTCTGGTGTTTTCACCTTCTTCCTCTTCTGGTTAACACACCTGTAGAAGCCCTTCCTGATACTCTGAGTCCCTTGCCAAGTTGAGCTTCAGCTTCGCCTTGGCCTTCCTCACGCTATCCCTACACAACCAAACTTCATCTCCATACTCTTCCCTGGTCACCTGCCCTTGTTTCCACTGCCTGTGCATTTGCTTCTTTTCCTTTAGTTTGACCAGCAATTCCCTATTCAGCCATTCCAGTCTCTTGCCTTCCTTGCCTGACTTCTTGCTCCTGGGGATTGCCAGCTCTATTGCTATTTTCATAACTTTTTGCATAGGAAGAAAGGTCCTATGAATTATATACATTGCTGTGCTCCAGAGACCCCTACCAATTCAACCTACAAACCTCAGTGCACTCCATATTTGCATCTTCTGAAAGACTTTCTGAGCACAGTGCTGGGCATTTGCAGTATTTTATGGCCACTTACAAGACCATCAGATACCAGAGTCTTGTTGGGCTGAAAGAGAAGCAAAACCTCCAATTGCTGAAGGCCAGGACTGCTATGCTGACTTAAGTGTGTGTGCCGATTTGGGGAAACTTGGAAATATATCCTCTGATAAAAGGCAGGTTACAACCAGCCCTCCCCCACCAGGTTCGGGAAAAAATGAATTTTCCTTGAAGGAAAGAGATAAAACTATTTATTTAACAAACACACAGGAAAAAGATAATGATGCTAAATAAGGAAACCTCTCGCTTTGCTGAGAGAAACCTGGGAAAATTTCAGAGTCCTTTTGCAGATCTCTCTCTCCCCTCCTTGGAGCTGTGACGGGGTGGTGGGCCCACCTCCAGGGCCAAGGACTCAGTGGAAAGTCCTCCCAATGTATTCTGATGTTGAAACAGTCCAGCAGAGAAAAAGGGAAAAAAACCCAAATTAAGTCCCAGGAAAACAAAAGTTCAACTCTCCGTCTCCCTCCAGAGAAAAAGAAAGCCGAAAGCTGGCTAGAAAGCAATCAAGCAGGGTGCTTCCTCCCGCTCCTGCCACTGCTGAACACAGAGAGAGTTTTATCTGTGTCCTTGAAAACATGAAAACAAACTGCAAACTGTTTTGAAAAAGTACACTTTTCTCTCTCCCCTCTCAGGCTCAGTTTAAAGGCACAGAAAGGCACAAAATTAATTTCTGGGCATAGAACAGTGACATGGGATACACATCATAAAGTCACCTCAAGACAGTGTGCTCCTCCTTGAAACATGTTGTGGTCAGACCCCAGTGAGCTGCCTTGTAGGGGTGACCTGCCTTGTAGGGGTGACCTGAGCTGGTGACTGTCCCCTCCAACTTGGAGATTGCACTGGAGGAAAGCTGGGGAATGGAGCAGACTCCTGCTTCACGTTGGTCGGTTGGACAAGCACTACAGCTTCCTCCTGTATGGCCTTGGCAACAGCAGTCCCATTCCTTTCCATGCTCCCAGAAGGTCAATGTCTATTCTGACCTTCTCAAACCTATTTTAGTTTTGCTTCTGACAATTCTACTGAGGCCACCTTTGGACAACAACCGTGGAGAGCAGTGAGTCAATAATTCTGCTGTGGTGGCTGTCCCTCAGTGCTGCTACAAACCCTTCTAAATCACACTGCTCAGAACATGTGGAAATTATGTGTGGTCTTCCAGGAAGCTTTTCATTTGCTATTCACTTCCAGCAGCAGGAAAGTCTTTCTCAGATTTCCATTTTAAACATCAAATCAAACTAAGTCTGAAGATTATTGTTTTCCTATGCAAAATGAATGAATAATTAATTGCCATGGGATTTCTCTGTGTAGTTCCCATCCCTGAGGAATTAGATGGAGTCCTTGAAATTGAAAACAATTAATGAACACAGGATGTGCAGTCTCTGCATGAATATTTTGGATTATTCCACATCATATTCTGCCAATAATCCCACTGTTGCTAAAGCACACATCCAAAGCTCACAAGTTATGGCATGTGTGATGACGATACATTTCCAATAATGCCCCAGATGTGATCACCATTAATTTCAATGGAACCCTGGCAACAATACACATCCAGCACGTATTACAGTGGCTGTAAGAGAGTCATTACGGTGGGATGCAAATATTTGAAATTAACAATGGACAAAATTTGGCAAGTGCTAATGGAACCATTAAAACATCTGAATAACAAGAGAAGTGTTTACTGTTCCCCACAATGGAAGGATTTAAAACTATTCAGACCCTGAAAATTAAGCTCTTCGTGTTGTTCAGGAAACGCAGCAGTGTTACCACCACTGGTAACCAGCCTCTCCCAGCCACATTCTCACTGCCCATACAGGTGTCCCAAGATCATCACTGTTCACTGCCCTATTGATTTATAAAGGGTACCTTGGGATAAACCCAGTCTAAACCCAAGAAATAGAAAGGATAGGATTAGTTTACAGCTAACTATTATGGCTGCAACCCTGGCCTTGTTTGCTGCAGACTCCCCACTATTTTCTAGCACAGATTCCTTTGCAAAAGCCCTCAGTCTGGAAACAGTGTGTTTTAATATGGAAAATCTTTTTTGGCCTGTTTGTATCCTTGCTTTAACGTTAAAGGACATCCCTTTCTTATCAGGAAAGAGCATGGCCACACTGGCCTTATTCCAATTCCTAGAGAACATATGTATCAATAACACTTACATAGAAGTATTAATTTGTTTCAGTGGCTTTTGCAAGCTGAATGAACTCAAATTCTCAGAACATCTAGTCTGTTTCTTCCCAGATGTAGATGCTATAGAACAAATCCTAGCAATTAATGAGTAAACTTCAAAAAGGCTTGAAGTTGCTTTCAATGGAAAATCAAATGTTTGAACAATTTTTTTCAGTAATCAGATCCCTGATGACATAAAACTGATCTGGAAATCTCACAAGCACTGTCATTGCAAGGTCAGCAATTCAAGCCTGAGATGCCACAAAGCCAGCTCATGATATCTTGAGGGCTGCTCCTGACAGTAGAAAATGCAGATGGATATAAAAGAAAAAAAGCATCTTTAGAGTTGAACAGAAACAAAATTTCTCCGTTAATAAAACAGTGGCCCAAAACACCAGAGAGATCCAAGCATTCCACCTGAGAGGAAAACCCTTCCATTTGCATTCATAGTTTTGCAGATACCAGAGAAATCAGAGGAGAAACTTGGAAGAAGTCCCAGAGATAAGAAAAACTTCTGACAATTTTGTTCACATTCACAAATATAATCAGCGAGGAGACAATAATTCACAATTTCTGATATTTCTGATGAATATGCTGAACATGCTGGAATTTACTCCACTCTGACTTTCAGAACTGCTGCCTTTTGACTTTAGGATGAAAGCTTGGATAGCTCACCAAGTAACCCAGACTGGTTCATCTGTTTTCCCCTAGCCTGTTTCTTACCACATGTCTCATGAAAGACATTAAACACATACAGACTGTAAGGAATCAAAATACCAGATACTACTGCATAAATGTGCACAAGTATCTCAGTGAATCGTTGGGAAAAGGGAATGGATACTGGTTGAATTCATTAGGAATAAGAATTGCAAAATATATTAGAGTCCTCTAGAAACTGTGCTGTGTGCTCAAGAGCCTGGTGCTCCAGCTGCTGTTTTGTGGAGCCTAAGTGAAAAGAAAGCCTCATCCTGGGCCTAGGTCACCACCTTAAATGGTTCCCTCCCTAAGACATGTCCTAAATGCTGCTGTTATTCTTTTGTGACAATTATGCTTTGTATGAACAGGAACTTGTTTTATACAGCTCACTTATGCCCAGAAGGAGAAACCTCACTGGTTTTGTGATCATTTTCAGCAGCAGTGTCCCTGAAGGTGGCACATTTGGAAATGACATTATTTCATACTGCTGCATAGCAGCAGTTGGCACCCCAGTCTCTCAAAGATACTACTTGAGCAATATAAAATAGCCAACACCCACAAGGAGAAACAGATTTCTTCTCTATCCCAAAATATACCTCTGCAGAGTACCTGTTGTATTGCATTTAATCTAATTTACTAAAGGAGAGTTGAACCCCCTTGCTGCAATCAAGCTATTTTTAAAAAGAGATTGGTGATTCAGCTGAATGGTGACTAAATCACTGACAAATTTCCCCTGTCAGCTTGTGTGTATAAAAAGATGCTTTGCTGGAATGTATCATCTGCAGATACCACTATCTTTTTGGAGTGATTGGGGGTTTTCCAGTCAAACTATATTACTTGAATAATTATTTAAAATTATATGCATATGAAGCTTTTAGCACGTTTCAGAAAGGCACCAGGTCATACAATTGAGCTGTACTGGGTTTGCACGGCCAGGTTTTGGTCACAACTGGGGCTAGCAGTGGCTTCTGTGGGCAGTTTCCAGAAGCTTTCCCCAAATCAAACAGAGCCAATTTCAGCTGGCTACAAGATGGACCCACCACAGGAGCAAGACTGTGCGAGAGGAACAGCTCTGCAGACACCAAGGTCAGTGCAGGAGGGGCAGGAGGAGCTCCAGGCGCTGCTGCACAGATTTACCTGCAACCCATGGTGAAGATCATGGTGCGGCAGCTGTGCCCCTGCAGCCCATGAAGCAGAGATCCATCTGTAGGCCCTGCAAGGGATCTACACTGGAGCAGGTGGATGCCCAAAGGAGGCTGTGACCCCACGGGAAGCCCAAAAAACTCATTTTGGAGCCATTATGGAGGATTGTCTCGCATAGATGGGACCCCCCACTGGAGCAGGGGAAGAGTGAAGAGTCATCCCCCCAAGGAGGGAGGAGTGGCTGAGACAAGGACTGACTGCAGCCTTCATTCCCCATCCCCTGAACCACTGGATGGGAGGCAGGTAGAGAAAAACAGGAGTGAAATTATGCCTGGAAAGAAGGGAGAAGTAGGGGAAGGTGTTTCTAAGATTTCGGGTTATTTCTCATTATCCTACTCTGATTTAATTGGCAATAAATTAAACTAATTTCCCCAAGCCGAGTCTGTTTTGCCCATGACAGTAACTCATGAGTGATCTCTCCCCATCCTTATCTCGACCCACAAGCTTTTCATTGTATTTCCTCTCCCCTGTCCAGCTGAGGAGGGGAGTGACAGAGTGGCTTCAGTGGGTACCTGGTGTCCAGCCAGCGGCAACCCATCACACGAGCCACAACAGAGAGAATGTAAAACAGGTATTGCACAAGATCATTAGCAGCAACTGCTTGTTTAATTTACTTTATATGAACTGAATGTATCTTCTGAAAGGCTAAACAGAGATACATTCCCATGAAGAGAAATGCAGAGTCATCCCCCATTCTGAATGTTAGTCTGCAACTCAAAGGGTGCATGCTGAGTTGCTTGCTTCTCTGCAAGCTGCTGCCTTTGGCAGGTACGGGATTACGTCTATGGGCTAGAGACGACTCTGATGCCTCCTACAGCTGTTCCTGCCTGCAAACTTCCAGTTAATATAGCAGAATAAGGAGGGGAGAAGGTGAGTTCTTCATTTACATCAGCAGAGGGAAAGAAATTAAATCCGTAAAGTAAGCTAAACTGGAAACGAAGTTGAGCAACAACTATTACAGTCCCTTGAGTAGGGCACTTAATTACGCTATAGCTCCTTGGAAACTGCCTTCTAGGGACTATAGCAGAAGCTCATGTTTATGACACTTATCAGGATGTAAATTTGGAATATAATAAACCTGACAGTTCACTAGTGGGTTTTCTTGGTCCTGAAAAACTGATTTCCTAAGAAATTACTTTTTAAGATCTACCTGTAGCTCTGTCTGGTTTCTCTGATGATTTACAGGACCAGGTAACATGTTTTCTTGCCATGGTGAGAGAGTCTTAGAGAGCACAGATGAATGTTTGTCCTTCTCTTCACCTTGATTTTAAAATCTCCCCGTTTATGTCAGCGAAACATGTTACACATTTAATTAGCAATTTCATTGATGCAGAGTTAAAGACAGTTTAGTAAATAGTCTGTCTATTATTTCTATCCTCATAAGTCAATAATGAAAATTATGTCACTCAGAGGACAGCATATGCAAATAAATGTGCATATGATAGACTGCAAGCAGAATTCACTGGCATCTAATAGGTGTTTAATTGCTTTGGAGTGCTACTAAAAAAAAGCAATATTATTAGGATGTTTTTCTTGCAAATGGGTTTTAGAAGCATACGGTCAGTGCTGTATAGTCGCAGTCTTATAATTAAAACTAAATAGGTTAGAAATTACAATGTAGAAGAAAATAAAAGCTCAGCAGCAAAGCATATATACGGCTAAATAGTGTGTGGTGTGTGGGGCTTGTGGGTGCACCTAAATGCTGTGCTCCAGCACTACACCTGCCAGGAATTACCATTAGGGCTTAGGAGGGACTGTGGCTGTCTAGTGAGGCCTCAGAGAAACAAATACTGAGCTGGGGCTGGCACGAGTACAAATTAACCAATTAAGGCACCTGTATCAATATAAGCATCCTGACCCATTGTTTAATGGGATAATTGAAATTCTGTAGAGGAAATAAAGTTGATTACAGGGATCAAACAGAGGGAAAGCTCTCTAAGCATTTGTCTCTTGCTTGTGACAAGCTGTAGCTTATGAGGCTGCTGACATGGAACAAATAGCAGTATGGGGAGTGAAACGTCAGGTCATGACTTTTTAGTGATTACAATAAAATTGTGTACATGCTTGTCTATGAAGAAATAGACAAAGTTCTGCATGTTTAAGAATAAATGTGAAGTCTATATTACAACTTTTTGTATGTATCTGAATTCCCAGAACATCTTGGTTTTACGTGATAAATTCTTGGTATAATGCAGTTCAGCAGACTTTCCCATCATTTTGCATGAATCTAGAAAATAATTTACAATACAGTCCTAGGTGTCTACTCCTTGTTTTTGATGGGTGGATTTGCCCATGAAAGCATATGATGGTGGAAGAGAAAAAGTCAAAGTGATGAGGGGCTGGTCGGGTTCTTCAATCCAAGGAAATAAGATGCAGGTGATTTACTCCCTATAAACAGAAGACAAACGGATCTCCAGAGAGAAGGAAGAATGAAAGGGAAATTCACTGTATTCTCAGGAAGCAATCAATCACAAAAGGTCAGCAGGCCTTTCACCAGAATATGTTTGAAGAAGAAAATGAAAAGTCATCTGTGGCTTATTGTGTCCAAATGTATGATTTCCTTTGAAGGATTCAAAATACTTTTGTCCAACGGAAATTGAGGCCTACATAACTTCTCTTGCATGTTTCTGAAGAGTAAGCTGATTATTTGGGGGGAAAAAAATAAAATCAAGTGCAATAAAAGACCTAGCATTATCTTTTCTTCATGTGTCAGATGAATGTTTCAGGTGCACAAGACTTGTCATATTTTATCTGAGATATCAACAGAGAAACAATTAAAAAACACCTAATGCTTTCTTTATTTATTTATTCTCATTCTCCCATTTTTATTTGTTTTTATTTAAATCTGGCAGCCATCTTTGGAGATGGAGTTAAACTGAAACTATTTCCTAAAAAATTGGAAGGTACAGTATCCATTATTAAATACGGTTATATGGTATCTGGAGGCCAAGTACAGTTGGACTTGATGATTTTTGAACTTTTCTTCCAACCTGTGCGATTCTAAGAGTTTTGTACATGCTCTCTTGGGAACTACTGACTGTGCTCATGGATTGTGTGATTAGACCCAGCAGATTCCTCAAAAAAGGCCCAGGGTCAAGCCTGGGCCCTTTCTCACCTCTCACTTTGCACAGGATAAATTGTACCACTACTTGATCTAGCCTGGAGATAAACCTGGGCTGCCCTGCCTGCAAACCCAGCTCTGCATTCCGGACAATTTTTCATTCAACAATTTCACTAAGATTTGGTCAGCATGTTTTTCTGCACTGAGCCACTCTGATGCAGTGTGTTTCTCCCTAAAATCTGTACAAACTATTGTTCTCCAGGCTCAGGAGACACACTTGTGGGATATATTTTTTCTATATACTGGAAAAAAATTTCCATTTACTGGAAAATACTAGATTTTCCATATTTTCCAGTATATTTCCCTGTATTTACACTGTTTACTTTCTAATTCCTGCCGTTACTCTTTGCAGGGCACAGATCTTTAAAGGACTCCAGCTGTAATGAGCTGTATTTCTCAGGATGCAGATCTTCCATTGGTAAGTATAAGAATCCTATAGTTCAGTTTTGGAACTGCAGGAGCAGCTGGGAACCATGAAATTGAATAAGGGCCAGTGTTACAACTCTCTTTGGGCTACAGAAATTTGCAAAGCAAAAGTCTTCCAATTGAGGAGTTTAAAAGAATTTCCTTTCAGTTGAAAATGTCCAACCTTTCTGTTCCAATTTAATGGAAGTCTGGCATTTCAAAATTTTCCCTAATTTTACATCAAAACCAAAGATGAAAAAGGATAGAAATTCTCTATTCAATAATAGAAATTCTCTACTTAATAATGACTGACATTGACTAGAACACACAGCACACCATAATGTTATTGAAACAAATAAAATAAATGAGTACTCTGTAAGCTCCAGAACACATAATGAAATGAAACATAATGAAACACATAATAAAACACAGAAGTCCATTAAATTTATTATTATTTTCTATAATGAGAGTCTACCCATCTTATCAAACTTCTGTGATAAAATTTGGCCCTTCTGGGCCTGATGAGTTTTGCAATTTGTACAAATGAAGCAATTCTTACCCAGCACTATACACACAGAAGAAAGGTGCACGCTGACCAAAAACAAGGACGTGCAGAAATTTTTTAAATGAAACCACACTGAATGAGCATTAGGATCCTTCTGTAGAAGAAAATTAGAAGAACAATCATATTGGGACAAAAAGATGATGAAAAAATATGCACTTTCTATAAGCCCATGATGAAGTTAGTGTCTCAGCAGATGCCAGATTCTGCTTTGAAATCTGTTTATTGACCTGTAACTTATGCAAGCAGGATGACTCAAAGGTAATTGACAAGAGAGAAAAAGAAGTAATATGTTGTTGAATGTGCCCTGAGCTGTTTTCTCACCACAAAACTCTCCCATACATGTATGTCTTGTAATTAAATATTATACAAAATTCTTGCTGAATACAACTATCGTGGCTTTCAGATATGTCTGTCCTGGAAGAGCTCACAAAAAAACCCCAAAAACATAACAATAAAAATAATGTATTCTGCTCTTGGCATTTCATATAGTATAAGGTATACTCTTTGTTGCCAGTTGCAGCAACAAAGCCAACAACAGCAGCATGTGATTAGGACTCTGAAATCTCTCCTTTATCTGAGATTGCTTTCTGAAATCAAATTCAGGCAGAGAGAAAAGGAGAAACAAACAAGTTTACCGCAGCTCTGCAGTAGCAAATAATCAAGATAACTACTTGAGGAACATAAAGTGAAGCACCAGATTCTTCATATAATATGATAATTGAAACACAGGTGTTGAATATCCAGTTATGTGCAGATCTCTCTCCTCTCCGAGAATGGAAAGGGTGCAGAAGGGTTAGCCTGAGATGAACAACGATGCAGGGGAAAAGAGAGCCAGTCTGTGAACTAGAGGACAAATCTATCTCAACCTAGAATTTGTCATCGCCTGTGTTGTACAGACAGTCTGCTCAAACGCATGACAAACGACACTGCTATTCATAGAGCAGGCATAACACAGGTTGCCACAATCTAAATTGTTACCAATACTGTCTGTCCCATGCACCAAGAAATGTCATGAATTAAGCTGTAGAGTACCACGGGCTGAAGGTGTTCTTAAGAGGAAATTACAGTTAATACAGCAAAAATTATCTAACAATTAGTTATGTGCAACTAACCGTTATGGGTTGTTAAAAAAACAAACAAAAACCCAACCACTGAGGCTTTTAGCACCTCTTTTTACAGTTGCACTGCATTTCAGGAAATGAGAAATATTTAATCTCTGGTTATAAGGAAGTAATATTTTGTTTTGACATCAGGTCTGGGGAGAAGATTCATCCAAATGCTCCACATCAGTCCTTGATTTGCACAGCTATGAAAACAAGGGTGCATCTTTGACTTATTTGTAGCCCTCTTCTGTCTTTTTAAATATATTTTAAGACAGGCACAGATTGTCTAGCCAATGAGTTATACTGTATGCATAAAAAGATGTGGATAATAATGTTCTGGCTTCTTCATACAGCTTCATGGAGAATCTTGGCCTCAGGCCAAACAACTGCAAAAGCAAAGCTTTTTTTCCCCTCAGCATTTTAGCAAAGTGCACATAATACACCTTTAAGTAAATTAGTGTTATAACAGGTTTCTACTGATCCATCTTGAGGAGTCAAATGAGAACCAAAAATAAATCCTGTTTTCAATTTCCCCTGAGCAGCAAAATGATTTGAAATCCTTCCTTGCCACAGGAAACAAACAGATAAAAACCCCAAGTTTGGCAATGATTCAGTAAATATATGTGCCTGTTTAGTATTTAAATCCAGGATCCAAGGAACTCTTCATTAGAGAAGAACTTGCAACATATCCAATAAAGGTAGGAAGCAAGTGCGGCTCTCCAAGAAAACCCCTTCCTTTGTAGTCAGGTGCTTTGTGGCATTTGCAAAGGAAAACTCAACTCAGAGCATGCAGCAGATGTTAAAGCCTCCTCTGCAGAGAGGTGCAGAACACGTAAATAGCCACGTACCATAAGTATACCTGTGCTTTAAGGGACTGGCAAAGTATAGGTGAAGATATGAGCAGATACTATTTATGGGAATAAACAGCACAGGCTAAAAAATAGATTGTAACTTCAACTTGAATTATGAAAAGGGGAAACCCCCCCCCCCATTTGGAAAATTCCTGCAGAACAGCAAAGTCATTGAATCAGTAACAAACACAGCAAGCATTTTGAAGCAGAAGAGCCCTTATCTTTAGGGCTGATGGAATTATATGCAGTTTTTCAAGTAACTGCTCCTGGAGTTGTCTGAGATAAGTGATTGTATTTTCAAAAATGGAAACAAGATGATCTCATTTGAAAGTTTAGTACTTCCTTAAAATATTTATGTAAAAAAAGTGGTCTCTAGCAAGGAGATTTGAATGTGTTGAAGAAGAGGACAAAAAGTAGAAACAGTAGCTCAGCATTCAGCTGAATTTTAGTACATACTTTTTTAAAAAGCATAAAACCATAGTGTATGATTTCATAGATATAGCTGAGATCAAATCCCTGAAAGGAGATTTCACTGAATGTACTTGACTGGCACAAACCAGACCATCTCTAATTTTGCTAAAAACACATTTCACTGAATGTACTTGACTGGCACAAACCAGACCATCTCTAATTTTGCTAAAAACACATGCATGTTATATTATTTTTCTTAGTGCCTGTTAGTATAATTGGCATCAAGAAACAAAAAGAAATCTTTTTTTGTATCATTGTTGCTAATGTGATGTTCTGTTTGGTTTTCAGCAAGGCATATGTATAACACTCGTCACTAGTGGCAGCGGCAGTGTAAGGAGGGAGCATGATTATCATGACATCTAGCTAATTAAGATTAGCCTGAAGAAAGCAAAGGATGCCCTCCTCTCCAACTCTGTAGAACTAAAAGAAGGGGGAGAACAAGGGAAATATTTATAACAGTTTATATAAGAAGTGCTTGATTTTGTTCTGCTTATGTGGAATTGCAGCTGAATAAAGTGAAAGGAGAGAAACGGAAAGTATTTCCCGGTCCTTAGAAAAATAACAAATGGGTTGTTAATTGGCAAGTGCTTAAAGGGCTGGTTCTAATCAGGGTAAATGGGCTTGTTTTTCCAACACTGGGTCCCACATCAAAACAGCAAGAAACAATTGAAAAATCTCTGCTGAAGAAAGCAAGAGGAAGTGGGTTGTCACCAGCTGTTCAAAGACAAAATCCTGCAACAAATGTGTAGCAGCAGATGCCGTGTGAAGCTCAGGGAATGTAAATGCATATGAATCATCACATAAGCTTAGGGGGGACAAGCTGCAGGCCAGATCCTGGGGGCAAAGATTTTTGTGACTTTAACCATCTCTCCACTTGCTTTGTACTTTGTTCAAGTACACAGTATATTTTTTTGGAAGAAGGCATTTTTAAGCCCTGTTAAAGAGCCCTAAGCAGAAGGAGAGTATCTTACAAAAATACTATTCTTTGGGCCTATGACATCAAAAAAGGAGATGGTCCAACATCTTTGTCTGTCCAGCAGGGAGAAGAGTTTAAAACATTTCCCCCTTCCCCCTCTTTTTTGAGGTTCATGATAATGATAAAAATCGTTAAAAGGATAATTTTTATAATTTCCAGCATTTCACTACTTGTTTTCCCCTGCAGTTTCATAAATAGCTGAACTGGCACCCTGGGAAAGGATACAAAATTGGCATAGCAGCAAAAATAGAAGAACTACCTGCTGTGTTTCACTGAGATAATCCCAAGGATCCCATCTCAGGTTGGTTGCCCCTGGGCAGAGGGATAAGACTTTCCAAAAGTTAAAGTATGATGGAACTTGAAAGGAAAGTGACAGAAGTATGCTCTCCAGGAGTTTTCAACAAAATTCTGTTTCTCTAAAAGAAGTAGCAAGACAGAGACAGAGGGAGGAGTCCCAGACTCAGCTCTTGCCTTGGCTGTCCCAGCTGTACATATTTAGGCACTCTCATACTCTAGTCATTATAAAAAACACACTGATTTGCACAATTCCATAATCTTATAAGAAAATAGGTCATTGGCGATTATCAAATTCTCATCCATTTAATTTCAAAATTCTCTTCTTGTTTTCCCCCAGCAACACCAAGATCTCACACAGAGAGGAAAAAAAGGCTTTAGCAGAAGAGGTGGATCTACATTTTGCATGGAGGTGGATCTACATTTTGAATTCATTTTTATGTTTTATGCTACCATGTTCCACAGTGACAGATCCTGAGAACTCCCTCCTCCCAGTTGCCCTCAAGGCAGCCATCCCCAGTTTCTCCACCGAATTCACGCTGCTTAACATGTCACAAACAAGGAGAGGCTTTTTGTGCTTTAAAGGAGAACTCCAGAGCCGACTGGAAAGAGTGATTTAATTACGTGAAAATATGATGATATTTTGATATTAAAACATACTGATACGTGATCTTTCCTAGTTTAAAGAAAACAAACAAACAAAAAAAAAACCCAAAAAAAGAGAGAGAGGGAGTGAGGAGTATGGGCCCTCAACAGCTGGTGGTGCAGACATTTGGAAATTCACCTGTGCCAGAAGGCACACTGCAGGAGTATCAACCCAGTGGGGAAACAATGACACTCTGAGCTGCACTGGGTGATGATTTTCAGGCTCCATTGGAGTGATGCCATGAACCTGGTGGAACCTGTCACATATACCTGCAGACTCTATCAGTGGTTAAGGGAGGCATATAAGATTACAGTATTCTTTGGGATATTTTATCTGCAAAGCTACCCTTTAAGAAACAAAAAGCCCCAAACGCATTTGTACCTGATCTCAGGAAGGAGGCTTGAGGACTGGGCTTTGCCATGTCTCACTGCAGAGCGCAGGCAGGAGCCAAGCATTAGCAAGTCCTTCTTCTGTACCTGGGATAATTTAGCAGGAAAGGAATGAAATGAGCTCCTGCTGCCCTTTATCCCCTGCTTTCCAGGCATGTGGTTGAAAGAAACCGCTAGTGGCATTTTATGTGATCCAAGCCAGATTCTTCTCCAGGCTGATGATGTGTTCACTTCTCCAATTGCACTTCCCATGGCTGGTAATCGGGGTCCCCCCATGGGAAGGGATGGGACAGCCCGGGGGAGCCTGACAGCACACAGGCTTGTTCCTGGATGCAAACTGTGACATGAATCCACAGCTCATGGTGTTTGGTTCCTCAGGGATGAGAGTGGACCACAGAGCAGTTACTGTATTTCCAAGGGAGGGAAATCCAGCCTGACTTGGTTTTGTCATAAGTGATTAGATTTTATAGTGTGCTTATGTACTTCTCCTAATCAAATTAGCATGTTGGCTCAAAATCAGCCTAGCAGAAAACCTCTCATTTTCTTACCCATTCTGCTTCATTTATCACCTGGAATTACCAAAGTTTTGAGGTTTTCTTTTCTCTCTGACTAGGCCCAGTTCTGCTTAGCTTATAAAATTTGAAACATTCATTGCCCAAGGTTGCAAGAGCAATGAATATTTATAATTCCATCTTCCCAGCACACTCAGAGGTGTCTCACAGTGTGACTTCACATTAGAAATGTCCCACCTGTAGGGATCACTCAGAAAAACACAGATTACAAGTCTGTACAACATAGAACAAGGTCAATACCCAAATTATGGGAATTATCACGTTAAAAAAGGTTGCATATCTGATGATGCACTGCACCAACACTGATTTATAGGTGCTGTACTAGTGACTCTCCCCTGTGAAGACAGAATTTCAGCTATTAAGTTACGCCATTATTCCCTGGTTCTTTTTCTGAGGCTTCTCATGAATCAGCTGCAAATTGTATAATGCACTCCTCTCACCTTTTACAAAGTTAGCCCCATCTCCAACAGCAAGAAATGAAAAAAGAGTTTCTCACCTGGCTTCAGAGCCCAGGGAAATATTATAGTTTAAAGAACATTGTGACTAGTGCTGGTGACAAAACACAGGCAGGACTCCAACTATGAGAACTGCTTAGAAAATACTGCAAATGAAACTTCCTGACCCTCCTGGCACCTTCTGTTAATTTGCTGCAAATATGAGTCTTTTTCTAGGCTGAAGCCACACTTTAAAAAACACAACACCCATCCCATTCATCCCCAAAAATGCAATTAAAGCTTAATGTTAATTCAGATTATTTTCCTATTCAAGACAGAGCTATGAGGATTACAGTCAGTTTTAACACTTGTCAGGAAAATATGGTTCCTTCCACTTTGCAGACAGGCAATTAACATTCAGCAGCAGCACTGAAATTAGAAACCATCTAGAGGCCATTTTAGGCCAAGAAAGTTTTGCCATTGATTTTAATGCATCAAGATATAACGTATTCTCCAGTATCCTGCCCTTTCCTATTTTTCCCAAACTTTGGGTGAACCATTAAATTGAAGCCTGCCCTGTAAATCCCATAAGCTATTAATGTAGTTCCCTTAGCTGGAAGATAGATTAATGACCTGAGACTTCTGTAGAATATTTGCTACTTCAGTGCAAATTAATATCATATTTCATCCTCATTTTATACGCACATCCAGCACTTCCTTCTGCAAAGGATACCAGAAGGAGCTGATTATTCAAATGCCAAGATTCTAAATCTTATCTTCAAATTTTTAATCAAACTGTTTAACATGAGTCTTAAATTGCTGCATTTCCATTTTTCATACTTCTCTCACCTAATTTTTCATGTTAAGAACAAAGAAAAAATTTAAAACTCAGATGTGTTTAGGAGGGGTTTTTTTTAATACTAATAAAATTTTTTAAATGCTTTATGTTTTTCAGGACTCTGCTCTCCTCCATACCTTGAGCTGGGACTAAATACAAATGTCTTTCACTTCACCCAGGTCTAAGTTCTCAGTTTTAAAAAAGGTAGTTTTAAATTTTCTAGGTATTGTATGCTATCCTGCAAATAATGATTTTGTCCACAGTCTGCTATATTTTTTTATATTCTCAATTAAATTACCGATTTTTCTTCACTGCTTAAAAGAACATTGTTCACTAAACACATTTCTCTGACACTGAATGCAATTGCTGGAGAAAGCAAAATCATGAAAACATGAAAATGGCTTGAGACACGTTTAGTTCTAGAAAACTGTGGTCAGGCTTCCTTTCTGTAGGAATTAAAATTTATGGCAAGGTCTCCAGTTCCTCAGGCAAGCACAGCAGGCTATTAGAGGAAATAGAAGTGGCAGTGGGGGAAAAGACGAAGTTGTTTTCTCTTACTGTTCCTTCTTGCCAGCACTTTAAAAAAGTTTCGTCTTTACTTGTAAACAGTAAAACTAGGTTGAAACTTCAAACTAACAGCAAAAATGTTCTTTCTTACTATACTTCAAACCCTCAATAATAATATTACCATTAATAAAAAGAAAAAATGTTATGAACATCACAGAAAACACCGGTTTGGAATGAAACTACACATTTTATTTTCTGTCTATATTTGCTATTATAAAAAATCTATGAAGAAAACATAGTCCCTTTACAAAATTTTTATTCTTGAATCCTTATGCTCTGTTTTGGCACTAGCATTAGGTATCAAATCACAGGCACATCACAAATTTAACGGAGACTTGCAAACACATTCACTTACACTTGATCAAGCTACCTTGTAAATTTCATTAGCTGGTATTGAGGATTGCTGTGGTCAAAACAGTATTGGAGAGCATATTTCAGACACTCACCCCTCTCTTGATTAAAAATATCCTTTATATCCAGTCTTAACATATTTAGAACTGACTGTGTCATTTGTAGAGGACCTGCAAGGAACATCTCATTCAACTGGCTGACCACTTCAGGGCTGACCAAAAGGTAAAATACGTTGTTAAAGGTATTCTCTAAATGACTCTTAAATGCTGACAGGCTGGGGACATCCACCACTTCTCTAGTAAGCCTGCTGCAGAGTTTGACCACCCTCTTGGCAAAGAAGTGCTTCCTAATGTCCAGTCTAAACCTCCCCTGGTGCAGGTCAGCAGTCCCTCCTGAGTGTAGGAATTGTATTGATTTACCAAAATATGAATATTGATCTAATATCGATATCCAACTGAAATGGACACAAACTCTCTAACAGTTTAGAGTTAGAAAGTGTATGTTTTATTCGGTGCCAGGCACTGCGTGGGATAGCTCCCTAAGATGCAGGGCCCTGATCCAAGCAAACACAAAGCTTTTTATTTACAAAAATTATGACTATCCAAAATACAATGCATATTCATAACATTAACACCTCCCATTCTCCGCTTCGTATGGAAATGAGCTTAAATGTCATTAAGCATGCGTAGTGTGTGTTCTGAATGGAGTCGGTGGTCTTGAACTGGGTCAGTGATCCTAAAAAAGATGAAGTAACTCATCTTCCTCATTTTGACCTTTTTGCCTTTCTGAACTTTAACAATCCTAATTACTTTAGTGACCTCCAAATTTCTTCTTGTGTGACTTTTGAATAAGTTCCCACAGAAGGAGGAAATTGGTAATTGTCCTTGTTCCCTACACCAGCTTATCAATGTTTCTGTTCCTTGTTCTAAGCACAGCTAAGCAAACATGCAAATAACAAATCATCAATTATTCAGTAATCCATTACTAACATCTTGAAAACCCTTTCAGGTCCAGCTCTCTTAACTATTCCAATTAACTCTAGCTGGGCCCGAATTCCTTCCTATTCTAACTAATTTCAACACAGCTAGCCTACAACTAAAATCTTTATGTTTCTTTTAAATCTGTGTTTCAGTATCTGCCAGGTTAGTGGTTCTTCTCTCCTCTCCTGCCACCCCATTTCCCAACTGTGCTAATTCTCACTGCACTTCAAAGCAGCTGATGCCCTCCACAGTTCTCCTTCCTCCAGCAGCTGATCTCTTCTTTGTGCCTGTATGCACGCTTCTGGACTGACTTTCCTGGGGATTAACTTTTCTATGGATCAACCTGCTACATCTTCCTGTTCAACGAGGGTCTCTGACTCTTCCTGTCTTCTCCTCTCTCTTACATAATTTCCTTAGTGGCCATCTGAATGTCACCATTTGTGTGACCATGCTGTGAGTCCTCCCTTCCAGCTTGCGAAGGGACACTTGGAAGAAGGTTGGGCCATGCCCTGAGGTTCAGTTTTCAGTGAAATAACCATGAGAAAATACTCATCAAGGCAGAAAACAGAGCAAGAAGTCAACAAGCGATACAGATGATACCATGAAGGATGACCAGATTTCACAGATGGTTAAGAGGGAGTGATGTGAAGATGGCCAAAGTGGGAGGTTTAGATTGGCTATTAAGAAAACTTTCTTCACCGAAAGAGTTACTAAGTATTTGAACAAGTGACCCAGGGAAGGTATTTAAAATATTTAAAAGTGTGGATGTGACACTTAAGGACATGGTTCAGTAGAGGACTTGGCGGTGTTAGGGTAATGGCTGGACTGGATGGTCATTTCCAACCTACATGACTCCATGATTCTATGGAATCTCACATATAATGGAGGGGAGAATAAAACACATTTTAAAGAGTAAACCCTTGCTAGGTCCCAGGGACTGCTAGATGACTGGCTAGGTAACCCTATCAGAAACACCAAGTTTGGATACAGAGGTAGCAAAAGAGACTTGTGAGGAAAAAGTAACCAGGGTACAAAATTATTTGAGTAGACACTGAGAAAGGGAGGTGATCAAGATAAATGGGAGAACAGGCATGGGAAATGTAAGGGAGGGGAACAAATGGGGACAGCTGAATTGCTGTTGCTTGAGCTCTGCACCTGATCACCACAATCCATCCCATCTTCTCATTCAACTTGACTCCTATTTTCTGTGTAAGGTGTTGGATTTGTCTACCATGAGAATTCTTGCACAGCCCCTTGGTTTGAGAAATAGCTTTGAAGTTAGAAAAGAGAGATAAAAGGTTACAGAAGTAAGAGAGGTAGCAATATACAGAACATGAAAAAATTCAGACTGACAAACTCCCCCTGTCCTGGTTTCAGCTGGGACAGAGTTAATTTTCTTCCTAGTAGCTGGTACAGTGCTGTTTTAACTTCAGTACGACAATAATGTTGATAGCACACTGATGTTTTGGTTGTTGCTAAGGAGTGTTTACAGGACAGGTGACCCAAACTGACCAAAGGGACATTCCACACCACAGAACACTGTGCCTCCTATATGAACTGGGGCAGTTACCCAGAAAGGAGCTGATTGCAGCTCAGAGATGGGCTGGGTACCCGTCAGCGGGTAGTGAGTAACTGTGTTTAATTAGTCTCTTTTAGGTTTTATCTCTCTCTCTCTCCCCCTATTCTTTTTATTACTATTATTGCTATATTTTACTTCATTTCAATGATGAAATTGTTCTTATCTCAACACATAAGTTTTACTTTTTTCCCCCCATTCTCTTTCCCATCCCACTTGAGGCAGGGTGGGGAGTAAGTGAGCAGCTGCATGGGACTTAGTTGCCAGCTGGGGTTAAACCACAACACCCCCATAAAATCCTATTCAGACACTGCTATTGTTATTAGTTCATTGGTGCCCAAGCTGCTAAGCCTTTTGGCAAGGAAAATCAGAATGCAGTTGACTCCACTCTGCTGTAGCCAGCATGCTTCCAGTGCCCAACATAATTATTTTAATGCCAGCTCGAGTACCCCTGCACTGCAGCACTGCCATACTTTGTCTCAGCAAGGAAGAGAGAGAGATAAACAACTACACCTCCACTCAAAGCTTCCCCTTCTTTTGTCCTAGAGGTAACACTACAAGCAGCACTAACAAAAAGAAATAAAAAGAAATAAATTGGCACTAGTATTGCCTCTGAGATCTCAGTAACTCTAACTGTAATAATCCAAATAAATTAGATAATTGGAAGACTCAATAGAAGCTTTCATAAAAAACACTGAGACCCAAGCTATCCTATCTATAATACTGACGAGGGGAAGAAAAGGGAAACTCACTAAACCAAAATCCAGAGGAAAAAAATCAACCTTGATTTAATAATTGAAACATCATGTTCCCTAACATTACACGTGACATGGTGTGGCATGACTTCTCTGATGCGCCAAACTCACAGACAACTGCCTGGTTTAGATGTTATTAGTCTGCTGACACCCTGTCTGTCTTAATTCTGCCATTTCCAAGTAGAAATAAAGTCACAGCTCTAAAACATGGTGTGGATACTCACTCATTGCACTTGTCTTTCCAAGCGAGCCTTCCCAACAGATCAGTTTACAAAGGCCAACCCCATTTGGCTGGTGTCATTCTCTTGAAATCTAAACTGTTTGAAAAGATAAATTATTGTTACTACATGCATAGCACCTGTCATATTTTACCCACTGAAATGTGCTATAAAATGCATTTCCAGTGACTGTCAGGGAAGGAAGGATTGGTGTTGGCTGCCACTAGTGACAAGTCCCTTCCTCCAGCCTTTTGCCTGAGTTGTGCAAAGCCCTCATGAAGATTTATCTACATCCTTTATCAGACTTGAGGAAAACCTCGACCTGGGCTCTCAGGTACTTGCTACAAATTCTTTCAACTTTAACCTGTGAAATAGATGCTGTCTTTCGACTGTTGGCAATTAGCTCAGTGTGAGAGGATGACAAGGAGGAGATTCTGAGCTCTTGTTCAGCAATGATACTGCTGCTCTTGGTTTGTCAACCAGCCAGGGACAAACAGTTTGTTGTGCTAGTGTTATCATTTTACTGAGCAGATCCCCAGTGCCACACTACAGCTGGCAAACAGCAGAAACAGAAGTAGCTCCATTAAAAGCATGTGCTGCACTCCAGCCTTCTATGGGACACACTTCTCACATCTGTCATCTTCACTCTGACTTCCCCACGTCACTCACATTCACCCTGGATTTTCCACATCCCCACATTTGCCACCTTAAGAATACCAAGTTTGAAGGTTTTCAGCCTACTGAAGAAAAAACACATTTAGCATTCACACAGTGAGAAAGCTGTCTTTTCCAAAATGTTACATTTAAGATTGATTCAGAATCATAATGGAATGAGACCTCAGCTGAGAAAAGGGAGAAGATGAAGTTAATTAAAGTGCTGTCCAGCTGGAACTTGAAAATTCTTCAATCAAGGAAATATATCATACCCTGCCTCTTCCCATGTACATTGAAAAATAGCAACTGCTGTGGATTTAATTAAAATTTAGTTTTTAGTTAATACTCTTTACTTGATTCATTATTATTCAGTCAAGATGCAAAGTTATGACCCTCATCATGAAAAGAATGCTTTCCTACATTATGATAACCTATGTGATTTTTTTGTTGGTTTTGAATTTAGGCAGTTTCTTATAATACCTAGGGAAAGCTGGAGAACAGAAAGGTTACTAGCTCAGCTGGTTTAACTTGGCCATTTAGTTTAAAGGTGGAGGTTTCTGCTTGCTCTGTTTTGCTCAATAAATTTTCATTGTTTCTCAACCACAGATTTGAAATCAAAATGTCATATTTAGAGACAGATACTCAAAGATTGCACAAAACTCTTTCTCCATCAAAGCCCATAATCCACATTTTTTCACTAGTGAGGAACTGTGCTGCAGCTAAACAAGCCCACCTTGGCGCAGCAATGTATTAATTTTAATCTCTCTGTGGTTTCCTCATCACCTACAGAATCCAAATCCCAGCTCACCAAATACACCTGTATATAATTTTGAAAAGATTCAAACACATTTCTTCTTCCAGCTACAAGCACAACAACTCAGAGATCTTTTGGCATCAAGAGCAGTAACATTTATACCAGCATCCCTCAGCTGCAGTGCCACATTATGAATAAAGGATGAATTCAAAATCCCTGCAGGGGTGGATAACTCAACCTGCAGTTGCTCTGTCAGCAGGCCAGACTGCTCTGAGCTGGTCCCATGCTCCAGTGGCATAGACCCAAGTCTGGTGGGCTTTGCACAGCTGCATACAGTCTCACACTGACAAGGTTCTGCTGATTTCAGAGGCTATTTGGATCAAGATGGGATGGTACGTGGCCCAGGCTAATAGGATGCTCCAGACATTAGCTGGTCTCATCCTGCTATCTGCACTGCCTTCTCAAGCATGGGCATGCTGAGGAGCCAAAAACATACCACATCAATCAGTTTTCACCACCTGAACATGCTCCCTACCACCCTCTATGCTGATAGATTGGATTCACTTTGCGAACTGAAAATAAATCCTCCTGGCCTAATTGATAAATCAAATCTACGAGCTAAAGGCACTGCTTGACTGTCTGCCTTAGTGGCTGGGGAAAATGGCAAAACAACCACATTACAGACTTACATCCTGCCTTCAGGGACCAGCATTCAGCAGCAGAGGAATCTTTTCACCCTTCTAACATAACTGCCCACCCAAACTCATACAGAGATGCTGTGTTAGTCTCTGTTAGGGCAGTGAAGAGCACAAGCAGAGTCACTGGGGCTCCTGAATCAACATAAAAAATAAGCATGGTCTTTAAAAATATGCATAGTAAGAAGACTGCAGTTAAGGTGAAAATGTCCACTTTAACCTGGAGATGCAAATAACATAACAAAATAGGTTTAAGGCTTGTAAGGGATAGATGAAAGAAAATCTTATATCCAGTAGTTATCTGGGTTCCCACTGTGTGGTTGTGTAAGTACCATGCTTTCAACGTGTAATCTGTAACCCCAGCAACCGAGATTGTTTTAAAGGGGACAGGACTGGAAAATAAGGTCTCCACTCCCCAAAGCATGAGATAACCATCACAAAACAGCATAGGCTTAGGCAGGGAGACACATCTGGTAGGAAGGAGTCAAGGAGAGGCTGAGGAAGTTGCAGAAGGGTTAGGGTCAGGCAGGTGAGGAAAGGAAAATGCTCTCTGATGCCTACACACCTGCAATATGCACCACTGCTCACTTACAGGGTCTGTTTCATTTTAAATCTTTGTTGCATGATTAACCTAAGGGTTTAATAAATTAAAATGTAGTTAGAAAAAATAGAAATAAAAGAATCCTAAAAGAGGTTTCCCTCCATAAGGACTAGGATAGAAATGAGGAAAGATAACAGACAGCTGCTGCTCTCTGTGACTTCCTGCTCCACTCTCCACCTCAGCAGTTACAATTTTATGTCACATCAAAGATTCATAGAATATGGATCTAGATGCAAGAAAATGCTACCTAGATTTTAGAGAGACTATATTCTTCATATTAAGAGGTTTTAGTGTCTGTGGTTTTTCACTGTTTCATATCCTTTACAAAAGGAAAGGAGGAAACCTCACAATACTTCCTTGAATAAAAACCTTTATTTTGATGTTTTCTGTTCTGTAGACAAACTCACATAATGAAAGAATATGCAACATAAATAAATCCCCCAGTTTAACTTAAAACATGGTGGATAAATCCACAGAAAGCCCTATACAGTATTGATATACTTCTATTCAACTTTTAGAAATGTGTTTCCATGTGTCTAGGATAAACCAGAAAAATAGACAAAAGACTCAGCATGACTATAAATGTTTTTAAAAAAGAAAAAAAAGTAAAAAAACACCAAATACATTAAGTGTGGGAACTGAAATGAACGAATTAGTATTCCTGAAATTAATTTTTCACATTCATAGTAGTGCAGAAAAACTAAATTTAAGGCAATGTGATAGAGGACATGTCATTTACATACCTCCTTCTAGAGCAGGGAGTAGTGCTGACAAGTACACATGACATAAGAGAAAAGAAAATGTTGTAACGCTCATTCAGCAAGACCCCAGGAAGATCCACACAGAAAAATGCTTCTCTCTCTGAATTGTCTAGTGCAGCCTTTGAATTTTCCGTAGTCTTATTTCATGTTAACCTGTGTTAATCAAGAAAACCCAACTCACTGCCTGTTTTAGAGACCCCAGAGGCACACTCTGATCTGTGATGGTGAAGCCTTGCTACCAGGCGGCAGGAAGCAGAGGTAGGGCAGCAGCACAGCCTCTGCACCAAGGGCATGCACAGAGCAGAGTCAGTGCATCCACAACAATTCACAGCGATGTGGGTTTGAATTAAGAGCCACCACGTAAAAAAGTAGCCTGAAAAATGTGGTCCACAACACACACACTCACTGCTTACACTCGGATGAGTCTGAATATACACCACAAACATTTGCCAAGTGTCTAGACAAGCACTTCTGGTGGTATTAGCCGAGTAAATTTGCAGTGAGTTCGCACAAGCTACAACAGAGCTGTGAACATCAGCCTAGAGAAGGCCAAAAGAGGTAACAGATTAATCACATGGGATCAATTCCCATCTTTAGAGTAACACAGTGGGTCAGGCACATCCACACAAGAAAATGGTTTAAAAACAGAAGAAACGAAAAGATGATGTCTGTACACAATACCACGCAAACCAATACGTTAGGATAATGGCAAGCTCAAGTTCTACTTGCTTCAGTTTCCCATTCCTCACTGAATTAAGTAGCTAGAAGGGATGGATGATACCATGTGGAAGAAATAGGCAAATTAAAAGGATAAAATGGGGAAAGCCAGAAGGAGAAGAGAGACGACCAAGAGAAGGTAGAACAATTTTTGTCAATTCACTGTCCTTGCTATATTCTGCTGTATTTTTAAAAGATAATTTTTCCCTTTAGAAATACTCATCATTGGCCACGTGCCTGGATGAGTCAAAAAGAAGACACATGGGCACTCAACAGACAGGGAGATTTAATATATTGCCATTGTTCTCTGGAATTTATTTCAGATAATGAATGTTCTAGAACAGAATTCTTTTCCTTTGGTCCAAATATTACAGAAAATATTTAGCTTAAATCAGTCTGCTAATGTATTCTCATAACCGTGTATCTTTGACAGTAATGTTAGCAGCTAAAAATCCACAAAATAAACAATATAGAGAAAACTAGGTCATCAGTCATACTATGGAATGAAAAATGCAATCAGAGCTACTTTTAATAAATGCTCACACAGCATTTCTGCACTTCTGGGTTTCTTATACAGAAGCTTTGACATCGCTAAGTATTCGATGTTGAATTTTTATTTCCAAAAGAAGTTATAAATTAAGCAGCCTATTGTGCCTAGAGTAAGGTTATGATCACTGTACTATATGTCAAGTCATTCTTTCAGACTTTGTGCTAAAAATACAACCTTGTGAAAATCCCTGCTACTGCTAACAACCCTGCGAAGTTCTTTGAAGTGCAGTGTGGCTGTCAAATATGTCAGCTGCTGAGGGAGCCTCTCATGGTGCTGAAGAATGAAATATTTGATTTGTGAGTCAGGAAAAGTGGAATAGAGACGTGCTGACACAGAATTGAGCGGTTCAATAGCCTGATCACCAGTTCTTGAGCTGGGTAGGCAAATGTCGGATGCCAGAAGTAGATCAAAGCGCCCCAGGTTGCTGTGAGCTCTGTGTGGCACATTTGGAGCCATTAGAGAGTCTGTCCCTACACTGCACTGCAACCACACAGAAGTCTGTGCAGAACAGAGGCCAAAATGCAGGAGGAGGCATTAAGGGAGAAACACAGCGAGACAAGTGTTGGGAAAAGCAATCTGCGCAAACCAAATCAATCGGAGGGACTTGTGGCTTGAGGCATCCTGCAAGACCTTAGGTTGAATGCAGCATCTCTGGCACATCCAGCCACACTTTGCACTTCTGCTGTTTGGGAAGGATGTCCCACAGCCTCTCCCCAGAGATATGGTCTTTATAGGGTGAAAGAACATAGCTCAAATGCTGGTTGTCAGGGCCAGTTCCTACTGTTATGCATTATATGCAACATCTGAACTCTCTGATTACAACCCTGTTATGTTAATCACTGCCCAAAATACTGTGAACCCCCACTCCAAAACCAAAAATACTATTATCACTCATATAGTTTTGATTGTGCTGAGCATTTTTTTCAATATACTAGAAAAGAAAAAAGAATGAGCACTAAATGAAGAACATTTAGTCTTTTTCATTTTTAAATTATAGCTACACCTCCTAACAAGGGACTGCAAAATAAAGTTATGTCAGAGGACTTTGAGTTTGCTTCTTCTTCTGCAACATAATGCAACAGATTTTTAGTTTCTCCATTTCTAAAGTCATAAAAGAAGCTGCTGTCACTCTGCTGACAAAAAACAGATTTCTCTTCTTATTCCCACCCTCAAGATATTTCCAGGTTTTTTCAAGTTGAATCTGAGCTAGTTTAGAAATTGTTATTGTTTTAATGTAATGGTTTGGCTTTTAAAATTTGGACATATTTATTTGAAGGAAATAAACCAGAACAGTTTTACTTCTCTTTCTAATATCCAAATATTAGAAGTATTGCTCTATGCTTTAGTTCTCCAAGGCTCAAATCTCACTGAAAGAGTTTCTTATATTTTTCCTTTATTTTTTATATTTATATATGAATTTGAATCTGTCTTAGCAAATTCCTCCCAGCTTCTAACAGAAAGTAGCCGTAAGTGAAGACTGACATGTGCTATTCTCCTCAAAATCACTTTGCCGTGTTATTCCACCTGATGTACACGTGTTTGCTACATTATTTTTAGTATAAGTTGTAAATTAAGCAGCTTATTGTGCCTAGAGTAAGGTTATGATCACTGTACTATATGTCAAGTCATTCTTTCAGACTTTGTGCTAAAAATACAACTTTGTGAAAATCCCTGCTACTGCTAACAACCCTGTGAAGTTCTTTGAAGTGCTAAAGATGAAAGATGAAGCACTGAATTTCAAGAAATTGTAAATCCTACCACAATTAATCTGAAAATGCACATGCCAAGCATGTGCCAAGCCATGAACCCATGTGATTAAAGGAGAAAGCATCAATCTTCTTTTAACACTGCCTAGATTTTATATCACAGCCCTAATGTTTTTTAAACCAAATTTTAATATTTGACTATGGAAAGGGTGAGTTTGCTTTGTTTAAAATTAGACGTACACCCAAGGAAAGTTGAGGGAAATTGCTGGCCTGTAGGGTTAGGCAGGAAGAGCATTGGTCACACCCTCAGTAATGCCTGGATGTCTGTGAAAGTCACAAGAAACACTCAAGAGTTTTTAGAAAGAAGAATCTCTGTACAGGTGTGCAGATTAACCTTATACTCTTGCAATGAGTTCCACTATCTTTCAATTTAAATAAATAATAACTTCCAAAGAATGTTAGAAATAATGAAGTAATGATGAAGTGCAAAAAGGGAAAGTAAGCCAAACCTCAGCCTGAGGTGGCTGGCAAGTCATAGAAACATTTTTACATGCTTAAACTAGCAGGAGAGTTGAATAATTGATTGGAAAATTTCAGAGAAAATAAACTTTCATTGGAAGATAAAATTTTGTGCCCAGGGGGTTTCACTCAGAAAGTTCATTTGGTGTTCAAGCACTCCACTCCAGACAATTCATGTCCAGGAGCGGGAGTAACACATCAAGCTACAAGTCCTGACAGCTCATTAACGTGAGCTCTGTATCCCATGAAAACAGCCACCTGGCCCTCCCATCTGAGCAAGCCTTCCCAGAGCAGTGGCACAGCCTAGTGTTCCCAATCCGGGCATGCTTCCCTCACCCCAAGCTGTCTCCCCTTCAGCTGGATCTCAAGAAAACAGATGAGCCCTCACTGCTGAGCCTTTTAAAGGAATCTCACATTCCCATTTAAGACACACCTTATTAGAGATCATTTGGAGCATTTCCTCAAAGAGGAATCTTACTGTGCTTCAGTCCTGTTGCAATTCATCAATGTTGATTTTTTAAACTGGTGTCCACTGTATTTATTTGTTGACTTTTTCAATATTTACACAGGATGTAATGATCCACTGATAGTTCATTAAGTGGTTCATTTATCTTGTTACAAACCAAACTAGGAAATCTCTACGGAATGTGGCCAGCAGGCCAAGGGAGGTGATTCTCCCCCTCTTACTCCATTCCCATGACACCCCACCTCGAGTACTGCATCCAGCTCTGGAACCCCCAACATAAGGATGTGGACCTGTTAGAGAGAGTCCAGAGGAGGCCATGAAGACGATCAGAAGGTTGGGGAACCTCTCCTATGAAGAAAAGCTGAGAGTTGAGGTTGTTCACCCTGAAGAAGGCTCCAGGAGACCTTGCAGAAGTCTTCCAGTACCGGAAGGGGCCTACAGGAAAGGTCAGAGGAACTTTTCACAAGGGCATGCAGTGATAGCATATGGGGGAATGGCTTTAAGATGAAAGACGTTTAGGTTAGAAATTAGCAAGAAATTCTTTATTGTGAAGGTGGTAATGCACTGGAACAAGCTACCCAGAGCAGTGGTGGACGTCCCATCCCTGGAAGTGCTCAAGGCTAGGTTGAACCAGGCAACCTGGACTAGTGGAAGGTGTCCCTGGCCATAGAGGGGTTGGAACCAGATGATCTTTAAAGTCCCCTCCAACCCAAACCATTCAATGATTCTATGATCTACAAACCACAGATCAGTATGCAGAACCAGTGCTTTCAAAATTCCTCTGTTCCATGTATTTCCAAGAGAAAGTCACATTTTTTAAAACCACAAGTGCAATCTAGCCACTGTACCTAGAGCCTGCAGGGCAAGTGGCTATTTGGAGCACAGATCCTGAACCGTCCCTGTGCTAGATTGTCCCTGTGGTTCCCTTTGCCTGGCCCCTCTTCTTGCCACCCTCAGTTCATGGCCAGAACAACCAGGTCTCAGTCCTCCTGAGGGAGACTGAATGATATTGCAACACAAACAAATATTAGCAGCAAGATTCTTGAAACCCTCTGAAAGGGAAACAAAGGAGGACTCTGTTCCCACCATTAGACCTGTCTGTACTATCACACAGGGAACCTAAGTCACCGTTCCTTGCTTCTTCATCAACATCCAGCTTTTCTGGTATTCATTTTCTGGTATTCAGTCTTCGGCTGCGTTGGGCTAGCAGCCACTCCTCGACGTATTCTAACTAACCCCACTGGAATCAGTCACATTTTTCCAGCTTTACCCAGAGATTACAGACAAGGACTATGCAGAGTGTTGGTCCAAGGCAATGCAGACATTTAAGATCATAGTATTAGATACATTAGGAACTTCAGAGTAATCATGTTCACACACTGCTGAAGGCAATGTATACATTTTACTTTGACTAAAGAGGTGATAAGATTTTTCAGGGAAAAGCTGGAGATTATTAAAATGCTTTGTGATTAATTATTGCATTTCTTTTATAGCTTTTTTTTAACTGGTTTGTAAAGTTGAATGTGATAAAATAGCTTCAGAACACTGTATTGAAATGGAAAAAGAAAATCCATTACCTTTGCAAGGTCCTCCCTTTTCCAGTAATTATTTGTTGAATTCAACAGAAGTTAATTAGAAATTTCAGAACTTTTTTCCAGAAAAAAATGGATTTGTTTTAGGAAATAAAAAAATTTGCTCTAATTCCAAATTTGTTTAGCAAGGAAATTTCATACTTCCATTTCTTAATGATCAGAGCATATATAACCAATAGTAGCTGCTCTTATGTCAGCTGTCAGGGGAAAAATAATCAAAAAGACCCCATACATATTACTATTTGACCTTTCAAATTATTATTTCAGGTATTTAAAACTGTATGCCACAGACATGTACATTTTACCCCGTGTAAAGCAGAAATTCTCACCTAGACCCAATTAAGAATTGCATCTGAGTGCACATAGTAATGTTCCCTCAACACCACATCCAACCCCAGCTTGTACCTGGACAGCCTGGGGGTCACTGGGAGGCCAGCAGCAAACTGCAGAGAGCCAGGGGATGGGTGCCTTCGCTATTCCTTGCTCCCACATGCTCAGAGATCACTGACACTTTTGAGGGTCGGCATTAACAAGACTTGGCATCAGAATTATTATTTTCTTCCTCTTCTCCCCGAAATGATTCTGCACTGTGCTCTTATATACACAAACATATGTCCTCATGGCATGGAGTCAGTCTGTGGAGTCCAGGGCACATTCACCCTGGCTTAAGGAGGGAGAGAGAAGTAAAGATCTCAGTTTTGTCATCTTCTGTCACACTGGTGTGTACTTTATTCTGCAAGTGCTTCAGCTGGAGCCAACAAACCTGTATGGACAGAGTAGAGCACTACTCAGGTTAAATAAGATTAAATAAGGGTGGCGGATTCAGGTCAAGCCAAAGGTAAAAATATCATTTTTTTTCAGAAATAAAAAGGTAGATACCATAAAATAGGAAAAGACAATACATATTTGACAAAATTTTGGATGAAGAGACAAGCCTTGTAGACCACTAAGACCTAGCAAAGATTATTGATGCCACAAGCTCCATGTCTGGAAGCTCTCCATCTCAGTGGGAGCACTGAGACAACCAGAACAACCTGCCACAAAATCACTACCTGAGGAAATACTGCCCTCATTGATTTCTTTGATTTAAAAATTATTCCTGTGCTCTAGTCAGCCAGATAATTGTTTTACAAAAAGAATTACTAGTATCAGAACTTCAGCAGCTCTGCAATGTCCCTCGTCAAGCAAACAACTAACTCTTCCACCCACTCAGTACACCTCCACTTGTGAATTGCAATTAGCATTGCAAATGTCTTTCCCTTTTCAGAACCATCGATTGTGCTGTTAAATAGCAGCAGAGAGTTTAAATGCTTAGAAATCTGCTTTAGCTTCCATCCTCTATCTACCTACCAAACTATCTATCAATTACCTATTTATCAATCTATCAATCAAAAAAAAAAATCCAATCCTATACAGATACTACCATCACACAACCATTGTACAACCTCCTAGTTATGGGCAGTATATATTATACTATAGTATTCCCACTCACATTTCAGAAGCTTTATTTAATGTGGTCTAAATTTCTTCCCACCCTTTAGGGGAAATATTCCCATTGTACACCTCCCCTGAGCATACCCTATATCAAAATTTTATGGCTAGTTAAAAGAAACAGTATTAGGCCACCTCATCTTCTGTGAGCCTCTTTGTTTTTTCTGCTTAATACCTCACTTTATTTAAACCTGGATATATAGATATGTATGGATGTGTTGGATATAAGGAGGCAGAAAGAGAGTGAGATATTATAGTTGCTCTTACACGCAAACATTGCTTTTAAGGGTGAACAGAAAACTGTATTATGACTGACAGTTCAGAAAATTGCAATGGTGGGCAGTGAGCAAAACACCACATTGGTATGAATATTCTTAATACGCCTTGCAAAACCCTGGTATAAACCCAGCAATTTACCACACACTGCAAGATGATTACAAACATCGTCTATAAACCTGAGCTGGCCTAGGGGTGGAGCTGAGAGATGAAGCAGCAAGACTAAGAAATATTAGGGCTCTGAGGAAGAGATTGAGCTGGACCCTCACTCTGCTGCACTTACATCCCACATCACAACCTCCTCAATTAAGAAAAAGAAGGTAAAGTAGTAAATACCTGAAAAAAAACCTGAAAAAAAATAGGTGACTCCCTTTTGAGAGGAATGGAGGGCCAATATGCTGACTAGACCCACTGTGTCATTGGTTAAAGGTCATGGGAATCAGGAGATACCTGAAAACTGGAAGAAAGCAGAAGTCACCCCAGTCTTCAAAAAGGGCAAGAAGAAGAACTCAGGGAGCTCCCGGCCAGTCAGCCTCAGCTCGGTCCCTGGAACAGTGATGGAGCAGAGAGGAAAGTGGTGGATATTGGTTAGCTCAACTTCAGCAGGGTTTTCAACAGTCTCTCACAATATCCTGATAGACAAACTCAGAAAGCGTGGACTGGATGAGTGGACAGTGAGGGGGATTGAGAACTGGCTGAATGACAGATCCCAGAAGGTCACGATCCATGGCACAGGGTCTAGTTGGAGGCCTGTCACTAGTGGTGTCCCTCAAGGTTCAATACTGGGCCCAGTATTGTTTAACATCTTCATCAATGACTTGGAGGAAGGGGCAGAGGCCTCCTCAGCGAGTTCACTGATGGCACAAAGCTGGGAGGAGTGGCCGATACCCCCAAGAGCTGTGCAGCCCTTCAGAAGGGCTTTGACAGGCTGGAGAGATGGGCAGAGGAACGCTCTGAAACTCAGCCAGGGCAAATGCAGGGTCCTGCACCTGGGCAAGAACAACCCCAGGCACCAGCACAGGCTGGGGGCCGACCTGCTGGAAAGCAGCTCTGAGGAGAGAGACCTGGGGCTCCTGGTGGACAACGAGCTGTCCATGAGCCAGCAGTGCCCTGGGGCCAGGAACACCAATGAATCCTGGGGTGCATTAGGGACAGCACTGCCAGCAGGTCAGGGAGAGGATCCTGCCCTGCTACTCAGCCTCAGTGAGGTGTGTTTGGAGTGCTGTGTCCAGTTCTGGGCTCCTCAGGACAAGAGAGACAGGGAGATCCTGGAGTGGGTCCAGTGGAGAGCAACAAAGACAATTAAGGGATTAGAGCACCTCTCTTATGAGTAGAGGCTGAGGGAGCTGGGTCTGTTCAGCCTTGAGAAGAGACAACTGAGAGGGAACCTCATCAGAGTCTATAAGTATTTGAAAGAAGGATGTCGAGAGGAGCCAGGCTCTTCCCAGAGTTGCCGAGCTTAGGACAAAAGGCAACAGGCAGAAACTGATGCACAGGAAGTTCCACCTGAACATGGGGAAGAACTTCCCTGTGCAGTGACCAAGCACTGGCACAGATTGCCCAGAGAGGGGGTGGAGTCTCCCTCACTGGAGATGTTCAAGAACCATCTGGACAGACTCCTGAGCCATGTGCCCTGGGATGCACTTGCTTGAGCAGGGAGGTGGGACCAGATGACAATTCTAACAACTTCTGAGACCGAAGGATGAGCAGGGTATGGAAAACCAACACATCAGAAGGGCTTTGTTTATCTCAGTCACAGGAAAAGCTCCAACAGGGCTTCATTTGCATTTGCACAAACACCAAAGTGTGCTACAGTAAGGCTCTTGTCCTGGGTTGCAGTGTATTCTATCACCATCCTCATGAGCTGTTGAAATCAGGTGGGGCAGTGTTTCCTTGCCTCCTCCCCCCAGACTATCTTTCTGTTAATGGCCCATCATTGTCCTGCCACATGACTCAGAGATAGCTCCCTCTGGACTATCTTCTGTTAATGAGCCTAATCAACACTTTGCCTCATGACTCATGACCCCATTGTGAGATGCTCCACCCAGAGGGAGGAACCAAGCATCCCATCGTGGATATAAGCTGGGTCTCTGAACACCAGAGACAACCCTTCCTACTGGATTTCCAGAGGACAGGAGCTGCACAGCCACCATTGGACTTTCTGAGGAAGAGCAGACTGTTTTACTACAGGATCACTGCTTCAGAGGACTGCAGCCACCATTCTACCAGACTGCTACCACCACCGTGCCTAACAGGGTGTCAGGTTGTACCTTGACTCTGTCAGTTTGAACCCGTGTTTTCTTTTACTTTTTTTCCTTTTCCTTAATTTCCATTAAATTGTTATTCTGACTTGGTGCCTCCCACTGGTTTGTTTTCAAACTAGTACCGTTCTCTAAATTGATTAGCTGGAGGAGGGGAAAGCAGACCTTCCTAGCAAGTTGCTTTGAAGACTCATTTGCATGCAGGGCATGATGCGATGAGCAATCGCATGAGGTGATCCAGAGCAGGGGCATCCGCTCAGCTCCAGAGGACTCCGCCCCGGGAGAGACCACAGAGTTAATCCTCAGCTGCAGCTACCAAGACAGTTTTTCCTGAAGTGCTTGGGGGACAGACTAGTTTTTGACACAAGTTTACCATGCTTAATTTGATGCTTTCATAGAAGCATGTCCATCTCCATAATCAAGAACTTTTCTCTTTGCTTTCCTATTTTGATTTTAAGCTTGTCTAGCCACAGTATTTTGACAAATTTAGAGTACATCAGCATTAGGGATGTAATACATTCAAGTGATGTTGCAGACAAGCCGTATGCAAACTGAGACAAGTCTGGGAATCCATGGGGTCATGGTGAAGTGCTAGGAACAAAGGGAAAAACTTCACGGGGAGGGATTATTCACTGGTTTCTGACACAGAGTTTCAAGCTGAGAGAATCAGCTGCTTTGAAAAAGTCTCACATCATCACGTATGTCCCTTCTAATAAAAACATCAGGTAATCTTATGTTCCAGATGTAAAGTACTCAGATAGCTTGCTTATTGACTGCACAATGGTATTCAATAATTTACAGTGGTAAATTCTTCATTAAAGCTGGTTTCTAGCTGTGTCTCAGAAACTGAATGTTCATTTAAGTGAAAAGTGACCCTGAAACCATTGATACTGAGCAATCTGACCTTATGTGGGAAAGTGTGCAAGTCATCAGACAGATTGCAATAACGTATCTGAGAGGTGAAAGATAAAAGCCCAACTACAGTTGGCTTGGCAAAAAGTGTTCTCACAGGAACATACTGCTCCATCAACACTGCCATTCACAGAAACAGACCAGCTTTAGGCATGGTTTCTAAGATGCAGAGGAGTCTGCAGATCAGACAAAAATCCCTTCTTGAAAATGAGAACTTAAATTATTTGCTGAACTGAGATGGACCAATCAACCCAGGCGAGAAGAGAGTAATTCCCCAGGAAAACTGCCGTGTATACAGCTGGCCTGCATGATGAGAAGGGGAGCTTGAACTTGTGGCTCCTGCCTGCCAACAAACTTTTGTAAGTAACTAGACCAAGACCATTTAGTAACTAGACCATAGAGACTTGTTTTAGTCTCTATGAGTTCAGGAACTCAATGACCATTTTATATATGTATATGAGAGTAAGACCATTCACCAGGCAGGTGGTCCCACACTCTTGCATCTCTAACCTATAATTTTTCATTGGAACTACATTTCACTGCTCTAGTTCCAGCACCTCTAGGTGAGCTACATGCCTCACATTTCAATCAAGGTAATTTCCAGCTACTGATAATTTTTATCCTCCTACTCTTACACTGATTTATAGAAACTGTGATGAAAGATTAGGAAAAAAAATCTGTTAGTGTTAAATTGCTTCTTTTTTTTAATAGTAAGCTGGTTACATTAAACAAAAAAAAATATTAAACTGCCACACTGACATTGAGCAGCAAGCTGAATTAGATTTGCTTATTGAAAAAAAATTCAGCAGAAATGAATTTATATTTCCTTAAATGCTGCATACGTGCAAATATTCTTAATGTTCAGTGAGCAGGCAGTTCAGTAAACCTACAGCATGCTATAAAACCTTAGCAGCATCTGAATGGGAATATCACAGAAAAAGGAAATATGGGTGCAAAATATGCTGGGACAGAAATCACCACTTCTCTGTACAATTACATAGTTTATTACAGCTGATCTTTCACACAATTAGTAAATTAGATCAGGATGTTCTAAGTTCCTCTTTTCAGCAATCTGCAAAATATTAAAAGCAATAAAATAATAAATGCAGACATTTATACTGAAGTGCCTATGGGGCAAGTTGCCATATTTCAGGCTTACTAAGGACTTTATTGCCAAATCCCAAATTATGGGACTCTGACATAAAATGAATCCTTTTAGTGCAGCTGTGTTTATTTTAGTACAGAGTATGCCTACGTTTGTGCTTTAGTTCAGATCATGAACATGCTTTTGAAGGCAGATTGTGCAGTTGCTGCCACTTAGCATGCTTTGATTCATATGATGGAAAGGCCTCAGAGGATACTTTTACAATTAACCAGATTCTTTTCAAATTAAATCAAACTGGATGATGGGGTTGAGGAACACATTTACTGTCCTCCAGCTGCCATGACCATTTTGTCCTTTGGACCAGAACAGAGCTAGTTTGAAGCAAAACTCACCTGAAATGGGAAAAAAATTGCCCTCAGTGAGTCCTCAGCATCAGCTGGATCTCCTCCTATGGCACTGAACTTCTTGCACGTGTAGGTACAGCCTCCAGAGACCTACAGTAAGTACCAACAATTCCTTTCCATCCTTCATAAGGAAACAAAATCTCAGCCTCAGTGTCCTGTGGGTTTCCCAGGCAAGTGCTTTTGAGCCTCTGATGTACAAATGAGATCACAAATTAACAACTACAGAGAAGTTTAACCTAAGATCTTTCCCAAATGGCAATTGACCTAATATTATCCTACAAAACCACCAATGACGTTTCAAATCCTGCTGGTGTATGTCATTAGAACAACATTGCTTATGTCATGTCATATTCATGGGCTTACATGAAAACCCCCAGAAACAAATACCTCCCTTTTGTCTTTATTTTAGACTGTAAGGCCACTGGCTTAGGCACCACAACATTGTGATATGAGAGTGGAAATCCCCATTCTGTTCATGACTTGTACTTGCTGCTGCTTATCAATTCAGCAACATCACCTCCCTGTGTATGTACTTCATGAAAGCTAAGCATGCTGGTCCACACATTTAGCAATTAGGGATTTCCACCTTTAGTTAAGTTATGCACTGTTACTGAAGTGTCTCAGAAGGACAGTCAGTCTCAGTAATACAAAACCTCCTACAACAGATAATGGCGCTACTTCAATGTCAAGTACCTAGACTTGTTGAAATATTTTAAATTTAAATTTGAAATCAAACCATAAAAGTTGTACAGGATATTTTAAGTCAAGTATAAGCTCTGCTTCTGTGACCTTAGACTTATCTATATCATTTGGTGATTTTATTTATTTTGCTTGAGGATAATAAATAACGGGAGTAACAGCTAGTTTCCATGCAGCCACATAATGATTAGTGCTCCCAAGGACAGAGCTCAAGTGAATGTCACCCCTTAACCCTGTATCCCCTCAGGAAGTTTAGTTGTTAACATAGTCTCAAACAAGAGCAAAGTAGTATGTAGCACATACAAATTGCATAGTTATGTAATTATGCAAACGACACTTGCATGAAATATGTCATCCATAAGAGAAAAAATACCACTAAGCCTTGTGGAAAAGAGTTTGCTGCATTTAGAGGAACTAAATTTAGATGCCTAATCTAAACACCAAGGCAGCCATTATCTGATTCTGTTTATAATCTAACCAGGGAATAATTGCAACTCACTCTGCCGAGGAACAACATAATTTTCAAAGTAGTGGGTGGAAGCCAGTGATGCACTGGGAGGGATTAGGAAATACATGAGCTGGATGGCAAAGTCTTTGATTCTGAATGGAAACAGAAGGAGACCCTGGCACATCCGGGTCAGCAGTTTCCTACCAGCCAGGACTTTGAGGACATGCTGTGTAGACCATATTCGAGTCCTTGCCCACACATAGTAGATCCACTTCTGTAGCTTGCCAACAGATGTATTTCACAGGCTTTTCTGGATTTGATACAAGGATAGAACCAATCTTGAGTTTCCTGAGTTCCCATTGCCTACATTTTTATAAGGCTGTGACTGTGTTACTCAGTTTTGGCATCGCAAATGTACAGTTCACTTTGCTTTTATATGTGTGTGGCATAGCAAGCTTTAAGAGGATAACACTGGCATGCTCTAGCAAAGCAACCACACCAATACAATCCTCCAGGGGCGTGTTCCACCTTAATGCCAGGGCCAGCCTAGGAGCTGGTAATGCTAGAAACTGTGTGTAAGAGACATCTTTCACTAGCCAGCAGCACAGGACTGACCCTAGGAAGTTGTAGGAAAATAAGAACCAAATGGTAAAATGGAATGTCTGAACATGGAAGGTCCTCTCAGGAGTTCTTAAGAATAGCAAAGCCGAGGCAGGACTTCTGCCTGCCTGTCATTTAACTTAAATCATAGCTATTCCCTGACAACACAAGATCAATTTGCAATGCTTTGGAGATTCCGTGTGTGTTTGCTTTGCTTGCTTTCTCTTTATTTGGAGAATATAAAAGAGGATAGGAAAAAAGACAAAATTTTCAGAGGAAATCTTGTTCCCAAGGCAGAGAGCGAGCAACTGGAACAAAAAAGCCTTTTCTTGATAAGGAATAGAGTGGAATTACAGAGCCATGAACAAAGCAGCACTATGTAAACCAAACTTAACACAGCCTGATAGGCCAGTCAGGTGTATAAACATGTGGACATCAGAAATCTGCTTACACAGAAACAGAAGTGATGGCACTGAAAAACTTTTCAGAGAACACATTATTGCTGAAAGGCGGGTACAGAGTTTAACCCAGACTGGGAAAACTGCCTGCACTTTTGGTTTTCCAGTGAAGGTGGTAAAGCAGGAGTTATTTCAAGCCTAGACATGTAGACACAGGGAGCAGAAGAAGTTGTTTGTGAGAGGTAGGTGAAATTGCCAAAGAACATTAGGACTGGGTGGGAGTTAAGGCTGAAATAAGTAGCTGTGGGGCAGCTGAACGATCATATCCCACGAGGAGAATTGGTCATGCTCATCTTACAGAGAAGACTCATATACTGAGGAATGACTTACCTTTTTTTGAAAGTGCAAAATGTAACAGAAGATCCCAAGATGTACATTATCTACAGCAAGAGTGGAAAGCTTAGACCACTTTATCACTATACTACAAAAGAACTTGGTATCTTCTGTGTAAAGAGACTTTATGATGAATATTTAACATCTTTTCAAGATGCAGTATCAAAACCACTGGAGCTTCTAGAAGAAGAAGAAAAAAGAGAGGTTCATGGAAATGTCTGTTAAACTTGCTAGTTCTGCTAAGTGGATAAAGTGGAAGGAGAGCCTTACTTACACAAAGAAACCATAACAGGGGCAAAGCTAGCTTTCAGTAGTAGGGGGAAAAAAAAGAAATCTCAGTGGGGGACCAGAAAAAAGGCAAGACAAAAAAGGCAAGAGAAAATTATTTAGGACTCATCCACAGAGCACAAGAAGAAACTAAATTATGAAGACTGGTGCAGCTAAACTCCAAAACTCAACACCTTTTGCTATTCTGAAGCTGAAACTAGAACAACAGGTGCTGCAAATCCTGTCAATCTTTGTAGTGGTTTTGTGAGGTGGGCAGATGGGCCCATTATAAAATCATCAGCTTGTACACAGCATTTCAGTACAGCTCAGTTATGACCAGTGCATCTATTTCCATGTTTCAATTCCCACTTATTTCCTTCTTTGCAGTGAAGAGAGCACAAATGCAGAGACAGAGCAATTAAATTGTCATTCACAAAGGCTGGAATTGAAGCACCTCTTCCCAATAGGGGCATCTATGCCTGCATTCACATTATCACTAGATCCTTCACTGTTTCCTTTTCAGTGGTTTTACAGTTGCCTAATAATTAGATATTCCCTTAACTGCTGAAAAAACTCCAGGAAACATGATATGAAAAAGAAAAAATAAATGAGAAAGTGGTACATCTGTCTGAGGAAATGCAGAGAAAGCCAAACTCCATCTGTCTGCATTCATCTGCCTGGACATCCAATGTAGATTGTCCAAAAGCCACACACTTGCAGAGTAGGTAGAGCTGCCCATCAATTTGCACACCAGAGCTGGCCACATTAGCTTGCCACCAAGAGAATGTGCTGATTCAGCCTTTTGGCCAGCCCTGCCTCATGTCCCATTAGCCCTGGCCATAGGAGACTTGCCCAGTCTCGCTGTTCCCAGATGAAATTTATTCCCAAAATCTATCCCAACAAACCACCACAAAATACTATCTTAGTTTCTTAAGCTATAATTAGATATTTCATTCCCCTTGCACTGACCTACTGCTTTTGAGAAAATTTTGCCTCTGTTGCTAGATAGGAATAGTCTTTTCCATATGTAACAAGTTTTCATTAATTGTTTTTACTGGTGTCCTTTCAAAATCACAGGCCCCAGCATATCTCCAACTAACACCTGGTGACAGTTGCTTTAAAATCTGTTTCTGCATGCAAGAGTTGACGGGCGAAAGAGGACAAGATACTGGCATTGCAGCACAAATAAAGGTGGCAGGTCAGGTCCAGAGTGAATGACAACAGCATCCTTCAGGCTAGGTAGGGAAGGGCAGGACAGGGAACACAGGTGCAGTGCAATTGAGGGGCAGATGGGGAATAACTGATAGGAACACATGGAGAGAGGACAGATGATCCTGAGGTTTATAAACCCTTCTGTATTTCTTGAGGCTTAGCAGCATTCAGCCAGAAGCAGGAGCTCATTTTATTTAAAAAGGTGCTATCTTGGCATTACAGAAATAGACTGGTCTCTGACTGGAATGACATTAATCAGTCTCACTATCACTGCTATAACAAAACTCCTCTCTGTAGCTACATAGGATATGGCTACAGATATGCAGAATATGGCTCCAGCAGAGCATGGTCAGGGACTACTGCAGCAGATGATTTCCTAACAGCAGTAGAGCCATGTCTGTATTTATCCATCCTGCTGAGCTCTGTGCCCTGCTCCTCAGAAAAGTGGCCTTTGCCATATCCCAACACGACAGATGTATCAAAAGATCTGCTTCTTGGTGACAGCGTTGCACATAATACCAGGTGCAGAACACGAGATGATATCAAGGAGTTGCTTAGCTATCCTTGCTTGCTCAACATCTGTAAAGTAACAATGATGAAGCTAATTAATTGGAGGCAATTAGTGCAGGTATCTGAAGCAGAAAGAATATTGTACAAAATTAAACAGATTGACTTTGGATGTGGTTGTGTCTTTTTCTACCTTGTCATGATAATTTCTATTGAGTTACACAGTTGACATCATGGGAAGAATTCAGTTTGGTGTGAAGATATTTACGTATAGGCATTCACAGACAAATGCCTAACCTCTATCTTTATTAGCAAATGCTAAGGAGCTCCTTAGGGAGAGCTCACTTAGACACCTGCCTAGAATTCAGATGCCTAAACATAGACAACCCATGCTGTTTGGGTGCTGTGGAGATCCCTGGACCAGTCCCTAGCTTATGCTCCAGGGAGTGCTCCTGGACCCCTCTGATACTGGCCAGTCTTGTGCAGACATCTGGGGGACCAAGGGGCACCTCAGAGGGCCCTCAGAACTGTGGGCAACTGAGAATTGTCCATAATGGCCTTGCTGAAATTATTTGGACTGTCTTGTGTTCAAGAAATGACTGGACAAGGCATTCAGTGCCATGGTCTAGTTGACACGGTGAGCTTCAGCCAAGGGTTGAACTTGATATCAGAGGCTTTTTCAACCTAATTGATTCTGTGACTCTGTGATCTGCAATAATTTTCTGTATTTGTTTCCATGAATATATAGCAAGGTTTTATGCTTACATAATGTACATAAAAATAATGCTCTTGAAAGTAGATGGTCTCTGTCAGCTGAAGTTTCAGTTATGTAAATAATTTACTGTATCTTCATTAAATCCATGAACTTTTCCTTTGTTAAAAAAAAAAAAAAAGCAGCAAACAAAACCAAACATATATCCCAAAGAAATCTGTCTTTGCACACAATTTATTTGTATTTCTGAGTTTTATAAATGAGCTCTCCACATGTCTCCATTAAATTTTTAGTTCAGATCAGGAATGCATTTCTGAAGCCAGATCTCCCAGTTTTGCCCAGTTACCATGCCTGCTTTCCCTCTTGATCTACACTCTCATTGTATGTTTCAGAATCACTAGACTGAGATTCTAGATATGATGGGGGATTAAAAATTCAGTATTTGGAGAGACATTTAACTACTGTTTTTCAAAAGCTGTGGTGAAACAAGGAGCTAAGAAATTAGTAAGCAGAGAGACCTTCCAAAATAGAAAGAATCTTCAGAACAAAACACAAGTTTATCTGAGGGTTACTGCAAAGGGAATCAGTAGCAAACACAGTAGGGAATCAAGGAAGAAAACATCCAGATTAATATATTGCATGAATCATGAAATATTACTGAAATAATAATGCATAGCATCTCAGTAGCTTTTTTTGGCAGATTACATGGTCAATGGAACAGGATATAAATACCAAACATTGATTTTAATAAGGCATTTGAAACATTCTGAAATATTCTTACATTCACTGGTTTGGACATACTCAGGGTACCATGCTTTATCTATCTGTAATATCACACTGAGACATCTGACGTGGTATTTCCACTATATTCACATTTGGGAAAATGAGGGGACCGTATGTCAGTTTTACAAATAACAATATTTTTCCTTGGGGATGGGACAGCAATCTCTTATTTTAAAAACTGACCAAAGAGATCTCCATTATTTATAGTCTCACGTTCAAAGCTGCAGAACCCACTTTTCAAGCATCACTGAAGGTCAACAAGTGCTGGAAAGAATTGTTAATTAATTTGAGTTCCAAATGAGGAGCATAGCAGGGAAACACGTTGAGAAACCATATAGCCTGTCTTCTTGACTAAGGCTCTGGAGAGAGACTTGGGAAATTCAAAAAGAGCAGCCAGAAACCAAGTCAAAATCTGCTGTTTGTAATGTGGGCATCATTATGTGACTTGATATCATAAAATCCAGACAATAACCAATTTCTTGGTTCATGGGAGGAGCCCACAGAACAGAAACACAAATACCTAAGGCAATGCACTAAGGAGCCTCATGATATTGTCTAGAAACACTGAAGGAGATACAAACTGGAGAAATGCAGAGAAGGGAATCTGATGAATCATACACTGCAGGATAGACACTCTGTGGGAGAAAGGGAACAGAAAGGTAGCAAGGCTGAAAAAGATATGAGCAGTATACACAGGAAGAAGGGTCAGAACTGGGACTGTGGTATTCAGTAACAACAAAAATTAAGCCCCAACTAACAGCCAGTGCAATTTGCAGCTCTTTTATTAGTGCTCCACTGTGTGCAGTCTGTAATACAGAGCTTATGAGCAGGAAGGCACCAGGTCCCCCCCCCACCATGGGTTTACCAAGTCCACCTGGGAGATGGCAGGGGTTGGGTGGCACTTCCTGCTGGTATATTCTTGAAAGCCCACCCCAAACACTGCCATCTGGCTATCTTCATGCCAGGATGAACTGGAAGGGATCCAAACAAAAGCAAGACAAATGACAAAGAGCTGGAGGGAATGACTTCAAAGGAAAGATTAAATGAGCTAAAATATGCATAGCATGGCTAAGGAACCACTGTAGGTCAGGACACAGGGAATACAGTAACTATGAGCCATTCTTAGGCAGAGGTGTAAATGAAGAGGTCTATCATTAACAGTAAATAGGCAGGCAGAAGAATTTGTCATCTTATTAATATTCTTCTCCTTCAATTTTTGCTTGGTACATGGTAGCTTTACTGTATCATCATGGAATGCCAGCAGCAGGAAAGACACAGGCACTGAAAAAACACCCCTCTTTCTTACTAGTGAATTTTGAATTTTGTTTTATAATTCATTTCATTGCCTCCTCTCCTTTCTTACTGCTCTAGGCCAGGCTCATCATTACACAGGACTAAAGAACGAGTTTTCTATGAAACCAAGAATATTTCAACAAGGCATGTTCAAAATTATTTATGAACATTTCCAGTACTGCTACAAGATTGCTCCTTCTTCTATGCCTTGCAGGACCAAAAAGTCTTGGAATTCCTTGGGTTCATATAATTTCAATGAAATAATAAATGATATAATGATTTTTCATGAGCATTCCTCCTCCCATCTGTTTTTGTTGTTATTTTTTTGTTGTTGTTGTTTGTTCGGGTTTTTTCTGTTCTTTGGGGCACAGGCAGAGACATCTGAAAACAGATTCACCCAAGTCTCACCTCTCAGAAGGAGAATCCTTGTCCTGGCATCAGTTCCCTGTTTAGGTAGATTGTAGCTAATCAGGGAGGGCAAAGACTATCTACGGAATTTGTGCCTAGGACAATTCTTTCCATGTTACTCTCCCCTATGTCCAAATGCTAATTTTTCAACAGCCACCTTTGTACTGTTTTCCTTACATCAGTTTCTTCTTTGATTACTAATGATGGTAAACTTTTCTCAGTAAGGATTTACTTCCCTTGTAAACCTTTTGAAGATGTCACTCCCACTATACCTTTTCTTCCTTCTCACACTTTACGCACTGGTGTAATTTATGCAGCTCCTTTTGTGTTATTTTTAACATCAGAAGGCCACTACCTCGGCTGCCTATAATCACACAAGTGAATGTTTAACACTGAGGAAGGTTTTCTTGAATCATGGAAGACTGAGTTTCTTCCAGGCAGTAACATTACCCCCAGTGATATGAAAGAGAAAGACACTTGCTTTGCTAAAAATTGTTTTAAAAGTATGAGTTAAGAGCATCTCATTCTTTATGTTTAACAGCCATTTGACCAGGAACTGAAAGAACTGAAAGAAAACGACTGAATCACAGAAGTTACAGCTGTGCAAAGCTCGCACACTGGGACTTGCCTTGTCTGCTCTATGTTCTGCTCTTTATATTATGGAAGAGCTCCCTACACCACCATTTGCTTTCTTTTTCAGGTCATATACTCATGAGTTTATTTTGATGAATTTCCCCATAAAAAATTGGGTTTGAGTAATCTCTTTATGGGAGTGGAATGGTGCATTTTGGCAAAGAACCTCTGTATGATATTGATACTTCTGTGCAATATTATGCATACATTACAACCAAAATTAAATTTCACACTGCGGTATTTTATATTGTCAAAAATGAGCAGTTCTGGGGATTCTATTTTATTTAGAAGTGAAAATAGATGGAATTCTATTTTTTTACAGGATCTGGTAATACCTTTTCTTTTCCCTTCTTGTTGCTTTCCTGGTGAGCAAGCAATCAAATTTTAAAACGATTATCTTTTCCCAACCTTTGGCTATAGTTAACAATATCACTTAGAGACTGCAGTTTGAAAAGTTACAGTATAATTGATGCAGCATGAAGTGAATCAAGAGGGCAAAGTTGATAAGCAGATATTAACATAATCTGCTCCTCACATTCCAGAGAAGTTCACATTCTTTCCCAGCATGTAATTTCCTTATAGAAAAATACTTCTACCTTCACAGCACAGTTCTTTCTTGGATGCACAAATGACAGCTTTAACATCCTGAAAGACACTCTGTAGTCTTCCCTGCTGACATAGCCTGGACATTCGGAAGTGAAAAATGCCCAAGTTTGGGAGGGCTTTTGCACAGAGAGCAGTCAGCCAACAGCAGCCTTCTCATGCAGCTGTTTCCACATACATACAGAGCCAAAGGCATGAATAAACCTTTTAGCTTCCTAATAACATGTAAACACACTCAAATCAGTTCTGCATTAGATTACTGATTCTCATTTATGTTACTGCCTGAAAACATATGAGAGTGGCTCAGAGGAGATTCTTTTTTTTTTTTTTTTAATTTACTTAATTGTTTGAATAAGCAGACATTAAAGGAAAAGGGCAGATTAATTTGTTCTCTGAAGGGATGCATGCATTGCTAGCTTTCCAGTGGGGCACACTGTTTCCTCTCTACTGCAGGCACACTTCTGAAATTAAAAATTCCAGAATAAAGCCAAAGGTTTAGATACCACCTTATTTGGGCTCATGATTAAGCTTTCAGGTACTGTTTACTAACACGGCCATTTTCCAAATCCGACCACACACTTGTGAGATGAACCAGTTTTGAAATACCCCATTTGCCCATGCTCCACACAGAACCAAGGAGTCATATCTGTGATATCTCACTCTCAAAACCAACACAGCAAGTTACTTCTGCTGCTTCAAGTAGTCTCTGCATCCAGCATGGGCACCAGCGTGTGAAGAGAAAGGGACAGAAGGATGTGAAAAAGGACTGAAGAAGTCAAGTGTGGTGGGGTTCCTCCCTCAGCATCTCTCCTGGATTCCTACCTGGAGACTACAGTCAGTCAGAAAGCTCAGCAGCTTCCCCATATCTCCAGATGTACTCACATGGCACATGATGCCTTGAAGTGGCTACCTAAAACCAGAGGCTAGACAAGAATAAGAGACTAAAAGTAGGTATTTATTAGAAGGGCCTTCAAAGGTACACCTTGGGAGTATAAAGCCTATAAGGGGCTCCACCCAAGATGGACCCTGGGTCACAGGTTCTTCGCACTTTTATAAGTGTGGTCCACTTGCATATCAGGGTTAATTCTCCAATTATAACTACAGTTAATGATGTAATTACCCCAAGTTTGCCCCTCCTCTTCAAAGGCTTTTAGTTTACATATTTTGGGGCCTGGGACAATCAAGGTGTTTTCAGAGAGCAAACCTAGAGAGGGTTTGTTATGTCTAATCAGCATGAGAGAACAGCAGCTAACAGGCCACATGAAACTTCAGAGTTACACAGTAGGCAGTACAGGATTTGAAAAATATAAAAGTTAAAACCTAAGGCATCACAAATAGGTCCTGTAGTTATATGTGGCTATTTGCCAGCTAGACACGTCAGAGGAGACCCTATAGGATCTCCTTCCTGACAGCTGTTTCCCAGAAATAGAGCCAGTGTTAATAACAGAAACAGGCAGATGCAGCGGTTGCTCAGCACATCGGAAATGAGGCCACTTGCATTTAAGAGCTTATAAATGGATTTGGTTTTCTAATTTCAGGACCTGCATTTGAGGGAAAAAAATCCTAATTCATCATATGGTTTTCATTTTTAACCTCTCTGTAGATGTGCAGATCTTTAATTTTCAGTTCCGTGTATAGACATTATAATATCTCTAAGTATAAATCAGTCAAATGGTCTTCCTGTATATAAATTTAGTATTCCCTGATCAATGTATCTTTCATATGCATGAAAGAACTACCCCACACGCTACTGTGTGTAGCCTCCTACATTTCCCTGTTCTTTTATTCAGTGGTATTGGATTTTCTTTTTTTTTAAGTGGTCATACTCCTTTGACAGTACATAGCTGTCTTGGTTCTGTCTCACAGGTTTCTACACATCAGAGACCAGCTTTAAAACTATTTTGACAGGTTAAAAGCTGGGATTTTTCCAGGGACAGGATGGAGAGAAGCAGGAATGAGAGAAGTGAAAAAGAGTATTCCTTGACACCCCCTAATCTCCTCAGAGCAGATGGCACTGTTGTTTTCAAGTGGCTTCTGTGCACAACAGCCATTGCAAAAGAGTGAAAGTTGGAATGCTGAAAATAGTCTTTTTGGGAGATACATACATATCTGTCTGTGCATCTATCCAATATGCCCAGCTGTGAATGCATGAGCAGACAAATGAGCAAAGCTTACCTTCCTTCTTCCTCCCCCTGTCCATTCACTAAAATTAATTGTTCCCCAAGATGCTGTAGGCCACATTGTTAATTATTGTCTCTCTCTTCTGCACCTGAGGCATCACACTGGTTTAGAAAACAGCCTGGAAACAGATGGAGAGCTGCTGGAGATGAATCTGAAGGTATGTGAAAAAAAAAAAAAAAGGATACAGACTTTATGATACTGCAGGCTCAGATGGTCTATTAATTTTCAATAATATTCTGGAAAGGGAGGAGGTCTCTACATGTTTTTAGGCTTAATTTGTTTTCAAAAAAGGAGTTACAAGAGCCAATTACTTTTATGATTTCATCACAATCATTTACACGCTTAAAGAATATTTATGGGAAAATATTCCAGTCATCCCTGCACCAGCCTTGCTGTTCCTTAGACAAGCCTTCCCCAGCAGGCAGCTGTACATGCACTGTGCCTGACAGCACCAAGGCTGCCTGTCTTGCAGACCAGACAGAAATGCCAGCTTGAACTGGATGCAGCCTCTTGCCTGCTGCCTTAATGCCACTGGCTCATCCCCAACACCTACCTAGCAACCGGATTCTGCCACCATGTTGCCACAGAAAGCCACAGCAGCCTGGGGCAAAGCTGTCCCTTACATGCCCAGCCTGCCTCCACCCCACTTGCATGAGACAATGTCCTGACACAATCTCAACAAAAATGCTCCACTCTTTGATCCAGCCTGGCAGTTAACAAAAAGCCACTGCAATTGTTGACACCAACTGGTTTTTCATCTTCCCATGCTGAGGATCAAAGCCAGTACAACCATAACAACGAGGCAGGGATGTCTCTAATGGTGCTCAAAGCTGTCCTGTCCTTGCAAAGGCACACAAAGCACAGGCATCCAGACCTACCCGGTATGCATCATGCCAGCTTCAAAACAGGTAAAAGGGTTTCCCTTTCACAAGTACTTCAATGTGATCATTTTCTGTGTAAAAGTACCCAAGAGACGTATCCAAAAACCATAAGCTCTTCTAATAGAGCCATCTTAGCCTCTTCTAAGGGAAAACTACTGCTGCACATAAGGAACATTTGCAATTTCTAAATGGGGAAAAAAGCCTTTCAGACTTGGCTGGAAGTTCAGCTCTGCACATTAGCCAAATTACTTTAGAAAGGCAGTGGAAAAGTTATTAATAGATTTATCAAATGACTATCCAAAGGAATCCAGACATTTTAGCCAAGAAGCAAGAAAAAGCGAGTTAGATATAACACGATCTCTGATCCATATAAGAGTGAGGAAGAGAAGGTGATATTTACAATGCAATGGCCACCCTTCCTTTTCCAATGTTGGCATTGTGCATATTTTTCTGGAGCAGAATCTACTTGGTAGAGACTGGTACACAATTTGTCATGTGTTTTACACAGTTTGCCAGGCTGTTATATGAATGTGTAAAGGAACTCTGGAACTTAAGTATGGTGTAATTTTCTGCAGTACCCAAATTCTGCATATAAGTATTTTGCAATCCAGTAGAGATTTTCAACTGACATCACTTTATGAAATTCTTGGTATAGAAACAACTAAATGCATAATGCATTGTATATGCTCCCATACATTTAGCTTAAATCACTAAATCTACTGTCTCTCACTCTTTTAAAAAACTCATCAAACATAATAATAATGTCACAAGAATCAGTCTGTATCATTATCACCTGTACAGGTTAATAAACAGTTTATTGTTGCTTGACCTTGGGATTCCTAATCAAGGACTGGAAGTGAAGGATTCTTAATTTGCCTTTTCTCCTGTTCTGCAGATGGTGCAAAACATGAACATTTAAAGCCAGTAGGGCTGGGTACTTCTCCAGCTCCCCCTCTCTCTGCAAAAGCACTATCAAGGCCTCAGGCACTCCATCTGCCCCATGGGTAAGAGGTGGAGGTAAAGGTGGCTCTTGCTGAATTATCTTGCCCCTCGGTGCTGCAGAGGATGAGATGGGTAACTGGCCAGCAGTGGTGCTAAGCCAGAGCACTGCAGACCTCCAAAAAGCAATGCTGCAAATAATACTAACATTTGATCTGGAAAGGACAATCTATTTCAACACTTCTTTAGATTCCTTTCTTCCTGCACTGAACCTTTTGTTTTATTTTGGACAACAGTTCTTCGGTAAAATGCAACTGTCTTCAACAAATTGCTTTTCCCAGCTGTCACTGTCATTGTACCAAAAGTTCAGGGTGATTTATTTGACCTGTAGCAGAGGCGTAAGACTAAGACTTTAGCTCTTCTCCATTCTAACAGGAGTGTTTCCTCTGGTAGGAGCAGTCCACTGATGGGGGCTATTGACTGTAGATAGGCACAAAAGAAAGATGCCAGTATGTGGATACCTATCAGACACTCTAAGGTTTGTAGGCTGGGCTGAGAGCAAATTTGTCCAATGGTGGGGATATATAATAGACTGTGCCCTGGCTGTCATAGGCCCTAAGACGCTTCCTCCATTTCTGCCTTTTATGAGGGAAATGAGAGAAGATCTATGAAATCAATTCACACTCTCAAAACGGTGCTTTAGTCATGGGTCACACAATTAGCCACATCTGCAAAGCAGTACATTTGCTGATTGCTAAATTCTCACTTCCAAGAACCTGGGCTAAATCTTAGTTTAAACACCTTGGTACATGGAAAAGATGTTGCCACTGCACACCTACATGCCAGGTATTTCAATGAACACATGAATAAAGGAAGTTTTTTTCTCTGGGAAAAAAAAAAAAAAGGTTGTGGCTGAAAGTTCTGGTCTGTTCTATATCATTTGTATCCCCTCTTACTGTACCAAGATATTTCTATCCTTTAGAGCCACATGATATTTCTGGTGAGAAGTATATCTCAGATAGACTTTATCTGTTAACTTTTAACTCACACTTGGTACAAAAACCTTTTACAGCTCCACAAAATAAGATTTTCCCTCTAGCATCAATTATCATTCATCTAGCTATTGAAGAAGCTGACAGGTCTGTATTGTCCTTGCTCTCCTTTTTCATGCATCTTCAAAGATATTTGCCTTTCTTTCACCTCATGGCACCTCAACATCCTCCTCACTTCTCAAAGATATTTGCTAACAAAGCTTTCAGACATCATCACTCCACTGTTAAAAATTCAGCATTGACATCCATACATGCAACCTGATTTAAAATTGTCTTACTTAGCCAGTTCCTCACCCCTTACACTGCTAAATAGGGTTACTTCTGTAGGCATGTAAGGCCTGGTGAAGTTACATAAGTAAAATAAGTAAATATAAGTAAAATATGCTAAGCAGTCTTCTAGTTCTGATAATGAACAATAGTAAGGCCAAAGTGCTGCTATTTACAAAATATTGGGAGTTGTTAATAGACATCACAGACTTTGTTGTATGCGTCAAACGGATCATATAGGACATCCTTCTGTACAAGCCTGCCAATGACTCCAGTGACCTTGCTGAGCTCACCAGAGAATGATCAGCCCAATGCAGAGAGGACAAAATAGAAAGCAAAAGCAGAATGAAAAACAAACAAACAAACAAGTTCTCTGTCATACCAATTAGCAAAGCAATCTTTTGGGGGATGATGTCAGCACAAGCTGGCATCTGCTCCTAGGAGGGGAAAAAACAAAGTGAATGGCAGACAGGAGTGAAATGTTTCCAGAGAGAGGGAAGACTTGCTTTAAACTTCAAACAGGAGACACTGCTAAAAGAAAAGGAAATTGAAGAGCATCAGAACAGGCTACAAGTGATGAAAGCAAGCCAACATGAAGGAAAAGGAGAGCAATCAAGGAGGATAAAGAGAGCTCCATGAAGTAGTTCTGCCAGGGGACCATGTCAAAAGCCAAAACAAGTGCAGCTTTAGCACTTTAGTAGAGGAGAGAAATCCAACCCAATGGTAGCCAGGAGAGGACCCAGAGGTACATAAAGCCTTCACTGAATGGATGCACCATGAGCAAAAATGTAAGGAAAAGAAGAAAATTTGCACTAATGTCTCATACATTCTCTCATAAAATCTGAACTTTCCCCAAACCAGCACAGCCAAAGCAGCTAAACTAATTGCAATATTTACATGTAGTGCCTGCACCTGTTAATAAGAGTGATTATTAATTTTCTGCGCATAGGTCACGTAAAAAAGTCACGTAGTTTCTCTGTGATTTAGTTTCCCATCTGTAAAGCTGCCACCTCTGCTTCATTAAAGGCAAAGAGGCAATAAATTGAGAAGGAAGAATATAAATAAAGAAGGACAAAGCAGATGATTTAATGGCAACATCAGGCTCAGATCCAGATTAAAATAAAAAGTATATAAAACAGTGAAACAGTTAACTGATGTATTTTATAATAAAAACATAAGCATCTTCCAAAATATATCTGGAAAGGGAACAAGACAATTCAAAGTATCAGTATGAAATTAAATTCCTCTCTTTGTTGTAGGCATTCACAAGCTCCGTTTCCTCTATTGTCTCCCATCTAGTAAGACTTTTCCCCCTTCTTTACTCTTCCTAATTGTCAAGGTTTAAAGGACACTGAAGAGCACAGGATGGGTTCATTAGAATTGCAAAGTATCACCGAATACCATTTGCAGCAGGGCACCATTTATCTCTGTTGCCACACCATACTGTGAGGTGGCACCAAAAAGCAGACGCTGCAGTCCAGAGCTAGGGAACGCTAATCATCCTACATCAGACCCAAACCATGCAGGATTCAAGGTTAACTGTGGTTGAGAACATCTGTTCAAGACAATAAATGACTCCCAACAGCAACTGGGAGTGGGCTTTACATTTTCGACATGACCAGCTTCTTTCTGTTGGCCTAGAAGACCTGGGTCAAATTCTTGGTCATTTATTTCAATCCCTTATGTCTAAATAACCACTTCTCTCTCCTTCCTTCAGCAGAGGACACAACTACCTCTCCTCAGGCTCTTTGAAGGCCACCAGGTTGTTACCCACAGTAAAAAATGAACATGACCATGTCTTTCTTTGCTTAGTTGCAGTGAAGTAACAATACAAATTACAACTCCTGCACAGACCTCAGCACAGCAGTCTATGCATAAATACCATTACACAGTTTAGCTAAAGGAATCTGTCCAGCCAGTTGCCCAGGTTCACCCTAAAGTCATGTCCAGACTGGCACCTCAGTTTAGTCTGCCCCAGAAATTTCTACCTTTCCCCAAAGTTTACTTTAAAAATATTTCTATTTTAATGTCTTTCATATTAAATGCCACACATTATGTCCTGTCCTATAGCAAAAACAAGCAGAACTGGAAAAGGTACTCAGTCAGCACTATGTTGTGGTGCCAAAGCACAACTAAAGAAGTAACTATGACATTGCCAGATCAGAGACTGCACATTAAATTACTTTGCATTTGGTCTAAGTCTGTAGTCCTGCTCTTATTTAAGTCAACAGCAAGCCTGCAGCTAATTGCAACAAAAGTAAGATATATTTTAGGGAGCCACCATAAAGAGGTAGGCAGGATTATCTAATGACATATGCGTATTTTACTAAATGTGTTACTTGTCAAGCTAATTAGTTACCCTGCAAATGAAAAGGTCAACCCTGCATAATATTTGCATCTCATCTTTCTGAGTCAAATTTCCTGTACATGGTAGGTGGAAAGAAATAAATTCTACCAAAGTTGTGAACGGCTGATAGGAACACTTTGGCAGGCAGAGGAAAAACTTGCAAAAAGCTGTTCAAGGTTGATTTGAAGCTAAGAACATGGAACGTGTCTGTCAGGACACCAATCCCATGTCCACCAGCTCCATATCGTGCAATTTGTTTTGAATAGCTCTGCAGCCGAGCAATACATTGAAACTGTCAGTCACACTTTTTTCACTGCTTCTGCTGCTCTTTACTAATCCACATGTGCAAGTTGAGGAGAGACAAGGCTCATGAAATCACTCTACTTTTGACCCCAAATTGCCATTCTCTAGAGAAGAGTTACCTGACAAGCCATGCTATCGTGTGCACACTCCACTGTGTGCATATTTCCCCCTATTTCTACAGCTGGAGGAGAAATCCACCACAGTACAACTATTCTACACCTGCAGCTTACTAATTTTGAAGGTCTCAGAGACTTACACATCTACAGCAGCCCTTTTCTTTTCCAACACCTTTCTCATTTACATATATCTGGAGTATGAAAACTTGACACAAAAACAAATGCTTGAAAGATATTGACAAAGCCATTAGAAAGAGGTTAAAGAAAAATCATCAGAAGCTTTCTTGGAAAATATCAAACTGAAACAAACAGAATGTTTCAGGGCAGTCAGCAGATTAACCAGGAAATTTGGAATTTTTTCTTTTTCAGTGAAACAGCCAGTTTGTGTTTCAGTCTGTAAACATCCTATGTCAAAAGAGGATCTTCAGAGACTCTTTGTCCTTGCTAAAGGGCTTTACTTAATGGGGTGTTACATGAAAAAGCATATCTGTCTTTCAAGAAAATGTGCCCTGCAGGCTCACTGAAACAGTGGCAATATCTAGGGGAAAAGAAAACCAGGATATGAAATATGTCCTGGCTATTGTAGGTTTAAATATATATTAAGTCACTCTGCCAGGACTGAAAACTCTGGTGTCATAAATTTCCCAGCAACCTGTGTGCATTAAGTAGGTGTCAGGGGACCCTGCTCCCTTTGACAAGGAGTCACATCTTCCAAGCAGTGAATCTCACTGGCAAAGGCTTGAGTCTTGCTTGCAGAAGCTGCCCAAGCCAGCTCTGAGCTCACTCTCCAGACAGGCTCTCCACTGCAGGGAAGCCACAGGGTCCTGGGGCGCATCCCCCTGCCCTTGGGCCGGCCCTCTGCAGCACTTCCACTGTGACTGACACATGAGCTGGGAATTTAAAGCCCTTACACCTATATTACAAAGGGTTATGTCATTCTTCAAATGACAGATCATTTGAAATACCTGAATTATGTCAGACTATTTCCTTTGTGAGCCAGGATAAGAACTTTGCACCCCACTTAGCTGGCCTATATGTAAGAGGAGCAAGTGGATTGCTTAAGATACAATATAAAGAAAGTTTAGCTGATAACTTGTATTTCAAAACCCTTCATTCCCATATGTTTGAACCAAAGTTTGAAATTCAGATGTACTTAAAGATGCCTTCTTTTTTTTTTCTGGTGCATATACAAGCTTATGGACAGCTAGCACTAGGAATCAGCTAGGCTGTTACAAAGGAAGTGAACACATACTCAGTTCTAGGCTTCGGAGAAGACATATCCCCCTCCCTATATCTTTCATCAGGCAGGATTTTCCTGAATTCAAATGGCAATGAATATGGCACTCATGTCCACCCTCCTCTACTCATGGTTCATCTAAGAAATGCTTCCTTTTGGCTCTGAGTTACCCATCTTACCTGTCAGAAGGGATAATAACTCCTCTGTGTTACATCAACTCAATTATCTAAAAAGGAAAAAACAAAATTTCCTGATCTTACTCGTAACACTTGCACAAGAGAGATTTAGGAGGTAGCAGTAAATTTTAAACTTTTTTCTTGTGTGATCCTGGCTGAAAGCTCTCTTTCCTCCCTCATTTGATTTTGATTTGGTTCAAGAGTTTCTATTTCATATGCAACTGTTGAAATCTTCTGGAACTACTAAAAGCCCCACAATATGTACAATTGTGGAATTAATCTGAAAAGGTTTTGGTGTTTGGAAGGCAAACATTCTGTGTCAATTTTAGCATTTTATGAGCAACTGAAATTCCCAGTGTTTACCTCAAGGGCCCAAGTACCTTTAAACCCAAATTACCTTTGAAGCCAGTAACCAACAGTTCCATTTGGTACCCCTTCTACTAGTTCAGCTCTGTGTTGTGCTATTTTCTCCACATCAGTCCCAACTGTCCTATTCTTGAACTGCATTTTGTCCTGCTCTTTAACATACAACTTGCTGTAGAAAGAGAAAATGTGAACAGCAGTGCAGACTTATTCTTAAAATAAATGCTCCCTTAATCAAAATTGGATGACTAACAAGCATAAAATTATGGCTCTAATACCACATATAATCGTTTATCTCATTGCAAAGAGGCATACATCATTTCCATTGTGTTCCAGTAGTGTTTTATACCCACTTTACCATAATCTAAATGAGCATGCACAGCACAGACAAATGGAGATTTTAGCCCATCTTATACATTTGCCTGGAGAGCACAATGATGTTTGTTGTGTGTGCTTTTAAAAACTGTGTTCCTATAAATAAGCACATTAAAATGTAAAGACAAAGCAGTGGGCAATCTCACTGCCTGAGCAGTTTTAATTGTGAGATATACTTTTCACAAAGAAGGCACGTTTTTAATTTATTTTTTTTCTGGACAGCAATTTTAATAAAGTATATTTGAAACTTATATGAGCTGTGGAATAAGTTTGTTGAAGGGAGTTTAAACCTGTGGATACATCAGCTCAGCACGTGGGTACTGCCAACCATACTGTCCACTCCTCATTATCTGGGATGCACTTAACAGTCCAAACCAGGGACTCAGCTTTAAACAACTTTAAAAACTTATAAAAATGGCAACAGCCAGAGTATGTATTTCTTTCCCCGAAATTACTTCTGCACAAAGGCTGTAAGAAGCTTTCACTTCTCCATCTGCAGCATTCTTCCTGTTCCCAAAACCACCACAGCTGTGAAGTTCAATAATGCATGGTCCTTCAGGGAGAGCAAGTATGGCTTCACGTGACAGTATTTGCAAGAGCTGATAGCCAGCTCCCATGTATGACTTTACAGCCTTTTCTGACCTTGCAGATATGTGAGAAACTGGCACTTGAAACTCTGACACTTTTATGAAAGACAAGCTGATCTTATACCTAATTTTAGAGAGCTGTATAAAGCTCTTTTTCCCTCTACACAAGGATAACTCACTCGGCACAGCTGATCTTACTGTACATACTGAAGTATGTGGCTTTACAAGCAGAAAGATATGCATACTAAAATACATGGTAAAATTCTCTTCTGTATAGTTAAAATCATTTATCTGTGACATATGTTGCATGAAGATGAAGATGTGATATGGTCTAAAGGCTTTATTGTTACTTCACTTGGACTGAACTGCATTGCTTATGCTCAATGCACCATTTGTGCAACATGCTTTTCTGATTCTGCCTACAACCTAAGGCTACCATCCAAAAATCAAAGGAGCAGTACAATCTTGACACAAATTAACCTCAAAAATAAACTATAGCTGTATTAAAGAACTGTGGAGTTCTTCCTGGAGATTATTTGCTCAAAGAACAGGAACATGACAGAGATGGTAGGAGGATGGATTGAAGATATCCCCACTCATCGCAGGGGTGTTGGTCTAGATGACCTTTAAAGGTCCCTTCCAACTCAAACTATTCTATGAGTCTATGAATGATCCTCAGCAAAATAAAAGAGATAGATGGATACTCTGCACAGCACACTAAACCCTTTAGAGTTCAGCAGAGTATCATTCCTCATTTTCCATCAGTCTTTCTTGTATGGATTTAGCACTTAAGAGAATAACTGTATTACATATAGGTGTAAGTATGTTTATATGTGGAAATTAAGTATTCTGTATTATTTATCTTGGTACGCATTGTGCAGGTAGTTTATTATCTGTATGCCCAGCTCTAATTATTGATTGACATTCAATGTTCTGCTGCTGGGGATGGGTTTAATTGCATTTCTCTAGTACTTTAAACTTAACTACTGCTTTCCTACCAGCATAATACTGAAAACATTATTTTGTCTCTACACAGTCATGTTTCTGCATTCATTCTTATTTTTTCCTGCAAAGTCTGCTCTCTTTCCAATAACCCCCCTCTTGTATACCAGAGTGGTCTTCAGCTTTGACCACTAATTCTGCCTCATTTGTCTCATGTCTTCTTACAAAGTATTCCCCTTTAGTTTGCATGCTTTATTTTTTTTTCTACTAAGTTAATTTGAAATTCATTTCATCAATCCTTGGTGTTTATCTCAGCTTAGCTTTTTAGAGAAATCAATTTTGTGGGTGTCTACATATGACATAGTGTCAAGAGACTCGTATGTCCAAGCACAACATGTCCTTTAATTTACTTCTCTTTGGCTATTCAGGACTGTTCACACAAATATTGCACATTCATCAAGCCTGATTGCTTGGTCTTTAAACAATAGTAATTCTTCTTTCCATATTACACATCCACAGAATCACAGAATGTTCTGAGCTGGAAGGGACCCACAAGGATCATCAAGTCCAACTCTTAAGTTAACAGCCCATACAGGGATCAAACCCAAACCCATAATCTTGGCCTTATCAGCACCATGCTCTAAACAGTTGAGACAATGCCATGTATTTCTCCCTCTAACTTCTCCCAAAAATACAGAAAAACTACTACCCTCTTTCTGTCTTTTGATGTTTCCCTAGCTGTTAACAAGATGTGAAAAAAAAAAGATATTCTAAAGGCTTTTCTTTACCTTAATAATTTCTCTGGAATTTGTGAATATCATTCATCTAGATCAGTTACCTTGTCAAAATGTAATGGTTCCATATACCTAACAGTGTTCTCTCACATAATCATAAACCCTTTAGTACCTTCTGTGGGAAAATACATTTTCATCTTCCAGATGTGACCTTCAGCTTTTTTCAGAAATGCCTATACTATGGAAGAAAAAACATATTGAGTTCTCTGAAATATATTCTTTACTAACAATAGCTCTTATTCATGTTGCTTTATGACCTTGCAAGCTAGGTTTGACAGATAACTCTACATATTCTATGCTTATAAAACCATTTCTTTTTACCATATTAATGCCATTAATTAGCATTATTGTTACCACATTAAAGTCTAAATTTTGCTTATCAATTTATCACCAAAATCTCCAGCCTTCCTTGCAGCTACAAGAACTCTCCCTTTTTCATATAAAGCATTTTCTTCCTCCATAAATAATTTTATTGAGTGTGAGGTAAAGTCTGGGTTGTCTGGTCCAAGCAATCTAGCTTACACTTGACATTCACATACTTTTCACATATGTAAGTGTATACTTTGAGAGCTTCTACCTTCTGCATCAGACTGTTGTGCAGAACAGAACCATCTGTAACCATCTGTAATGACATATACAGAAAGGGGGAAATTCTAATTTTGCTTTACACTTCCAGACTTGTGCATGGGACGTTGGGTGTTATAAGAGGGAGGCAAAAGTTTGCAGGCCTAACAGCACTTCTAGCAGTGGAGAGCACAGGAGTAAGAGGATGCATAACATACATGAGCCTGTTCATTCATGTAGTGCAAACTGACAGCTGTGAAATTCCATACTGTAGACAGAGCTTGGCCCAATGTGTATGATATTACACACATGGCAAAACTTCAACATTCCAATCCAGATTTTTTTCACACTGCTCAGGTATGAAGCACCCATCTGGCACTTTCCAACCTAAGCCTGTTGATAGATCCTGTGTTATTCGTTTTATATCATTTCACTAATTGTTCCCTTGTGAATGTTTTGTGGATATGCAGAAAGAGAGAACCTGAGTGTACAAATGTATCTGTGCAATGTACAGGGTCTGAAGAAACTAACTACACTACCAACAACAATGAAATCAAAGTACACAAGCAGACAGTTGTTACTGTGAAATCTTACAACATGACACATCACCGCACAAGACACATTTGACCATCCAAACTAAAATACATACACATGTGTATATATATGCTAGATAACGAGCTTTGCATGGTTTTCTCCACAATTAGATCGTTACCTGAGCAGTAGCAAGTCCCTATTTGAGACAGCTGCAATGCAAGCTTATTCATTCCAAGCAGTGCTATTCCATGAGTCTACGCCAGTTTGCACTGATTCCATTTGCTCCCCCTCATCAGTTCATGCTATCACCCTCACTATGTGTCTTTTACTGCTATTGTGCCTTTCATCTGCAGATCACTTCCCTTTCATGTACTGTCATCTCCACCTTTTTCCTTAGAATAGTATTTCACTTTACTGATTCTATATTTCAAGCTTGCAGCTCTCCCTGCTTGATTTGTCTAATTGGCTCTTAAAACCTTTTTCACAATGAAGTAACTAATTAAATTATTTTGACCAGTTTCCAAAATTTTCCTGAGGAAATGCATAATGTATCACAGTTTGCATTATAAATTTCTTAAGTATTTCATTTAGGTCTTTTTGGACATTTTTGTCATCATTGGGACAGAGATAAAGAAGCAAGTTTGGCTCTGTAGGGAAGCTGGCTAGAGAAACTGTTTCCAAACAGTCCTATTTATCACTCTCTAAGTAATACAATATAACTAAATTGTCCTTGAAGCATAGACTAAGTATTCCAAACCTATGGAAGTGATCTAACCGCCACACTGCAGAATCAGGGTTACACTTACTCCTACTCCCACTCCATAGAGCATTGAATCATTAAAGCTTTCATACAATCTGCCATGACTTCTGGGGCAGGGTTTGAAAGTACTCGTCCTCCCCAACAGTCTATATGCTGGGGAACTTTCCAGGTCAGATTGTGCTTGTAAAAGCAGAAAAAGGGGCTGAAACAAGATGTCCTCTTGAAAAGGCTGAGGAGGAGGTGAGAGGAATCACCACCTACTTCTGCTCTGGATCCCTTTTAATAGAAAAGATTGATTCTTCTATGTGGTTTTTCTGTGAAGAGGAGGATTAAGTTCCTACTTTCATGGCTGTAAATTATGTGTGGAGAGAAATGCATGCAGAGAAATGCACAGTTAGGCACGTAAGCCTCCAAGAGGGTGGGGATTTAAAACAGGAGTGAGTCCTCAGGGCTTTGCTATTGCTACCTCAGCTGGCTCAATGCTTAGGTTTGTGCATACCACTATGGATCATACATTCTTTCTTTGCCATTGTAGAGGAAACCTACAACTCCAACTCAAGGCCACAGATTCTGCCACAAGTCTCCAAGTATTATGTGGTATCAAAGTCCTTCTTTGACCAAAACTTAAATTCTGTAACTCATCAATAATGTAATTACTTCTTTTACACATGCAATATTGTATGCTTTTGATCACTCAGACACATGAAATGTTTCAGCAGCTGGAACAGAGCAGGATATATATGCAGGTATATGAATATCAGCACTGTCAGGCAACATACTGATGTACTGTGTTTAAATGCTTCTGTACCAAACCTGGTAGGTGCTGAAACCATTGATATGTACCTCACCTGCCTGCTTTCATACCTTACCATCCCATGTATGACACATCAGAGGTCATGCCTCCACTTGTTGTGTGTTTTTGTGGCCTTGCTACAGCTCTGAATTTTCTTCTCATCCACTGCTCCCCTGACCACAGCCAGGATATTGCTCCCTGTGTGATCCCACTGATGCAGCAGGGGCAGGGGAAAGGAGCAGGGCAGAGCTGCCAGGTACACTGGGATGGTTGGAAGCTGTAGGTCCTGCAAGAAGAGCCTATTGTATGGGGTTTGTATTTCAGGAGTGGAGGGAACAGCAAGGTTTCAAGCTTCCTGACATCCTCATGCTACAAATTGCAGCATGATTTACAGGCCTCCTTCTCTCCCCTAGTCAGGTGCACCATCAGCTCCATAGTCAGCAAGACAGAGCGAGACGTTAAATCTCCCCTTCCACCACCCCTCCAAACTTCACGGAAGCTTTGTCCCAAGGCCCTACCACAGCAACTGCCAGCTGGGATGATTTCCTCACACACTGAGTCACAGTGTGGGCTGGACATTCATCCTGAACTCTGACGAAACCACCTAGCTCAGAACTTTGACAACCTGTGACAATAAAGTTACTGAGTGATCATGACGATTTTCTGTTAACTCTTTTTTTGCATGTTGCATTTGCTAAAAAGACAATTTTAGCTCCTGAAGAAGGCATTCTAAGCGAAACTCAGAAAAGCGAAATAGAAAGATCATATAAATGGGATTTTCTCTGTCATCTCTCTATGCTTTTAATTATTCTTGACATTGTATAATGTTAAATTGTAAATAGAAAGCATTTTGAAAATGTCCTAATATCCTGAATCTAAGAGAATACCAGAGCTAGAAAATATGCTTAAGAAATCAAGATTACATAGCAGACTCAAGAAGAAGAATTAAACTGGGCTTCACTGCAATGGAACTTAACAGCTACAAAAAAATGGGAATCGTGAGCTCAAGCTGGAAGCTACAATTGAAATGTAAACATTACTTATTGAAAGCAAGATGCTGCATTAATAACAGCAACCACAAAAGCTGAATACTTGTGGCATTACCGGATAGAGCAGTGATGCTTTTTCACCCTTTCAAGTGGATCTAATTCAGATGATGTCCCCCAGCTAACCCAAACGTTCAAAGTCCTTGTACTTGATCCTTCAGTAGGGCATGAATTTGTTTTGGAATATTCTAGCTGAATTGATTTCTTTTTCTCTTGCCTTTCCATCTCATACAAAAATTACTCTCATCTCTTTTCAGGTCTTCTGTGTCTTAACTTTGCACAGGTAAAAGGACTGGTACTGATGAATATATGACAAGCATTTCCAATTCTTATAAATTAAGCCAGAATATTTACAAAAAATCAAAATTAATTCTGTCTTTTCTATGCTTCAACCTAAAGGAAAGAGCAATTTCTGCTTTGATTTGTCCAGAACACTTTGATAACTACATCAATAGCTACAAATTCACCCCAGACTATGTGGGACGAAGTTTGGCCCATAGAATGTGCCTGCAAGTATCTCAGGGGTTCAGCACCACTCTCCAGGAGGCACCAACCACTGACTTCTCTGGAGTCTAGGGATGGCCAAGAGAAGTCACAAACATGGCTAGAATTGTTTTTGACTAGTACTGACACAAAACTAAAGTTATGATAGTAAAACCATGGCAATAAAATGATATGTGCTGATATAACTCTGGTGAAAGTTTCAATGAGCGATTTGAGAGATCAATAAAAATTAAAGTCTTAACATAGTAAATAAATAGCTTGGAAGTATTTCAGAAATGGATAAATGAAGCAGAAAAATTACAAATAACTAAGGCAATTTCTGTGTATCTCTGTCCAAATTGACATTTATTCCATTATACCATCCTATTCTAACAGTCCCTCATTTAGACAACTAATGCAACCAACAAAAACCCAAAGAAAAATATCTTTTTTCTCCCTAGAACACTAGCTTCTTGATTACAGTGAAGTGAACCTAAGACTTTGGGTAACTAAAGGTGACTGGTCAGAAAAGAGAACACTAACAAACAGTACCTAAGATCAATGTAATCTGACAGGCCCAGCTGCAGAAGGGCAAGGTCAGTCACACTGCCACTGTGGAATTAACATCCACAGTAATAAGCAAGACAATATGGGTCTTAAAAACTCTACAGCTGAGAATACAGATTTTTGTTTTTTCACCTGACCCAAGCAAAAATATTTCGCTGTAATTGCATGATGTGAGAAAGAACACACTTTGAAGTTTAAGAGTTACCTGCCTACTTAGAAGCTGTTTTCTAAGATAGGTCATTTTTGTTCCAAATGTGACTGATCTGTTCCACATGAATGCAAATTCTCATTTCTGCTTTGTTATTTGTCAAGAAAATTGCAATCAATATTATTTTAATCCACCTCTTATATACAGTGTTGAACTTTTATTTGTCTCAATGAATAAGTAATTTGAACTGAGATTGTGCTCAGCGCTTTCTGAGTATCTAAAAAAAAATGCTGGATTCTCCTTTTCACTTTTAAGCTTTGAATTATGGACCATATCATTGCATGGCAGCAACTGAAGTTCTTAAATTATAAATAGTGAATTATCTTCTTGCTTTTTTTATTTAAACAAAAAAGTAGACAAGTTTGGGAGACAATAAAAATTTCATATAATCAGTTAAAAGTCTATATAAATTGACATTTTTTTTTTTTCCTTTTCAGCTTTTAAATTAGCATTTCCTAGACTTGATTGCAATAATTTAGTTTTAGAAAAGATTGCCATGTTGGACATACATATGTACCAAACCTTTACATTAACACTAACTGCAGTCCCCAGAAATTATGGGAAATTTGTGTGTACCCACCTAGGGAGAAGGTGAATTCTCACAACCCCAACATGCTTAAATGCATATAACAAAGGTAATTTTGGTAATTTTTCAGAAGAATAGAAATAAATGTCCTGCTGTGATGCATATTTCTGCACCCAGACTGACATTCCTCTTTTGAAGAGTTTTAGCATCTGTAACAAGTAATATTTATAATAAGTTAAAAGTAGGTCTTGAGAAAATCAAGCTGACATTTAGAGAGCTACATTTGGTGCAACTCAAATTTACTGCAGCTGCAGTATAAATAATCTGAGCACTGCCAAAGATGAGCTTCTTACGTCTGTATACACACAGAACAATTTAAACTTCTCCACATTTAATTTCAAATAAAGGACAGTTTTACGGCTGATCAGTGCAGTACACAGGATCTCAAGCATGACAAATCCATGAAATGTGAAGGAACTTCCATCACAAACAGCCTAAGAACACAACAATTTCTTCAAAATGACTCCACAGCCCTCTCCACTCAATCCAGCTGTAATGTGGGAATTTGGTGTAATTCCCTCTTAATTATGCTGAATACCGTTTGCAGGTAAAATGTGTAGAAATTTAGAGACTCGATGCTCTCTACAGCACTTCACATTTTTGATAGTGCTGGATAGACAGGGGTAGGGAAATGCAGGAAAAGATAGAACTGGAATTTAAGGATGAATTCTTGCTATAGAAAACACCTCCATGCTAGCTTTTCCCCAGGTACTGCACAGCAGCTGAGCCACAGATGCTCAGCCCCTCTGTGGGTTTGGAAGGGTTACAGCCAGCACTGCCACCTCCTCAGGGATGGCATGGGAGCCACATCACTCACAGGGACTAGAGACTCCATCCAGTCATTTTGGCCCAAAGAAACACATGGGATGGAGGAAAATGAGACGCTCAGGACTCGGGTGGGCCAAGTCAGTATTGGAAGATTTTGACAGTTAGGGCACACTAGATTTAAGGAAGGATCTCTCAACTTGTCCTCTTGAAGTCAGTTTTTTTACAATCTCAAAGTCAGTTTTTACAAGAAGTTTATGGACCATGGACTTTAAGGAAGCATTTATGCTACTACAAGTTTTAAATTAACATTTCCTGGACTTGACTGCAATAATTTAGTTTTAGAAAAGATTGTCATGTTGGACATACATATGTACCAAACCTTTACACTAACACTAACTGCAGTCATCAGAAGTTATGGGAAATTTGTGTGTACCTATCTCTGGAGAAGGTGAATTCCCACAATCCCAAAAGCCTTAAGGATAAGGGAAACAATGGTGTGCTGATTCTTCTAAAAAATTGCATTGCATTACATCAGTGCTTGCCTTATCCACATTTCAGTGTTGTCTCACCAACAGCATGGGCTGTGGTAAACTGCAAAGGCAATAGAATAATGGTGGAAATAAAAACAGAGAACTCTGCTGACAAACATTTATTCAGATGTTGTTTCTCATCATAAAAATCAAGTTCCTATTTCCAAGCTTAAAAATTATATAATTCAGATGGTATTTTCAGATGTCTTTGTCCATCTTCCTATTTTTTTTCCTTTGGCACAATTCTTAAATTCTTAGAGTTGCCTTATCGTTTTAATGACATAACATCCAAATTGCTGCAATGTATTGACTTTCATTGAGAATTATTCTGAATATTTAAAGAAATAATGGATATGCTTGAAAGTGTTCCAGAATTAAAAAAAAAAAAATTAGGCATGTGTTGATGTTTAATAGAATTTTTATTGAAATCTGTAATTTTTAATTCATTAGCTCACTTTGAAATCGTTGAATCATCTCATGAAGGAATAGAAAGCCTACGTTAGATTTAGGAGACTAATCATGCAATCAAAGAACAATTTAATCCATATTCAGTGTGATCTCTACAGAAACAGAGTCAGACTTTAAAGTGTTCATTGCAACCTTTTCATGAACATTTTTACTTTTCAAGATAAATTACTCACTCACACAGGAACATCACTGATTTTGCAGGAGTGTCATCATCTAAAACCAAGCCGCTCAAAACCTTGTAAATTATAGCTGAAGCTACAATTAAGAGTAACTTCTGATATATTTAGGGAAAAATATGAAGTTACATTACACAAATGCCCTTAACCTTGTCCTGCACAGATTATATTTAATAATTACATTTAAATATCTTATCCTATTAGGATCAATTGGATTTTTTAAAAATGTGTTTCTTCTTTTTGGCATCCTAGAGAGAAGAGAGAAAGTTGCTGAAGTACCATACCTATGCATTCCTTCCGCTGGCTCAGAACAACAGCTGCACATACCTGTGGGCATAATTTTGCAGCTAGGACATTAACCAATATATCTGTCAGTCAGGAAGACATAAAAATGACTTAAGTTGCATCTGTAATTGAATGTGCCTACAAAGTGAGGGCCAAAAAAAAAAAACACAGACAGCAATTAAAAAGTCTACCCCTTCTGGCAGATCTGACATGACCCTGATCTCTTGTGTCATATACGTGTCAACACTGTCACTAGTGCAATTGTTCTGAAGGGTCTGTTCTTGCCTGACCCCACTGGGGAAGTCAGAATCAGGCCCAGAGATGCTCCGATCACCAGATGGATTCTACAAGTGAGATGGCCTTCCCAGTCTCATTCACAAAATGATTTGTTGCTCCCACTGCCAATGGCAGTGTCCTTGCATCATAAGCTTCATTCTTCATGCCAGATTTTTTCAAGAGCAACAAATCATCCAACATCAAGCTGTGGCTGATATCCCACGGCCTGTCCCTTAATTTTATGATTTCTCAAAATAGAGCCAAGGCATGGAACAGCATGAGGGAAAAATTCAATGCAGCTTCCCTGTTCTAAGCACTGTCTAAACTGGAAAGAGGAGGGTATCACAGCCAAAATAAACTTACTGGCACAAATGCAAAGTCTGCACCTGTCTGAACTTGCACAGAGAACAGTCTGTGATTCCCTGGTGGAAATCAGCTGAGGATGCTTATGTGCTTCTCTCCCACCTGGAAATGATGAGCAATTCAGGGTCTGAACAGGGTCTGTGGCTTCAGGGCTGATCTTGTATTGGCTGGTCCATCAGATTTGCTCCTCTTCTGAGAGGGCTGCAGATCCCAACATTAGTCTTGTTCAGAAGAGCTCCGACTGAAATAGGTACAGCAGAGAGAGATCTTTTACGTGCTTTGCTTTTTCATTTGCTTGTCTGTAAGACAGTGATTCTCTCATTTTTTTCCTATACATTTAAAAAAAAAAAAAACCAGAATCATGGGACAGTTTGGGTTGAAAAGGATCTGGTTTGAATTGCCAACAGCTCTGTAGTACCTTGAAACAATGCATTCAACTGCTAAAACTTGAGCAAAAGGGAGACAAAAAAAGACATAGTACATGGTGCTCATTCTATTTCTGACAGAAACATCCAGATATACAGATGGCTGGAGCAAAGGCTACTGAGTTGCTCTGCCTTTCTGGCTCTAGAAAATGTCAAACTGGTTGATTGCTGCTGCATTATGCTAAGCAACACAAGTAAAGGAGTCCTCTTCTGTCATACTGTAAGTGTGCTAATATCTTCCCCGTTATCTCTAAGGTGCAGGAAATCCTATGAGCCATATTTTAAAGGTGAGATGATCTTTAAGTTGGAGGTAGAAAACTACTTTCTTAAGGTAGAAAATTCTGTCAGCATCAAAGTCACAGCTGCTAATTGACTTCTTTACATGTTGGCTACATGTAGCTGGGGCAGAAGAGGAACTTTCAGGCTCCTGACACCAATACACTGTCCAAACAAGCACATCTTCTAATGCAGCACGGCTGGGCCACGTCAGTTCATCTTCTACCTTATCAGTCATTCCTAACCAACTTTCTTATCATAACTACTTCTTCATATCATTTCTGGTTGCTGCAACATTATGGCCCAGAGGCAAACAACTTAAAATTTTTTAGCTCATAATTTCATGCATTTCTAATTTATTGTCTCACTTTAAATCCCCATTAAAATGAAAATAGAAGAAGGGAAAAAAACAAGCCCTTTGCATGCTTATTCACCAAGCAGATTTCTTAGGTTCTTAGAGGTCTAATTATGATATGAAAACATGATTTCCAACTTTGCAGACAATACTAAATTGGAAGAGAATAAAAACAAATGAGGAATAATTAGGTAGTGCAGCCAGATATAAAAAAAATTTAGACCATTTTATATTTCAGGAATAATAGATGGCAAATGCAGGGCTGTGCAAGTAAATTGAGAATAATTAGCCTCACAGTGTGGCATAAAAAGTAGGACCTTGTTTAGAAAGATAAGAGGCTACAACATGCTGAATGAGATAAATTCTGAACTTTGAATGCAAAATTTACATCTAAGATTCCCTTACTTATGTGACTTGCTTATGTGACTCCCCCAGAAATAAGATAGAACTCAGTGTCAGCAAGAAAAACACCACCTGGCCTCTTGTGAAGGAAGGGCTACATGGCATAGTCTAAGAAGAACACTTTCTTCCACAGTAATTACACAGGACTGTATTGCCTAAATAATGGCCCATAGGCTGTATTCAGTCTGCAGGACATCTCTGCCCAAACCAGTATCTTTCTCTGGGGGCAGAAAAGAGTGGGGAGAACACACCAAGGAAGCATTTTGTTTCTTTGCTCGACTGCTCCTGCAGAAGAGCCACCTGACTCTGCAGCAGAAATGCACTGCTTGTTTGGAAAGAGCTCTAGGCTGATCAGGAGCAGTCATTTTTTATTTCCTTATGTTATGTTCCTTAATGTATTCAGGCCTGAAGTTAGAAAAAGGTTTCCAACAGTTGAGCTGGGAGGTTCCAGGAGAGCTGTCAGTGGGAACAACGGTAGCAAGATTCCTTGCTGGTTTTAAAATGTTGCCTCATGAACCATGACAGATTAAATGCTGAGATAGCAGGGATGGCAAGGGACATCACTCAAGGAGATCCCTATGGTTTCCTACGCTGCTGCTTTCCACTCTATATGCTGCTGCCTACTTCTCTGCTCTTGACTGAAACACAACCTGTCAAAAAAGCCCTCTTTTGCATATATCAGCACATTAATTTTCAGCTATGTGATATAGGAGGTCCTTCTGTATCAACCCAAGAAAAACAAAAAAGGCTCTTTTTTTTCTTGAAGAGATGAAAATTTGTTCAGGAAGCTAATTTTTTTTATTTTGTTGAGAGTTGTCTGTTTATTTTGAAGGTGGGTGAAGATGGAAAATGGACAAACGCATGAGGGAATTAAGATCACTGCTGGTGATTCAGTACTGCAAGGGATTACTGACTATGGAATATTTTCACTGAACAGAATTAAATAGACCTCTCTCGAATAATGATGTCTAAAATCCATCATTAGTTCATGGAATTTGAAAAGTATTAGGTTGATCTGTTTGCCCATCTAGAGATGCCCTTATGGGGGGTGAGGACTTACTTTCCTAAGTTTTCTTGTGGTAAACTTTCAGCTCATTTCACAATAGCAAAATAGCGACAAAAGCTTCATTCTTAGGGCATTTATACATTTCTTTCTAGCCATGTTTTCCATGGAATAGTTCTGAATTATTAGCCATCTTTCAAAGCATGCAAGTGAAAGGACATTCAAAGCTTCCAAATGCAATGAAATGTATTTCAGCATTTCAGCACTAAATGCCTGCATAATTTATGGCAGACTGCACATAATTTCTGTGTATGGCTATACCTCACACAGGCTCATTTCGCATTTGAAATTCAATTCTGCCAGCTGACTAATTGATTCATTTTCATAAATACTCTAAAATTCATAATAAGAACAATGCTTTGTTGTAAGATATTGTTTTGGCCAGTACCAAAATTAACTATGAATATTTACTTTCAAAAAAAGCCAGTGGGACCAAGAGCAAATAATGAAAATAGTGATTTATAATTTCTTTCTACAATCCCTATTGTTACTTGAGATTCAGCAAAATTTCAAATCCTATAAACCATCCCCCTTAAAATACAGTTATTACGTTATTCAATCTCAGTTTTCTGTTCTCTGTCACCGTCCCCCCATCCCTTCCAAGGGCCCTCCCTCTGCTGGGATCCCTCTAGCTCTGTCTCAGGATGTGAGACAGTGAACATGCTCCTGACATAAGCTTTGATAGCCACCATATCCATGACCCTTCACCAGAAGGGTTGAATTAAGATGTTTTCAGGGAAGGTGGGAAATAGTTTGATTGCAGGAAGAATGATAAATTGTTCCAAAAACCCTGAACATATACCCTGAAGTCACTCTGGTTTTCAGAGCAAAGATCTGGTTTCAAACATACAAGCTCAGACTGAGGCAGTGTCCTCAGGAAGCGCTGCTGAGGGCTGCAGTTCAGTTCCCACAAGACCTGTTGGGTCAAGTTGTGCAGCTATGGCAGGAAAGATGGGATTAACATAAGTTATGGGAGCTGATTCGTTAGTCCAGTGCAACTGTTCATCATCTGGCTTGGAGAGCAGCACCTGCACTGGGGATGGACAGTTCTACCAGCTCTAGACTCTTGGGAGCATAGCCCAGCCTTGTCACATCACCCTTCCCCCCAACTGCAGTACAGCAGCTCTCCCTCCTGCCTGACCATTAGTCTGTGGCACTGACACCTGGCATTTGGGAAAACAGGCAGGATGGGCCTCATGTAGCTTTAGGACTAAAGATATTCATTTATAGTTAACATCAGTTTTAGAGTAGCATGATTTTAAGTGTATGAACAGTAACTTAAAGGCTGTGACTATCATTGAGCTCTCTATGTCCCAGAGCTCTTTAAAAGAGTTCAGGGACAAGCACACCTTCCCCTGAAACCCATCAGCTTCCCATTCTTCTTAACTCTTTGCTATTACTTTGGGTTGTTTCAGCCCCAGACCGGGCAGGAAGAAGCAGCAGAACCAGATCTGCCCTCCAAAAGGGGTCTGTAGTCTTCCATAGCCCCAAGGAAAGCCTACCATAGAAAACCTCCCTTCAAATCCACCAGCTCTGCTCTGAGTCCTCACTCTGTCTGCCAGGTACTTAGGAAACCTGTAACTAGGAATCACAACTGCTGGAAGCTGCTCCACCCACACCAGGAAGCAAGCACCCCATGAACTTGCACTGCAGCCAGCGTGTAGCTCCCAGGGGGGCTGTGCCTGTGGCCACTGCTACCATTAAACAGAGGCTAAGGGCCCAGCCTTATGCTTGGCACCAGGGACCCACAGCCTTGGCTGTATTCTTGCCCTTCTTTTTCTGCAAAAGACATGTACAGTTTGAGCCTTTTTTTTGTCTCCAAGAATTAATCCTGACATTTAATTCAAGTATAATTTTGTTAGTGATACATACATAAGTCTTTAATTTATTTGTTGTTGAGAAAAGCAACTCTGTATAAATAAAAATAAAAACTATTAAAAAGTTAATAAAAACAGCCTGACTTGCTCTGCAGAATTTGCAATGCTCCAGGATTCAGCAAAAATAGAATGAAGTACTTATATCTTCAGAAAGCATTAAGCCAAGTACTTCATCAAAGGTTAAAGTGCAGAAATATGAAATAACTGAAAACTTGGCTCACTGGACTGCAAGCTGGCCAAGAAGAGGAAGTGAATTTGAAGAGGAAAAGAATTCATAAGAGGTTGTGACAGAGATCAGCAGATCTTCAGCCCCTCAATATTATATTAACAATGGCACCAAAAGTTTCTGCTGTCAGTTCCTGATAGTAAATTCTGGTTAACAATAAGGAAAGAACAATACAATCAGAAACAGGAAAATGTAAAATATTCATGCACTGCAGTACTCATAAATAACAATACATGAGAGAGAGAAACAGTCAAGAAAGGGATCACTTTCTAATGGAAAAATGTTGCAGAATTACAAGGAAAACAATTCTGTTCCAGAAGAAAAAGTCTATACCCAGTTCAACTAAAAGTGCAGTTCCTGTAAACAAGAGAAGCTAAATCACCTTAGAACTAGGCTCAGCTCTCAGGAAAGCTGAGAAAGTCTTAGGTGTATATATAGATATATACATGTGTGTATATGTATACATAATTAGTAAAATATAATCTAGATTAAACTGAAGTCAATACTTTGTGAAGAGTGAAAGCATATGAATAGGCACACATTTATACAGTACAAGTTTTATCTAACCTGCAGTGTCCTATTGGTCAGCCTTGCAGTGTCTGTGATTTGTCTCATACCACATTACCGAGTATTTTCCACTCTTGCCAGTTTTGCAATCATCACAGGTGCTCTGTTTTATGTGTATGAGGTTCACCATGGGTCCGGGATAAACAGACAAGTCATGGGCACCAGCTGTCCTGCATCACTAGAGATGCATCAGCACAGATTGTGCAAGCAGAGAGTGGGACCCACATTCCTAGCTCAAGTTTAAAAACAGGGTGTTTTTTTCCTTCAAGCCCTATAGTTTCCTCATAATCCACAGAGGTGTTAAAGCAGACAAACTCGCACCTTTCTCTAATCAAAGGCTCAGGGCTGGCCTTCCAGTTGTTGCCTCTCTGCCAATGCTCTAGTGAAGTCTAAAATGAAGCATAAGATTTCAAAGAACTTTCTCACCTCTTTAAGAAAGAAAAGGAAAACAGACAAAAGAAACCTTGTAATTTAAGTTTTTACATAGTGTTTGCTTTGCATGCGCCTTTCAAATATTCCCTATGGGACTGTGTCTCTAACTAGACACTCTTTTTGCAATTTTATCATTCAAAATTCCTGAGGAGTAACATTGTAACTGACCATGTAAATGTAATAAATTTCCTTCATCCTTTCACAGGACGCTGGTTCTTTCCTTGTTAGATGCCAATGCTATTTAAAGGAATTTCTACAACTCTTTTGTCATTCTGAGTTCCAAAAATGAGAGAAAAACATGTTAAAAAACAGTCTCTTTCAGGTGTGTAACTTTTCCACACTCTGATCTTGGACAAATTTGGCTACGAATGCAGACAAACACTGAGCCAGGAAGTAGGAACTGAAATGAGATTTTATGCTGACATTGGACAAGTGGACTCAGAGAAATTATGAGTTGCTAAAATTTCAACGTGACCGGTGAGGCCATGACAAAAGGATTTTGAGAACCTCACAGAGAAGAGGTCTGATGATATTAGGCTAAGGATAATATTAAACAGGAGAGAAAATACATACTACTTCTTCAGAAGAAAAAGGCCATCCTCTGCTCCTGAATGGTAAAATATGCAAGTGGCACCACTGAGACAACAAGTGCTGTAGTGGCTAGATCTTTGCACAGAACCGGATGGATTCCTTCACTGCAAAAGGAACCTCAGCACAAAGAAATGAAATTTCTTTCTGGGAATTGGTTTTAATAGTGCAGGTTACAAAGAGGCAGTGCTGTTTTCAAAAGACTGTTCCTCATTTTTCCAATCAGTTCATAGCAATTTTATCCCATAATATATGATTCATGTCAGAACAATTGCAAATTTTTTGAAATCTATGACGCAGCACCTTTATTAAATATTTAGGCATGAAAATAAAAAAGGATGACAGAAATATAAAGACACCAACTGTTTAAGAAATCTACAGTGGAATAATAACCATAAAGAATATCTCCATAATAGATGTTCAAAAATAAAAGCTTTTGATTGCTCTTGCTTCTGAAAATTGTGTTTATCTAGGTAAACATCATTCTCTTTGAAGACCAGACTATCCTTTAACAAGCATTATTTTCCTGTCAGTCAACAATTTCCACAGCCATGCAGTTGCAGTGTGGCCAAAGTTCTCTGGATACTTCATTACCAATGGCTTGCACTCCTCCCAGTGCCACTCTGTTTTTAAAAACCACGCACTCTTGGAATTACTAGTTTTCATAACTGAAATTATTAATGAGAAAAACTTGGAGGGAAAGGAATGTGTCCCTAGATCTCTTCACAAAGGGCAGCATCTCAGGATATAACAAAGAGAGAAAGCAAAAGCTGAAGATGAATATTCTTGTTTCAGTTGACACGTTCATTTTCCCGGCATCAGTCTAAGAACATTCATGCAAAAAGCAGTGGGAAATAGCCTGGAAAAATTAAGCGACCTCATCGTAATAGACGGTGCCTTGTGAGAATGAACTTTAGCAAAATCTTTTCTATGCCTTAGAATCATGGAGTGAGGACTTCCAATTTGCCTATCTATGGAAAGTCCCCACACAACAAACTTCTTGAAAACAAAAGCTATTACATGTCTTCTGGTTCAGAGCTTACCACACAGGACTGTTCTTTCAAGGGCAGTTTTCTTAATCCTTTCTCAAAGGTAGGTTTACATCTTTCCAGTGAAGGGCTTATCATTTTTCCTTTATTAGATTCATGGTCATCTGCATTCATTGCATTGACCGATGTCTGACTTCCTAGTATTACAAGCTTTATTTTGTCCAGAACTAGATTCCTGCTTTCCACTGGAAGTTATGAATCCTTTAGTAAAAGCAAGACTTACATAAAAATAAAGATGTAAATTTCAAGTGGGTATGTAAAACTGAAAGGCAGAAAACTATGAAGACGGACATAAGGCAACACATCACTAGGAACACCAGTTTCTTTTTGATGTGTCATATTATATCCCCTAATGTCATGGCTGAATGACCCCCCCCTGCACTTTGAAAAGTGGTTTCAGTGGGCCAGGCCTTTAATTACTATGAATGGAAGTCACAGTCATCTAACTGCACTAAACGGATCCCCTTTTTATTCCATTTTCAGACCTTCCAAATACTGCAATTTTTAACTGTATCTCCAAAAATCAGTGGTTTTTGTCAAGCTGCACATTATTTCTCTGATTCTCATCACATATCTCCTTCCATCATCAATTTATTTTTCACCAATGAGATCACTAATAATCCAAATGGAAATTTGGTGCAACCACTTATAAACTGCTTTCCATTACAGAAAAATAACAGAAAGTCGAATAAAGTCTTTCATGCATCTATGTAAACTATGAAAATATAAATAAAAGAAGCCAAAGATTGAACATAATAAACAGAAAAAAATCATGAAAGTAACTTCCAATACACTAGAGACACATGATTAACCACAAAGTCAGGAGATACTAACCCAGAAAAGACTTGCAGGAACTCATGCCTTCTGATCAACGAATCAATATGGTTTCACAGAAGAGTCTTATTGTTTAAAATACCCCTGTGTTCACACATCTCACAACTTTGACATAATATCTTACTCATACACTCTGCTTACTTATACATTCTACCCACTTATACATTTCACTTGCTTATCTTATACTACTTATACATATACCTATCACTCTACTTATACATTTTCTTACTTACACTTTTACAACTTCTACATAATACAGTACTTATGCATTTTACCTACTTACACATTTTACCTACTTATACATTCTACCTACTTTTACATACTACTCTACTTATGCATTTTACAACTTTTACATAATATAATACATACACATCTTGCAACTGCTGTGCATGAGATCTCCCATTGCTTGATTGGTTTCTCGATTTTGTCCATGAGCTCCACACACACTTTTCTGAGAATATGATTGGTTTTAATCCAGTGCAGCACAGTCCTTTTTTATCTATTCCTTGCTGTCTTGGTATTTAATTTTTCAGCTTCTTTCCCAATTTAGCCCAGTTTACCTTTCAGTCCTAGATGAATTCCTGAGGGCTCTAACAGGTGGGGCTCCTGATCCAGGCAAGCAGCATAGAGATGATAACGGCAACAAAACCCATCCAGTGATCAGCAGCCAAGTTAGCCCAGGAAATCCAAACAACAAGACAGCAAAGAACATGGAACAAATATAAACCTATCCCACCTCTCCCCTCAAACCTTCAGACTGGAGCTTAAAAACCCTCTTGGGGCTGATGTGCTGCAGCTGAAGGTGGAAAGGCCAGGTGAAGCCAGTGAGGGTAATTCCAGCCTGGTCCCACTCTGAGGGCTCTGGTAAAAATAACTAAAAATGGTTTGGCTGGGGCACGCTATCAAGGTTTAAATACTTTACAACAAAGACTACAGCTTTGGGCAGAATTTCTCCTTCTTTCCAAATGCTGATGTATGTATCAAAGAACAGTGACCATTTTTATGTTGAACCTACTTGACATAGCATGACAGATAAAATCAACCTACAATGCTAAGCAAATAAATTCAGAGCATGCTGATCTGAACACAGACTTTCTGTTCTACTGGAAAACACCAGATTTGTTTTCACTATGATAGGAACAAAAGGAAAAGCTGAATTTTATTTGTAAGGAAAATAATTGGATAAACTAATACGTTCCACTTCAAAAATTAGTATTTTTGTTCTGATTTTGATTTAATATTATATTCTAACTATAGGTTGTAAAAATAAGAAGTATTTTGAAATGAGAAACAACAGTATTTCATTATGGATAAGACTGAAAATGACATTTTTATCATTTCTCCTTAATTAGATTTTATTGAAAGTGAAGTTTCACACAAAATTTTGTTATTTATAAATAAAAATGCTTTTTCCAATGAGAAACTTTTATTTTGGAAGCCTCTCAGTTTTTACTTCTACAACTGAGAAAATAATGTGCCCATGTTATCAGTCCATAGTACAACTTTTAAATGGTCGAGAATTTCACCAGAGCCAAATCAAACCAAAATCCACTTAGGTGAAAACCAACTTGTTGGAGCTGACAGACTGTTAAAAGTGTAGATACTAGAGACAAGCCAGAAATTCCGTGCAAATTGTGTGTCCTGTACACTGTATACACTGGACACCAGTAAGCAGATAACATTAGAGAATGAAGAGCATTAAATGTCAAGGGCAGCAGACACAGAAAGAGGAAGGCAACGAATGCACTTAAGAAGTCATCAAGAAGTGGAAGCAATGAAGAAACACTCACACAAATACACTACAATGTGAACAAAAATGATGCTCTTAGAGGCTACTGCAGCAATACATTATGGGAAGGAAAAAGTCAGAGTATGCACCAAGACTTTAAGTGTAATCACTACAAACCAGGCAAAATAGGAAAAAAACAGTCAAGGTATTTTATATCTTGCATAAAAATCTTTATTCAGAAATCAATCTGGGGAACTAAAATTCTGCAGAGTCCCTAATTATGCTCAGTTCTGTATCAACCAGCAAAAAAATGGGGAAAAAATCACTTCCAGCAAGAGATTAAAACAAGCAATGGCTCAAAACATTAAAACCATGCACTTAGCCTTTATTCATACATGCAAAATTAGTCTAAACACTACGAAGAAGTCCAAAAAAGATGAGCCATGAAGCTCATTAATCTCAAAATCAGATTATGTGCTGAATTATGTGCACTTAGCCACCCAATATTAAAAATTACAATCCAGTAAAATGAAGGAAATGGTTGTACTTCAGACTGTCATAAAACACTGCTTGGAGAAGTCAGAGCTGAAAAACAGTATGTTGCCTAGTATCCTGATAAAGGAGATCACAGGTGAGGAAGCCAAAGAGAATGGACTGGGGGTTCTGCAGGAGCAGAGGTGGCAAAGGGGGTCACTCCAAAGGATTTGCTACAAGCAAATTTTCTTTAGCAGCTGTGGGACAAATCCTGACAACCACACTGCCTTAGAGGATCAACAGAAAACATGCTTCATGCCTACTGGGTAGTAGAATGCCTCCTTTCCTTTAGGAGGCAAAAAATGCTAAGGTGAAAGACAAGTTTTCCCAAGCCAAGTTCCAGCACAAGAAAATACAACTGAAGGCACTCAGCCCCAGAGACCTGGGGTGCTCAGGCAAAGAAACACTCTTACCTCAGGTTTTAATTTTTATTTGATTTATATCAGAAAGAATATTTAATAGCTCCCCTACTCACCTATGTGCTCTGTAATGCTCACACATACAGAGTATGAAGATGAGACAGACTAATGCCTCTCTCCACTGAAATTACTGTAATAGCAAAGCCATTTTGCAAATGACAGTGTAAGTATCAGCTCAGATAATTCTGGAAAATTATTGCCTCAAATGAAATGCTGCCTCAGAGCTGAGGGTATACATTTTATTCTTTGGTCTTTTTACTCTTACTTTATATATATTGTTTACTACTCTGGAGTAGAATTTCTTTTTTTTTTCACCCCCACCCTTCAGCATGAGGCCAGTGCAGTCATTTAGCAGGCTTTAAAGCCAAAAAGGATCTCAGAATCAGCTGACATGGATGCTGAGTGCTACTAAACAGAGAAAGGTGAACAGCTTGTAGGATGAGGTGGAGATCAGAGGCATGCACTCAGTCTCCCTTAACCTGGAAAATGAGATGGGAAAGCCACACACAACTCCAGGCAGCAATTCATTCATCTTAAGTGCCCTAAAATTGCTCTGCAGAGGTGCCACTCTCTCTCCACACTAATAGATGGAAGCCAAATCATTAGCATGCACTAAAGCAGCTGATTTTTGAAGCCTTAGAATACATTAAAGAGATCCTACGCTAAAGACTATTTGACCCTGCAGGACAATGACAAGGAAGAAAAACTTCACAGGACATCACCAGAAGAACAGTAAGGGTGGAGTAACAAGGTGACTGAAACAGTATACAGGTTTGCTGGTTGTTTGCTTTTCGATTTGTTGATATATTTATATTTCTGAGAGGTAGAGTACTGCCTCATTCTATTTATGCTACTAGTAACTTGGTATTTATTACTAATAATAAACATTTTTCTTAAAGTGAGTTTGTGTATTCCTCTCATTGTATCAGATTGTACAATTATCAAACAGGAAGGGCAAATCCTTTCCTTGGCCAGATCCTTGGAGGTTCTTAGTCCACAGGACACTAAACACAGGCTTTATTCATTATGTGGAAAACATCCATAATACATTAAGCACACTCCAAGAATCCTCTAAGAGGGTTGAATATAAAACAAAATCAAGTAGGGGAAGAATATGGAGCCTATATACCTCAAAGATGCTCTGAACTGCAGCACATTATGATCTGTGTCATACAGTGCAAATAGAGAAAATTCGTTCTTTCTCAAGATACTATTTACTATACCCAGTTCTTCAATGACATTTAATTTATTATCTGTTTTCTGAGCCACTTGATATTTTCTGCGCTTCAAGGCTATGGTATCTGCTTTTGATACTTTATGTGTGAGTTATCATAGAGTTTTAATTGTTATACTAATTGTAGTAATTCATTTCTCGTGTTGTCTTTCTACTGAATTCAGACTCCACATCAATCTCATAAATGGATAAAATGAACTCTGTTACTGAATTTACCTGGTTGCAGGACACCAAAGAATCCTTTCCAGAAACTCAAGTTCCCAATCTACAAAAACTCTCATAATAATGGACCATTCGGTGGACAAGAAATTTGCTGAATGATAACTCTCAAAGAGTTGTGTCAATGGCTTGATGTCCAAGTGGAGACCAGTGACAAGTGGTGTTCTTCAGGGGACAGCACTGGGATCAGCACTAACATCTTTGTCAGTAACATGGACAGCGGGGTTGAATGTGACCTCATCAAGTCTGCCAACAATCCTAAGCTGTGTGGTGTGATTAAGATGCTGCAGGGAAAAGATGCCATCCAGAGGGACCTTGACAGGCTTTAAAGATGGGCCCATGTGAACCTCACAAAGCTCAGCAAGGCCAAGTGCAAGAGCCTGCACCTGGGTCAGGACAGCCTCAAGCACAAACACAGGCTGGGCAGAGAACAGAGTGAGAACAGACCTGGGGAGAAGGACTTGAGGGTGTCAGTGGGTGAGAAGCTGGATGTGAGCTGGCCATGGGCAGTTGCAGCCCAGAAGGCCAACAGTGTCCTGGGATACATCCAAAGCACCACGGGCAGCAGGGCCAGGGAGGGGACTCTGCCCCTCTGCTCCACTCTGGTGAGACCCACCCAGAGTGCTGCATCCGGCCCTGGGGTCCCCAACATCTGAAGGACATGGACCTGCTGGAGTGAGTCCAGAGGAGGGCCAAGAAGAAGATCAGAAGACAGGCTGAGGGAGCTGGGGTTGTTCAGCCTAGAGGAGAGAAGGCTTCAGTGAGACCTTCCAGCAGCCTCACAGTACCTAAAGGGGCTACGAGAGAGCCAGAGAGGGACTTTTCACAGGAACAGGTAGGGATAGGACAAGGGGCAATGGTTTCAAACTGAAAGAGAGCAGGTCAAAATTAGACATCAGGAAAAAATTCTTCACTGTCAGGGTGCTGAGACACTGGCACAAGTTGCCCAGAGAAGCTGTGGATGCCCCATCCCTGGAAGTGTTCAAGACCAGGTTGGATGGAGCTCTGAGAAACCTGGTCTAGTGGAAGGTGCCCATAGCATGGGGTTGGAACAAATCTATGATTCTACGATTTGAAGACTTGAGGATTCCGTTCAGGGCTTGTCAATTATTAGTTCAAAGTTGGAGCTAGGAAAGAAATTTTGCTGGTTTTGGAATCCGTAAATCTGTTGGTTATTTCTGACTGAACTGTTTGATAGGAAACATACAACATTATAGTCAAAAAGAATTATAAGGACAAAATTAAAAGCAAATGAAGAAAAGACAGAAGATAGTCACAAGCTATTTTGGTGCCAAAACTGGAAAGCAGGTATTACTGCATCTTACCATTTAGACAATAATTTTCTTTTTTTTCTTATCTCCTTCCCTTTATTACAGTTTTCCTTACATGCAATTACACTATTGCTTTAGTTAGGATGAAAAGTAAATCTTCTCTCTCCGCTTGGGTTCAGAGAGGTCTCAGAGCAAGTGAATTAGTTTCCTAGTAGGGTTACTCAGTGGTCAGTAATAATAGGGCCTTGTACATTTAATACTTTCTTGATAACCTAAGCATAACAGAGGTCATGCTTTGCTAGATAAGGGGATGTGTGGGACTGAAAACACTGGGAGACATTAAATGCAAGATGTTCTTGACAAACTGGAGAAATGGTCTGGAAAAATGTAATTCACTAAGTGTAAATTCTAGCTCTAGATTAGTGTACACAAATACAACATGAGAATCAGCTAACTACAGCAGCAGCCATGCTGGAAAAGATCCGGAGGAGGCAAACAGAAAATGACTCAGCACTGATCTACTGCTGTGGAAATTAATGCCCCTTATGCTAGGAGCTTATACTCCTTATACAAACAGGAGTTTAATCTCTAAGTGGTACAAAATAATCCTCTTTCCTACTTTCATCACCAGCCCTGGAGTCTCAGCAGATCTGATGTGTCAGGTGTTGAGTATCCTTTCAAGAAGAATGTAGACAATCAAAAGAGAACACAAAGGAGAATGCTGAATAAGGTGAAAGAGATTTGATCTCTGAAAAAAAAAATTGAAATTTGGAATTGTTTTATCTTGGAAAGAATGCTTGCAAGGCACAAAAGAAAGTATGTTCTTTGTGAATCAGAAGAAATATGAAAAATTTAGATTGTAGCGAAGGGCTTTGAGAAGTTTTTTATATTGGTTAAACCAGTAGAATAAATTTTTCTGGAAGTTGTGAACACTTGATCGGCATGGTCTTAAGCACTGTTTGATTGAAACCATCAGAAATGTCACAGGTAAAGGGATCTTGGCTGGAAGCAAGACTCCCCCATCCAGATGGCAGACATGGTTCAACTGAATAGCCTGCAGTCTGCCTGTTGCACTTCGTATTTTTGCTTTGCAGATGACAAAAAGACATACTAGGATTTAATACTTTGCAAATTCTACAAGAAGATAAACATAGGCTTGGCTGGTCCAAAACTTCCACAAGGCATTGCACCTACTGTGTATGCACAGGCAATGTTAGACGGGAGAGAGACTTCCTATACAGGATGCGTGATCATCAGACAGCCCTGGCAGCACTACTGCTCACACACATCACCGCATTAACACACTGCACATGGTGGTGCTGAGGAGGGGGAGCAATGTCCTGCTGACCTCTGCTCTTCATTCAATGACCCCCCAGTGTCTCCCCATCTGACTTTCATGTTGCTTTTGAGGGATGGTCAATTAGATCACTGCTCCTTTCCTCCTTCTCATTGTTTCACCTGAACCCCCTCTTTACTTCATTTTTCTTTTATTTTTCTATCCCTTGCATCTCCTCAATTTCTTCTACTTGTAGCAATTTTTCAGAGCCATGTCTCCTTTTTCTTCAACATGGTTTGCATCCATCTAGAATGTGAAAATGTACTATTAGCTTCTCTTCAGCTCTTGCAGCTGGGGCTTCTTTAAGGCCTTGTCAGAGATCATACCTTTAAGTGTCAAACATGGAAGGGGTTCACAATCGACATGGAAATGCCAACAACTCAGAGTATCTCACTTACCAAAACAATCCTGCACCACGTCAGCCAGCCTGCTTAGTTTTCTGTTGTCAGATTGTTGTAGGTTATGAGCAACCATCTCCAACAGAAGTGATGGGGATAACCCAAAAGCATATCAAACCTGTTATAACTAAATACTGTTGGAAGAGGTGAGACTGGGTTCTTTGACTCCTAGTGGCTTATGAAAAAGCAATCCTTAAATATTATTGTATTTGAAAGACACCAGTTAATTCTGTATAATGTACACTATCAGCAATTGATACACTTGCTTTGTTTAGGGAAATTTGAAGAATAAAACAGATTGTTGTTTCCATCAAAACACTTCAAGCTGGATTTAATAGTGCTGAAATGCTAATTGTGAATTGTATTTCACATCATACACTGCAGACTAATTTAAAAAGAGGAAGACATATTATGGCAAATACCACAATGCATTCACTATGAGTCATCTAAGCATATGATGAACTGGAACAATACCAGCAGCACAACATAAAGCAGCTGAATTTAAGCTAGAGGGAGTACAATACCTTTTGATCAGGCCTAGTATATGCTGAGAATATATACAGCTGCACATACACCATTAGGTTTCTGGCAAAGAAAACAATGTGAACATTTTTTGTCTCTCCCTCTTCTTTCCCCAGTGCAACCCTTCCAAATATATTTGCATTAAGTCACTAAGAAGCAAAATAAGTAGTCTTGCTTGTATGAAGAACAGGCAGCTTCAGCATCAGTTCCCCATGTTCCACTGTGATGCTGACCATGCTCATATTACACAGATGCTTGCTTTTAGCATCCTAATGAGAACTTTCAAGAATTCAATTACTATTAAATTAGCTTTACTGAATGTTATCAGAATGCTTCTGAGGGTTTTTTATTATCCTATCAGCACAGGAAGGAAGGAATAGCACACTGTCAATCCAATTTTTTTTTTTTGGTGTACTTTTTACAAGGAGGGGAAGGGTCAAGCATATGATTTGCCTTTCTCAGGGGAAAAATATGAGGGGACCTGACATCTTTGGGAATTCAGTACTAGTTCCTTGGAACTTGAAGAAAGCCATTTTTGTCAAAGCCTCTCAGTCACCACCACCTTTTAGTAGTCACTGTAGCATTTCCAGAGACACAGGCTCTCTGAAACAAGTAGTCAGGATCCTCATTATCCCAATACAGTGCTGGAATTCAAAAGACATTAGTTTATTCTTTGCCTCACATAACTGCAGGTCTTCTCTGAGGTGAAAGAAGCTCTGAAAAAGCCCAGATGGCTTCCTCCAGCTGGGTTCTGAAGCCCTCTCAAAAGCCCTATGACTATATGATTCTGAGATACCTGGGTGTGGAGTGGTGGTTGCTCCCAGGGATACCTCTGCTTTCAGAAGAAAGGTCAGAACACTGGTCCCTAGCCTTTCCATCCAATAATAATTTATGTTTTCCCCAGTACCTTAAAGCATTGTCCAAAGCAATATTACAAAGGGTAGTGTTCTTCAGTTATAGTTCCATGGTAACATTGTGTGAACATTAGATATTTGTAAATAGGCATTACATGAACACATTACATTTCTCTCAGCTTTCCTCCTTCACTTCCCTGGATACTCGTATTTTTCTCTAAAATATGCACTAGAAAGCTCTTTGGTACTTTACTCCTTTGATTTCCATTCTGGTAGTTGTGTTTCCACAACTTTTTTTCTGAGGATCAAGCATTAACAGGCCTCCATTGGTTCAAAATTGTATTCTGTTTCTGAGATGTGTAACAACCCCGTTAAGAACTGAGCCAGAAACTAGAGTAGGGATTTGATATATAAATCCTCAGACATTCCACTGTGCCCATCATTCATCAATAGCTCAGTCAACTGCCCTACTATTAGAAACAGAGGATGCCAGCAGGGATCAAAGCACAAGGGACTCTGAGTGCATATTAACTGAATTAAATTGCCAATGTATTAAACCTCCATGAATTCACAGGTTAATTTTAGCTTGTTTAGAAACTAAACTTCTACCGGGTGATATAAAAATACCCACATACAAATACATACCTACAAAAAGTGGGAATCAATACTCTCAATACATTGCAAATTTAAAAGAATCAAACACAATTAAAACCTGCTTAGCTTAGCAGTAATGCAGAAGAATATAATTATTTCTCTCAGTGCTTAGATTACCTTCTCTGTTAAAACCTTTTCTTCTGGAAAACTTTAGCTGTTCAGAGAGCATAAAGAACAGTAAATAAATATGTGGCAATAGTAATTTAGTTATTCATAGTACTGGAAAAATGGTTGTACTTATTGCTTCAGCATATACAGTGCCATAAGATTGCCTTTTCTAATTTATTGAACTAAGCCAGGAAACAATTACCACCCAAAAATGCCAAATCCCCAGGTACACATACACCCAGCTAACTCATGTTGTGACTGCAATCTGGAACATCCCTGGGCCATGCAGCCACAGGGGACCTCAGTGACACTGTAAGGTGGCAAAACATAGCACTGTGCTCGTGAATCAGCAGCATGGCATGTTCCATGCAGGAGGCAGCATCCAGAGGGTGCAACATTCTTCCAGCATCAGCCACTTTTGAGCCAGGCAGGCACCATCCCTGGGGAGAGCCGATGTGCTCCCATCTCCCATCCTTCAGAGCCAAGGCAGGATGTATCCTGATCACTTGCACTCCAGGGCAGATATTTCCATGAGCCACCAGCTGTCACAGCACCAGGAGCTTCTGCCAATGAAGGGCAACACACAGCAAAGGGATGTTAGGCCCAGGCAGCTCCCAGAGGAGGGCAGGGTTTCCATTCAGTGCTGTACAGACATGAGGAGGCACCATACAGGTAGGAGGGAGTGAACAGGCATCCAGTCTGGCTGGCCTTGTCCTTACACCTCCCTGAGAGGAGAGCATCTCCTTCTGCTGCACCCACGGCCTCGCTGCCCACCTGCCTCCTCAACATTCACAGAGCTTCAAGAGCCAAGTGATTCAGATTGTATTTTTTTATTTCAAATGAACCAAGGGGCGTTGTCTAGCATGGAGCATACAAGCCATGCATCAGCAGCCTTTGTAATGCCAGAAGAGTAAGCACTGCAGAGAAGTCTCCCCACTGCCAGTATATTGGAGAATTAGATAACACACCATGTTTTTAAAGCTGTGCAAAACCAGGAGAGTTTCCCAGCTACTTTCCTTCATACTTCTTGTACATTCATTTTTATATGAGATTTTAGACTAAACTTTGAAGGCTTTTTCAAAGTCAGACCTATGGCTTTTCCCTGTGTTTATTTTTACCCAGCTGAGCTTCCACTTAATTGATCAAGAAGAGCTTTGGGGAGACCTTGGTATGCCTGAGAACAGGGACTTCCAGCATTCCCTCCTCTTCTGCTACTCCAGGATAACTGGCAGCAGCACCACAAGCTACTTTACCTCGTCACCTCACAGCAATAATCAATATAAACTAAAAAAGGCAAACAGTGCAGCTATTATTTGAGAAAGAAACTGCAAAGACACCCATGGTCTATGGTCTGTGGAGATGACTCATTCCACAGCACAATCTAATTCCAAAACAATTACAGCAAAATCAAAATCCTCACACAAAGGAGAGACAAAACACAAAGTCTGGACCTCTGCTGAGCACATGACTCTATAAAGCTGACATGACTGCAGAGATTGCACTGCCTTTTAACCATAAAACATAATTGTCCATTTTCTTTAAACTCTTCCATGGAGAATTAAATGGTAAAGAAAACAGAATTTTCTGTTACAGAGAACCATACAAACGATACAGGGCAGTATGGTTCAAATGTGAGTGCTTGCACACCAAATTTACTACTGCAGTTTAATTCAAAAAGAGAATTAGCATTCTTTTCCTCCACTGTATCTAAAATAAGTTACCCGCTGACCAAAACCAATAGATTATCATATTAATTGGTAACTTCTATGTTCATCATATTGTAAGAGAAAACCACAATTTCTCTAAATACGTTCATTACTCAGATAATTATCCAAAACAATTATGCAATACAATTACCCAAACAATTACTTAGGAGGGAAATTATCTCCAGATGCATCACAAGCTATTCTATGAAGTGCTCACTATTTATCATTTTAGTTGTATTGGCTATGATTGATCAAATGAGTCATACATTGTTCTGTCAATTCTCCATTGGGAGCAAATACTTCTAGAGCAAATATCCACTAATTCTAACTTCAGGTGGTTTAACTATCACACATGTGAGCTCACACTTCACATTCATACTCTGTGGCAGAGAAAGTCTTAACTAACCAAAATCTAATCCTGATAAAATGCCACTTGACTATGTATTGCATTGTCTGTACTTGCCCTTTTCTACCTGTGAAAAGCAAACTAGGCCAATTTCTGTGAAACAACCAGACAGATTCCTTCTCTTGATCTGAAACTAGTCACTAATTTGGTAGCAAGACTATTTTAAAAAAAGTTTTCCATGTCAATGCAGAAAGTTAAGTGGTAACTATTGTGATCTCATACAGTATTGCAAATTCTCAATCGTGCAAAAAAACCCTTCAGCTTTTATTTTAGATCTGACTTTACGAGCATCTTGTTTTGAACTTAATATAGATTATTTTTTAATTATTACCTTTTCTTGAGGTTTGGAATGAACATAGGAATTCAAAGCACAACCACAACCAAAGCAGGCAAACTTCACCTGTGTTTGTGGGCAATAAGAATGGAAATGACAAACCAGACTTCAGCATCCATTAACTCTGAGTAAAAAATTTAACAGACTAGCTGCTTTATAATTAAAGTTTTAGGACACACTATGAAAACCCTAAGAAAGCATAGGGCTGAATCAACAAAGTCTTGAGCAAGTTCACCACCAACTTATTAGTAATTCTGCATCATTGCATTTCTAACATTTTTTTTGAAGTTTCAAGGGTCATAATGCCAAGGCTCACTGAGGTCCAGTATGGTCTTTGAAACACCTTAAGCAGCAAGGTTTAAAAAGCCCACAAAGTACACCTCATTTTACTGTTTTAAAACATAGCATATTAAGATGTTCCAGTTTGATCATTACAAAGACTTGCCACAGCTTACCCTGACAGCACATTCTTCCAAATATTCTTAGGCCTTATTTTCAGATGTTTTTCTCCTAGTTGGACAGATTTGACAGTACAGATAGGCAACTAAGCCCTAGGGCTAGGCATGAGTTTCACTTCTTAACAATATTTTATCTACAAAGAGCAGCATACGAAAAGACAAGTTGCTCTGTGCTCTGCAGCTTCTATTGACTTTAAAACGCAAACTCATACTTCCTCCTCTGCTCTCATAGAAGAATTTAATTGGTGCCAAAGTGAAAGATCCCAGCATGACCTGTCTCCACTCTAAGCCACTCCAGCTGTGATTGTGAGCAAATTTGTACATTCAGACACTGCTGCATGAGAGACCTTCCTAATAAGCTGAGATTCTGCACTGATGGAGGAAAAAAAGAAGTGCTTGGTTGGAAACAGGGAGAGCTGAGACTTGGCTTACCCCACCCTTAGAATTAAACAAGCTTTAAAGGCCTCAATAAGGACCAAACGAAAATAGAATAAGGACCTGACTATTTACTCCACACAGAAGAGTTAGTACAGGTAATAGTGCTAACAACTTGTGTAGGTAAGTGTTAACCTATAGTTTATTAATCTATATTGTATAGGCATTAGGATTGCAGTTTCTCACACATTTTTTCCACTTTTCTGACCAGAATCTCACTAGGGATGAGCCTCCTTTGCACTCACTAGGTTTTTGACTGCACTATGAGAAAGTCTGAGTTAGCTTTAAACTACCTGCTGCTGCTTATAATGAAAAGTGAGCCAGTCAGCCTCAGCATAACATGTTCACTACCTACCAGTGCAAGGTGGGCATGCTTTATCACAGAATCATAGAAGGGTTTGGGTTGAAAGGCACATTAAACATCACCTAGTTCCAATCTCCCTGCCATGGACAGGGACACCTTCCACTAGACCAGGTTTCTCAGGATCCCATCCAACCTGGCCTTGAACACTGCCAGGGATGGGGCACTTCTATGGGCAACTCATTCCTGTGCCTCAGCACAGTCACAGTAAAGAATTTGTTCCTAATAGCTAATCTAAATCCTTTTTCAGTTTAAAACCACTGCTCCTTGTCCCTGGAGCCTTCTGTTCTCTAGACTGATCAACCCCAACCCTCTCAGTCATTATTAACTACAGTGCTGCTGGATGGGCATCCTTTGCTTACACACACTGGCCTCTTTGCTCGGAGTGTTGTGAAGGGGATGGTCTGATGCAAATATACCACACACACCCATCACTCATATGGCAATATCCTCAGCCAACACATGTGTGGCAACCTGTTCCTCTTTATGATTTTGACTTCATAAAGCTTAACCCTTGCACATTAAAAGAAGAATTTAACCACAAAAAAATTTAAGCAGTAGTTTGTCTGAGTGTGTTGAACTAGGTATTAGGAAAAGAGGTTGACTATTTCTCAGTACTGTCAGTGGAGAACCACAGCATGCAGGTAAAGAGCAACAGAGTGAAGAAATTATTGGAAAGATAATTCCAGTTGTTTAAAACAGTGCTTCAGATGAAGCTAAATGTGAACACAGGCTAAATGGTCTCAGTGTCCTTATAGTCTTCTAAGGAAAAACTGAAGCCTACTGAAAACAGCCTTGTTCTAGAAGAATTTTCCCAACCTTGAGTATTTTTCTATTTATCTTTAATGTATCACAGACATATGAAAAATATACCACACACCAATCTGGACTGAATGATGATTTCATCCAATTAAATGTATTATTTTAAACTTAGGAAAATAATGACCAAGAGAAATACACAAGCAATAGAAACACCTCTAAAATTCTATGTCTTCATAATTAATAAAACATAAAACCACACAGTTTGCTGTAACTTCACCTTGAAACAGTTGAGCATTATCTCCACATGCTCAGAGGCATGCTTTCTACAACCAGTGGAACTAGAAAGGAGAGAAAGCCAGAGGTGAAAGGCAGAGCTGGCACACGGGTATTATTCTTTTCTTGCTTTTTTGTGCAACTGAATGGGTCCATAGCCTGAGTTTGTCACATTCACTCCTTTCCATCTCACTCATAAGCAGAATACCTCAAAAAGCTCCTCTTCCACTTTTGAGACTGCAAGGATGGATAAATCAAAATTTTCATTCTTCAGTAGATGTCCTTCCCCCCGGTAGCTTGTCTGAAAGAAGTTTCAGCTTGGCACACTGGGAAGTAGTTCATTGCTAAGAAAGAAAAAGGTCTTATTGAGCTGCTATGCCATAAGAGAAGGTAAGGAAAAAAATAACCTGCAGGATGAGTTCAGGACAATGTCACTCAAATACAAATAATGGACAGAAGATTTAATGGCCTTTGGGGTACCATTACGGCTGAAACTTGTGATCCAATGAAGCATTTATTTGCCACTGACTGTAATGGGACTATGATTTAATTGTTTTTGCGTTCTCCCGAAGTGTGGAAGACTCAATTTTTGAAACTTCAGGCACAATTCTGGAAAGAATGAGTGAAAGAAACTAGTCAAAAATCAGAAAATGTAAACAGTAATTACAAAATGAGTATTTTCTTTAACGGGATTTTTGAACAGAGAAATAGCCATGTAGATAAAAGTTAATCAGACTATTTTTTGTTAAGTCTAAAATGTTTTGCAGAGAAGCATTCATTTCACTGACATTTTAAAGAGGGTCCATGCCAATTTCAAAAGGAAAACAAGGAAGAGAAAAAGGAATCAAAATGCTTCCTTTCTCAATTTGAAAACTGACATTTTGATTCAAACATTTTCACCTAACAGAATTATAAGGCTGTGACTTTGTGCCAATTTGGAACAAAAATAGATATATAACCTTCAAAAAATCATCATAAAATCAATCTCTTTCCTTTGACCTGCTCTCTAATTCACTGGAATTATATCATATAGCTTAGAAGATGCCAAGAAATGTCCAAAACCAAAGACATTATGGAAGTAGGCAAAAAATAAGGTAATTTTTTTTAATGTGACCTCACTGATTTTGAAAAAACCTTGGCTTGATGGCCTCTTTAAATTGCTTTTTTCCTCTATATGTGAAGCTGTAAATCCCTTCTTGCTACTAGATGTTTTTGAATCTCTAGTGATCTCAGATCCAACTGCCTCACTTTTTATTAGCAAAAAGAAAAAAGAGTTGTTATTTGCCATACCACCAAAATTTGAGAATATAACTGCTGTTGGATGGGCTTTAACTGGAAGCTCACTTCTGCTTTCAAAAATATGCATTAATGGCAGGATGGGCACAGAGGACGCAAATCCCTCTTCCTGGCAGCCTGAATGTGTGATGTTGGCAGGTAGGAAATCAATGCTTCTTTGGAAACCAATAATACAAAAGATGGGCCAGAGTTTTTCTCAGTGGCTCTACACTACGAAACCTCCTCTTAGGAACTCCCAGAGTCCATTTCCAGAGCCAGGTCTTTACTCTGCACTGCTGTTCTACCCCTGCCTGGATGGGTAGAAATCCAGTGGAGGCAACATCTGGCACAACTTGAAAAGGTGAGGCGGAAACAAGCTAATTAGGAGCCTGTCACTAGAGGGCAATGCAGCTCTACAGCTGTCCCATTCCTGTCATCCCGTGTGTCCAGCCTGCGTTCTCCAGGAGCACTGGGCAGCCCCTCGCCCGCCAGCAGCCTGGGCCAGGGCGCAGCAGCACTGACTGCGGACATGGTGCCTGGGCCTTCGCACATCCTGGGGCTCTGCTCTGTGAGGAAATGAGAACAACCTCACTCTAAGTCTAGAGGAAGACACTGCTTAAACAGAATCCATTTGATTAGGTGGAGGGATGTGGGATTTTGCAAAACGTGTAATGCTTGGTGTGTAATTGGCAGGCCATTAACTGGGGCAGGGGACATCTGCAGGTAACGGGACCTCCTGGCAAGGTGATATGGTAGGAGACAACAACAGAAGAGAGGCAAGAGCTTGAGGGAAAATTGAGTCTTCATATGAGCAAGCAAGAATCCCATTTAAGATCCAAAATCACACCAGTTGTTAGGCATCCGAAACAGCATCTATTCACAAGCAGTTCTGTGCAGAGAAAGAGAGAGAGCAAACAACCAAGTTTTCAATGGGCAGAGTCCAAAGGATATGTCAGATTTTGAACTCAGTATTGAGGTGCAATAGGCTTGGTGCCACTGTTACATTACAGGAGTTTGGTCTGAGATTCTCACTACTTAAAGAAGATGCTTATTTTCACAGAAATGTAAAAATTTCTCTTTTTAATGCAGATTAAAATTCTCTACCCAGTTATAAATCAAAAATTAACAACTTTATCTAGGTCAGGGCATTGAAGCTACATTAAAGTTTTATCCTCATTCACTAAATTTTAATTTTAATGTGGCACATCTGACAAGTCTTGTGGGACTACTTAGAATCCATTGACATCCTTCTGTCACTAGTATCATTTTGTCTCTGCAACGGTGTCACAGTCGATGGCTGTGCAGGCATTCACATGCATGTCCCACATATGTCAGCTAAAGCTCACACACCACAGAAATAAACAGCTTTACCTCTAGAAACACAGATTTCTATGTAATCACTTAAAGGTGAAGCTATAAATCATTTTTTTATCCCTTCCAGCCTTTTTAAAGTTACTGGAACTGGTTGCCTGTAAATTAAAACTCCACAACAACTCTACGGTTTAATTTGCAAACAATATTTAATTACAGGAATGGCTATGAGAAGAAAAAAAAATTTGCATATGTCTGTCATCATTTTTATGACTATTTGTGGCAGAAATGTTGATGCACAATTTGACAAAACTGTCTGTGGATCTGGAAGACATCTGATTCTGGAGTAGAAACAGTACCACATGATTTCTCTAGTCAATCAGTCCAGAATTATGGCAGAAATTTAGTGTTTCAACTATTGTGGCCTTTAGTGTTTGAGCAATTACCAGGCTTAAATACAGGCCTCTCACAGAATAATAGCTATGACACAGTCATGGAATGTCAAAGTACATTCACAGATCATTCCTTGGAAAAATTCAGTGCCAGTGTTTCTAGAATACAAATGGTGATATGCATATCTATAAGGTAGATGCAAATGGATTCATATCAACTTCTTGGAAATTAATTTGCCCCAGGAAAAAATCCCCAAACTTTTCTTCTCTTTGTATTCCCAAGGAGCTGCCAAGGCTTGTCATCAGACCTGCTGTTGGCACGGCTATGACTCAATAGAGGAAATACCCTGTCAGTCTGGGCAGCTGCTAATCCTGGCCTTGTGTGCAAGTGTATGGAGAGGGGAAAGATGTAGGACAGAAAGAGACATTCCTAACACATGCAAAATGGTAACACATGGCAGAATTACAAAGAGATTTTCTTTTCAATTGCAGTTGTGTCCCACAGCACATTCCCACTGCTGCTGTCTTGCTTACAGGTTCCCCCTGACACACTCAGGGGAAACACCACTTGTCTTGTGTTTCAAAAGATGGAAGGTGTTGCACTAGGTCTGAACTCACCAAAGTACTACATCACCCTGCATTTCTCATCACAGTCCTGAAATGTTTTGCTACTGGAAAGCTTTTAAATCTACTTCTTCCTTCTGTGACTCTGTACATAGACCAACTTTTGGGCACTAGAGGCTTCTAACAAACATGGGGCTGGGATGAAGGAAAGGAAGGACAAAACACATCCAATAATATATGTTGTATCTAATTAACGTAAATTGGCAGTGCTCTCACCACATCTTTGACTTTCAACTCAGCATGCACTCCATTCTGTCCCAACCTGTTCACATCACTACACAGCAACCTTTTAACCTGAATTTATGGACAATGTTAAACGTTTTGCCTGTCTCACAGTCACTTGAAGCTTCCTGCACTGTTTCCTCACTTCTCTCCTTCAGAATCACTGCTTAGTATGGGGAAATTATGCTTCACTTACTTTCTTCTGTAAGAATAAAAATGTGAAGATAAAACTCCAAGAGTGCCAAGAAATGTTTCTGCCCATTAGAAATACTGGCCTGGTTCTAGCTAGTCCAGCCTGGTCTTCAGGTGGGAAGACTAAATAATGTACCTCACAGCAATAAGGCACTGGTAACTTTTCTTCAGAGAAAAATATTTTATTTACATGTGCTTGGTATTGATAATTGACCTTCTAGTTCAAAGCTGAAGTGCTACTCCTGAACCCAGCTACAACTAAGTCCCGAGTATTTGTTCTTTTTGACATGTTAGGATTACATTTATTGAACTTCAGCTTTGTTTTTAATTGAATGCTGATGCACGATCTTACCACTTATTAGCCTTTTTTCTCTTTCTTGTTGCAGACCCTTAAGCGTTCCAAGCACCATTCCTCCTTAAAAATAAAGCTCCTACTTGTTTGCTTTTTCATTTCCTTAGCCAGACTTCAGATTGCATTTTCCTGAACACCACAGCTATTTAACCAGGAGAAGGACTAAAGGACAGATTCCTTCTGACATTCTCAGCATGCTGCTGTGAAGGCTTCTGGCTTCAAGGGCCCATAATAATGGAAGATGAAAGCTTTTTAACAGTTCACCTTCTTGAGTAAATTACCAACATACAAAGTTCAAAATAGGTTCAAAATTCATATTCCCCTCCTCAGAAACTGACACCAATGAAAGCAAAATGTATCATGACCACCACACATTTTTGCATTTACATACAGCAGAGAAAAAAATTACTTTTTTCCAAAGGAGAAAAAAAGAAGTAAATAAAAAGGCCATTTTATAGGGCCTAATTTCAAGGATATTTCAGGATCCATCCTCCATTATTTGTGCCTGGATTAATATCTTCAGGCACATAAATCAGCCAATTCTTCAACTTGGCTTCCTTAAATTACTTTATACATAATTCAAGATGGAACTAAATTCTTTTCTTCTTACTTGCACCCTCCCTCTTTACACCTGCAGTCAGTCATACTACTACGTTTTGACAGATAGAGTGGCTCAGTGGCTTTTAAACCCTCTGATAGTAGCAAATGGAGAAACATTTTTTAAGCACGGCCATTCCTGTGGCTGTGGGCAGGGGGGAATTCTAATTTCCATCAGTAAAACTTGTGAGCTGCAAGGAGTACACTGAGCATTGGTACCACAGAGTCCCTGAAGCCATGGAACCATCCAAAGCGCTCAGAACAGCTCAGGCACTTTGTTCCACTGACCCACATTCACCACCAGGCCCTGCCCATTCAAATAAGCTGTTTATAGTCCCCTAAGTCCCTCTATCAGTTGATGCTTGTCACTGGTTAGCATTCTCAAATACCAAGGATATTTCCTAATTGCAAATAGGTAAGGACCTCAGATGTTACAGCAAGGGAGCAGTTTGATTAATGTTGACCAATATATGCAAAAAAGTGAAGAAAAGAGTCACCACTTTCTTTTAGACATCAAATACGGCACTTTGCACCAAGGAAAATCCCCCACTGAGTTTGTAATTGCCTGGTAGAGGACAAGTAAAAAAGGAACTCAAAGAGTTTAAAACTTCACTGATCTGTCATAATATTAACCATTTTCCAACTTTTACATGGCCCTGAATAGAAGATAGAGCTAAAAGCAAAAATAAAATGTAAAAATTCCCCAAACTCCTTCATCTTCACATGAAGATGGATTTTTGCAATGAATGAATAACCTCTTTCACTTTTAATTTAGGCCTACCCATCAACATGGCTGTTATTATTCACAGCAGCAAAGTGATGCCACACTACAGCAGAAATAATAGCTGCATCTCTGGGTTCTGTTTTCCCCAAGAATTCACAATGTTATTTAAATAAGTCTAGTATGCCATAGGTACAGCAGACAAGGCTGCTTTTAATGAAGGGCTATTTTTATTTCTGTCCCAACTTTATATAACATGACTGGAATTTGCTTGTGGAAGAAAGGATCATTAACAGCATGCCATCTCTCCCCTGCATGCAAGGACTCATGACACCCTTGGACATTTTCAGTAGTCATGTTGACATCTGTATTCTACCAAGAAGCACTATGTCGCTTACTAAACAGCACAGGAAAGACATTATCCTTGATGTTTCCATAATACATGATGCAGTGTTTTCCTGAGAGAAGCAAAGCAAGAAATAAATCTACTGCCAAGTAAGTCACAAACTGTGGAAAAGCCATCAGCTTCTTCATCTATGCTTGCCCAAGACCAAGCACAAAGGGATGCCACTATCTGGCTTGTGACTGGGACTCTGATCCTGCTGCTACACAGGACCATTGGGTCTTCTCTCCTGCATGGCAGGGGAGTGAATTATAGCATTGAGTAAAGCTTTCCCTGATCTAATTCCACAGCTCAGTCTTACAAAAGGACGTTAGTGAGACGCCCAGACCACGTGCTGCTATGATAAGCACTGGGTGCTCACGTCCCCAGGGCCCACCTGACCGCTCCCTACACGCTTTCCATAGGGATATTTTAATTCAGAATCCAGAGGAGGTTGCTCTGCAAAACTAGCTGAAACAATGTTGTATGTGTGCTTCCCAGGTTACTTTTTGAAAACAAATGCAAATATCTTCAGTCTTATTATTGACACATAAAATAATATAGAAAAATTAATTACAAGTGATACAAGAGGCTAAGTTATTATATAGTACTTAGAATTTCCATCCTTTTTGTGGACAGCCTCCAAGCGTATTTATATTTCTTTGGGTGAACTTCTGTAGCATATTCAGTATTTCTCCCAAAGAGATAATTTGGGATGTACCAACAAATGCAACTGTAAACATATAGCCTACCTTTCAAGACAGTTGACAGCCAGTTGTGATGGAAGATAGAGTCATCTTATTGTAATTCAGATCTGCTGAAAACCAAACAGAGAATTAAGGAATGAACTGGAAAAGCACCTTGATGTGAAGATCTCTGTTTAACCACCTCAAAAATAACTGTTTCTCTGCTTTCAGATATATTATTGGCTTACTTATTCCCAGTCTGTGGGGTTCACCTTAAAGGCGTTATTTAGAGCTGCTACATTCAGGGGTAAGTGATCACTAATCAGAGAGGAAGTAGGGAAATGTTACATAACTCAGGGAAAGGATCTCCACAGCAGGCTCTTATCCACCAACCAGAAGCAATTTTGGAACTAGCCATGACTTGCAAGGAGAGGCTAATATACAAATAAAACCCAGATGGACAGGCTTTCACTGGTACAGATGTTTTACCTTTTTACTGACTATTTGCAGAAGATACAAAATACACCAGGTCCTGAAGAAAAGGCTATCTTGAAGTGTGTAATGAGCACTGCCAGGAGGCAAGAAGTTTCTTCCAGGACCTGGTTCCCAATGCCTTAAGGCTGCAACCCACTGAATCAGTGCAGGAGAGGTTCTGCCTCCAAGTAAGCTGTAGAGGTAAAAGAAATGAAACACGCCACTTAGGAGGTAGGGCGCCTGGAAGACTCTGAAGCTTTTTGCTCCTAACTTGCTGAGAGATAACCTTGCTGAGAAACATGAAAGCCCTGTAGACTGCCTTTCATGTTTTATGCGCAGGTATTCCATATAGCCAAAATGAAGAACACATTCTGAATACCTACCAACCTCAAAAAATGCTCAAAATAGTAGACACACCCCTAAATTCTACTGAAGTTATTATAATTTTGCAGTTCAAATTTTGAACTTTATGAACTTTTATGATTGCTGAACTCAGAGTTTTATAGTGGCCCAATTAGGTATTCCATATAGAAAATATTTCAGCCTGCAGTGCTGTAAAGATGGGATCCTTTTTGAGCAATATTCTGTTTTAAAATAAAAATACATGCCCAAAAGTCCATAATATTACAAGGAACACAAGTCTAAAAATCTTCCTAAAATCAAGCATGTGTTTAAAATTATGCAACTTGTATCAGATTTAGGGCTTATAAAAATAAACTACTTATTCAACAAAAAGTAGGTTTATGTCACAGTTGGAACACAATAGACAACTTATAGTTTATTCAGAGGAACCACAAGTGATTTTTGTTTCTATCAGTATAAGTATGTTGTGCATCACTTACATGTGCGTGTAACAGCAGTTCCCAAACTTTGATCATTTTACTCATTTCTACTGCAATGCACAGCTAAGTGATTAGCTCCCCATTTCTCTGATTAAAGTAGGTAGCAAGGAAAGATGTGTGAACAGTATGTTGCTAATGAAAAAATGTGGGTGCCAAGAATGAATTGCAATAATTGTAATATTTGATATTAATAAAATGAGATAAAGAAATTAGTGACATACTTTCCCAGCTGCTCACTCAGTCACCATACTGATAGGTAAGCTGCTCAAGACTTATGTATTAGAGACTTAATACAGCTAATAATAAATTATAATGAAGTCTGAGCAAGGTATATGAAAATGACTGTGTCCACATGACACTTTGTACTGCAGGAGGAAAGGCTGAGTCAGCAGGAGGCTGGAGAGCTGTAGTAATGAAATGAAAATGAGCTTTTCAACTCAAGGAACATCAGAGAGATGGAGTTCTAACTCCCAGTGAAAGCCAGCAGGCAGAGCATATAACCCACCTGGCCCTATACAAAGTGATAAAGTAAGAAAAATGCAAGCCCTCTCCCAGCACCATGCCCGGGCTGGAACGGTGTGCAGAAAACATATTTACTGCAGCTTTGTGCCACATTATCTGCAGGGCTTCAAGTCTCTACTGCAGGGTAGGATAGTTAGCTTTCCTATTAAACATGGCAGGATACGGCTGGAAGCTGAAGCAGAAGAGATTGTGTTTAATGAAACTTCCCTGGGTCTTACACTTCAGTGGTATATTAAGACCCAAAAGCATTTTAACCGAAACCTTGGACTTTTCTGTAGAATTCAAAATACAGACCCTGTGTTCCAGTTTAGCAAATGAAGGATGCAGCAGTCTATCTCTTGTTGAGAAATACTTTTTTCCAGGTATCTGAGTACAACCCTTGGGGTGACTAATCTTCTACCTCAGTTTGAAAATCCCAGCTCCACTGGTATTTTAGCTGGGGACAGGAGTGTGCTTTTGAAGAGACTCTCCTAAGCATTCCCCGTTACTTCATTTTGCTTTTCACTGCAGGGCAATCTCAGAGCACACAGGGTGTGTTCATTTGGGATGAAACTAAACTGGGGTGCCCTGAGTGTGCTCCATTGCTCATGGGCACTCATTCAGCAGGGTGGAAGTGCATCTTTAAGAGGGTGTTAGTGTGGATGTCGGGTCTCTTGCATTCTCTGCTCACCTCTGCAGGATCATCCCCCCTGCAAATACACAACTGTGCACCATACATACAATATAATATAAATGCCAATATAAACCCCTTTGTACAGCTTCACAGGGACAAGAAATGTAAGAGTAACCAAGGGCATATAGACAGACTAGACAAGCATATTGTACCTATGAAATGCTCCTCACCATTACTGCAAGCACTAGTCTTTGCATGCTAGGCATGTAATTCTTGTCATGTTGTCTGTAGCATCATGACAGAGGTTATCATTTCTGGAGGGATGTGGGCTGAAGATGAATTAATTTCATATGTATTCAGATATTTTCATTTTCTCCCACATAGAAGAAACAAAACGAGAGGCAGATTAGAAGGAAAAACCTTTTAGTTTTAAACACTCTTTCCTAAAATTAAGTATTTTCTCTGGAACAGCATATTAGACTTCCTTAAAAGAAGACCTGAATAGTGAATAATAAATAAAATAAAAATATTTATTTCTTTAATAATGAGATGTTGGAGCACTATATAAATTTCTTTCCTTTGTTGTTGTTATTATTACTTGATTTTCCATTTCAGTGAAAAACTGTTTGATACTTGGAACCAACAAAGAGGCATGCTTCTGTTGAATAATGCTAATTCATATTCAAGCTGTGCTACCTAATTACAATGCATTTTCATGGTACCATCACAGATTACCATGGGTGATTCTTGGTCAGTTACAACTTACTTAATTAGCAGGAACTTAACTGTTACATTTTTTGACTTTTCATGGATTGAATAGGGTACGCCCTCCGGCTCTCATGATCAAACATACTCCCTCCACAAAGTATAGGATTAAAGCCATTACCTTGATCAAATCACAAGCAAGCATCTTTTTGCTTTGCTCCACAATTGTAAAAATGAAAGCAATATTCGCAAACCAAATGTATTACAGTGAATAAAAAACTGACTCACTCCTGGAAAAGCAAAACACAATGTATCTGAGGAACTTCACCCTAAAAAGCTTCATTCTTGAATAATTTTAAGAGTATTTTTAGATATTAGTGTAGGTGTTGGGGAAAAGCCCACATTGCTTTAAAGTCTGCCTTTTGTTTAAAACACCATTTCAAGAGATGATGTTATGCAATTAGAAAGAAGAAAGGAAAAGAGTCTTAAACCAAGTGGTTCAACCCAGTTATAGTAATAGAATTTCACACAGCCTGTACAAGGTTCTGTCTTAGAAAGCTTTAGAAATATTCAGGTATATAGTTTAGTAGATCATTGAGATTTATGTTCATGTTAGATGAAAATATCAATATAAATCTTTCTTTCCAAACAGGTTGAGACCAAATTATTCTCTTTACAAGTAAGTCTCAATCCATATGCCTATATGACTCTGTCTTAAATACCAAGTCCTAAAATACTGGAATCTTAAATAGATGTTTTTGCTACCTGCCTTAGATTAACTGCAGTCCTTTGTGTCATGCAGTGGGCACTGTATCAAAGAAAAAATCCATCTATGTCTAGGAAGAGGCTGAGCTGGTACTGGAAGGATACTGTCTATAAAAGAAGAATAATACAGCAAAGGAAAACCAACATTTTTTTCCACAAACCTTAGAGACAGTTTCTGAGGGAGAAAAGACTCTTTACTTTCAGTGCTGCTTGCACTCCTTACCCCTCTGCTTAAGACTGCCAAAAAATTTACACATACCAGGTCGCATCAATAGGACTTTCCACACCAATGTCTTTTTTTCTGAGGACAGCCATTAGCAGATACTGAATGGAAGTGGAAGGACAGAGAAGGCACACAACCATGTTTTGTTCTGATATTCCCTCTTCCCTTCTGGGAGTTTGGGGACCACCAAACTAGGAGGTTACACCCACAGCATGGTGCTTTACAGGTTGTCAGCCAGCTTCTTGCCATGAATCCCCTGGACTGCTTTTTAACCCAGTTACATTTTGTACACTAATAAGCTCAGGCTTCAGTTTATGGATGAATTCTTGGTGTGGTTTAAACAGCTTTCACGGGGTATCCCTTATCTCTAGACATGTGAGAAGCAGTTTAGAGAGAAAGGGGAAGAGGGACTACAGGATTGAAGAAGATCAAATCTCTGTCTCAATGGGCTTCAAATCACAGAGGCTTTCTGATGATATTGGAAAATTTGTCCACTCTTCTCTGTGTGTGCTTACCTGGACACGAATATCTGAATTATTTAAAGTCTGTGTAAAACAAGACCGTGTAAGTTGTTGCTCTGGCTTCCAGCTGGAGCCTCCATTGCAATATATGACCCCCAAAACATGACCTTTATCTCTCAAGAAGGCATGACTTTGCAAAATTTTTGCTTTTTGTACCATAGGTCTGTCAAGAAAACTAAACTAGAGATTATTGGGAAAATACACTCCACTGGGAGCTTGGGGCTACTCAGTAAATATGGCAAACAGGTTACAAGTCAGATTTACTCCAGTGGAGCCTGCCAAATGGTGTCACCAGCCATATGGAAGATTTAATGTCTTCTCATGTATCCAGCTCAGAAATCTTCACACTACACCACAGATACTCCCATCAACTTCTAAGAAGGAGGTGTTTTAGGACAGCAGAACCTTAACAATGAGAAAAATAAGGCTTTTGAATTTTACTCTTTTTTTTAAATCTGGCTGGAAAAGCTCAGTGCCTGTATTTTAGTTCCATTCCTCTGCAGCTCAGCAGAGGTAACAGAAATGACAGGGTGGCAGGCAGGCAAGTAGGCTGATCGCATTAACTCACATCCTAAATAAATAGCAAAGGCCTTTCCTTTCAACAATTTATGCACTGACAGGCCACTCCAGCAGCTAACACATCTCTACCGAAGTCCAGAGTGCCACCTCTAAAGAATACTTTACCTTTAAGGATACAACAGATCCAAAGCTCAAAATTAAAGATTAAAATATTTTAGGTAATGACAACAACATACATATTTAAACTTAGTTCCAAATGCAATAGGGTACTTATTTACCTATGAAGTCCTAAGGTCAGATCTTTTTTTTTTTTTTTTGCTAGAAATACTAGGAGTTGTGGGAAGATGTCCAAGAATTTTAATGTTAGCAGCTCACCATGTCTATTCACCTGTCAGGCGCTGCACCATATTTAGCAGCTCCTGTCACCTCCATGATGACATTTGTCATTGGATTGCCATTTTTGCCTATTCCTGAATACCCTGCAGCTGCTTCTCTGGGAGTGAGTCATCCAAAACTGTTAAATCTGAAAGCCAGTCTCAGCTTGGCTTCCAGCAAAACCAACACATATGACAAATCATCTACACTTGTGTGAAGGTGGTGGAGGTGTTCAAGGGACTTGTAGTGAAACCCTAAAGTACTGTGGGGAGGCAAAGATTCTAGCACCTGTATTAAAATGCCCTAGGGTATATTACCATGTCCTGCAGCCGTAGGGAGGAGGAGAGAAGATCCAGCAGGCAGGAACTGTGCAGCAAGATTGATTTATTTAATTATTTTACAAACTCTTTTATAGACTTTTTTCTTCATATATTTTCTTTTCGTCTAATTGGACGAGGATCAACCACGCCTTGGGGGTGATTGGCTAAAATCCTAAACCATCCATTGTCAAAATATTTTTCTACTTCACTATAAAAAAGACTTTTCAAGGCTGCAGGTGTTTCATTGTTTACAGAACTCTACTATCTCTTCTGTGAGAGAGAAAAGTCTCATGGACTTAGAAAATAGCAAGAAAATTCTTGCTAGCAGCATTTTTGTATCCACACACCTGCACACTTTGCATGGTATGGAAGCTCAATAACTCCACTGTAAGTCTCCTGGGGGCCAACCAGGAAAGTCAGTCAGCATCACGTCATGAGCTGCAATTCAATTGTGGTGAGACACCTATTCCTTAAAATAGGCTTGATGGGCAAGAAGAATCCCATGCCCTCACCCACTGCAAACTTGGTATGATCAGCACTCAAGTTATGCAGATGTCCCCATTCTCCCATACGCAGAATTCACAGAATCACAGAATATGCCAAGCTGGAAGTAACCCACAAGGATGATTGAGTCCTGATCCCTCACAGGACCACCCCAGAAATCCCACCATGTGCCAGACAGCATTGTCCAAATGCTCCTTGAAATCCTTCAGGCTTGGTGCTGTGATCAGTTCCCTGCGCAAACTGTCCCAGTACCCAGCCACCCTCTGGGTGAAGAAGCTTTTTCTAATACCCAACTTAAATCTCCCCTCACACAACTTCAGGCCATTCCCTTGGATCCTGTGCCTGCTCACAGAGAGATCAGTGTCTGCCCTTCATCTTCCCCTCACAAGGAAGTTGTAACTGCAATGAGGTCTCCCCTCAGTCTCCTCCAGGCTGAACAGACCAAGTGCCCTCAGCCACTCCTCATACGGCTTCCCCTCAAGGCCCTTCCCCATCCTCACTGCCCTCCTCTGGACACTCTCTAAGAGCTCAATGTCTTTTTTAAATTGTGGTGCCCAAAACTGCCCCCAGTATTCAAGGTGAGGCAGCCCCAATGCAGAGCAGAGCAGGACAATCCCCTCCCTGGCCCAGCTGGCGATGCTGTGCCTGATGCCCCCCAGCACCCAGCTGGGTCATGTTCAACTTTCCATCAACCAGGACCCCCAGGTCCCTTTCTGCAGTGCTGCTTTCCAGCATCTCATTCCCCAGTCTGTCCATACATCCAGGGTTGCCCCTCCCGTGTGCAGAATGGAGCACTTTCCCTTGTTGAATTTCACATGGTTGGTGATTATCCAGTCCTCTGATTTATCAAGGTCTCTCTGCAGGGCCTTCCTGCCTTCCAGGGAGTCAACACCTTCACCCAGTTTTGCACAGTTGCTCAGTGTCCCTTCTGGTCCTGTGTCCAAGTCTTTTATGAAGATGTTGAAGAGCACGGCGCCAAGGACGGAGCCCTGTGGAACTGCACTAGTGACAGGTCACCAGTCTGATGTCACCCTGGTCACTATAACCTTTTGTGCCTGACCCTCAAGCCAGTTGCTCACCCATCACATGATGTGTTTATCCAGCTGTGCGCTGGACATTTTGTCCAGAGGGATCCTATGAGAGACAGTATTGAAAGTTTTACTGAAATCCAAAAAGATTACATCAACTGATTTCCCTTGATCAGCTGGGGGGGGTTACTTTGTCATGTAGTTACATTATACCAGAATCAAAGTCAAATTTAAGATCCAATCTCACCAAACTAGGACAAAACACTAAGCAGTTATGAACACTATATACGTAGAATACTACATACGAAGACATGTGCATACGAAATTACGCGTTTATGCACATGAAGCTTCTAAGGAAGGTGCCTTCTGATCAATAAGAATATTAAGAATTATTTAAATTAATTTCCAATTGATCAATCTTTATATCATTGAGAAAATATAAAATGGAGTTCAGCTGGACATAAATTGATCACACTAGGCAGCCTCTTAAATTCTAAAAGCAAAAAAATTTGTATTTGGCTGCAGAAATTCTTTCCAACAGCAACAAGAAATAAACAATAGCAATGCATTTAGTTACACACATATGGGAATGAAACAGCAAAGTTATACACTGACATTTTGCCAGTCGTTTGCTGTAAATGGTGCATTTTTAAGATTGCCAGTGATAATCACCAATTTCTTGATGTTCAATGCCTTCCCCTACAGTGATGTTCCCAGAGGCCATTTGAATTTTGCTTGGGGAGGTCCCAGGAGGTAATTTTATTTGGTTTCCGACTTTTCTCTCCTGTAGAAAATCTGATAGGATATTTCAAGTGGTAAATGTTGATGTTCTATTATTACTTTGCATATTTCAGGTTTATAACTGAACTACTGAGTGACATTAGACTATTTTGTATGTTTCCAGCTATTCCAATTCTTTGCTTCATAAACTTCTGAAAATAATAAAATCTTGTTTTGATGGAGCAGCTTCTAAACATGACCACAAGGTAAAATACCAAAAGCAAACATTCAGGCTGTTTATGTAAGCACTAGGGGAGTGATCAGAAGGTAAAACAAAGAAGTCTCAGGAGTATATCAATCAGTGGCAACATTTTTTATTGATTGATTGATTTGAAAATATTAAAAATAAATAAATAAATCCTTAGAATGTACATTTCAGGCTACCAAGTGGACACCACACTTTTCTTTCTCCCCTACACAGACTTCATCTCTTTCATTCCTCTCTCAAAATTCTGATTTCAAAATGATTTTGTCATCTAGGCTTTTTTTTATCATACAAGAATAAGGTTAGGCAGCCCAAGATAAGCTCAACATTTATGTATTCAAATCTGCATTTTGCAGGCACTTCTGCTCTTTTGGCATTGTTACTGTTCCTCGGTTTCTGTTCTTCCTAAGATGAATTGCAGAGTCTTCCTGCAGCCTGGCACTGGTCAGGCCTGATGAATGTGTCCCTTTGGGGTCTGGACGTGGTCAGAGGAGACACATTCTCTCCTGTGAGATTCCTGCTGCAAAATTGGGGAATATAATTCACCAAAGTCTTGAAAATCTAGAAGTGTTAAATTACCAAGATGATTAGGGGTCTGGAGCATTTCATTTATTAGGAGAGACTGAGGGAGCTGGGTCTGTTTAATCTGGAGAAGACTGAGAGGGGATTCGTTAATGCATATAAATATCTCAAAGATGGGTGCCAAGAGGATGGTGCCAGACTCTTTTCAGTGGTGCCCAGTAACAGGATGAGGAGCAATGACCGTAAACTAAAATACAGGAAGTTCCACCTCAACACGAGGAAGAGCTTCTTTACATTGAGGGTGGCAGAACAGGCTGCCCAGGGAGGTTGTGGAGTCTCCCTCTGCGGAGACATTCAAAACCCATCTGGACACATTCCTGTGCTACCTGCTCCAGGTGACCCTGCCTTGGCAGGGAGTTGGACAGGATTATCTCCAGAGGTGCCTTCCAAATCGAACAGTTCTGTCACTCTGCGAAGAAATGCATTAAAAACTCGCAGTATCTCAATATTCACTTATGGGAGAGCTGCGTCAATGGCATCTGTGAGGGCACCACTGGCTCCCAGCCAGCCAGGACCATGGAGGGCTCCCCATGCTGGGGACAGCAAGGCAGGGCCTGCAGCCCAGCCTAGCCCAGACAGGAGTGGGGCAGCCGCAGGATAATGGGGCAGCCCCAGCACCAGGCATCTCCATGGGGCCGGGAACCGGAATGGCCTGAGGCTGGGCTGGGACATGGAGCTGCAGCTGTGCCTGGCTCAGGGCCCATGGCCAGGCAGGGCTGCGGGGAGCTAGAGAAAGGCCCTGCTGCAGCACCCCTGGGGCAGGGGCTGGCATGGGGTCCCAGTGGGGTCCCGAGCCCCGGGCAGGGGATGGGGCGCCCAGAGGGGGCCGAGTTGGCACAGGCAAGACTGGGGGTGTGCTCAGGGCCCTGACAGCACAGGGTATTATTTACATAGCTTTAGGCCAAGGATTAGATAGTGAGACACAGTCTCTCCAAAGCTGAGCATCTGGTGACTGACGAGAAGCAGTGTGTCCAAATTAGATTTGCTGGTTAATGTTTGGGCTGTTTTCAGAGGGCTGGTACTGAGTAAGGCTGATTTGATGTTTTCTATTTTGCACAACCTTCTTTCCTCACTACTGTGCTGATGACAGAGCCAGCTCTAGGCATGAGAACAGTGTTTCTACTGTCTAGTGTATCTGAGGGGGCAGATTGCTCCAGCCAGCAAAACACAAGGCCTTGTAGGATGGCTGGTGAGTCTGAGGAAGATACGTGTAGGAAAGCAGGTATTTCTGGGGAAGAGTGGGCAGAAAGGCAGAGGAAATCTTCCTAAGAGCAGCAGTCCTAAGACCTCCAGGAATACCTCTCCCTGACAGTACACAAGCAAATCCCAGCTTGCCAGGGCTTTCCCTCTTTGCTCCCCAACCAAGATCATAGAATCAAAGATTCACAGAATGGATTAGGTTGTAAGGGACCTTTGAAGATCCCATAGTCCAACCTCCCTACCATGGGCAGGGACACATACCACTAGATGTAGTTGCTCAAAGCCCCATCCAACCTGGCCTTGAGCACCACCAGTGCTGGGTCCCTGTAAGAAGTAGTGCTGCCTGGCACAGATTCAGTTCTGGCTTGGGCCGGTCTCTTCATGAGTGCACTTTACTTTTTAACTCAACTTTCTGGTGAAGTGTGAAGGTGTTGGAATTGCTCCAAACTTATATTCTCCTACAGATCATTAAAATGCCCACCTCAGTGAGGTAGCATGATGCCACAACAGTGGCATTTTCATGCAGAAAATTATCCAACTGGATAGATTCTGAATAAACAACTGAGTTTGGACTTTTATAGAAGGAGTAAGAAGAAAATATACAGGGAAAACAAAGAAATACTGATGTCTCAAGAAACTTTAATGCTAATTTTGCACTCATTTTTCAGCAAGACTCCTACCGGGTCTTGAACAAATCCTCTATCCTCATCTCTTTTGAAATGATGTTTGCAAGCATGAAATCTAATACAGTAATGGTGTCAAGTAAAGAAAACAGTGTCTCCTTATGTGCAGTAAGATAGTTTACATGCAGCTCAAAGAGGGAAGATATTCTCCCAGTGCTCGATGGGAGATTTTTACTGAAAATAAATGAAATTCAATGAGATTTTTATTCTGACGTTAAAAGTTCAAGAAGTCTAGCCAACTTCTAAAAGCAGTTGAACTCCCTTCAAATCACTCTTCCTCTCAAACTTCTACTAAATAACATGTTTTCATATTAAACTTGATGGAATTTCAGAGCACTCAGTTGGGTTTTTTCCGAAGATAAATAAAAGTGTTAAGCTGTGGGCATGTTTTGTCAGATAGGTGTGTCACCTTGTGATTCTGCCAGACACCAGAGCTACAGAATAATGTAGATCAATAACAGTGCAGAAATCAGAAGTGGAGGCACAGCACTTTTACAGTTTGGTTTGGTTTGTTACAGTCATTTTATATTAAAGCCATTGAATTAGAAAAGAAGCAAGCGGCTATTTTAAGAACCTTTTCCAAATGCTGAAGATCGGGGTGAGTTTTACAAAAACAAAAAAGTTTTCCACAGATAAGCACCCAGCTTTTTGTATACTTTCACTGAACTACAGCACAGCACTGTACCATGATAGTCTTTCACAGACCTCTCTCCTCCTGAGGTTCCTAGGAAGGTTCCCAGGGATAGTTTCATAACAGTGTGGGACTTTATGCACAAAATTAGGCATCTGTTAATTAATGTAGGATTGCCTTTATCACAGAAGGTTACCAGGAATTTCCTAACAAGATAAATTCAAGGTGAAATAGCACAAAAAAGTAACTGAGATTAACTGAGGATATCAAGAAACAAACATGCTGATTGAGACAGCTTGTGCTCCAGCAGAGACAGACTTATTTTGTTTCCTGCAGAAATAAGATTACCATCGTTCAGCCACAAAACACAACCCTGCATTGACAATCTGCCTTAGTTTTTTTCCGTGTAACCTACTGCACATTATCATTTTCGGCTTAAAGTTACCTGAACCAAAGAGGCCCCAAATGCAGGCACCCTCCTGAATGCTTTTATCAGAGAGAACACATTAGAGGTTAAAATAGTTCTAGCAACCTTAGTTTTCACTCAGATACTCAGAGCAAATTTTTAATCCACTCCCACTTTTCCTGAACAGAAAAAGGTTATTGCATGCAAGAACTTTTCCCCCAATTTTTATGCACATTAAGTAAAAGCCAGTGTTCCCCATTTAAAATGTTGCGTAGCAGAGCACAAACTCCAAAAAGTCTACAGTCTAATCAAAAGGACAGAGAAGATCATTTTCAGAGGAATACCTCAAAAGGATATTAAGAACTAACCAGAACTCATGGCTTTTCAAAGTCCTTGGCCGAAAGAGACAGTTTCTGTATATTCTATATAGATACAAAAAGGAAAGGGAATTCTAATGTGAGAAGAGAGTCTGCTGAGAGGAAGGGACAGGTTGTTCTCAGCAGGCTTGAATATGAACAAACTCACAGGCAAGCTTTGAACCTTACCTCCTAATTGGTGTTGATATAAGAAGAGTGACTGTGTGCAAGAAAGGAAGATGATGCCCCCGTCCCTGAGGCATGCACTTCAAACCTGATTGAGAGAAATTCCTCCCTTGGTACAATCACCTCTACTTCAGTGAAACTCCAGCATAACAAGCATTTTATATGCACTGCAGAGGGACTAGAATACTAATTTCTAAATGGAAAATGATAAACATCTTCCTCTATTTAGGCTTCTGGCTATGACAGGGAAGGCAGGCATGGATAGAACTCCAAATAGAAATGCCTCTGCAGAGATGAAGGCATTCAATATCCAGTAAAGACACAGTTCTTTACAGCAAATAAATCCCAAACAACAAATTTTTCTGGTACCAGAACATTCATTCACAGAATGATCTTTTAAAAGCCATCACATTTGATTTTGCTTTTGGATAGTTAAAAAGTTATTATATCCCAAAAGGCAGAACATATTTGAATAATAAACTCCTTAATATAACAAGATGATTATGTATAAATATTTGCCCATCACAACAATGTGCTTGAACTACTGCATCTTTAAAATTGTATTAGCTATCCACATATGTCAAACTGGAAGTGAGATTAATATAAGCAAGCGTCTCATTAACTTCCCTTCCTGCATTGGAAAAATGAGCCATGAACAAATTTCAGAAGTTATGAGGGTTAATTTGGATAAGCAGACAAAGTGTTGATGTTTGCCTGATTTATCTTTTGAGTCTGAACTATAAACCTCATAAGCCTGAAACTCTACTTAATTTAGCAAGGTTTCCCTGATTTTTTAGCTCAGACAGAAACGAATGGGAGTTCATGAGATTCTTGTGCCTCAGGCAGGGGATGTACAGGTCTTGCAAGTCTGGATTTTTTGTCTAAGGTGGTTTTTATCAGCAGAAGAAGTCACTTTTCTGCCTTGCCAGTGTTCAGAACAGTAAATCACATTTTTAGTGAGCCTTTTTTTAATTTTTAAAATGGTGGTATGATGAATGATACATCTTTTGCCTGACTATTTTGAAAGCCACAATCAAGTGACAGACAAGGAAGAACTGCTAGCCTCATCTTTTGGATGTTATATAATGACTGCTCCCCATTGTCTCAAGAAGTTAATCTTACACACCTCAGGTTATTGACAGACAGAAGTTTCTCCTCCTTCTCTCCACCTACACTGACTATGAGACACGTTGGTAATTCTAGTGTGAGCATGCCATCCATGCTTTCATCTAGTGTGGGGGAGTCAGAAGATGATTGGGCAAGGCACTGCAGGAACCAATCCCTTCAGCTTGAGGAGAGAAAAGATGACTTCTAGCTCTGATCCTGAGAGAGGGAAGAAGGAAGACCTTCCTTTTGGGACATGTGGTAGAGGGAGGGACGATGGCAACAGCAGGAAACAAAATGATGAATGCAAAATTCCCAAGAGACAGGACTGCAGCATAGCTACAGCATATTGGGGGCAATGGTCAGCACACAGGAACTGGCTGTACTTTCAGACTGTGAAACCAGACTTGTCTGACCCCTCTCAGTGTTCTGACAATAATAGTAACTTTTCTCTGTGTTTGTTCCCAGGGACATTCCAGACGGTTTCCATCATACTGTGTATGATCCTTGTAGACCATGAACAGTTCTGAACGGAAATACATTAATAAAATCACCACTGACAATTTAAAGACACCCAAGTTTTATCAGCTGCAGTAAAAAGAAATCTGTCCAGCTGAGCCTGCAAGGTTATGCTAGTGCTAAAATAGATTGCAATTAAAGAAACTATTAGAAGACTATTAAAGAAAACAGGATTGTCTTCAAGATACTATTTTTTCCCCAGAAGGAGCTCTTCACCATACAACCACATCTACTGGCAAAGGACAACTGGGAAGCAGTTGCTTCTGCTTGATTTACCTGAACTTTAAATAAGTAATAACAGTTTCTCACAGAATGAGCTTTGCATCCGTCATTCACTTCTACCCTGGTAGCACCCTCACCTCTGTTCTAGGCTCAGTAACTTTTTTGAACATGATACAAAATGTATTTGACAGAAACCACTAGTTTTATTTAGAGCCAACAGCAGTCCATCCACTTCATGCCCATAGATACAAGGATTGTTAGCACGTAAGTGACAGAGCAAATAAAATTATCCTATAAAATTCAGTCTTAAATGGATGCTAATTATTTAAGATGTCCCAGGGCACTTTGTGGGCAATAAGCAAAAAATGAAAATATCATTGCTTCCTAAGACACATATTTAAATTCCAGTATCTTGTCTTAAAACAAATAAACTAACCAATCAACCAACCAGAGAACAAATCTGCTGAAGGCAAATACAGATTCCTCTGCCTTCCTATCAGGATGACAGTAAGCCTTAAATGAAGAAGGTTCATCTCTTTTCAAGTGGAATTTAGTGCTTTCCCACCAGGTTATACATATAAGCTTGCACTTGAATGAATATACACTTTTCATCTTCATGATGAGTTATGCAGAAAGAAAAGACAGATCTTGCATATGTCTTTCCTTAAGAAAATTTTGTATTTACATGAATCTGTTCACAGCTTAAGCCATTTCTTTCAGATGTCTTCAGTTAAACAGTCCTGTTGCCTCTTCATTCCTTTTGCAAATTAGGCTGTCACTAGGTCATGCCTTGCTGTTTAGTTATTTTTAGCCTTTCCATTACACCTGGAGATGTTTGCAGCTAAAGTGCTGCCATCTGGAGTTGTTAATGGCATGCTGGTGAAAGTGTAATCACTGCATGACTTTGTTCTGCACTTCCCCGGGGTGCAGAAAAATGTGATACACATTTAATTTATGTTAGTTTGGGCTTACAGCTGCTCATGATCAAATGTTATAATATATACAGTTTGGTGCTCTCCTTCAATATCTTGCCATCAAAAATTACCTTTGACATATCAACAGTTCCTATCAGCACCAAAATACACCTGTATACACTAAAAATAGCTTTAGGCAAAACCTGTTTAATTTTTCTAGGAATTACAAATCTACAAGCCTTAGAAATCAAGATGCAATTATATTCATCTTAGTAGGAGGTTCCTCTCTTGTTTGCATTGCCACTGATTTTGGGATTGCAATTTATCTCTGCTTCTCACTCACTTTAAGCTACAGAAAGGAGATTTTATCTGCATTATCTGATTTGTCTCTGTTATGTCATAGCGGAGAATGATGTATTACTGTCTTAGCTGTAGCCATTTATAAACCAAGAACCTAAATTCTGCCTTCCAGCCAGGGGCTGTATGTATAAGCTTGGGAAAGGACATTATCACGTAGGTGCTTTGCTGTTTCATTTGTTGTCATTTGGGGGTTTTTTTTGACTACAGCATTTTACCAGGGAACAATCAAAATCATGCTCATATTCAAAACAAATGCAATCTTTTTTCCATATTAACAAGTTATTCTGACTCAAAGGAGACTTGGCCTCCTAACTGGAAAAAAAAATGAAGTTTGAATTACAGAAGAGGAAGCAAGAAGAGCTTTAATAGGCTTGCAACTGCACAATTCATGGAAGAAGAAACAACACATGCAGCATGGTACCTGTTGTACAGAAGACCTATACTTTGAAGTGCTGAGCAGCATTATCAGTCACAGCTCTTGTCATTGCTCAGATGTATTCTGCCTAAGCTCCTTACTCTTGGAAAAAATCATTGATTTTCACAGAGACGCTTGATTTAATTCCCCAGACTGTACTCCACTAAAGAATGTACCCCTAGCTTGGCTCCATCCTCACAAGCTCTCTTCTTGGTCACCAAGCACCCCAAAATGCAAGTCAAGCCAGAGACAAGACTCACTCACTCTCACTCTTACGTGGGAGGTCTGCAGTGACTCTTCTCTCATGGCAGTCTTGCAAAGAGCCCAGAGGTGGAAGGATTTGCTTGAGTGTCAATAAATACCAGGTATGGGGAAAGCTGATGTTTTACAGAATGGAGGGAGCCTTCTCATCCCAGATAGGGAGCAGGAAGATTCTTCTGAGTCAACACACACACACAGATCCTCTCCCACATTAGTGCTGCCCAAGGAGGGGGCAGAACAGTATCCCTGATGAGGCTGGGGCCTCCCTTTCAGTGCCACAGAAGCATCCAGCTCTCAGTGAAGTTCAGTCTCTACACTTAGGAGGCAATGCCACCCAGGGGGTTTGAGACCTCTTTTTCTCCCCCCTCACACAAAGTATATTCATTTGAGAAGCACCATTGTATAAAGGCAGCACTGAAGAGAAATCCCAATGCTTTGGTCTCAGGGCAAACAATAGAAAACTCAGCTGAAATTAGACAGTTTTGAAAAGCAGGGCATGTTGTTAGGTAGCCAAGCTGGAAAATTTTGACTCCTGACTTTTATACAAAAATATTTTTGACAAATAACAGTTTGAGAATTTTACTTCGTGTATAACCTACGTGTTTGAGTCACCCCTTCTCTGAAAATTCAGACATAAAACTCTAAATATCAACCAATTTGAGGAACTGATAGTGGACATGTGTGGATGAAGGGGTATGTAAATTCTTGTAGATACTATGTTGACGCAGTTGCAAATTTCCATATTGCATTACAGCAAAAAGACTATAATTTGTCACAGTCACACAAAATGAACTTGGAAAGCTATCTTGGCAGTATTTTTCCTAAACAAACTTCTAGTATCTCTCAAATGTGCTCTATATTTTCCATATTTGCCCAAATGCTTTGAAGTTTTGTTTCTAGCTCTGTTCTTTACATTTTTTTTTTAAATCACATCCTATATAAAAGTAAGATGAGAATACAGTTGAAGAAAACAGAAAAAAACATTTTTTTTTTTGAAACAGATTGCTTCATTCAGACTGGTGGGAGGGAGGATAAAGGCTACTCTGCAGATCTGGTTGTCCATTGAGATGAAGGTGTTGAAAATGCAAGTGAAAATGTGTTAATGTTAACATTAATATTCTGCCAAGAGACAAACTTGACTTTTATATTAGAGGATCTTACATCAGGAGAATGCCTGGAATGGACATGTGGAGGGAACCTTTATATTTAGTTCAACATTTACATACCATAGTTTAAAAAAGGAGAAAAAAAAAATGAAAGAAAATAAAAAAACAGAGAAGAGAAATTTGGAGGCTGTTCCTGTTACTAAAGTAGCAAGTTTTAAGGTAATGGAAAGAAACATCTCTGGCTGAACTTCATTTTCCACATTTGCAAAACACACACCTGTAAGTCTACTATCTTTGGACCGCAGCTGCTGTGCTTTGCACTCCAGGCTTAGCTGAAAGAAAAGAAATGAAATGCTTCTCTCTGGGAAAAAAAGCAGGTACATCATCTTAACAGGACACACCAGGGTAAGAAGATTGTGTTATATGACCAGTGACAAACTTTGGTTTTGTAAGTTCAATATGAAAACTTCTAGTTTGTTTTTACTGTATTCTTAGGTTTGTATTCTTGAAGGAGGGGAACGCACAGATTCCCTTCTAGGCACGATTTTGGGCCAGCTGTAAAATTTGTCATAGGTGAATTGTCAGTAGGATTATTCTCCAGTGTGATCATATTGTTCACATCAACATGAGGGCAGTATGACCAGTATGGTTTTATTAAAGTTTCTTAAATAGATATTTTTTTAATCTAAGTGCAAGAAGGGAATGTATGATGCCAATTTCCTACTAGTATTCCTTAAAAAAACAGGGAAAAATTTTTATATGCCAGGTGGAAACAATGACCTTGTGAGAACTATTTACTAATAAAAGAAGCCATCAGAGGATAGAATATTCATAATAATTGGGAGCTTAATTAGATATCTGGCAGTGCTTAAGCAACTAATTTATTTAAAAAAAAAAAAAAAGCCAGATCAACTACGGTCACCTCTCCAATGAAATGAGGAAAGTGACAGCAATGTTTTCCTTAATGTGTATTCAAAGCTAAAGTCCTTAAGTATCATTTGACTTTAAAAGAATGTTTTGACAGAGAAAAGGATTTCCTTTTGGGCTAATTTACATCAAGATTTCAACTATGGTTGATTCTAAAGGAAATAAAGGAATGTCTCCAAAAACAGTCTGCCGAAAAGAAAAAGCTAAATTGTCAAAAATACATTTTAAGCTTCCTTAAAAAAAAAGAAAGACTAATATATCTCAGGGTATGGGGTGCAGGTACCCAGGTACTGTCAGGGGCAACACCTTTGAGGAACATCCAGGGCTTCCCCATGCCAGGCACAGCAGGTTCCAGGCAGGAATGAAGGAGTGAACTTGAGCCTGCAAAAGGCTGGGGAGAGGGCAAGTGTTTTAATTTTGTATTTGTTTCTCATTACCCAAATCTGCTTTAACTGTCGATAAATCAAGTTAATTTCCCTCAAGTTGAGTCAGTTTTGGCTGTGATGATAACTGGTGAGCAATCTTCCTGTCTTTATATCCACCCAGGAGCATTTTCGTCTAATTTCCTACCCCTGTCCTGTTGAGCAAGGGAGGGAGGGAGTGCCTGGGTGGGCATCCAGGTGCTGGCCAAGGCATTATAACCCACCACATTCAGGGTGGAGGAGCCAAAGAACACCTCCTGCTGCCACCTCCCCACTCCCATCCTATCACACCACACCACAGGTATGTCTTATCCTGCTAATGCAGGCTGAGGTCACAACAAGCAGCACAAGCCATTCCTACAGCGGGACATCTCCAAGGGAAGCAAATTTCCACTTTATTGTCAGGAAACAGCTACTTTTTAGTTCTGCACCATGAGCACAACTGATAACATGAACTTTTTTAAACCACACAGAGGTCAGTACAGCAGAAGTTAAAATTCAATGCTTGTTTTAACAAAGTTAGTGAGATACAGAAAAAAATCACTCTTATGATACAATAGAAGCAGCCTTTTCTACAAAAAACCATAATTTGAAATTCCATAAAGCACCAAATGGGGAACATGAAGCCTTCTACTTCCAGGCATGTGAGCCAACCTTAGTAAATAGACAAAAGGGTACCATTTCATTTGGATCTAAGATACATGTACGTGCTACTACTGCATAGTAGCAAATTAAAAATAAAAGTACTTCAAAAACCCTTGCAACCCACAATCCTTTTGAGTTACTTTATATACCTTGGGGGAGCCCTAAGCTTTAACAGCAGAAGGACATCCGAATTGATTGAAACATGAGGAAAAACTGTGCAAGGTCAGCAAGGCAAGGTAGAAGATAGATCTCTTAATTATTAGGGGAAAAATGTATTTTCTTCAGGAGAGGTTCTGTTTATATCTTGGTTATTTTATCCCAGTCCTTGCACTCTTCTTCACCTGAAACCATGTTTTTATTATTCTTTTTCAGGTTGCTTAATCCAATTTACTCTTGAAATAATTTCTATTTATTGCTAATGCATATGGTTTGCTACATTCTTCCCTTATTTGAACTCAAATGCTTCACTTCAATGCTTTGTCTACAAGTTTCCAAGTCTACTTGTCAACTCCATGTTATGTGACCTCACATTTTTGAAGCAACTAGTCTTAAACCACAGAGAGGTATCAATCTATAGCATTCCTTCAGTGTATTGCATCCCACTATGAGATGCCCTCTTAGCCTCAATTTATCTATGCTGTCTAATATACTACAGCCTGTAGCTAGGTCTGTCTAATCTGTCTTCATAACTCACATCCTCACAGTCCTAGGCACTTACACAATTCTTTGCTGCAGCCTCTTCAATCTTGACAGCAGGTTTTTCAATATGGGAAAGAATTTGCTCACAGCATTTAGAAGCTGGGTGAAACTCAAATTACATTATTATAGATTTAATAATAAACGACAGACTCATTGGAAATAGTTTGAATGACTCCTTTTTGTAGATATTGTTATAAAATTTAATAAAGATAAAACTATTAGAGTTCAGTTGATAGTATCTTTCAAACATTTAAAGGAAAGTAAGGAACTTGAAATTACTGCCAAAAACTTATTTCTTCAGTAAGAACAATCAGCTTTTAAAGTAGATATTATGCTATGTGGTATCCATTTGGGAATTTGCTCCAGAAAAATCTTGCAAATATATACACATATATTGCAGTATGAAACTCTTAGAAAATGGATTAATTTATATTTCCATGGACAGTAATGTCAGTTTTCCCATACATTTAAAACCACTGCAGTATTTCATTCAAGTGTATACTTCTAAGAACAGACATGGGAATGTTCAGGTTTTTGTTTGTGGGGATCAAACAGCACTGAAAGCACACTTTGCATCTGAAAATGCAGAAAACACTGAACTGGTATTGATATGGCATTCACCCTGTGGGGGGATCTAGTGAGGCACAATCCCAGAGCCAGGGTCTAACTGCTCTAAAGGAATCCAACAGTACTTGCTTTGAAGTCATTAACAGAAACACCTGCCCCACCAGATTCATCTTGGAAGATTTCTGGAGACTGGGAAGCCTGAGTTGTGGGTAAGGTGAAGATATTTTATCTTGCATTCTTTAACTAGTAGCTCATTTGCATCGAGAGAAAATCACAACAAAACCAGACCCCTCCATCCTTCCATCACCAAAGAAACGGTTCTACTCAAGTGGAAAAAAACTCCAGCACCACCCCCTTGTAATACCTACTACCAGCATTGCTTTCAGCCATTTTTGTACATACCATTACACACACACAAAAAGGTGAACAATCACTTTTCAAAGATTCATGTGCAAGAAAATAATGCGGAATGCTTAAGTAAACCAGAAGACCCAAACCTGCATTTTATAGGTCACAACAATATTTTGTGTGAAAAATCTGCTGTTAACCTCCTTTGGCACTTCACACTTTGTTACACTGAGACAGGAAAAAATCGAGGAATTACTGTAAAATGCAGTAACTGCAAAACAAGTTTATAAAAATGCATCATTAAAATAATAATAATATTTAATCATATTTCATCACTACTGTAGTTATTCTTTTATCAAAACTCCCAGACAGGATCTGAACCAACTCCTTGACTGGATTCCCAACAAAGTCAAAAACATAACCAGAAAGGGATTAGTTAATGTAGGAAAATCACAAACACAAAGAAACGGAGCCGGGAAGATTTGGAACCTTGGTTGCATGCATAAAACTGATGTTACCTGAGGCACCACTGGACAGCCCAATATATCACAGAAATCTTACATCTATTTCAGACAGTGGGCTATTATTCCTACAGAAAAGAATGTTGTCTTGCCTGTGCTTTGCAGCCTTGTGAATGTTCGTTTCAGTGACAATGAAATTGCATGTAATCTCTTCTGATTACAACAAAATTGCTAGGATTTGCAAAGAACACATTTGAATTCATACATCCAAAAAGTAAACCAAGCTTATAACTTAGGCAACATAACTTTTGTAGATCTGACATCAGACCGTTCTGACTGAAAGGCTTAAGTCTGACTGAAAGGCTTAAGTCTGACTGAAAGGTTTAAGGAGGCTATTTTCGGATCCATCAATAAAAGACAGTTTCCCAAGGAACTGTGATATTTATGTGGAGGGAGAAAATCAGTTCTGCCTGCATAGATAGGAATGTTCACTCTTTATCTGCAAATGTGACATTTTCTACTATGCATTTTGAAATAAAGGTTGTTCAGCAGTGTCAGACTTCCATAGCCGTGATGGGGAGCATGCACATAACTAAGCAAGGGACCTGTGCATCCAGTCACAGCTTCATTGACCTACAGCAGTACAATACAGCAATAATTACCAGACAGCTCAGAAAGAGACCTAAATAGGTAACTACCATCATCATAGAAAGGGATGGAGATACTGAAAAGATTACAGTGGCAAATCTACTACTTGCAATTTTAGCATAAAGCAATCTTTCAATGCTGAATTATCATCCAAGAAAATGAAGAAATACCTTTCTTCCATTCTGCATAAAGTCTGCTTCTGCAACACCTCCTTTTGACTTCAGAGGTGATTCACTAGGATTTCCAGACCTGGATGGTTAAACAATCCAAACAATCCCTTGGGTTTGGGGTTTTTTTCATTAAGTATTATTAAACAAAACACTAATTTAATTAATTTTCTTGGGAGATAAAAATCAAATAGCAATCAGAATACCTTTAATTCCCTCTTTGCTGATCCACAGTATTCAATAAAATGAGAGAAAGGCTTTTGTTTCCAATATTACTACAGCACAGCAGTTTCTTTGTGTGGTTTTACACAGGTTTTGGACACTTGGTTTGGCAACTTTATTCAAACAAAAATTCAGATCTAACCCTTGCAGTGGTGGGAGGAGAAGGTGCTTTTAGGATTCAAATAGAAATAAAAATTCTCATGGAAGACAGGAAGAATTGTATTCCTAGTTGTTCACAAGAGTGTTAAATTTGTCTTCTCACCATCAGGACACCCATTGAAATTCTTAGCCATTAACAAAACAGTGAGGTCAGTGGCAATAAGTAAAAACAACTAATATCCCGCTAGAGAGAATCAAACAAACAGAGCCAGAAGTCAATTTTCAGAATCTTGGCTGACAGCAAAATAACTGTACGTCTCTCCTGAGGTTTCTAGTTTAAATTCTCTGTCAACGTAGCACAACGTAGCACACGCAAAGTCCTGCAGCAGCTGACTTCACTAGTCTCCCTGTCCTCTCCAGCACTAAGGACCAAACCCCACAAGCAATAACATGGTTGGCCTCACATTTAGAAGGCCTCACATGTTAGTCTAGACTCACTGAAGTCTATACCCACACACATAGAACAGTTCCCTTCCTTCCTCTCTGGTCTGAGTTTTACCTGTGGGGGAGACAAGGGCCATGCACTGGGACTCTGTCCCTCTGTTTCCTCCCCCACAATACTAACTTAGAGGCAAGGCATCAGAGACAGGTACTATCATAGATTTGAGTCGTTCCTCCAGCTCAGCAGGACACAAGAGCAGCAGTTTGGCAGTGTATTTCCATTATGTTTGCTCTCCTCTGCTTCCCCATTCAGAGGGGGAAGTTCAGTCCAATCCTTTCTGGCTATGAAGAATTTTGCTTTATCAGAGTGGATTTGCTGCTTCAGTCACACCAATGACAGAGACCTTTAAAAGAAAAAGACTCCATTCCCTAATATCTTCTGCACCTTGACTGTCATGCTCAAACTTGAAGCTTGAGCTTTTCTACATAGTCAATCCACTTGTTAGCAAGATCTTAATCACTGCACATGATTAAGATCTGGGCTTAGATTTCACCCCAAAACTAGAACAGCAGGAGCAAAAAAGCCTCCTCATACTAATGCTATTCTTAAATTCCATGGTCTGGATCATCTTCTAATCCTAACACAGATTTAGTGCTCTTCATCACAAAAGAATGAAGGAAAGAAATGAATGAAACAATTCTACTAGCTTCTTAACCTTTAATGCAGTTTAAGCATTGCCTGCTCTGCAAGTTACTGCACAGTCTGTTTGATCTTTAACACATGAAACTTTAAAACTTACTTATTGCAACTTTGTTCTTTCGCGTTCTTTTTTTGCTTTCTTTCTGCTTTCCCTTTCTTCATTTCCAACATAATCTTTTGAATAGTCTAGCAATTTTTTTTCTGAAACTTACTGTGTATCTGTATTGTCTACAACAAAGATCCACAAATGTTCTTCCCACAGAAGTAAGTGGGCAAAGGCATATAAATCCCTTTGTGACTGTGGCCCCCAAGGCTTAGTGGATCCACCTACAAACTGGGTTTTGAACATACTTATTAAGTGACGGTCTTGTCCCCAGAGCTTATCATCTGATTAGGTAAAACAGGAGGAGGATAAGGTAAGGTTTGTTCCCATTAGCAGATGAGAATAAAGGTATATTTTCATTATCTAAGGTGATCCCAAAAGTCTGTGTTAGAAGCACAGTGAAGGTCATTTCTTCAGACTTGGCATCCAAGCAATATCCTACCTCCATATAAGATGTTTTTCTCCTTATTTGCAGTAATTCCTACTCTTTAGCTCAGGTTTTGTTTATCTAAATATGCACAGTGAACAAGTCATTCTGATTACATGAGTCAAGTTACAACCACTTCTAAGCTGGACCAATGCATGCAAATATGGAGCAAGGAGGGGGCACCAGTCCTCCTCTCGGATATGGCCTCTTTCTTTGTAGTGGGCCACACAAGCTCTGCAGGACAAATATCCACTGTGCATGGGAACATGACTCTTGATGCCCATGTCTGGAACTGTTAATTACAGTTCACATGTCCAGCAGATGTTTATGAGCTCCATCCAACTGTTCCAGAAGTCCTGCATGGAGTTGTAAGTCGGCATTTTCTGCTTTAGTGGCTGAAAAGGTCATAAAGGATCCTCCTAGCATGACAATTTCAAGCTGAAACAGAGGTTACTGGAAGCTCTTACCACTTCTTCAGTTCCTCTTTACTGCCCCTCTTTGCACAGAAGACCTTGCAAGTATCACTATCCCACATTTGGATAACAAGATTAATGAGAGCTGAGCTCCAGAAAGTTCTTTATTAGGCATTTTTGTAATGAACTGTAATAAGTACTATGCCTACTGTGACCTACAACTGCCATTTCTGTGTGACCCAGGCTCTGAAATGTGTCACCTGGCCAATACTGTGGCAGTATAAATACCTAGAATATAGTTATAGATGACAATTCTTTTACCAACATAAATTATCTTTGTTCTATATACTTATTTACAGTATAGTTTTGCCACTGAATCTGAATTGGGAGCATTGCAGTTACATTCTATCAGTATTCTTACACTTATGTAGCATGAAAAACAATTCTGGAAGCATTAATTAATTCTAAACAATCAGCTAGGAACCTTTCTTCTTCAGCACACAAGCAAATTCCCAATGACAGAACAGTGCAACCAGCATATTTACGTAAGGCTAACTTCCTCCCAGAAGATGTAAAATGTGTTTTTGACCAGACAAGAGTGTTATTGTTCTGCAGTATACACAGAATCTTATTAACCTGGCTGAGAAGATAAAAGGAATGGCAATAGCACAGTTAGTGAATTTTAATAGAAAGTCTATATATATACTGACTCTTGTTAAAATGAAGAAAAAGGGAGACATTTTTTTTACCCTGATGAGACAGAAGACAATTAGAGGAGTCGTTCCAAAACAAGATACAATTTTATCAACTGTGTTGCATTTTGGGCTATTGATAGGCCTTTACTTCCTTTCTGATTTTGCCCTATACACAGTGAATGAGCTGATGACCGACTGAAATGAGACAATAAACATCAGGAACTTCAGCACTGCACAGTCATTTTGTCCTTCCTGCTGAGACCACAGCCTCCATCCCTATGTTAGCAGCTTCCTCAGATCCCATTTAAAAAATCCTCTTAACACAGAGGTGTTCCTTCTTTCTCCTCTATGCTTTTCTGCTCTTCCTTAAACAGTTTTTGTCTGATCTTGGTTGAACAGGACTGTTTTGCTGAAGGTAAGAGAAGTCAAAGCCTACATACATTGACATGACTCAGTCTCAGAGTATATACTGAAAACAAAGAGGGGCAGCAATTGCTATTACTGAGAGATAACGTTAAAAAAAAGCCCTACAAGGAGCTCAGTATCAGCATATTACTATTTGGGAAGAGGACAAGAAACAACATTTTTCAGGTCATACTTGTGAGAAAGAAGATTCTGTGCTCAGTTCATCAGTAACACATGGCTCCAAAGCAAATTGAATATTGCTTCATTTTCAGCCTCACTTTATATTTGGGGACTTTTTTGCTGATGTGAGCATTCACTTTATTCCCTTTGCATTTACTTGTAGTTCAATGTGCAGTGCTGATTTAAACCTCTCACCTTCTTTTGTCCCTTCAGATTGCACTCAGCTCCTTTTGTTCTTGTCATGCCATCCCTTTAAGAGTTTATGATGTTCATCCTACAATCTTCTAGGCAACTCTTTTCCTATGTAATATTTACACAACCTGGCTGAACATGGGAACAATCATGGCAGCACTTTCCCCGGTTTCTCTGATTCATTACTGGGGATAATAATCGAATTTTACTTCCATTAAAAACAGATATTACCTATGAGCAACCTACTTCAAAAAGCAAAAATTCTAATAGATTTGGGTTAACTTACAGAGAAAAGTATGTACATGTAGCACAGCCGTAATCAAATGAGGATTTACAGTAATTTATGTTTTATAGCAGAAATTTCATTTGCACTTGTTACAATTCTTAATCAGGTCTCAGAAATACAAACTTAATCCCAGCCCTTTGCATCTTCAGGTTAATGAGCCCCAACCTGAAATAAGGAGAACTTGTTGATCAGTAAAAGACATCCCAACAACAGAAAAGCCTGGCCTTGAAAACTATTCATGCTACATCAGGAGGTGTTACAACTTCCATATTTATAACAAACATAACTCCGACTTGCTGAAGCAGTAAGAGAGTAGAAGTGTTTCAATTGTAGTAAAAGGTTAGGCAGGCCAAGGTAACCGATACTCGAAACAACACTCTCAAAAAGGGGTTCAAGCACCTCTCAGGTTTTTTATTTCACAAGAATATCAAATGAAGTTTGATGAGAGTAAACAAAAGTTTCAAGCCTTGAGAACTCAAGAGGATGCCTGTTTATCACTAGTGCTCTGTGAACTGGAGCAAGCACTCTCAGATCTGCAGTGCACTGGTTGTGCTACACTTTTTGGGGCAGGGCAGGTTTTGAGCAGAAAGGAGGGGTGGAGAGAGGGACTGGTGATCTGTTTCTGGGACACCATAAAGAAACGCACCCTGAAACAGCAATGTGTGGCCATATTACTCCTACTCTGTTGTCACACAGCAATCACACAATAATTAAATGAACAGTACGTGCCAAACAGATTAAATCAGGATTTCCTATTTTCTTATAATGAGGAGATAATTTCTTATTTCTGGTCACAAACAAAGTAAATGCAAAGAAGTAAAGCCACATTAGATGCCTTCCCTCAGAATCTCTTGAGGAGGCATAGAGAGAGAAAACTGTCATCTGAGGTGAGACCTAAACTAAGAGAGACCCTTGGAGGGAGGTATAGAACCACCCACCAATGATTCTGAGCCTTTCTTCAGAGATGAAAAATAAAAATCCACCTACTCCCGCCTTAGGCCCATGATTACCATGAGCATCATGATAGTAGAAAGCAGTGATAAAAAATGGTAACTTGGACCAGAACAAAGATAACTATTGCTCTACTGAGGCCTGAGACTGCAGAGTGGTCAGAGAGTCTCTGCCTTCCAGTCAGGCACTTTTCTCAGCAAGGTGCAAATAGCCTTAAGACATAAAAAAAGAACAGCTTTTCATCAGAGAGTCAGGAGATGTAATATTAATGTCAACAAGCAACAAAAAATAAGATGGGACTGCTCACCTTCTTGATCAGGAGTGAAGAGATGGTCCAATAATCTCTTGAGGAGCACTCTGGGGCCATCATCACACCAGCTTCCCAGAGAAAGGGAATGTGTTGGGCAATTCACCCCAAATCCTCACACTGGTAGGTAGTCACTAGACAACCCTCCCTTACAGTTACAACACACCCTGATATCAGAAGGGCACAGTTCTGGCCTGGATCTGGGTCATGAGGAACTTCGATGCCATTCTGTAGCTGTAAGCTGAAGTGCTTGTCAAAGGATTCATTGCATCTGCAACATCCCTTCATCTTAGCTGGTCTTTTGGCTAAAGAACCCAGAAAAAGAGGCCAAAGGACAATTTGTGAACTACACAGGTATACCTCCAAATGAAGGAGACTGATGTCTTGTGCAGTCTGATGACTGCTATGTTGTAAAATTTCCTTTTACAGTACGTGCTATCTTTACTGCTAGCAGAGGCTCTGGGGGGGGTTTTGTTGACTTTTCTTACTTGCTTGTTTTGGAGAACGGTAAATTGCCATTTCATAGACTGGTAAGAAGTCATTTTTCTATGTATCACTGCAAGTAAAGGGTCTGTACAAAAATGAAACCAACCAAAAAAATGCTATTTAAATATACTTTCTTAAAGTAATGAAGTTGAGAAGCTGCTGCAGTTACCAGCTGACAGATATGTAACTCTGGAAAAGAGTTAATTAATATAGTCAAATAGTTGTACCTTCTGTTCCTTATTATATCTTGTTGTGGACAACACTTCTAGGAATATCTCATTTCCTTTGTCATCTGAGCTGAAGGGGGAAAATGAGCTCTGATTTAAGATCCTATTTCCCAACATCTACTTCATAAGCTAGCTACTATACTTAATCAACAATGAGGCTATAAATATGCACACCTTGTTATTTCAATGTTTCACTTGATGAAACATAAGAGGCCACTAGTGGACAGCTAGAATAAGAATGAAGGATTACTGCAGTAGCTCCTAGATGACCTGATATAATGCAAACTTGATGATAGAGTCAAAACTGGGGGGAGGGCAATATTTCACTCTGCCAGGTTTCACTGACATAGACACCATATCAGGGCTATTATCCAGGATGGAAATTTAGATATGTTACAATTTATTTGGAAAAGACAGGCTGTTTAACAAGGAAACAAAAGAAATGATAGATTGAAACAGCGGAGTCCACCGCTTGTGACCAGGTGTACTATCACAGAAAAGAATAGCTAATAGACTTTAATGAAAGATGCAACACCACTTTTCCTTGGCCAGGTGTGATGTATTCCAATCTGAAAGGACCTTTTACACCTGAAATATTAATGAGAGGCATCTGAAAACAGAAAATGAGACCTGGCTGCACATAGGTGAAAATGTTATGATAAATATGCCACCTATGCATAAGATATATAGAGAAGGATCCATTGAAGAGGAGGGAGTATATATATAAGGAGATGTACAATGAGTAGATTACAAAAGTGTTCACATGTGACAATCCATTTTCTACAGGAAATAAGGATGGATTGAGTTTAAGTTAATGTCCAGACCATCTTTTCAACATGTTATGGCATCAACACTCAGCACCGTTGCTATAGCAAAAGAAAGGGTGAAAACAAAATAAAGAGAGACAAAAAGATCAGTGAAAATGATCCGCTTCCTCCCACACATGCCTTTATTACAGAATTTTGCTTCCAAATGAGGCTGCCCTTCTGTACACATTCACATGAATTGAGGAGAAAGAGTTTCAAGGGACAGAGCAAATAATGAAGCTCTATGAAAATGACTTGCAGAGCCTTACATTTCTGGAATTTCTTCTATGAAAAAATGGCAACTGCATAGAAAGCCCCACCTCTAACAGGAAAACATCAGGTCCAATGAAGTGTTTTCTCCCCAAATAATACATTTTTTTCTTGTGAACCTAAAGGAAGAGAGAAAAAGATTTCATAGTAGCCAGTCACACAGGGACGTGATTCAGAATAAAGGGCTGGAACACAGATCTCTCCAAACACTCCCAAATGTGCTAGTCACTGAGTTTCTGGCAATTCACTTCTGATCCATGCTGGGAAGAAAATACATTCTGAACTATTACAAAAATTTAGGCTATTTCAAATAACAGGAGATATCATCTAGCAAACCCTCATCTCCAGTCCCAGAGATACAGCAAAAGGATCAAAGCTATTCCAAAATCCACTGTTGGCTATGTAGCTCCACATCATATATTTGCAACACTTGCATGGACATTCTCTAGAAAATCAGCAGTAACCCCTCTGGAAATTAATTCTTCTCTTTTTGTACCACAAAAGAGCACAACACATTTTAATCCATTTTCAGTGTATGAAAATCTTTCCCTGATGGGATTTAAAAGAGAAATTAATCCCAAAACAGTGATTCCAGTACGATTCACAACCCTCCCATAAACTCCTCAGCACTGTTTCAGGACTAATTGACAATGCAGTTACATTGTTGGTGATATAAAAAGAACTCTACTGCAGTATTTCTTCAGTGTCTTATGACTTAAGTGCAGCAGGTATTTGCTGAAGCAAATAAAACTATCCAGTAAATCCTCTGTAACATTCTGGGGTAGGGAAAAGAGATAATATTTTCAAAAGCCTGCTACTGTAGAGTTGTTTTCATGATCCACCTGGGAAAAAAAGGCCATAGCTAAACTGAGTAAGACGACTTCACTTAGTTTCTCTGCAATAAAGATGAAATCATCACTGGGCAGCAACACACTGAATTTTAAACTCCGTGAATGGAAAGGATATTTTGAGGGGCATATATCTTTTTCCATTCATGCTGATGAATAAGTCAAGCACTTCATCATCAGACTTCATGATCATAAATGTAAAGTGATTTAAACCCCAGAATTCACAAGAAGTCACAGGAAATTTTGCTTTCTTACCATTACATTTTCAATAGATTGGCAGTGTGGCAGAGCCTCAATGCTGAATTGCAAATATTAGACTTAAAAATTCCTGCCCGTGCAGCACAGAACTATGATGCAAAGAGGCTGGGCAGGGGCTGCTATGCAGTGATCTGGTATCTGGGCCAGTAGCTAGTTCGTCTGCAGATTTTTGAGTCTATTAAGATTAATAAATATTTAAAAGCTCCACCACCAGCTCCAATGGCAAAGAAGACAGAGATCTGATGTTCTGATCTGTTTTCCTATTTAGACAGTCTTGAATAATTCCATGGCAGCGGCAGCCAACTGTGCTGATATTCCCAGTCACTGAATTAGCAGATAATGTTCTGAAGATGTGTAACACTGCATGGGTACCCCTATGGAGAAAAAGGCTCAAACACTGGGTTTAACGGATGCAGTAACCTTGTCTTCAATGGGATCAGGATATTCTTTAATAACTATTTTTTTAAACTTAGACATGAAAAGTCCTGTAAATGTGTGTTGTAGTGAACCTGCCCTTATTACATTCAATATAAGAAACCTTCGTATTTATTGCACTTCTTTTGGTGTTTAAGACAGAACGAAAAAAGAGTCACTTTATCCAAGCTTGGTGATACCTAATTCAGTTTTGTTTGCATCCTGCTGAGATCATCCCACACTCTTGCAGACAGGAGGCAGTTAACTATTAGAATCTGCCAGAGTGAATCAGCAGGATCTATACAACTTCTCACTGCAGACTTCCATGTGTTGCAAATCAAGGAAGGCAAGAGAAAAATGCCTGGTTATATCCCTGATTCAGACAAAGTCTGAGTTACTAAAAAGAAGCTGGGTTATTTTTTGGGAGAGAAAAAAAAAATCAAACAAAAATAACCAACCAAGCAAAACAAAAACAAACAGGGTAATTAGCATATGCCAGAGATGGCACAAGTATATTGCTTCCTTCCAATAAATCACAGAGACACCAGCATAGCTCAATAACAGCAAGCATTGCAAAACTGCTACGTTATATAGTTGTTCTTTCTCTCAAGTACACAATTACAATTAATAATAATTCAATTAAATGAGTGTGTTACACATTAAAAAAAATTATTTTTAGCTAGGAATAAACATCTTTTCTATAATGCCTTTGGAAGATTGGGATTTTTGTTTGGTTGGTTTGTGTGTATGTGTTTTTCCAGTGGAATTTTTATAAGCACACAACTAAAGATGACTCAGATTTTTAATGAAGAGAATTGGGATAAATATTTGCAATAAGACAGAAGGGACAAGTCTACTGCAGAGTCCCACAGTTTTATAAAAAATGCTAAAGCTAAGCTTGTTGAACTCTGGACGCTGTATTAGCAGGCAGAGGCTGGGAATACTAATCACAGAAAACTTGCAGTAAATCTGAGAGATAAACAACAGGGTCAGGGACTGAAAATTTCTGGCAGATAAGCTTTGTGCCAGAAATGTTTTAAGGATGGTAAAAAATACTGCAAAACTGCCATGAAATAATGGAAGAGGGCATCACATTCTCCCCTGAGAAATCTGTTCTCATTTGGGCATGAATCACCGCTTACTTGAATGTGAGACCCTCTTCTCCCAAGATGTAAATTACACAAGTACAGTATCATTGCCACCAGCAGCAACAGCTGCCAACAAGTCCTTCATGGAATTGCTTCCTATCCTGTTCATACAGCAAAAAGGTGCCAACATGCTGAACGTACATACACCCTTAATCGGTAAAAAAGAGAAGCTGTTGCACATACATGAGCTTTTCCCCATTATTTGCTTTTAAAAGAATATCCTCACCACCTTGTTGGAAAACCAGAGCAGAAGGGCAAGGAACTAATGGGGAAATTTTAGTGCATCTGAATGGTTTGAAAACAGAAAGGTGATATCAATTACACTGACAGTAAAAACCATGGCAATTAAATCACTTTGGTAAACAAAATTATTACAATTTTCTGCACAGCATCACTACATTGAAAACAAATGAGAAAAGTTTAGATTTGTAATCAACAGAGAAAAAGAAACTATATAATTCTATTATCTTTAAATTAATTCTGTTGTTGGACAGATGAGATATGTGCTAGTACAAGATACCTGAATAATTAATTTGCATAATTTCAAAAAAAAAAGCATGTGAATTTATCACTAGTCAAGAAGAGTGCATTACTTTCTTGCATAATTTCAAGGTAATGTGCAGGAAAATAGGAATTATAGGCTTTCCTCTTAGAAACTTGGGGGGAAAAAACCAAATAATGTCAGGATGAGAACTGTTGAATGATTTCATAATTAAAACTGGAGTCCTAAAGTCTTTACTATGAAAATGCATGATTTTTTTAAAGGACCAGTAAGTTGTTTCTCCAGCCCCCACTGCTAGAAACTTGCACTTTTGTCTGCAATTCCCAAGCTTCAGCTTCCAGTTGTCCACTCCCAGTGTATCTACTTGTCATGGTTTAACCCCAGCCAGCAGCCAAGCCCCACGCAGCTGCTGGCTCACTCCGCCACCAGCAGGGTCGGGGGGACAGCTGGAAGGGTGAAAGTGAGAAAAATCATGGGCTGAGATAAAAACAGTTTAATAGGTGAAGCAAAAGCCATGCACACAAGCAAAGCAAAACCAGGAATTAATTCACTGCTTCCCACGGCTGGGCAGGTGTTCAGCCATCTCCAGGAGAGCAGGACCTCATTACACGTAATGGTAACTAGGGAAGACAAACACCATCACTCCAAACATTCCCCGTTCTTTTACTTCCCCTTATACTGAGGATGATGACCCATGGTCTGGAATGTCCCTTTGGACAGTTAAGGTGACCTGTCCCAGCTGTGTCTCCTCCCGACCTCCCATGGACCCCCAGCCCCCTCAGCAGCATGGCAGTACAAAAAGCAGAAAAGGCCTTGGCTCTGTGCAAGCCCTGCTCAGCAGTAACAAAAACATCTCTGTATTATCAATCCTGTGTTCAGCACAAATCCAGTACATAGCCCCATACCAGCCACTGTGAAGAAAATTAACTCTACCCCAGCCAAAAGCAGCTCACTCCAAAATTCATCAGACTTCTGCTGTGAGACAGCTTCCTGCTACACAGGCACTATGTCTACTTTTAAATGTCCTCTGCAGTGAACTGAATTTCTTTTTTCAGTCTCTTGAAAGGAAGACTATGATGAAGTGTCAGAAAATAGCCTTGTACTTGCCTTCTGAACTCTTCCCAGCTAGCCAACCTACTCATATGTAAGCATGCAGACAACACAATTGCACTGAGTGGCACTACTTTCATTAATGCCAAAACAGTAATAGCATGGCTATATTTTCATTCAATATGCAGCCCACTGACATTTGCTAGGACCTCACTCATCCCTGTAATGGGAGTTCAGCTCAGGCTCACAGTCACTGCACCTGCTGGGGCCCAGAGCTATTGCCCCACGTCTGCCCGGACAAGCCAGGCAAGAAAGTGCTGCTCACTGTTGGCTGCCCCCCTCTCTGGCTGCGGTTCCCATGTCATTCTGGAAAGCCCATCTTCTCCCATGATAACCCTGATACTTCTAAATGACTCTTCTGCCTTTACTTTATACTTCATTAACCTCTTGTTTTGTGAAACTTCATCAGCAATTATTTTGTTCAACACTGGCGAAAATTTTTTAAAAACCCAGCATTTTTAGAGAAGGATGTGGGCTTCTTCACCCTACTTTCTTGATCTCCCACTCTTGCTAAGGACAAGCATAGCCTTTTCAAACAGAGCATCTGAACTTGCTCATTGAAACATCTTATTATTACATTTTAATTCATTTAATATATGCTATATTGATTTCACTTGGCAGTAATTATTTTTCTAATCAGAATGCTTCTCTGCCAAAAGCCAGTTGTTTTACTGTAGTCCGTGACAACAGTGTTGCCTTTATCTCACAGATTTGTAATTTAATTAAAACTGATACCAAAGAAATAAATGAACTGTTTATTATAAAACCATGTTGAATAGCACTCATCACAATGAAGGGATTATGGCTTATATTGATTGTTATCATTCTTTCCATGATTTGTTAAGAACTGATAAAAGGCTGGCCAATTTAAAGCTACCTAGCACAGCCTGTTAATTTATAAACATACAGATGGAACATTAGTTTTTATTGTGTCCGCCATATCTTCTATAACTCTCCCAGAGATGCTGAACTCAAGTGGTTTGGAGAACTCTTCAGCCAGTTCTTTCAGCACTCCTGGCTGCACTGCAAGATTGCAGTGTTCAATGGGAGCAGCAGCTACTCACCAACAATGCTGCTCACATACATCGCCACATTTCCAGGCACTTGCTCTTCCCTCTGGGTACTGACATTTGAATTTGTGCATTTGCTGACTAGGTGAAGGAAAGAAAGAACACTACAACACTTCTGTTCTTATGAGGGAAACAAAGGGCAACATATTTCAAAATTTTCCAGTGGAACCTAATTCCCAAAATTTAAAACAGTAAACATTGTCTTTCTTTTCTTGAAAATACTTGAAGAGTAGTGAGTAGCTTTGAAAAGAGAAAACAAACAACAAACAAACAAAACCAACAAAAATGCAACGAAGAAGCCCAAAGCCAAGAGGACAAACACAAGAGAAGAGAGCAAGTAGCACAGGAGAAGACAGGTTGGTAACAAGGAGCAGCTGGGCAGTCCCCAGGGAAATCCTGTGACTGAATCACAGCCACTGACCTCCCAGCCAGGGCTGAAGCACGCAGTGAGGCAAGGCATCCTCTGGGAAACAGAAGCCTTTGCTGTGCTGCCAGCCTGAAACCTTTCTGATCGCTCTGTTAGTCCTCTCCAGCAGCTCTACACAGCTCCATATTTCACCCTCACAGAGGAATGTAACACTTGTCCAGAAACTTTCCAAGGATAACAAGGACATACTTACTCCTGTGAGCACAAAAATCACCCTGAAGATTAAATGCAATAAATATGCCTACTCTAATCTTGGGATTATGGAACCCAGCCAAGAACTGGAGTTCCCATCAGCACTGATTAAAGACATGTTTTTTACAGTATGAGCAGGACATATGGTGAGTGGACACCACATAAATTACAATACTCACCAGCAAAGGTCAAAGAAACTGAAAGTGTAGTAAGAAACAAGCAAATAAATGACCAGAGTATCTTTACTGAACCAATAGAAACTTAGGCTCTCAGTGTGCTGTTATAGCACACCATTTTAAGGAGCTGGGCTGATTACTATCTCTCCAGATTGAGAGAGAATAGTAACTAACACCTGAGAATGCTAAAATAACTTTTAGAAAAAGGTTTCAAAATACTCCAAACAAAAAATAGAGAGATAATGGTCCAAATCTAAAGTCTAAAACTGAGTCATAGAACACAGGCATTACATCCCTGTGATCTAAATGCATTATCTTTTCTAAAATTCATGTCAAAGTAATACATGCATAGACAGAGAGCTAACCATAGCTCTCGATGTACAAACAGAAACACATAGCCTATTTTGACAGAAGGATTTTGCAAAGTCTGAGATGTTCCAGAGTAGGAACCAGCAGCCTGTGCAGCATAGGTATCACATGCTTTCATCTGACTGCTGCCTTGAAAATGAGAGGACCATGCAGCTTCAATACCCAGAATATTATGAGACTTTATTCAGATTAAAGCTGAGTATGACATTTGCCAGGCCTCAAGGTAACAAGAAAATAGCTATCCATGCCCAAAATATTTAAATGCCAGTACAGACTCTCAGGTGACTTATTACTGATCACCCCACTTCTGCCAAGGTCTAGGAACACAAACATGTTCCTCGTGTCCCATGGGTTTTGAGTCACTTCCACATTCATATGTTAAATAAATGTTCTTAGCTGAGGAGACAGTCCCAGTTCCTACCAAATAATGACCCAGACTGCTGTGGCAACACAAGAGAAAGAGAGCTCCCCCTTGAGTCCAGAGGAGGACCACTGTCTTGGGGTGACCTTATGATGTGTATCCCATATCGCTGCCTATGCCCAGAAATTAATTTTTGTGCCTTTCTATGCCTCTAAACTGAGCCTGAAAGGGGGAAGGAAAAAACTGAGCAAAACTTTCTCAAAGCAGTTTGCAGCTCGTTCAAGGTTACAAAAAGATAGCAGGTTTTTTTTTTTTTTCCCTAGCTGGGGCAGGGGAGGGAGGAAGCACCCGGCTTGTTTTTTTTTCCAGTCAGTTTTTGGCCAGTTTTTTCTTCTTGTTCTCTGGAGAGAGACTGAGAGTTGGACTTTGGATTTCCTTCTCTGGAATTCCGGATTTTTCCCCTTTTCTACTGGACTGCCTGATTGCTGTAACATCAGAGCACATCGGGAGGACTTTCCACCGGGCACAGAGGGCCTGGCCCCGGCCCAAGCCCCAGCTCCGAGGAGACCAAAGGGAGGACTCGAACACTTTCCCAGGTTTTTTCCTCTACCGCGAAAGATTTTACCATCTAACATTGTTTTCCTTCCCATGTGTTTGTTAAATAAATAGTTTTATCTTCTTCACTTTCCTTCGAGGAAAATTTATTTTTTCCCGAACCTGGTGGGGGAGGGGTGGTTGTGCCTTCTCTCAGAGGATATATTTCTAAATTTGCCCAAACTGGAACAACCACCAAGATGATTGGAGGGATTGAGCACCTCTCCTGTTAGAAAGAGCTGAGAGAATTGGGATTGATCAGCCTGGAAAAGAGAAGGCTTTGGTGTGACCTAATTGCAGCCTTCCAGTACCTGAAGGAAGCCTTCAAGAAAGATTGAGAGGGTCTTTTCACAAGGGCATGTAGGGACACAACAAGGGGGAATGGCTTCAAACTGAAAGACAGTAGGTTTAGATTGGATACTAGGAAGAAATTATTTACTGTGAGGGTGGTGAGACACTGGCACAGGTTGCCCAAAGAAGCTGTGAATGCCCCATCCCTGGAAGTGTTCAAGGCCAGGCTGGATGGAGCTCTGAGGAACCTGGTCTAGTGAAAGGTGTCCCTGCCCATGGCACAGAGGCTGGAACTGGATAATACCCTTACAACCCAAACCCAAATTCTATGATTATGTGATTCTCTTCGTGTCCTCACAATCACAGTCTGGTGCTTCAAAACTTCACATGTCAATCATGCACACAACAGGACCTTTACCATTGTCAATGTGTGGCTTCACCTACATGCCACACACAATCAAAACAGAGCAGTGAGGCCAAAGCTCTGAACAAGAACACTGGCAGGTGAATCTATTGAGAGAGAAGTGGACAAAAAATATCTCCCTGCATTGCTAAGAACCTAATTCTGCCATCTGATCAGTGTTCCTATCAGTGCTCCCTGAAAACAATGAGGCTTCACTTGATTTCAAGAGGATCACCTAAAAGGTCTTTGTATCCCAAAACAAGAATTATTTTCTCTGCTGGAAGTAGGAAAAGGGCTGACTAATACACCACTTTTTACCCAGTGCAAGCCTCCAAAGGAATTTTGCACAGCCACCTGCATGAGCACCCAGGGGAGTCCTGTGCTTGTCTCATCAGCCATGAAATCCTGAGCTGAACAAAGCAAGGTCAAACATTTTCTGTACAGACACTGATGTCACCTTTTCACAAGAATCAGTCTTGACACATTTTTTTTATGTTGTTCTCCATTACAGTGATGCCGTATTTCAACTACTACAAGGAAAAAGAACAGCCTGTAGGCCAGAACAGAACTACAATGGAATGGCAACCTGACACACTGGATGTAAGTGTGCATATATTAAAATAAGCCCTTCTCCTCCTGGTCAGCTGGCACTGAGGAGAGCACAGTCCCCAGGAATGACGTCCTGTTTTACATCACGTGTAACGTCTGCATCCAAAACCGAGGCAGGAGTGGTTCAAGAGTTTGTGGGTGTGTTCTGGATCAGTGCCATGCCAAAATCAACAGCAGCACTGCAAGAAGGTGACAGAGAAGGCGGAAATGCAAATCTGCAGTCAAGACCAGGAGGAAGAGGTGGGATTCTAGTTAGTTATTCTACCTTGTGGGTGACTGCATCTGCAAATTAAAGAGATGACGAAAACCGTTTGAAGTTCAGTGAGGGTACCATTATAAGAGAGGAATAACAGAAAGCTGGTCTTAGCTCGCATTCCCCAATATCATTCTTACAGTGTTCTTGCTAGACAGAGATGTTTCCTTCTTTTTATTCCCATCACCTTAACACTGGACTGAATGAACTTGCAGACGTGTACAGACTAGTGCACATACGATTAATACAGATTTGAACCTGCAATTATCTTCATTAGTGCTTGTTTTGAGTAGTGTGGATGTTTTTCTCACAAAGTGTTCCCTTTGCATCTTCCAAGCAATCAAGTGCTATAAAAACAGCTTTGAAAAACTACCATCGTTTACACTTTATTCTTCCAATAAATACTCCTGTCAATATTGATTAATACTGAATAGTTAATACTACATCATTTTAAGAGCTATTGCAGAAATTACTGAGCAGAGAGAAAAAACCGAAAACTTCAACTTTTCACTGTCTCCAATTGCAGATGTTATTGGTTCCTATTAGCTCATTGGAGGACTTCAAAAACAACTGTATATTTTCCTAAGCTACAAAACATTGAGTGAATTATCCACTGTATTAAAATAAAGATATTGTCTCCAGAATATTCAGATAGTGTTTTCCTGTTGTACAGACATTATTCTGTAAAAACATTTGTGAATTAATTCCATGCTGAAACATAAAAACAGGAGAAAAAGGGTATGAACTATTTATCTGTAAGGTAATTGTCTGTAGGCAGACAGTTGGTTTGTAGCAGACTGTATTTTTCCTTTTAATCCATAGGTCAGATCTCAGGTCCAGTATTCTGGTCCCTTCTGAAAAAACACACAGATTATCAAGGGTACAGTGCATTTCCAATGGTTCTACAGAAGTGCATCCAGTGAAATATTACTAGGTCAGGGAGGGAGCCAGGAGCGCAGCATAAGTAAGCAAAACCTAGTCTTCCTCCTAAAGCTATATGCAGTTCAGCACAACATCTTTGCTGTGATTTTCTTCCAGTTCCATGTACACTAGAGTGAAAAGGAATTATCCCTAGTGTGGCAAAACCATACAGGAGGAAGTAATCTTATATCTGTTTGTCTCGGTTTTGAAAGACAGGTGTCTGCTAAGGAAGGCAGAGGCCCTCCTTGAAGTGGCAGATATAACCCCTTTTCCCTCCAAGTTACTATATTTTGAAATCAAGAGCCTTTAGGCGAAGATGTGGGAAATAGGAATAACAGTTCTTTACTATATATATATATGTATATAACCAGTCAAACAGAACAACAACAACTCTGGCAGTAACAGCAATCACAAACCCAGTCCCAGCCTTCTCGGCTGTCGGGCCCTTTCCCCTCGGGTGCAGTTCCGCTCGCAGCCGGCAGGGGCGCTGGCGGCTCCCGGTGAGCAGGGCAGGTGCGATGGTTCCCCCGCGGCTGCAGGGGGCGCTCCGGAGCGAGCTCGGGACACACGCGGCACCGGTGCCCTGGGATCCCGGGAAGGATGGAACAAAGGCTTCACAAACCCCTGGGCAGCTGATCCCGGGCTCTCAGGAACAGCAGGCTGAAACAGCAGGCTAGAACGGCAGGCTGGAGCGGCAGGGACGAATGCAAATCCCGGGTGGCAGGCGAGATGTATCCAGATGGGAGAACCCCACGGAGGCCCAGGCAGGCAGGGCGAGCAGGGCTACAGCGTAGCGGAAGCTCGAAGCAGCAGCGGGGCAGGGCAGCCACAGCCCGGTCTCCAGCAGGGCAGGGAAAGCGGCTTTTGGGGTCCCGGCGTTGCTTCCAGCAGGAAGAAAGAACGGCCAAAAAGAAAGAAGCAGCAGCTCCTTTCTCTGCAGCTTCTCTCTCCGGACGCTCAGAGCGAACTGACCCCACACCCAGGTGTAGACAAAGGAGTAGCCAGGCCCGCCCCACTCCCCTTTTTGTCTTTCTTAAGTACAGCTATTTGTCCCCTAGCAACATGCATATGGGAGAAAATTCCTTTAACAGGAAAAAAAACTAAGACTAAACTAAAACCCCAACACTGTTCATACTCTATTTTCATATTTCCATGTTTACTATGGCAATTCATTGTGTTTTGTAAGCCTATCATCAAATGATGAATTTTTATTGCATTTAAGCTTCATGATAAATAGAGCACCTAGCATACCTAATTATTACAGCCTATCCTCGTTACCACAGGAAGCTACATTCCAAAGTTGTTTAGGGTAGACAGCTCCCCCGGTCCCAGGTCCTTCCTCATTAAGCCACAATTAGTATGATAAATGGGGGTGGTTATTTGGTTACAGGCAATAATGGCACTGCTTGCTCATCAAAAAATGGGGAGAAATAATTAAATATTACAAGAAATGGCTTAATAATTAATAATAATACCTCAGTCACCAGCAAATAAAGCAGAAGTACATCCAGGTGTTCATTACAGGCTGCAGTTCAAAGCCAACATGGCCTTAACCTCAAAATAGCTATCAGCATTAATGTGGTAGGCAGAAGGATGAAATCGTGCTTGCCCTTGACAGGAGTGCTGCAAGGTGCTTGAGACAGAGTGTGTACAGTCAAGCTGAAGCTGGAGTTGGTAATCATTTTGGCTAAAGCAGCTGCAGCCTGAGGAGCCTGTGAGTGCATCCTTGGTGGCCCCCTAATTCGTAAGTACCATCTAGGCCAGCATCTCCCTGTCCAAAAAGAGCACTTGAGCATCCGATTTTTTAATATACATTGAATTAAGGAAGACTATTCTGAGGCATATGGTCAGTACTAGGTTAAATGAAAAGGATTCCATTTTCTGTCACTTAGTTACAAATACAGAATTACATAATCTCATTTAATTGCACTCTTCACCTCTTTAACATCCTCAGCCTTCTGTCTCAAGCCATCTCTCCTCAGGAAACACATCCTGCTGACTGAAACTGCCTTCCTATAATTAAGCTCAGCATCTTCTTTTCTCCCAGGGGTCCACAAGACCACATCCGTGTCATAGAAATCAAATGCAACAGGGCTCAGCAGCACCTCGAGAGGGTCACCTAATTCGCCTTTCGTCCCAAAGGCAGGATCAACTTCTTCTAAATTGTTCTTGACAGAAGTTCATTTAATCTGCTCTTAAATCCTCCAGTGGCTCCACAGCCTCCCTCAGCAATCCAGGCTGTGATCAGCCTCCTTTACCATCAGAAAACTCCAAATGCTCAAGGTACATTTTCTTTACTGTAATTTAGCCCATCACTTCTTGTACCAGTCTGTCAAAGATACAACTGCATCAAGTCAGAGAATTTTACTTGACTTAATTTACTGCCAACCAACACAAACATACAATCATTGGTTCACAGTAAGGGGAAAAAAAAACCAAACAGAAATCACTGTGCAAAAACCTACTTAAATTCCTGTCCTTCCCCTTCCTGCTCTCAAATACTCTCACTTTTGCCTTTTTTTAATCTCAGTGCACCAAAATTCCTCCAGTGAGGCATGGTTGTATGGGAGGCTGAAGCAGTCTAACTCATTCTAACACTCTATGGTTAAGGTTTCCTGCCATGTTCCTTAGTTTCCCTTTCCCAGTGTGGGTTACCCACGAACCCCAGCCCCTCAGCAATGTCCCATCATAGGTCAACCATGGCCACAATCTCCCTGTTGTGCCCTTTCCCCAAGCATGTTCAAGCATGCAGGTCTGTTGACTTCTCCAAGCAAACTGGTGCCCACAGGTAGATACAACATCCTCTCTGGAGCCGCACCAAGCCGCTTTCGAGCAGCAGCCACACGCTTTGCCTGTGAGTCATGGGCAGTTCAGGGAGGAGGGGCTGGCAGCAGTGCAGTGGTGCTCAGCTGCCTCCAGCCTGAGGGCCCTCATCTCTAGGCTCTTAAGACAGCTGGTGGTCAATACCTGCAGACACGTCCCTGGTTTTGGCCTTTTGTCTTTCCCTCTGTTCCCAGTGCTGCTCCTAGAACAAGTAAAGTGTGGTACTGGTCTCAGGTTGCACAGGCAGGACGTGACTTTTGCACAGATATCCCTGGGGGTAGCCACATCCAGCTCATCTCCACCCCTGACGGAGCCCTGATCTGCTCAGCTGCTCAGAACTGCTCTTCTTACCAGCCCTGCTATTTTTGAAGTCAGGCTCTCTTCCTTCATATTTCAGTTTCATTGCTCTGCTGCTGAAGGTACTTACACATGCGCTTAAGTACTTTCCTTTGCTTAATCAAAGCCTGTGTACTTGTATGCAAACATACTAATTGCAGGCAAAATTGCTGTTATGTAAGCCACTACCTGATGTTTTTCATGGAGTTAGAAATGCACAACAAAGACCTTTGCACCCATTAAACATTTTAGGAAAAGCTTTTAACTTTAGGTGAGGAAATGTGTCATGGGGAATTTGAGTGCATTACCATCAATATCATTAGAAGAGAAGAATAATTTATTCCTGACAGTTGTCTTTTACAGCATGTCATTAGAATGATCCCTTTATAGCATCCATTCATACACATGACATCTTAAGTCATACCAATCCATCTTCCTCAGCAGATAAAAGACTATGATCTTTCTAATATCTCATTTTTTCATTTGAATGCCTGAGTCAAAAATCATTTCACAAGCATTAACAAGTCCAGCCTATCCATTTCCTGGAGTCCTCAAGCACTTTCTAGAGCCATCTTTTCTTCCTTTCTTTCTGCCCTCACCCCAATTTGTAAAGGAAAATTAAGTACAAGAATGCAAGACACTTCCCAAATGAAGGACTAAGTGAAACAGAGCATTTTTACCAACCCAGATTACTGATAAGCATATGATTTTGTCATCAAGAAGCCTGTCTGACCAGATGGAATATACACCTCATCTGTTTGGTTTTCAAAGCCACCCCCCACAAAAATAATCTCTGAGTTGGAGAAGACTAACAGCACATATGAGGACAGCTGTCTCTCTGAGATGCTTGGAACAGACAACAAACCAGTTGGGATTTGGTGACCAGCCTAGCAGAGGCTCCTTGCTCTGGTGCTATGTAAAATTCTCATAATAGTTAATATCGGACCTCAAGCTCTCCTCAGTCCTATCTTAGACCTCTACCGTTCATTTGCTCTGATCTCTCGCTAGACATAAATATCTCTCACTAGAGAGACAAATATGTACACCTCACATTGTGCTTTCCTCACTTAAAGCAGACGGGGAAACTGAGGTAACTTCCACACATATTTACATCTTCATAACCTGGAACCATCATCCTGCAGCTGACCAGCTTGTCCTAAATTCAACGTCTTTTACATTTTTGTGGTAAATCTCAGTAAACAAATGTGCTTCCTCTCCTCTGCAAGTAAATATTTTTTCACACTTAGGTTCTTGACATAACTCTACTGGTTCATCATTTCACACCTGCCTTCTTCAAGGAGTGTAACAGTAAGACTTTCCATTCCATACACTGCATCTAGATGGGTAAGGTCCAGTCTAACATCCACTGACAATAATGGTGTGATATTAAATCAGACTCACAGGATGTGTTCCCTTCATACAAAGAAGGGAACAGGGTAACTGTGTTCAGTCTATGGAAATACTTCATGTACTGACTCACACAGTGCTTCTTTACATATCCTAAGACTTATTTGCCCAGTCTCCTGTTAATTGTTTGCATTGCTGGCCCTCGATGTCAGCATGCTGTCACTGAAGAAACATATTATTATGATAGGGCTTTTAGCACAAAGATTACTTATCAATGGAAGACAAAAAAAAAGCAAGAGTACCCATTCAAGATCTTGTAATATAATTAGCACAGCATAATAGATAAGAGTTTTAATGCAGTAATCACCTCCTTGATTGTGGAGGGAAACATTAACAGTTTTATCTTCTGCTGCAATATTAAAGAACTGAAGTATATTCCTCAGCAGCTGAAGGTATCTCTTCACAGCCAAGTCAGTACCAACCAGAAAAGAGACAAAGAAGTAAAACCTGTACACTTCTGTAAAGGCAAACCTTCAGATTGGTAGCTTGTTTGGTGATGGATAATGAAATGCACATTTATTTCTCGCTACCCCCTGCTCCAATAGGAAAAAGGCAGTGCAAGCCACAATCCTCTCAGTCAGAACATACAAACAATAAAAGAAATATAAGCAGAATTCACCTCACTGTGTCTAGTACATGGCACTGAATCTGAACTTTCAGTCATCCTAAAAGCAATCCTTTCCCAAGATCCACAGGGAAGTCATCTCCCTGTATTTTGTTCATACAGAAGTCAGATTTTCTAGTAGACCATCATATATATTTCTGAAATCCATGGTCAAGTGAGTTCCATTTTAAGTATTTAATATTAGGTAGAATTCTTTGGAGTTATATGGAACGGAGGAGATTTTCTCCTAATTTTTTAATGCTTACACTTAATAGTGTTGCATACTTGGAAATGTCCATTTTTCATGCTGGATACATGCAAGGGAGTGAGGCTGATAAATAAACAAAACCAGCAGGTACAGGATTCTGGGATTCTGGATAACTGGAAGTTACCCAACATTCAATAATTACGGATTTCTATCAAAATACACAATAAAAGATTGAGAGCTCATTGCAAGCAGACATTTTCACTTCTTGCTCTCATCAGCAGCAAGTAAATCCATCTGTTTGATCAAATCTTTGTCCAAGAAATGCACCAAGTACAGTTTGCTGCTAAAGTTGAAGTACATCTGAAAAGGTAAAAATACAGTCCTTTGAGTACTCAAAGACCCTGGGTATTTATGTATTTTTACAAGAAGTTCCTTCCTGTTACTATCCCTATTTTAGCCAAATTCCACTTTGAGTAGATACATTTTCCAGTTTGCACACTCTCTGGGTTTGATGAGATGCTTTGATTGGGACTCAGCTAGTACCTGAAGCACAGGATTGTGGGTGTGGCAGGTACCTCTGCTCCTGCTGTACTCAGTGACCTCTGCAGAGGGACACAGCTCTCTGCCCCATGGGCTTCTACTCTGCAGAGGCCTGAATCCTCCTGGCCAACCAATCGACCCTGTTGCCTTTATACTGGCCATGCCAACCTGAATTTAAATATCTTCCTTCTCAATCTGGAACTAAATCTCGCTATACATGGCCAAGCAAATCCTCTGCCCTCCTTTCTAAAACCCAGCAAACAATGATGTTGACATTCAACTTCTGCACAAACACCCACACATTTCCAAATTTCAGTTTGAAGTGAAATAAAAACAAATAAAAAAGCCTCTTTTTTTCCAATGTTACAGAACCATAGAATCAGAGAATTGTTGAGGTAGGAAGGGACCTCTTGGGGTTATCTTGTCCAACCTTCTCTGCTCAAGCAGGGCCACCTGGGGCTTGCTGCCAAGGAACTTGTCCGTATTTCCAAGGATACACGGATACACGGACGGAGACTCAACAACCTTCCTGAGCAATCTGTGCCAGTGGTTGGTCACTCTCATGGTGAAAAACTTATTTCCTCTGGTTCCACATGCTGTCTGAAGTAGGGTACTTTTAATGGGAACTTTAAATGACAACAAGATTCCTTGACCATGTATTGGTGAGCAGAACACTGCCATTTGTGGATGAAGATTAAGAACTACTGATCAGTACAGCACTGCTACTCTTGTGACTTGAAGAATAAAGCTGATTGTACTCATCAATATCCTCACAATGTGAAGAAATTATCTCCATAGATCTTTATAAATCTATGAAGAGAATTGAGCAAACCACAGGAAAGACTAATGTCTGTAGCATAAAAGCAGAACTGGCTTATGCAACCAGCTTCATGTGTATTTTAGTACTATTTCTTTTAAGCATAGCAGCCAATAGATTAAGTCTGAACTTGAAAGGTCATTTAAGAAAAGTAGGAAAGAAATGCTATCTTCTAATATTCATATTTTTACATAGAAAAAAATTTGATTTCTCAAGATCAAGCTGCTTTCTCCAGCTTCTTGCCTGTGGTAGATGAGCATAGCTATATTTACTTCAGTAAGACTCACCAGATGGTAATAGTGTAAAATAACCTGTGTTTTTAAGCTGTGTAGTTTTCAAATCATATCTTTATATATATAGATAGATAGATAGATAGATAGATATAGATAGATATATACACACACACATATGTTTTAATTCTAATACATGCTAGGAAGATAGAAGACCCTTAATTAAAAAATTAAAAAAAGAAAAAAAAACCAAACCAACCTACAACCATTCAGAGGGTTGACAAGAGTGCCTTTAATGGCCTTAAAATGCCTGCTAAGGCAACTTAGATATTCAAATAGTCATACCTGCTCCTGGTGCTTAGCATGTACCACCACAACTATTCTGGGCAGCCCCAGTTATTCACATTTTGATTGTTTAATGTCTTTGACTTTTTCCAACCTATGTTGATTAGCTTGCAGGGAGAGGGACAGCACAGGCAACATGGCTTCCATTTGATGTACCATTTCACAAAACCCTTACAGTAATCAATGAAAAACATGCCAGAAAAAGAGATGCTGCAATAAATGTTGTACTACATTGCAAAGAAAATCTAACTTTCTACAGCAGAGATGCTGTATGTCATGCAAATGTACATGCAAAGATGCATGTACATTTATCTCTCTGGTGAATAAAGATTTAGCTCTAGTGAGAGAAGGATACACTTGAAAACTGGAGTCATATTTCTCAGTCAAAACAACACTAGGGTACATCTTCAACAGTTTTCATGCTCTTATGTTTTTATTATTAAGCGACTGACTATGGCCTTATCACATACAGCAAGAAAACAAGATGTTTTGCCAGCACATTTCTAATTTGATGGATCATGACTTTTATCTCCCAGAAAGGATTCGATCTTTGCATGTGCTTTTTTATGGCTACTATTTAAGGCACTGAGCCATGGCAGTATCTCACATGAACCACTTCTAGAATACAAAAAATAGTTTAAAAATGCAAGAGCAGGTACCAGTGATTTTTGCAGTAATTGGGGCTGAGGGGTACATGACCCATGACATTCACAATGACTGAACCTTATAACACACTTCGCTAGTGCTTGAGTCTCAGTTTTCCTTTGGCACTCAAGGTACTTCAGTGCCATGCTTGAAATTTAGCTGGTTTTGCCAGTGTGTCATCTTCATATATTGTTGTAAGTATACAAAGAAGAGTAAAAGACACCTTTACTTTTTGATTCCCCTACTGTCCAGTCCCCCTTCACACACCATATAGAGGAAAGGAATGAACACACAAAGCTCTTGTGACCAGAAGTTACAGGTTTCCTGGGAGGGTGATGTGGGCCACATTTTCTTCCAAACATTCTGTGGACAAGTAGGTAGCAACATTTTACATAGTGCCTGTATACCTAAAGCATCAAGTAACTTCTGCTAAGTACATACTCACCTAATCCCCTGCTGCTCCCCACAAGAGGTTGTCAGGCCCTGCTGACTTCTTGCAAAAACTCAGGTGACAAAAGAGCCAGCAGCATTTCTGCACTGGTCTCAGAAATTTAGTATTTAAGTGGAATCAAATCACTTGAGAGAGAAACAAAGCCAGAAGTCATGCAAAGGCTCCTGTGCCCTGTGTGTCAGTGCCATCCTAATTCACAAGTAGAAGGCTATTATTCTACCAACCCAGAATACTACCCACATCAAAGAATAGTGCATGATAACGGCATTAGAACAGATTAATTCTGTGAGATCAAAGCTTAGCAGTTTCTAACATTGGATGGTTCATGATGAATGGTCCATGATGACTGAACAGGCAAAGTGTTTAAGAAGATACACAAGTGCAAGTGCAGAATTATCTTTCCCTGGGGACTCCATGATTTTCCGAGGTGAGCCTATGGATATTTCTTTTATTTTTGTAATGTTTTTTAAGCTACTTAGGTTTTTGGTTTACAGACTTCCAAATTCAGTTTTGAAAAGTCACTGACAGATCACCAACTAATGGAAGCCAACAAGCAAAAATCAAGGAATGCCTGAGCAAGCCACAAGTAGTTTTTTTCTTTGGTCTTTGCAAAGTTCTTCAGAGAACAGGGTCTCTGATTTTCTTCCTCTACTTTTCAGACTTGAAAATAGCATTATCAATGAGCTTCCCTCAGCAGATGCGAATTTTGGTATCTGTGAACCTCACTCCCAGGGATCTGGAGTGCAGACCTGCAATAATTGCATCCTATCTGGATGTACTATGATGCTTTCTGGTCCTACTATGTCAGGAAGCAGCATGAGGGAGCTGTTCCATGAGGAAGAGGAAGCTGAGAGCCAAGCAGGGTGACAGAGCTGGTAAAGGCAATGGTATCAGCAGCAAGAGCCCAGTCTCACCACACCGTGTGAGGTAAGATCCCAGGACAGGCAAGTTGGTAATCACAGAATCATATAATACTTTGAGTTGGAATGGATCTTTTAAAAATCAAGTCCAACCCACCTGCAAACTGATCATGAATATTTCCGTGGATGGAGAATCTCTGGGCAATCTATTTCAGTGTTTTGTCACTCTCATTGTAAAAAACTTCTTCCTTATATCTAATCTAAATCTAATCCTTCATTACAAAACCATTATCCCTGGTCCTATCAGCACGTGCCCATGTAAAACATTCCTCTCCCTCTTTCTTTTATAAATTCCCTTTAAATACTGGAAGGCTGCCATAAGGTCCCCCCATATCCTCCAGGCTGAAAAATCCTAAATAAGTAATAAGACATCAGGCCTGAGGTCATGAAATCAGTCCACAAGTCAGGGCCAGGATCTAGTGTGTGTACAGGCACAAGCAACAGGCTGCAACACCTACTGTGGAGAGTCCCAAGCAGGAAGCAGTCTCATTCCCAAGCAGCTGTGGGAAGCCTCTGCCATGGGAAGCCTTCTTCCAGCTTTTGGTAAAAAAAGCCCAAAGGTAAAAAGGGCTTTTCAAATATCTCTTTCTGACCAGAGACGTGCCCTTGAGTGCAGAGGGCCAAACTCCTGGGAGGGGTGTGGAATTGTGTTCCAGGTTCTGCCACTACTATTCCAGAGGCAAGGGGGGCTTTCCCTGCTGTCTGCATTTCTCCATACATTGCAGTTGCTTCTGTGGAAAATGCTTTACAGGCTGGATGACTGACATGACTTCCTTGCTAAGTGTCTCCTCTCTGGCGTGGCCCTTCATTCACTCTTTAAAAAAAGCCATTGAGGAATTTCAATTTATATTATTTGAAATAACAAGATTTTAAAGGCAGTTCAAGTAGAGGAAATCACTGTTGGAAGGCCATAGCTGAACCACCAATTTCATCTTTAAAATGGATTTATAGCCCATCCTCTCAAAACTCCTATAAAAAGAAACTTTAACCCACAAGAGCTGACATCAGGTCAACAGGAAAACGTCTTCTTAAGCATCACAGTGATGGTAACAAGTGTGTTTTCAGTGACAGTTTAGCCAATGAAAAATTCCCCTGTTTAGGTGTTGCTATAATTCAAAACCTAACTGAAAGTTACACAAATACCTCAACACTTTTCATTTCTTAGAATAGTACTTTGTGAGTTAAGGGCAGGTAATTTCAAGACAAAATACGTGCATCAAAGCTACCTTAAGGAACTGGTACAGGCAATAATGACCTCAAAATGACTACTCACAGAATTAAATACTGTATACAGGAGCCAGCAATTTTAACCTCATTAACTGTAGAGTAACCTCAGTTCACTAACTCAATTACTTAAATGATTCACACAATCACTATTCCTTAATTACTAGCAAAACTTTAATAGCAAAGGTGTAAAACTGTGGAGACATCATTAAAAAATAAAGTTGCTAGGTTGTCCTCCAGTGCTTTAAATTCATTCTGCCTGAAAATGGAGCTTGGAAGAACACTGACTATTAAAGCTATGGTCCTTCCAAATTTGTCTGTTGCTTTGGAAGAATTTGAGATGCAATCTGTGAAAATGGAGAGAGACTTAACAAACTCTGGATCTGATATAGAGAGGTCATCTTCATGACCGTTTTTTTGTCGGCAGTCTTGCATACAAATTTAAGAGAGACAGAAATGGGCTCTGGATCAGTTTTTCACTTTGATTGATGTGGGCGGTATGGTGGTGGTGTTTGATCATTTAAGAAAGCAGTAGAAAAGTTTGCAGACAAATAAGTGAGCTGTCTTGAACCTGACAGCCATTGAAAAAATCAGAGGTAGGAGAAAATATTATCCCGAAAAGAAGGAGACAAGACAGCAATAGACACCTGCAAGTTTCAGGGTAAGGATCACTGTTGAACTACCATCTTAGTAACAAGTTCATTGTGCATGGAAAAACAAAGGGATAGAGGAGGAAGTTCCAGGACATCTCTTGGAAAACTAGCAGGGAATGGAAGGGGAGAGGGAAGGAAAAACGATTTCTCTCAGGGGTACGCTGAAGAAGCAATTAATTACAGAGTGAAGAAGAGAAGCAGTACCACAATCACAGCTGAAAGCATCAGAGGAGTCAAGCAGATCCCTTCTTTCCTCATTTCCTCATTTCCTCAGTGCTGCAGGAAACTGCCCTGTCATGTCATTGGAAGTCAGATGCCAATTTTGAGCTTAGGTGCATAAGGAGGCCTTGGGAATGTTTTTAATAGAGCAGACCGAGACACAGAACTTGCTTCAGTTTTAGTGCAAAAACAAAGTTTGCATGAATTGGTTCCTTATAATACTTTCATATGTTGTTTTTTCCCCTGCTTTCTACAGCTGTGTAAAGCATGACAGTAAGAAAAGTGTCCCCATTAGATCTATTCATTCCACAACAATAATACATACAGTACAACAACAGAATATGAATGAGCCACAAAATAATGAGCCTGTAAAATCTATGGAGGCAAGAAGTCCATTTTTTTAACCAGCTGAGAAAGAGACTACAGAAGCATTTAACCAATTATCTGTATACTCTGCCCTTTTCTCAGCATATCCGGAAGCACAGGCTCTCTTCCCTGACACCTCGGGAGAGGAGCTGCCAAGCATGACTCTGCCTCCACTGCTGCAGCTACACCCACTCCTGTACTCTGTGGCAGCATCAGGGAGCAGCAGTCTCCCTTTTCTTCCTGCAAATGTGAGTGAATGTCCACCAGTTCTAGAACTGAGAATCCCAGACACATTGCTGCCAGTGACTAACCCAGCCTCCGTCACCCTGAAATCTGGAGGGAACACAATGAATTTCTCCATAAGGCATATCCGTTTTTATTGATTGCCACAGTTGTGGGGTCTCTTTTTAACACAATGCACTTAAGAAACTGTCATTTTTGTTTCACACCAGATATGTGCACATGTATGCAATTTTTATGAACTACTTTCCTTTCTAGAGATGAAAGTTATCTGCCTCTGGTGTCTTTCTCTCTTGGGTTTTGTATCCTTAGTGATGCTCCCATACAGGAGCTCTGTTTTGCTCCCTGTAAGTGCCAGTCTGGATTGATTTCCGTTCCTCAGCAAATTCTGGTCACTCCCTTCAGAATGATTTCCAAGTCTTCCTGTGATCTCTCTCTGGCAGTTGGCTGCAGTCCAGGTCCTTCTGGAACCTGACATTGCACTAAGGTCACTTTCTTAAGTGTAGGTTTGTGACTAAGTTGTGACAAAAGGGGAAATAATTTTACTTTCTGCTTTCCCCTTTTACTTAAGAACATGCTGTATATATAGATTTCTGTCTCTAGACCAGCTCATGAAATGTTTTAGTGCTCTTTCACATTTAGCAGTGCTGTAAAATAGCAGCAGCTCAGTTCAGTGCTTTAGCAGTATTCCTGTTACTTCCAGTGCCTGATCCAGCTATTCTAAAGTTAGTTCATGGATCTCAACACTTCCCTCTGCCTGCCTTTAGACTATAGCCTTCTCAGTGCCTGCTGTGTTTGTACCGTCCTGACCAAAGATCCTCCCTCACCCACAGCAACTGTCCTGAGACCCAGCAGTAATGTCTGCAATAGAACTAAATGTGGTCTTTTTCCTGTGTCACACAGAGGTGTCAGGCTTAGAAATGTTTGTTATACTGTCCTAGGAGTGAAATTTAATGTGTCTAGCTACTCTTAAGTTTGCAGGATTGATTTCCAAATCCAGGGAGGCATATGCCAAACACAGCATCAAACAGACGCAACTACCACTGCTCCAAATTTTGGCTTCACTTCATGTCATTACAAAAAGCAGCTCATTTCCCGCTGTGGAGGAGGTGCAGAATTATGCAGGAGGTCAGACTCCATCATTCTGCTGATCATTTCTGTCCTTTACTGTCTAAAAATAAGTTTTCAAAGCCCTTCTTAGGTCTAATGGAGGCTTCATAAGAAATCCTTGAACTGAGATCCATTTCTGGATTCATGCAAACAGCTGAATGGATCCATTTGCAAGCCAAGGCTCTGATCCAGCAGAGAGATACATTCTTACTCCCTTTACTAGCTGTTTTTAAAATTCTAAATGTTGATGCCTCATTCTTCACTTTCTGCAATTTCTTTTAAGTGACTTTCACAAAGGACAGTTGGCTAATATTCAGTCCTCAGCTTTGTACAGGAGCTGGTGGTCACAAAAAGTGCAAAGCAATATTCCAGCAAATTTCCTTGTCCTCCTGCACTTCAGTGGGGTTATTTGCTGTTGCTCATGAACATTTGATTTGCAGCAGCAGCACAGGTGATATTAACAGTTTCTTCTTATATCCTCAAGCTAATAATTCACTGTACCACAGGAAGCCAGTATAAGATGATTGAAAAGGGCAAAAAAAAGTTTTGGGAAATATCTAATTCCTGAAATGGTAAGAGGTTGGATCAACTTTTCTTTTTTTTCCTAACCAAAAATCACAAATTTCTATTTTCACATTATATTTATAGCAGCTGCTGAATATGCTTATGGCAACTTCCACTTAAAAGAATAACCATGATTTTTGTAGATTTGCCCTATATTAAAATTTTTTGGCTTAGCAGTATCTGGTATCTGAGCAATACAATATTACATAAAATTCTTGGATTTTAATAACATTTCTGGATATGGATCAGTTAATAAACTTTGTTTCACCAACCACCTAACAGATACCCAGCTACGACTGCTTAATGAATGTTTCCCTGAAATGAAATCTGGAACATTTCGAACTATCAGACTGATGGAAAAAATAATTCTCTGTAAGAAAACCCTGTTGCAGATTCAGTTCTACATAGCTGAAGCTCACTTTATTTCAATTGGCAGCGTCTTCACGTTTGAAAATCTTCTCATATGGCATTGTGGCAGTCTTTTATGTTCACAGTGATTATTTACTGAACAATATGCTAAAATAGGTTGCTGGAAGTGCAAGGCCAACTGCTCCCACGCAGTCTAGCTTCCAGAAGTGCTGTATCCCTTCTGGACCTATAGGTTCTGCACGGTAAGGTAGGCACAGAGCCTTTTCCAGGGGCAGGCTTGAAATGCTTGAACATTACATTAGGACTAAAAGTCTGCACACTTTGAAGTGGTGTTACACAAAGTCAAGTGGCCGAGCTGCAAATGTTAAGCCCTCTCCCTGCTCTGGGGTGCAAAATGCGGAGCCGCACCTGCAATGGCAGCTGCACCTGGTGATGGAATCTGCACCTGGTGATGGAAGCTGCACCTGCAATGGGAGCTGCACCTGCAGTGGAAGCTGCACCTGCAACGGGAGCCATGCAGTCCATGACAGCTGCCTCTTGCTGCCCTCAGCTGCAGGTGTCAGGATCATAAGGCCACCTATGCACTGCTTGGAAGGCTTGCAACGTGCCCTGAAGAAAACTGTAACACCTTGGGCTGCCATGCTTCCATCTTTCTTTTTATGAGAAGGAAAGACTGGAAAGTGGGAACAAGCTCCAGTGCCTGAGCTTACATTACAAACCTGACAGGGAGATGCCAGCCAGCTCTAGCATGAACCCAAGCTGGATAAGCACAGGCTTGCTTTGTAGTCCTGTTGTACAATCCTGAGCTCAAGGCAATAAATCAGCTTCCTTGTTCCCATCTTAACACTTTTATAGCCCCTGCTACAGACACTGCCTCATAATATTATCACAAAAAATAGTATTTGTGATAATGGTGGAGTTGAACCAGCAGTGAGTGCAACTTAGGCACTGAGCTGATGATGAACACTCACTGTGAAGAGGCAGCCACAGCTACAGTAACAAAACATTGGGGACTGTGGTTCCTGTGATAAACAACATGCCACTTCTTTGCTGCTTCCACCAAAGCATTGTATAAGACACTACTGATCAGCTGCATGTAGGTGACATAGCAGTTGCCAAATTGCTAATTTATGGGGGTTTGTCAGGCAAATAGCAGCAGTGGCTGTGGAAGAACTATTAGCAGATGTGAAAATGGATTTTGCTTCATAATTGTCAGGACACTGTAATACATCGGTAATCAGACAGTTTAGGCAGCTCCACCTTTTTTCCAAAATCATTAATTAGAACAGTTCAGCTAAGCCAATGGTGTACATTTCTCCTGAGTTCATGAACTGGCTTTTGACAGAAAAACATGCAGACAGGAAAAGGGGGCAAAAAACCCACAAAGGTGGAACTAAGACATCCTAGTTAGGGACTGCCTTTTTCTTTTATGGCATAAGTGAAAAGATACCAAAAACGACCTTTTCACAAAACAAATACCTTTCAATCTTGTCAGCTCAACATGAGTGTGGGTATTTCAGCTGCTGGACTGAACTACTAAATGTCACAAACATCAAATGCAGGTGTATTCTCTCTGGTACAGACACTGGGGTTGTAGTGTCATTTTTGCAAAAGTAACAAAACAAAACAGAGCTTACTACACCTGCTGAGGAAGGAAGGAAGCACAGGAGAACATCTAGTCCAAGGAAAGAGATTTCACAACCTCTCTGGGCAACCTGTGCCAGTGTTTGATCGGCCTTTGAGAAAACATTTAAGTGGAACTTCCCGTATTTCAAATTGTGCCAATTACCTCTTTTCCTGTCACTGAGCACTAGAGTCTGGCTCTGTCCTCTTCCCTCATCCCCACCCAATCTGGTATTTATGCCAATGGGTAAGATCCCCTAAATCTTCTCTTCTCCAGGCTGTACAGTCCCAGCTCCCTCAGGCCCTCCTTACATGCCAAATGGTCCAGTCTCTTAATCTTCTTTGTGGCCTTTCACTGGGCTTGCTCCAGTACATTCAGGTCTCTCTTGTGCTGGGGAGCCCAGCAGTGAACCCAGAACTCCAGATACGTCTCACGAGTGCTGAATGGAGGGGGAGGATCACCACCCTCAGTCTGGTGACATCCTGCCTGCTGCAGTACATGGGCACAGCCAAGCAGGTCCCAGGGGCCAAAAGACAATACAAAACTTGTCATAGAATCATAGAACCATTTAGATTGGAAAAGATCTGTAAGATGATTGAGTCCAACTGTTAATTTTGCACTGCCAAGTACACCACAAAACCCTCCTCCTTAATGCCCAAGCATTTGTAGAAATTGGAAACTACTCAGCCAACCAGCTAGGAATGTGAAGGCAACATCAGAAAGCTGGTTGGGGGAGAACTTTTTCAAGTATTCTGGGGAATAATGCTGAGGGATTTATTTTATTCCTATACTTAATCTACCTAATCTTTTGTCATTTTCAGATAACACTAGTAAACTTTTACATAAACAAACTACTCAACTATTCAGCTGGAAGCCATGTGTGGAAGCCATTCTCTAGCCCTTCTCATTGTACAGAGTCTACAGCTGTTAAATGTTGACACTTTTTTTTTTTTGCCTGTTTAAGAGACAATCAATTTATAGAAAAATTTCACAGGTCTATGTAGTTTATCTTCACAAGCCTTTTTACTTTAGCTTTTGGACTGAAACACTTCAAGCACTTCAAACAAGTATCACATGGTGTTCTGAAGCCTGCTACAGAAATCATAATAAACAGCCTATTGTAGAAGAAGCACCTAAACACACAAAGAAGACATGATTCATTGGAACTGGGACAATTCAACATCTTCTGTAGAGAAGTATTTACTTCTTTCTGATTCACCATTACCTGAGGTGTTTCTCTAAGCAGCAGCAAAGTATCAAAGGTAAGAAGAATTTTAACAGCTCAGCATATGAATAACAGACTTATAGTGAGACACAGCAAACCAAAGCTGTCATAACGAAGATGAGACAGACAGGTTTGCTCAGAGATGGAACACTATAAGCAACTCAGTAGTGCTGGCTGCAGACGTGCCTGTGGGAGAAAGGCAATGAAAGCCCATAAAAATGGATAAGAGAAACTTTTAGAGATGCAGTGCAGCCTGGAAAGGGGTGTGGAATTATGACCAAAACTAGACTCCTACTCTATTCAGAGAAATGGGATTTTGTAGGTGTTTGAAATAACATTTGTAGTAAAGAAAAAGCAGGCTCTGTATCAATTCTTTTTTTGAATGAAAAAGCTTGTAAGACCCTGAATAATGACTAAACCCTCAGGTCAAAGGTACACCTACCCGGACAGGAGAGAAATTGAGATGCTATTCTTGCTGAGCCAAGGTGAAAAGAAGATATTCATTGAGCTTAATCAAAAAGTTAACTGAAAGTATTTAAACAAACCTGGCAGAAGAGCTAGAGGCTTTACTGCAGGACTATGGAAAGCCTGAGAATGTCTCCAAAGGCCTCAACACCCACAGCTGCAATTTTTGCTGCGGAAAAACATCCAAAGAATGGTTGAAACCTGGCTTCTGAATTGCTTTTGGAGGTTTTAGGAGGTTTGATCATAGGTTTGCTATTTATAAAAAAAGAGCCAGAGTCAACACATTTCTGGACTAAAATCACTGTAACTATAAAAAGCCATGAAATATAATTTCTAAATATGCATGTTAAGTATCAAGCAGATACTTGATAGCAGATACTCATACAAGAAAGGAGTTCAACTATTGATTTACACAACAAATTTTTGTTCTGGAGAGAAGGACAAAATCCTTGTTATTTTGCACAAAATCACCCTGGGAGGATATGAACTACCTACATTTTTATTTAGAAGCCTCTTAATGCCTCATATTTCATGGGTGATGGATAGCTGTCTATATTTCACAGGAAGACCTGCCATGCAGGAAGGCGCCCTTCAGACAAGAATCACAGAATAGCTGCTTGTGATAATGGTTTACAGTGCACTTGCAGCACATATGAAATCCCTTCAGAAGCAAAGATGGTTTTTATAGAAAAGATAAAACCAGAACTGAATTCTAGGGACAATCAGGCAATAATTCCATTGTGAATTGTGATTATGGAAGAGCCATAAATCAGGCAAAGATCTGCCCAGCAGTGTAACCCACTTGCCAGCAGAGTTATCTGAAACATTCAAGTCTCTGGCAGCAATTTTAACTAATGAATCCACTGTAATTAACTCATTAGCAGTTGTTCCAATGACTTTAGCACTGTAAGCCTCTGAGGCTCCAGAAAGCTAGATATTTTAGAGGTTGTAAATTTTGCTAGAATGTGGCAGATGTTTGCACAAGGCTCTCCTCAGTAAACAGAAGTGAGTTCAACCACCTTCCCCTTCTTGGGTAAATGTAACATTTGTGGCAACCCTTCCAGGCAGAACACATCCTATGGTGCTTTTCCATAGCTACTCAGGCTGCACAGCAAGGCCAGCAATATACACACATCCTTTTATGCTTAACAGTCAGGTCTTTCTTTACTTTTGGGGCTAAAACAAAACCTCCTGCAGCTACAGCTCCATTAGGGACTACAGCAGCTGGCAGTCCTGACTTTGTGCAGCAAAGAACAATAGATGTATAACACACAAAGGTCATTTCTGTGACGGAGTGGGACCTGCTCTAACAAGTTATGAATATGTAGCCAAAAATGGAGTTTGACAGGTATTTTCTGTTCTCTAGGCTGAAGGCCTGCACAATGCACTCTTCCCTTAAGTGGGTCTTGCAAAAGCTACTGAAACCCACTACAGCATCATACCAAGCCCCATATCAGTCGATGCTCCTCCTTGACCAGGACTGCATGACCCAAAGGCTTCCTTGCAAAGCATCCCAAGCAGGAGCACCTTATCCAAGTCCATACTGCACAGGTTCAGGCACTGAGAGAGGACAGGCCACTGGGGGGCCAACTATGCAGCCACCAACTGCATCCTCACTTAGATCTCACCCCGATTCTCTATATGTGCCATGTACAAGGCCAGAATGCTGCCTAGCCAACACTAATCCCAGTGTGCAAGTGGGACCAGAGGGTCTTTCCAACCTAGGCAGCCCTCAGCATCCCCTGCCCCTTTTCATCAGGGGTACAGCCTTCCAGTAAAAACATATTGCAAGAAAAGAGGGAGAAAAGCCACTCCACACCAGGACAGCTATCCACACTTATCGTTCAGAATCCATTCTTGCCAGTACTCCCCAAGGACAACACATGCAAGTCTTGGCCTCCACTAGGCTGGACTCCTTGAAGATCCCTGTTCCACAGGGGGTGCTCTCCTCCAAGTCTTTCTGGCACATGTGTGTTTTACCACCATCCCTGTCAACTCTGCTGCTACTGGTTATGTCACACTCCTCCCCATGGAGAGACACTGTGCCATGTTTTCCTGTGGGACTGGCTCTAACATGCACAACAGAGCTAGAAAAGCCTAGCCTGCCCTCGGTTCATATGCCTAGTACAATCCTTTATACCTAAGGCAGAGGATCTGGACAGACTTGTTGCTTTGAGAATAAAAACACGTTTCAGCACTTAAGTTGTTTCTTGTATCAGATGCTTAATGCAGAATCATCTGCATTTTATTTTTAAATATTGAGAGAAACATTTTATGAACTGTCACTATCGAGTCTGGCAGATAGTAAGTGTAGCTGGGCCATAGTTTCTAGAGTTTCATCACAGTTTGGTAGTAGTTAAGCATTTTCTAATGAAAGATAGAATTTGTAGACACTGACAACATACCAGAACTGCAGGGAGTAGAAAAACACAAAACCAGACAATTCTGAAAGATGTCAGTGACGATCATGAGAATTTGCAGTCCAGGCAATGCCTGCCCAAGTCTGGGTACAGCAAAAACAAGCACCCTGGGGTGCTGCTCTATTTCTTTTAGATCTGGACCCTGCTGACACTAAAAGAGAACTGGGGGAGGAAAGGACAGCTCGGTTATGGAGGCTGGAAGGAACAGGACAGCCCAGTCAGGACACACCCGGGGTGCTGGTCTGACTTTGTTTAGCTCTGCCTGCAGCCAAACTCCGGCTCACAGTAGTGATTATATAGCTCCTAGTGCACCAAAAGCATGGCTCCTCAAAAGCCATGAGGAGATGTAAGATCTGTTGGGCCAAACAGTGTCCAGAACAGCTGGCAGCTGGCAGCTCAGCCACAGACCAAACACACTTAGAAGAGGCACCAAATCTCCCCTGATCTGCTGGCAGAGCAGCAGCTCTGTGCTGGTGAGCTTGAGCCCTTCAGGAAGATAACCTTCCACCACTCCTGTGGTGTTGGCACTAGCTAACTGGGCAGACAGGACAGATGACCCCAGAACAAAGTAAAAAGCAGCTGCAAGTGCCAAGCAAGACAGGACATCACTTCAGCTCCATCAGAGTGTGCCAGACAGGTGAGGATACAGTCCCTGAAGCAGCAATCTCAAACCTCTGGTGTAGCAGATAGCTGAGGTAGCTGTCCCCACATCTTTAGCTAATTTTCATATGCAAATAGGGTCTCATCTTGCATGTTTGATAAACAACCTTTACTACTGCTACTGATGTCTTCTTCAGCACAGATAGACTGTGCACTTGCCACAATCAACTGATACAAACCTAGTCTTTCTCAGTCTGCAGCATTCCAGTTTTTGGAGGAGGAAAAGACTAAATTTGAAGCTTAATTATTTAAAATAAATTACTTACCTCACTTAAGAGTTAGAGATGTGATTTAACAAGTTAAGGACTGACATTTAAAAGTTTAGTGGTGAGTCAGACTGTGCCAAAAGGGTGCAATTGAGAACAGAGTGAAAAGTGAATGTAAACTCTCTGGAGCTTTAATCTTGATTGCAATATTACTGACAAAACTCAGCCCAGAACTGACCCAGATTCATCTTGCCTAGCTTTTTAAACATAGATGTGACACCCCATTTAGAAACTGTTGTCCTACACACCATCTGTAGTTTATGGAGAGAAATCAAGACCTCTGGGGGAAATCAGCCTGATCTGAATCCCAGATCTCAACAGCCTGTTAGCAATATTCCCTTCCCGTTTAAAAGAAGTCTCCTGATTGCATCACCCCTTGCATCTGTGAGCTGTAGGAGTCAGGCTGTTCATAAAAATCTGCTTTAGACACCACAACATCTAGAACTTACCCTCTCTACTCAACTTTCCTAGCTTGCTGTGTTGCCTGCTCTGTCACTCTCCTACAATGACCACAGAGGATTCCTGTGGTTTAGGGGCATGGCCCAGCAGGTGCTATTCTGCACACACAACAGGTTAAAGCATGGAGTTTACACAGCCATCTGGAACACATCTCCAGTTCATTTTGAGCACCCATAGGCACAGGACTCCAGATGAAGCCTCATGAGCCTTTTTTAACAGCTGCCAGTTTGTGGTGGCCCCCATGGCCACCAGGGACACTGCTCTGCTGTCCAACTGGACCCACACTCCTCTTCCGAAAAGCTGCCCCAGCCTGTACTGGTATTTGGGGTTATCCTGCCTCAGCTGTTGGTCATTTTGGCCAGACTGCCAGGATGCTTCTCAATAGTAGCCCTGTCCTCCAGCCTATCAGCCTGGTGTCATTCAGGGAGGGCTCTGCTTCCATTTACCATCTTTCCAGGCATTTCAAAAGGTAAAAACATCCCACCTTTGTTTCCTTTTGCCTCTTTCTGAATCCTCCCATACAAGGGGCATCACTACAAAGTGGAGTAAGAAACTATGTGTGACAGATTGCATTAACAAAGCTCAGAAAAAGGAACAGAATGGGAAAACTTTCACTATTCTTATGTTTTAAGCGCACACAAACAATGCAAGATTCCTATTTGCCCTAAAGGTACATAAATTTTTACTGGCTTTATTTGCTGGAAACAAAGCGTAATGTTCAGTATCACAGCACAATGATAGGGGTCTGTAAGTTGTGCAGTCACTGGCTGGATCAATAAAATAAAAATGCAGTTTCAAATCGACCAAACATAAAATAACATCTCTGAAGGCAAAGAACCAGAACAGTCTACAAGGTTGATGGACTGTTGAAGAAAAAGATTCAAGAGTTCTTTCAGTAAAGTTCTTCAATTTGTCAAGGTGTAATAAACTGGTATTTAAAAATATACACTGTACTATGCTTAGTGTGAAAATCAAGAGAGACCATACCACCAATATAACTAACTAACTAACTAACTAACTAAATAGATTCTACTATCAAAACACTGTATTCATTTTGCATTTTCTTGAATAGGAAAAGAAATATCTTTTCCTTTAGTGAACTCGAGGTGAAGAGGGATTAAAGTGATAACATTCAAAAGAAATGCATTTGTTTATATCATCTAAAATAGGTGGGAAATAATGACACAGAAGAAAATATCAAGATGACAATGTAAGCTATGGAAGATTTTAAGATGCCCTTTCATGCTGAAAAGCAATGCTGTAATAGCACTTTCCAATTCCATGTATCTCTGTTTTCCCTAATTTTTCCCCAAGATTCTCCATATTTATAAGTGGTTACTGTTTCAAACTTGTGATCAGACTTTCAACACTTTTTTTTTTTTTTTTGCAGTGGGGATACTGCCCAGTTTCAGAATTCCTACAGGAAATTAAGGTTCTGCAATCACAGTTTGCATTTAGAGATAAGAAAACATTGAGTTGTCCCCATCCTATAAACCAGCTCCCCAGTTAGGGAAGACAGACCCTAAGAAGATCTTTTTGTTTCTGTTTTTTTCTGGAGAAAAGACAACAGGCTAGTCTTTAAAGCACACCCACATTAGATATGGAAAATCTAATTCCAGGTGTTTCATTGGTATTGACCACACCAGGGATTCAAACACAGGTGTCACAGGGCAGTGTCCTAAGTGGAATCACACAGTGCTATTAGGAGCACTTTGCAAATGGTCCATGAGCTGAGAACAGCAGGAGCATATCCACATATTGCACTGATGCTTCAGGAGTTCATGGGGTGAGAAGCACAGCAGGGCTGGGAACAGGACACTGGGAACAGGCTCCAGATTTTAAGGATAGAACTCCATAGGAAGAGATTGCTTTCCTTAGAGTAAAGAGAAGAAAGTCACAAGAACACTGGCTGGAAGACACCCCCAGTGGTCACCCAGAGCAACCTCCTGCCCAAAGCCAGTACCCGCTCGGTTCTGCCATGGCTTGGTCTTGCTCAGTCTTGAATACTCTGACAGGCAATGAGGGCATCACCCACCCATAGATAAGGCTTCTCCTCGCATTTAATCTGAGCCCTGCAAGCTTCAGTGCAGCCATTTGTCCCTTACCATATGTTTTGACTCCACCAAGAAGACTTGGGCTCTGTCATCTCTATCCCTGTTCTTTAAATAGCTATACACTGCTCTATACCATCCCCACCCTTCGACTTCTTCACTGATTCGCTCAATCTCACACTGTAGTGCTTGTTGACCCACCGGACCCTCTTCTGTAGGTAAAGAGATGCTACTGCTCCTCTGAGGGATATCCAAACAAATCAGGAAACACTGCATTAGGTCACTTCAAGGTTATTCTCCTTTTCTTTCCCTTCCCTGAACTTTTTTTGCAAAACAAGCATATTACCACAAATAGTTGCAATGATACAAATTAACCTTATCTGATAAAAATTAACATGACCCAAAAGCTGTTCCATTGATCCATGACAAAATATGGGGTTATCTTCTTTACTTGAGGTGCCTAACAAAGACAAATAAAGAAACAAAGAAAGATTTACGCCTAGGCTATTATTTTATTCCTAGCTGAAAATTGAAAAAAAGCACCTGAAAAGAGCAATTAATCTTCCTTAGCTGAGCTGACTTATCATAAGAGGCATCGCCTTCTGGAGTTGTCTGTTCACTTCATTGCCTGCAAATGGAGGGTGATAGACTTAGGCTCAGACATCGAACTTAGTGTAGATGACTCCCATGTTACTAGCAGTGTTCGCTAATAATATGCAAGCTAAACAGACAAGCTAACTTCCTCTCCTAAATTCAATCTGGTTTGATAAAGCAAGAAGGAGTAAAAATGTGGTTATGTTTTGATAGAACAAGAAGCAGTTACAAATCTAAATGCAAGGATGGCATTAATGGTGCAATTTGCATCACTCTCCAAAGCTAATGTGCAGCCATTACACTTTCTTTTAGTATAGTGTAAAATGTACATTGTATATTTAACTCAAGAGTTTGGAGACTCTGGGAAGCTTCACTGCTTTCTTACTACAGTGGACACCTTAACTCTGTTCCCTTACTTCATTCATCTCCTCTATGAAATTCCTATACATTATTAAAAAAGGAACACATGACATCTCCTAATGTTATTCTCAATTGCACATTGTTATTTTATATGATTTATATTACATTTCTACACACTCATGATGTGTAGAAATGTAAGCCCTTCTCTACTAAAAAACCACTCCAAAGCCTAAGCTCTAGCATTATTCATACCCCTGCAACATCATGGCAGATTTAATTTATCAGCACCAAAGTGTTTTTCAAAGCTGACAGCAAGGAGTAAGAGCATTGTGAGGGGTCATCACATATCACAAATGTTTTGGCTGGGAGAGGTAGATCAAAAGGCATTTTGGCAAGGAAAAAGAGGACCCCTAGGAACAGAAATGTAAGAAAAGTACCTAAGTTAGGAATTTATCCACCTCCTCGCTCTGGAGTAGAAGCAGTGAGGAACTGAACTGAAACCCTGGCTTGCCCTCAAGCAGCCAGGAGGTGTGATGGACTGGACTAGACCAAGAAAACTGAGAACACACGGAACAAGGGGGCCGGAAAGGGAAGATGAAGAGTGGTACCTTCACTCCAGTGCAGAAGCAGCCCTTCCTCAAGACACGATGCAGTGTCATCTGAAAGCCTTTATGTGCAAGGTCTGATTTCTACACAAGGTGTCTTTCAAAGCTCTTCAATCGTGTAGATCACTGTTCCATGACTGATATTGCCATTCTGTCAAAGAGAAATAGTTGGGACCAGTGAAAAAACTTAAATCTTAACTACTACAGGTTTTTTCTTCTATAAAATGCTTATTTTATACCCATTTATATACAGGAACACCTATGAAACAAAGTAGACAGTACAGAATTGCAATTCTATGCTTTTTAACAGAAACACTGTAGTTCTGCCTAAGCCAAAATTATTCAAAGGCAAAACATATTTAACTGATGAGATGAGAAATTCAGTGTGGCAAAGATCTTATTTAGCCTCGATAAAGTCTGAGCAAGAAAGAGAATGAGAGACAAATTCACAGTAGCACTGGCACTGAGGATACAGAGACTAGCTTGGTGGGGGGAGGGCCAGGGTGAGATGGACATTTAACACCATAGTTTTGGCAAAGACTCATACCCTATAATTTTAGCTATCAACAGAGCATCCTCCAGAGAGTGGTGTAAAGCCTAAATTCTGACTCCTTCCAGTCCCTTCCAGAGAAGCAAAGACAAACTCGATTACTAACAGAGGGATCTGTAATTGTTGACTGGAGTTAAAAAGAAGTATTAATTTTCTTCTGTCAAATTTAAATAGATTTATATTTGGCTTATCAAAGGTATTCTGGTACATAATGGTGCAAAAAAAATATCCAGCAGAGAATTGGTAGCAAAAGCAAAATACTTCAAAATTAAGCCCTGTGCCATACCTTGGAGTCACAGCCTTCAGCTACAGCAGTTTCTGCTTCTCCAGCTCCCTTATCTACCTTTCTATAACGAGTCCAGCTCACAGAAGGTGAGTTCTCTGAGCACATTTTCAGATCAAGAACCTTATTAAAGGAACATAATGTGAGGAAGATAGGACCAAGTGATTGACAGTAATTGTATTGGAAATGGGAAAGGCTGCATAGCCTTTTTGAAATGCAGATTTTCCAGGAGTGTGAGAGGTTGAGATCCAATGCTGCACTGGGTCCATTAAACAGCTTTTTAGTCCAGAAGGGCCTTCAGAGTCTCACTTCACAGGCCACAACATTTCACTGTTTAATTCCTTCATTAAAGCAGTAAGAGTTCATTGTGCTGTATCATATCTAGATTAAAAGGATTTTCAATGAAAAGAATAATCTATAAAACTCCTAGATAAAGTTATTCTAACAGTTATTTAGCCTTGCTGTGAAAAGTCCTCTTTTTTGTCGCCTGAAATAATCTGGTTTTAGAGATTGAGTAGCATCATGCTTTCATTCACTGGATTAAATTGTCATCCTGTATCAAAAAATGTCACTGTGTAGCAACTCTTAAACCACGATAAAATAGCGTACCAACCTCCTCTTTGTCAAAATAAAAAGATTGTGCTTTTTCACTTCTCCTCACAGGCAGCATGCCCAGACCTCTGACTGTGCTGGAAGATTTCAGAGGCATTTGAAACATCAGCACCACAACTGGACTCAGACCCCAGCAGCAGCTTCACCAGGATAGAAGTCACATCATACCTTAACTCCTACAGGATATCTTTCACCAGATATATTCAGGTATCCCTGGTTTCCTTAGTGCCACACTGTACACGGGGTGGTTCCAGAGTTCCCTGACAGCACAATGGCTTTGTACCACCAGTCAGAGGTGACAGCTGTAGAAAACAAGAGCCTGAAACAGCTGAGTGAATGCTGTCTTATGAAAGACTATGTTGTGGTGATGCCTAAAGACTTTTAGCTTTTTTCATGTATTTGTGGCCTTGTAGATTTTTAACATATAGTTGTATAGTTTCTAGTACTTTTCCTGCCCTTTCTCACATTTTAGAATAATGAGCTAACCCTTTCTAACACATTCTTGAAATTCTGTTTAGTCTTATTCTCAAGAAGAGAATTTCTGACAAGGACATCTTGTTTTTCACCAGAATTTGAGAGACATAACAAGATATAGGGCAAAGAACCTCCTGGACCAACTCCAAGGGGCAGACACAAGGGTGGGTTACTGGGGCAACTGATCTCTTATTGGATGTACCTGCAAGATATACTAATTAATTAACCTTTTAATAATTGTGGAAATCCTGTATCACATGTGTGCAAAGCCATATTTGTGCACCTGAAAGCTTTCATTAAAGAACTGCTTTTTATCTTACCCCTCTTGTTTGGAAAGTTTTTGTCTTTTGAGTCTAGGCAGCAGTGGAATCAGAAATACCTGAGCTGGCTTTTAAAAACTTCACTGTGACAGCACGGAGCTCCACACAGCTAAATTTATCTTGTTTCTTGGCAGTCTACAGCATAGACATACTGGGTAAGATTCATCTGGCCAAGTGTAGACATACACATCTGAGCCAGACACCCTTGGCTCCTATATGGACATCTTCTCTGAGAGTAGGTGTTTGAAATAGATTACATGAGTCACCCCTCAAAAGAGCCTACTTTTCTCCATGGATCATACAGGGAACCTAGAATAGCTCAGAGGTAGGCACCTCCAGGATATAGTAAAGTTTGCCAAATTGAATCCCACCCACTCCAAGGAGAGAGGAGAGACTCTTGAAAAAACCCATCAGAAAATTTCAGAAGTCCTGTTTTTGCCTTTTTCTTCTTCCCCTTTCCATCAGGCTAGGTATGAAAACACTGAGCATTTGAGGCAAAATAGAAAAGAGTTTTGTCAAACTTCTTCATTCAAAATGAACTTTTCCAAGTACTGCTTCACTTCAAACGTGCATGTATTAAGAATTTCAGATTAATTTGCTTTATTTAAAGAATCTCTGGTGGAAAGTTACACTTTTCCATATAACTTTCTACCTTGTTTAAAACTATCAGCCTTCTGTCATTACAATATTTTGGTAATTTCTTCCATTTTTCTGTATGATTTCAGATAAGTCTGGAAAAAGGTGAGTGAACACTTCAGTGTTTGCATTACGACACTAATGTGTATCAGGGTACTGCACCAATTGCAGCTTGGTTATTTTGGAGACTTTTCTGTTTCTCATTTGATTTTGGCAAGCAAAAATAGTTATGTGCAATGTGTTGCTTAGGAACTACATACTAGATACTGCATGAACTCAATAATTATTACTGCAGTTGACCTTCATTTCTTTGTAGACATTAATAATTAGAGTACATATTTTCATTAGGATTAGGAAAAAAAAAACCAACAACTTAAAACACACAAATCCAGATAACACAGTATTTCTTTCTGCTTACAACTTTCCAGTCTCATACTGATCAAATGGGAACAGTGTGTAAGTGGGGCTCACAACCTGAGATTCCAAGAGGTCCATGCACCTTCTTCATTTCTTTGATTTATATTGTGAGAACAAAGTGATAGGGCAGGTTGAGCTCATGGTGCTGGAGATAAGGTGTTTCAAGACTTAGTTCAAGAGATTTCAAATGAAGTCCTCTGCTACAAGTTGCTTCAGTAAAAACAGAATAAATTATTTTTAGCTGAAAAAAATCCGTTTTAATTTTTTCTTCCTTTAGATAGAAAAAATTAGTATTTTATATTAAAAATGGTTATTTTAACCCCTCTTCTGTGCTGTTCTCCTGGGATGCAATAGTTTAAGAGAATCAGGAAGATGTGGCCACAGAAATGCCATTTATTTGCCAGTACCAATTACTCCATGTGCTACTGATCTTAAAAGTTGTGCTAGGTAAATGAGCTGGAAGAGACTCACAAATACAATGTTCCTGTTGTCCTCTCTTTGGTTACTCTGATACATTAATCTTCCACGTGCACAGTTTTCTCTTACTGGCCTATCGAGCATGTACATTTGAAAGAAGTAATACTTCTTCCTGTACTACAGCATTATTTCTCTTCTTCCCTGTTTGAAGAAAACAACCAAAGATGTTCTCATTTTAAATGGTGACTGAAAATACAAGAAATTCTCAAAATTGCTCTAAAGCAAGTTAAATTAAAGTTTTGCCTTTGAACTGGGATGGAACATTATAGGTTAAATTTTCATTTACTTTGGGGTATATTTAATCTGAAATTTTGGGTGTTCTTTTGGTCTTTCTCAGCAGCTTTTTTAAGTTTCAGCAATGAAAAAGGTTAGCAGGCAAAAGCTGAAAAGTGGGGTATTTCTGAGTACACTAAATGAAATGCACCTTTTACATCATACCATAAAATTAATTATGCCAGAGAGAAAGCAAACTTGTGTTAGACAAGCTCTCAAAGACTTTTCCGTGAAAAGAATTCAGACCAACAATCAACACAGACATATAAAACTGCATTGTTACAAAGGTTTTCTCCTCAGAACTTATAATTAATGTAAATTTTAATTCCACACTGCAAGATAATGCTGAATGCCCAAAAGATAAATTATGGCAAGGTAGATTTCAAATAGAAGAAACTATGAAGTATTTAAGAAACTAGATTACATAAACAGTGCTACATTATAAGCATCCAGCTTGTGTGGTAGAGTCCATTTTTATTTAATAACAACATAATGCAGGATCATTTACAGATAAAAGAGCAAGAATCCCATTTTTAGACACAAACCAATTAGTTCTTTGAATGAGACATGGATCGTCATGTATTTACATTAATTAAAAATGACGTGAAATCTTATCTAAAGACACTATTGTATCACTATGAAGCATCACTTATACCTTTTACTTGTCAAGTTGTCAAACTTTTTATGAGTAATATCTGAGTTTCCTCAGTCATTCTGTGATTGGTATACAAGCACAGAGCAGTATTTAACTTTTTGACCATGTAACTGCACTTGTTGGCTGACTTGATTGTTTCTGTTGTGGATAGGACAAATTACATTGCACTGGGCTTTGTTGTGGTACAAGGATTGTGTCATCCCTTTTCATTATTTAACTTTTTTTTTTTTTTCAATAGACTCACACTGTAGCTACATCAATTATAATGAAAATTACTAATTATAGTAGTAATACTCATTATGTTGTGCATATATTAACAGCACAAGCAGCACTTGATTCCTGGTGTACAGCACACCAGAAATTCAGCTTGATTTTTGTGGCTCTTACTGCATCCCAAAACTGCTCTTGCCCCCAGACAGACAAGGTCCTTGTGTTACTGCACAGGTTTGTTTCAGAATTGGCACTAACTTGTACATTCATTTTACAAACTTTGAAACATAAGCATTTTCTCTTCACCTCCAGATTTTCTCACCCCTTGACACCGGTCAACTCTTCAAAGCACCGCCTGACAAGGAGACAGAACAGCCTGCACAGAGGCATCCTGCTGGGAAACAGCAGCACCCCCTGACATACATCTGCCACAAGTTTCTTCTAGCCCATCATTAAGACCAGTGGTCATAGACCAAGATTTTTTTTGAAGTCTAATTTGATTTCACACAACAATATTCCAGCTATTGTATTCATTCAACAGGCCTAGTGCCATGATTTAGGAGTGTGCTTTTACAATGTACACAGAAAACATCTTCCCAGGGTGTGAATTCTTTTGTGGTTCAACATACAGAAGCCAAAAAAAAAGTTCCTGGATTTTATGTTTCCACCTTGGAAAAATTTAGTGTTTCTATCCTTCAAAAAAACCGAACAGTTGAATATTTGTATCTTCTGCAAAGATTTTCCCCACAAGATCACGTTTGAGAGCTTGTTCTGGGGATGCTCAATAGTCTACAGCCCTGTGTACTGTCACACATGCTCTGTCTCTCACCAGGCATGGTTCTGCAGCTCAGAGTCCAGAGAGAGGGGCAGGGAGGCAACTGCAGAATAGGAGTTGCTGCAAACACTGAAAGAAAGACAACCCAGTAGGACAAGGCATCAAGATGAGCAGAGGAGAGCCCATGTCATGGTCTCCTCTACTCCTCAAACATGTTTATTTGTAAAATAAACCAAACTGCCAACAGCTTTCTGTGTAAGAATAAAAATAAACAAAAAAACAACCCTAAACCAAACAAACAATCAAAATAAAAAACAAACAGCAAAATGTATGTGTATAGTCCTGAATACTCAGTAGCAGCTTTAAATTGACTGAATAAACCCCCTAAACAATAAATCAATGACCATAACATGAGCACACATCTGCCTCTCATGTGCTACCTGGCATATATAAATATATTTCCAAAAAAAATTTCACAAGGATTCACTTCTGTCTCAACAGTGACAAGGTGAAGGAAGGGATGATGCTGAGGGGCAGGGAGGCAACTGCAGAATAGGAGTTGCTGCAAACATTGAAAGAAAGACAACCCAGTAGGACAAGGCATCAAGATGAGCAGAGGAGAGCCCATGTCATGGTCTCTTCTACTCCTCAAACATGTTTATTTGTAAAATAAACCAAACTGCCAACAGCTTTCTGTGTAAGAATAAAAATAAACAAAAAAACAACCCTAAACCAAACAAACAATCAAAATAAAAAACAAACAGCAAAATGTATGTGTATAGTCCTGAATACTCAGTAGCAGCTTTAAATTGACTGAATAAACCCCCTAAACAATAAATCAATGACCATAACATGAGCACACATCTGCCTCTCATGTGCTACCTGGCATATATAAATATATTTCCAAAAAAAATTTCACAAGGATTCACTTCTGTCTCAACAGTGACAAGGTAAAGGAAGGGATGATGCTGAGGGGCAAGAAGTTAAGGCTGACAGTCTGGAGCAGTACTGTTATTTACTTGGCTCTCAAGCACACCCAAAGCACACAGCTTTGGTACCTACCAGGTAAAGAGAGCTTTTCAGGGTGCTTACTGCTGCAGGGCTGTCCAAGACCTTCACTAAGCTGCAGCATTTGGCATAACTGTTGCAGCAATCCTGCACAATGCCTGTGTGTTTCTCAAAGCCCTTTTCCAAGTCTCTGCATGATTTAACTGAGAGCCAATATTCTATTTCCACCATATTTTAAGTTAACAGCACAAAATTCTGGACATATCTTATTACTCTGCTCGTCTTTTCCCCCAGGGCCTTTCGGCCGCCTCTGACAGCTTTCTGATTGCAGCCTCTCCTTGCCCAGCAATGCTTCAAGTTTCATCATCCAAATTACTGTACTTTAAGTCCCCTGCAGTAACTGTGTTTATTTCCAATATCCCAACAGGAAGACCCCCATCAAGATGAGTCATTCTTATTTCCAAGGGTGTTGTGCTGAGGCCACTCAGAGGAAGATGCCACAGCAGCTGCTTTGTATTAGCCTAGTGGGGGGAAAAAAGCACAAGACCCTGCTTTCAGCTAAATTTCTTTCCAGCAATACAGACATTTTTTCTAGAAATGATGAAAATTACAAACACTTACTCTAACAAAAACCCTGTTGGAAGCACCAGAGTCCTGAAAACCTCTGGACTTGTGCCATGATGTGCGGAAATGGGAAGCGGCTATTTTAAACTTGCTGCTGTCTGGACAGAAAGCGATGCTTTGCTGTGAACTGCTGGGCCTCTGAGCTGTTCATTCATGCGTTGTTTTTTGGCAGCCTTCACCATTTCCACAGAATCACTGGCAGCAGCCTCACTAGAGAGCAGGTAATTCTGACCCTGCAAGTTATCTACCACTATTAATCACAAACAGGTTTTTAGCTGCCTCCTAGCAGTGATTATTCAGAGCTGTTTTAGGATGGTCTAACACTGCCATGAAATCTCACACATACAGATTCTCTGAGGATTCAGAATAATCCTTGCTTTCCACTCAAAGGAGCACAAGGCAAACTTTTCAGCATGTTACTGATGTAGCACAGATAGAGCCAGCTCATGCAGACCTTCAAACAATGGAGCTAGAATTGGGTCAAGATGTAGCAGAAGTCTGAAAAGTTTAGGTTCTAAATCAAAGATGGATTTCCAGCCCTAATTCTGTTATCTTTGAAAAGAATCCTTGCATATTATACACAGGCAGCACAGACTAGTCACTGGACTATAGTATCATTTACTCTTGGGCTCCAGAGAGGTAGTTAAAAATATACAAATGCCCATGTGTATCAGCATAAGAACCCCACATCACCAAAACTTCAAATATCAATGGAAAATTTGTCACCATATGCATGCAGTGCTGAGGTGTGATATGATGTGGCTTTCTGGAGCCACTGCAATTAGTCAGTGATACACAAAATGAGGAGTCATGGTAAGTGCACAGAAAACACAAGCAAGGCCACCCAACAAGCAGCTGAATTTTCGAAGTGCTGCTTAAACTCTTACAGGCGGTTCTATGAACAGTGGGACAGCCCAAGGTCAGAGATGCAGGATACAGTTTCAGAGACGTGGTGGGGAAACATCTTCTCTTAGAGTCCATCTCACATACACAACTTTGAAAGCTGTCATTTTAATTGCAGACTTTTGTTACATTTCCTCTTCCTAGCTACTCTTCTTTTCCCAAGTGAAATAAAAGTGGTGCCTGACAGGCTGTTTGGAAGATTAGGGATTTCTTTGTTTTTTGCTCTTAATGTTCTCGCTGAATTTATTTATAGCTTGGCTGGTTATTAGAATTTGTTCCATATGGTAATCTGGCAATGCCAACACAAGGATTTAAAATTAAAAAATAGATTATTTCAGCAAGAAATATAAAGAATATTTTTGTGATTTGGAAATTCACTCAAAAGTATTGGGACACACACTTTAACCCAGCTTTTCAGGAGAGAAGTGAGGGAGGAAAGTAGCCAGAGGGTAAATAGGAGACTATATAAAAGTAGAAATTTTCTTTCATGTTGTTGGAAAGTGGCCCAAAAGCTCATTGTGTTGAAGCCTACTTCAACAAGAGGAAAGAAGACAGCTTTTCTGGATTAGAGGGTTTTCCAGTCTTCTGCTTCTGTAGAAAATGCAGCTATGAACCCCTGGGAGGAGAGCAAAAAGGAAACAGTCCAGGAAGCAAACAATTTGGATCCAAACTAAGACAAATTAGATACATGCCCATATAACAGAAAATACTAATAAATTACATGGTTTCAGTTTTAAGCATATAGAGAAAAGGCTGTTCTGCAATGCCAAGGGGACAATAAGAAATAAGAAATTATATACATCTAGGTTACCTTGAAAATTATGCTTTAATGTTTCAAATGGCATAGTAATACTACAATGCAGGTTTTTGACCCCTGCTTCAAAGATGCCTGGACTAGAGTTGACCAAAAATCTCAGATACACATTTGATGAGGGGGCTTTGACTAGAAAAGAGAATGTCCCGCTTTGTAACTGGTTAGAATAGAGATTTGGTTTGCAGCCTACCTTCAGCATAAATTTATAAAAAAAGGAAACACACAAGCAAAACATAACAAAACAGAAAACAGATTTCCAAGTCCCACATGCTTTTGAATAAGTATGTCACAATTTCCCCAGAGTATTCAAACCAGGATGGCAGCAGCACTGGAAAAATATATTGCACAGACAGCATCAGTAAGTGAAAATTATATTTTTATTACCAATAAAGTAAAAAGTCTGAAATCACAGAAAAAGTACTTTTCCCACACGGACAAATTATTAAAAAATAAACTCATTTAAAGTGAAGACAACATTCTCTATTCCTCCAATTTCAACAATGGAGACCGATATGTAGAACAGAAAAGACTGATCAGTACAATCTTTGCCAAATTCTGAACAAAATTGTACAGGATTCAATATTATCACTAGCAGTAAGGTCAATGTGACATTCAAATATGACTGATTGCAGCCATAAGGTTTGCTTTTTTGATTTCAGAGTCTTTTGTAAATCCAAGTAAAAATACATAGAAAGCAGGTGTGCTGCTGATTTTGTTTCTATTTTGGCCAATGTGCAAAATAACAGTATCCAGTAGCATCAGTCAAAAAATACAGGTATTAGTGTACTGATAAGGAAATGAATCTTTGGGTTTCATTTCCTCACCTTGCACTTAAAGGAACAAAGGAGTTTGTTACAAAACTAGTCCTAAGAGAAGTGCTGACACATACTGCTCTCGGTTTCAAGACTTTTAAAAGGCATTCAGTTATTGTGTTAGACAGAGTTTTGAACAAAGGCCAAGATTTGTGAGCTTTTACAGAAGTCAGTGAGAGCTGGTTGGCTTATGGGGTCCAGGAAGAAAACAAAACTGTTCCAGAGAAGGGGGCCTGACACACAGAGATGGGACATCATCTGGCTTGATTATTGGGTTGCTGCTATCAACAAGACCCAGCCAAGGGTCCCCAGGTCCATCAGAGAGATGGTGATCTGTCCCAGTCTCTGGGGATCCCCTCTGAGCCAAGCAGCAAGGGAGTGCTGGTCTTCTCTGCCCAGCACACAGAGGAAGTGGCACAACACACTGAGGGACAGCGTTATGGTGGGTCAAATAATCCCATCCCTGTCTGCACCTACACAGTGACAGAGCCCTGAGGCACATATCCCAAGCAGCCTGTCCACCAGGAACACATCCATCACCCTCCAGTGAAGCGAAGAGATGAGTGAGTGCAGGGAGGGACAGAAATATTACGCTGTTCTTGGACAGCAAGAAACCCTGCTGTAGGAAATGGCACAATTGCCAGTGGTGGTTTAAACCAGCTCAATACACCTGAAGAGAAAGCAGATAATACATCAGTAAAACCACAATGGATATTAGAAGTGCTCAGGCAAATTTTGTACTCCATATATGAGGGGAGAAGAAGTCCTGTGCTCTTCCCCTACTCCAGCAAAATCCGTGTGATTTTCATGCCTTACTAATTCATTCAATAGTTTTCTCTTCAACACATCTCAACTGTCATTAAGGTTACACCAATTACAAGGACAATCCCTTGCTTGTATGAAAACATATCTTTATATTTACAACTGTTCACACTTTAAGACTGCCTGGCAAACCAAAGCACAATGAGTTTAACAATTACAGGTTTGTTTCTTGCAGCAATCAAAGGTAAATGATCCTTTTCTGTTCCAGTCTTTCATGCTGATACCAAACTGGGAAATGCTCTAGGCAGGTGGGACCACAAATTCCCGGAAAAAATTCCTCTTTTCTCTGCCCTAGTCAGTGGGCAGGTCAGGGTCAGAGGCTATTGCAACACAGAAGGGGAAGCCAACTAAATTCTAATATTTCCTTTTATTCCCCCATGAAATTTCTTCCTGAGACATACTTTCACATACATGTTTTATAAAAGTGTAAAGGTAAAAGAGATTTTAAGGTCATAATAGGGAACAGCACATCTGTGAAAATTCAATTTTTGTGTAAGTATATGCTGCATTTTCTAGTTTCTTCCCTGATCCTGCAGAAGTCAGGATCTAGTGCTTGCCATCTCATGTATGCACCAGTTTTTCATTTGCCACATCCTTTTACAGTGAATGCAGTGCTAATAATGTTCTTATCCCTTCCAATAGAGCGCATTGCAGCAGTAAGAATACTTCAGGCAAAATAGGATTATCACATCTTACATCCACAGCACAGGACATGTAAGGTCAAAAATTTCCCTTGATTATGGATATCCCAGTTGAGATACCACCCACCTCATTTTTTGAGACTACTTAGCATTCTCTCTGCTATTGTGCTGACAGCAAAAACTTTATGCACTGCAGTTATGGCCATGAGCGCTCTGTATTTTCTAAAATAAGATCCCAAGAACATTTAGTCTAACAAAAAATTAATGACAAGCTTGAGTCGATGAGAGTGGGGTTAGTGGGTGTACTGGCATTATAGAAACACCAGCAGAGAGATTGCCAAGATCTCCTTAAAGGTGCTCACCTCTCCCCAGAAGGAAACCACTCGTCCCCTCCTCCTCCAGTCCCCCATATCATTCACACTAGCCAGATCTCAAAAAAGATGCACTTTGGTGTCAGGACCACTCCTCCAACCGACCATTCCTTGACACAATTCAAAAATAAGCACAGTTTCCCTGCAGAGAGAGCTGCCATGGTGCTTAGCCATGCATTGCTGCAGATGGGTTTATGTTATTTCCAGTTCACACCACTGAACAGGGAGGTCTCCTGCCAGCAACAGACACAGTGCCAGGATGAGATCTGTAGTGTGGATTGTGGACCCTGCTCAAGTGTTTACATGAGTCTCCCAAATAGGAGCACAGAGATTTTTCCCACCAGCTGACAAAGGATGATAAAGTGGAAATGAGAGCAGCTCCTTCCAGTTCCTCTGCACACAGTCTGTCAAAGTTATAAGCAAGCAGGTCTGTGGGACAGCAGTGCTTTCTGTCCTGCCACAGAAAAACAGGCAGGACCTTTGAACTTCATGGAGGATCAGTGAAGAAAAAGGGAAGAGGCTTGGGTATAATCTAGTCCATGAAATTAAAAAGTATTCGGGATGAGATGTGTGGGACACAAAACAATCACTGCCCATAGCTGTGTTCTACCTGGGGAAAAGGGCTGAGAGGAACCAGTTTTATTACCCCATGACTTATCTGAGCCAGGGGAAATACAGGGACACTTCTGACATGGATCATTATCAGTGAAACTGCATAGCTCCTACCACAGCGTGTTCACAGCACATCCCTGAGAGACACAACTCTGCCTCTCAATGGTCTGCAAATGAATGAATTCCAGGAAAAATTATACGCTGCTCTTGTTCTTATATGTAGTCTTGTTCTACTCCACAGGCACGAAATCCTTGCTGCCTGGCCTGGAAAGAGAGGTGAAGTTTAGCACTCCTCTCTGGCAAAAACTTTGCCAGTGAGGCATCCAGCATTCCAAGAAGTCCGGAGGAAACACTATCAAAAACGCCAGCAGAACCTGCTGCCTGCTGCTTTCGTCATGACTTCTCTGGTCGAGAAGGGATTAGCCTTCCTACACTGCAGAAAATGGATGGTGATGAGGGAGGATATAAAGTGGTAAATGAGTGGACAAGATGGACACATCAACCACTCAGGGCTGTAGCTTCCATATGCTAACACAGGAAAAGAAAGAGAAAGCTCTCAAGGAAGTATCAGCATGTAATCCTGATGACAGAGCATTATACTGGATGCTGCACCCAATTTCTTCCAAGAAGAGAAATAATGGTTACAAGAGTAGGAATTCCCTGCTGCAGGACTGCAGAAAAACCTCAGAGTATTTCTTCATTCGTGGCAGGGTTTAAAAGACAGTGCCTATTGGCTCTGGCACAGCTAGTGTATGTGCACACACACAAGCACACACAGCAGACTCAGCCCTTCTGTCCTGTAGTACTAAAACAATATTTGCAAAAGCCTAGAAAACCCTCAGCTCCTGTCCCATGGGACACTCAGACAAACCATAAAAGTGTGTCTGAACGTATTTCTGGCTTCCCACATTTCTGTGCTGCTCAGCATTCTTCTTGAGTCTACCCCAGATCTTCGAGTCCATACATACACTCTCTGGAGGCCTGCAAAACACTCTCTGAGCAAGCATTGAAACACATGGCTTCAGTCTTCTGAAACTATTACAGCTTAAAACATTGGAGCAAAACAAATGAAAAGGGGGAACTGTATAGCCTGAAATCCATGCATGCAAAGGTTCCAGCAACGGAAGTGGGGTCTCCAGTGCAAAATGAAATTCAGCCCTCACCTCGTCTTTAACTTCATTCAAAACCTTCACTGCTTAATGATCAGTAACATTTCATAAAGCTGCTCTGTCTGTGAGTCACAGTGGCTGTTCAGACACACATACATGTGTGTGGGACAGTACAGCGCAGCATGGGAGACTGCAATCACAGGGAAAATGAGTAGCATTCACAGGCATCACAGAGCTGCAGCAGGAAGCAGTTCTGCAGCGACCTTACAGCTCTCCGTAATACCTCAAGAGCTGCTGTTTTCTCTTATGAGCACCACCTGGAGAAGTCTGGAGCCAATCACTGTCTTCAAGGAAAAAAATTCCTCCATATCATGTCTTGTCTCCAGTGAAAAACACCACTATAGCATCATTAACCTGAAGGATATGAATAGAATTCCTGTAGTATTAAATATTTTAGGCTTATAAGATAGGTGTGTGTCAGGGTTCCTTCCCTCCACCATGTAGCCCTGGGAGAGGGGCCCTGAGGGCACAGACACGGGGTTTCCCTGCCCCTGCTCAGCCTCGTTCCCCACTGGTTGGTTTGTGTTCCCTGCGCGGGCAAGGACCCTCGGGTCCCGTGACTGGAACAGTTCCTGGGCAGAGATCCCGGCCATGCGGCTGGAGAAATAAACATCTCTGAAATATCTATCAAGAATTGGTCCATATGTATTTCTTTCCCACAGGCCTCGTTGTCTGATACGCGTGTTACAGTATCCACACTGCAACAAATGGTAGAGAACATGGGCAGACACCGATCCCTAAGGACAGAAAATTCATGAGTAAAAACCGCTCTAGATCTCTCTCTTCTCACCTTGGTTTGGATATTCTCTCTGGACTATGGAAGAATCATGGGAAATGTGGCTCTCTGAACCACAGAAAGAAATGTACCTAGAAGTTAAAGGAATCCTTGAACAGCAAAAACAAGAAAGTATTTGTTCTGGGAGATCTAGAACATTTTTTTAACTGGCTTTTCAAAAATTTCTTCTATATTTCTCGAGACTTACTTTTTGATATTAATCTTCCTGGAACTATTTACGGGTGGTTTTGGTCCAAGATCTTGTGTGAGATGAAGGATCAAACAGAACATGCATTAGTGATTGAACCCCTCTGTGGATGCCTTGTAATCACTGAAGCTCTTCAAGAGCATTTGTATGGTCCCATTACCCCTAGAGCAGAGGATGGCCATAATCCCGTGGCCGAGACTGTGCAGCCACCATCCCAGGAGCGCGTGACTGCAGCCGTGCCAGTGGAGGTGCCTGCGCTGGATGTGCCCGGCCCCCTCGGGAGCGCGCACCTTACTGTGGACCCCATCCGTCTCGAGGTCTGCGGCCGCTAGACCGCGAGTGAGGGACCGATGCCGCAGGCGCCGCGGGTGCCGTGGGCCACGAGCAGCCAGGAACCGGGCATCGGCGTGGCAGGCCGCTCTGAGCACACGGCTCGGAGAGCCCTGCGGAGGGAGAAGCGGCGGTTTCCACAGCGACACGAGAAGCCGCGCAGCGCAGCGCCGAGCCAAAACGGGGCTGCACTCAAGGCGGTGTGGAGTTGACGGAGCGGAACCGCTCACAGGGCACAGAGCCAGCGGCGATGGCAACGCGGGGCCGCGCAGAGCCCAGACACGCGCCAGAGCAGCGCCGCTCGGAGAGCGCGGAGCAGCCGCAACGCGGAGGCCCGGCCGAGACGTCGGAGTCAGCGAGGCGGCGGCCACGCGGGACCAGCACCCACGACGAACACGCAAGCACGTGATAGGAGAAATTGTAGCAATGAAAATCACAGGAACTGTGAAATGGTACAATGTCAAAAACAACTATGGATTTATAACACGAGATGACACAGGGGAAGATTCATTCATCCACAGAACTGCCATCAAAAGGAATAACCCTAAAAATTACCTGCAAAGTGTAGGAGATGGAGAAGTTGTACAGTTTGATATAGTGCAAGGAAAGAAGGGTTTTCAAGTAGCGAACGTTACTGGGCCTGGAGGTATTCCAGTCAAAGGCAGCTGTTATGCACAAAATTATAAACAATATCCATCCCAGCAATTTCCCTACCCACAGCCTGCTTTCCCCTTTTACCCCATACCCAGTATGAAGCCCTTCCTAAGTTTACCCTATCCCCAGTTTATTCCTAATCCGTTTTTCACCCCATGGCTTCCCTATACAATTCCCTTTCCCTACAATTCCTCTCTGATGCCAAGGGGGGGATGAAAAGGGGGAGGGAAGAAATTAAACCCTCTCCTGCCTCAGTTTCCCCAAAAAGCATGCCCGGAGAGTTCTGTCTCCCTTCTGTCAGCCCTAAGATGTTCCACAGAATCTGTTTGGACATTTAAAGACTCAGGAGGGGGGTTTGTTTTGTTTTGAAACTGTCCTTGTTGTTTTCAATGTTAAGTTTTACATCTCCTTTTATTAAAAATAAATGGGTGAAATGTGGAGTCCCTCCCCCCCGCCATGTAGCCCTGAGGGGAGAGACACAGGGTTTCCCTGCCCCCGGCCAGCCTCGTTCCCCATTGGTTGTTTTGTGTTCCCCTGCACGGGCAAGGACCCTCAGGTCCCGTGATTGCCTCAGTTCCTCGGCAGAGCCCCGGCCATGCAGCTGGAGAAATAAACATCTCTCTGAAACAGCTATCAAGAATCCCACGGGCCTCCTTGTTTGATATGCGTGTTACAGTATCCTCACTGTAGCAGGTGTGACCAGGCTTATTTATTGACAAATTTATTTCTCAAATATTTCTTCTGGTTCCTAGAAGATGCCCAAGCTGCTTGGCACCAGTCACAGCTGTGCTGGGCACCATGCTAACAAGTGAAGAAAATACATGGTCATGGTGCAGTGTAAACTTTTTGGTCGGCCTAGAGAGATCACACAAATGATAGATACCTTGCAACCACTGCCTGTGACACTGATTGATACCAACAGCCCAAACAGATAACACATAATGCTTTGTAGGTGTCCTGGGGCAGCTCTCAAGTCTCCCTGTCCTATTCATTAAGGCTCAACCCAGAACTCTTCCAGCACTGTTGTCACACTTTCTCCCTCAGCACAGATAAGGCTGCTGCTCCCTTGATGAGTCTGTACTTATGTTCTTTACCAAAATATAGACTAACACACTGCCATCACCCCCCACTTAACCACTGTCAGTGGGAAAGAACTGCAAGTAGAGACAGTCACTTTATGACGCAGAAGAAGAAAGAGGTGCAAGAGCTATTAACTATTTGAAAATTAACTATGTATCTCTCAGGCTGGGAGAACCAGAAGATGAGGCACTTGCCCTAACAGCATCAGCAGAGTCCCCAGAAAGGAAAGTTGAGTTTGATGCAAAGCCCTGTGCGCCTGTTCCTTTGCTGCAGATGATCCCACAGGACCCCTGCCATTCCCTACAATGCCTTGGGACATTCTTGTACTCTGCTCTGCAATGGGAAGTGGCAGCTGCTCCTCCCCAGGACAGCCTGGTCTTGAATCCTCTTAGCTGCAACTTCATGTTCTTACAATCAGGCACTGTGTCCAAACATCTTTTGGTTTATTTTGTTGTTTTATTTATAAAAGATAAACACCTCATGGGAAAGACAGGCAGGCAAAACACAAATCTACATCCTTTCTGCATTTATTAAAAATTGTGAAAAGCAAATAAATGTTTTGCTGGGAAAAGTAAATGTTCCAGCAGTCAAATATGATCTCATTCTGGTACAGTGTTCATATGTTAGTTGAGTCTCACAATGCCGTTTCAGACACCTGCATGCTGTGTGCATCTCTATTTCTCTCTTCTCCCGTATTTACGCATAACATATTTAAGATACGGACACTGCTGGCAGAAGAGAGAGCAGAAACTGCTCTTATAAACACATCAGTAGTCATGGAATTTCAGAGCCTAAAGAGAGAGTTGATAATTTCAATACCACAAACCAGCACATTCCCCAGTGGCAATATATTTCTAGCATCACTAAGAACTACATGTTCTTCCCACAGTTATTTTCTTCTGCATCTGTAACACCTTGTTTTCTGTAGCCATTTCATTGTGAATGGAGAGACAGTCAGGAAACAGCTCTGGATGGAGAGGGAAACAATCCTTGAAAACCTTGTGTCACTTTCTGATCTTGTTGCTGCAATTTTAGGAATGGAGGTGGCCAGCTTGTTTGCCTTATAACACACAGGAAAAGACTACAACTATGAGCTACAGCCTGCTAGATTTTCTACAACATCCCAAGACCAGAAGGAAATTAATATTACCAAGAAATATATAGAATATCTTCTTCATTATAGAAAGGAACTGTGCTGAGGACTATTAGATGGCCCGTAATCAACAACCTGAAGAACTGGCTAACTAAGACATTTATTTGAAAATTTCACGGAAGTGCCAGTGTTAGAGAGCACTGCAATGGAGAGTTTGATCAACTCCAGTGTTAGAGGAAAATGCCATCCATGTTTGTAAATGCATGACCAGAGAGCCCACTCAAGCTGCTGTAATATCTGGTGCAGTTCTGATACTGTAGTCGAGGTAGCTGATAATAACATTGTTTCAAAGTGATTACCAGGAGTTATCTGTACAGCTAGAGAGGGAAAATTTCTATTGTGTGTGTCTTCAGAGAACAGGTACAACAGCCTCATGCAAATACACGTGCCTTTGTTTCTCTCCCTTTACAAGACTACCCTCCATAGCACTCCATCTCTTCCCTTACCATCTTCCAGTGAAAGACAGCCCTAAAGTCTCTTTTGTTTGTGCCAATCCTTGCAAAAATACCTTTCTTTTGATCTAAGGGCTGCCTCTCTTTGTGAACTCTTCCAACTGAACATCCCATGAAATCAGTCCATTAGTCCTTCTTGAAGCACATACCCTCTGTACACACAACTTTGTTGTAGCTGCACAGAGCCCAAAGCCTCAGCCCAGCAGCTAAGGGACTCTGGCTGACCTTCTCATCATAAGCATGTGTTGCAACACCACTAAAGTGTTCACACCATCCATAATACACAAGGTATTAAGGAGTTCTCAGCATAATTTCTCAGTGTGACTTCTCACAGTAACACCCTGTCTCTTGAAGATGACTACTACTGCACTATTTACTTTCTGGATAGGAAATAAAACCACTTGAATTATAAGGAGAAAGAATTTAACTAAACCTAAGAAAATAATTTTTCTTAAAGTAATACCAATTGTGTGAGTTTCTTTGCATGCATACAGTGCACAATACACACACAGAGTTTGAATCTTTAGTAAATTAAAGAAAAAATGTCACTGCTCAAGAAGCTGCAGCAAAGTCCTAAAAAGTGCAGAGTTCTACTGTTTTTCTTCTCTCCTTTCTTCTGTCATAGATCCTGTAATACTGATTTTGTCCCTGCTTCCAGTTGCTATAGATGGTGGGTGATTAAGATTTAATTCACAACCATTTATGCTAGCATGTCTTGAGACAAATCTGTAAAGGTAAATTGGGTGCATTCATTTAAGTCTCAGACATCAAAGAAACTAAGATGAACCTTAAGCAGATTGCTTTTCAAAAACTAATTTTAAAGCTAGTCTCATGTTTTTGATCATTCTGAGCTGGAGGTAACTCAAATCATTTTCTCTCCATCTAACCTTCAGCCTTGCTCACTGTTCTTCCCATGTGCTGAATGAGAAAGGAGATCAGCAGATCAATTACTTAAAGCCTGTTGTAAAATGGCTGCATGCATTTTATAAGATTCATATTTGCTGTGGAGGATGATCAGTACAGATATTTATCATGTAGTGAGGATGCAGCAGAAAGATTAATTCTTGGAAGTAATTCAGCCTGACGGATAAGGTACTATGCAGATACTGTCCATGTATCAAACCATATCCTGCACACTAAGATAGACAAGGCTGTTCACACACAGCAGTTTTGGAATCATGTTTTGGAATCATGTCCTCTGATAAATATGCCTAGTCCTGACCTGGCTGCAAGAGTGCAAACACTGAATCCAAATAATGCTGTAATTCCTGCCTCCAGCCCCACCTTTCTTCAAAGAGAGAAGCAAAGTACAGCTCAAAGACTATCTGAGGTCTGAACACGGTCTTTGCCCCTTCCAGCAAAACAGCTGCCAGTTTCACTTTGTCAAAGGTCTCTCTTCAAAATGTGCTCTTCTGCATTGATATAGTTCCTGTGCTACCTATAAACAAGGAAGTTTGAATATCCTTTTAAATTCAGAAATCCCACAATACAGAAGTCACTGAAGCCAATTTTTTGAAGTCCTTTTGTTTTTCTTAAATTTAGGATTCTTAATGTCTTTGCTGTCCCAACAGATAGGTAGCTAAAAGGAAGGCAAACTGTTTAAAAAGAAAAAGGGGGATATGAGGAAACCGTACAACAAAGTAACTACAAATGGGGCACTGCTGTAGGACTCCATTTTTGAGACACAGGAGCAAATAACTCAGACTGTCCAAGGCAATATGACGGAGCACGGAATTTTTGGCACGTAACAGTCTCATGATGAATGAAAACACAAATAAAAATCAATGGCTGAGTTGTTCAAAGAACAAATTTTCCCTAGCAGTAAAAAGACTTGAATACTGGCTGCCAGCCTAATTTCATTAGGAAATGCATTCCAATTAATGGAAGATCTGCAAACAAGAGATAATTACTAAGGCGAGACAGAGGAAAGGCCTTACAGCCTTTCAGCCTCTCTTCTTTGGCTGCAGCTTGCCCTTTTCTCCATCCAATTCATTACAGATGGGGTTCATTGGAATTCTGTAAGTGTATTTTCCAACCTCCTCCCCATTCCTGCTGCAGAGGACTCTCCTTGCCTGCTTCTGTCATTGGCCTCATCCCCCATAAACACTATGTACTGAGAAGTTTCCCATGCTAGGGAGGGATGTGTTTGTTCTCACATCTCAGCGTCTGAATGCCAGTTGTGCCATTATTTTTGTGCTACTTGTTCATATTCATTTTGATCCTACATTTCCTCTGCCAAATTAAATACTGGCACAGACAGGTGCCTGAAATCAAAGTTGCGCCTGCTTATGCTCTGGCAAATTTAGCTTTTTCACTTCCATGATTTCATTTCCCAGGAAAACAGCAATTATGTAACCTTGGTAGAAACAGAGGCCAACAATATTAAGCTCACAACTGCACTCCTTTCACCCCAAGGGCTTCTTTCAATGGGAGGATGGAAAGTTTCTTAAAACCAAACAAGCCACCCGGACCTTTTGTTTTAACAGACATGCTTCCCTATTCTATCTGCACGTAGGCAGACAGTTGAGGTACTTTGCCTCCCTCACGTCGTCCCCTTGAACGCTGGGCTCTTACAAAGTGTCTCTGCCATGTCTTTCTCACAATCAATATGGGCCTTGACCCATAGGATATTGGACAGCCCGTCATGAAGGTGTGCAAATTAGTGCCTTCTGCAGAGCTCAGCAGTGAGGAGGAACCACCCCTGAAGTCCCTCCACTGCACACCAGAAGATGCTGCTGCCAGGGACAAGGATGCTTGGCAGGAGCTGCATCTCACTTGGGTTTTTTACCCTGCAGCTCTGCAGAAAACACTCAGTTACATCCATCTATACAGCGAATGAAGCCTAAGTGGCTGCAACTCCATTCTCTTGCTCTCTGATGTGCAGCACGAGCTGATTGTCCATGGACCCAGTGACTGCTATGTTAGCTCACACGGGCCAGCATGGCACCCGAGGGCTCAGCACTAACTGGGCTGCTGCCAGCTAGCCTGGGTATGGAAACATGTGGGTCAAGTCTACGAAAACCAACAGCAACATGAGCATAAAGACAACCCTATTGCTTTTGGGAGACATAAATCTCAGCAGGACACCCACTTCACCATCTGTTTACATTTAACTTACTTATTTGAAAACTCAAGAGTCTGTCCACAGCTACCACATGGCATTACATACTTGCAATATCTTTCCTAACAGGCAAAAAGAAAGGGTAAGCAGAAAAAAAGCACTGGGTTTCACAGAATCATAGAATTGTTATGGTTGGGAAAGACCTTTAAGATCAAGTCCAACCATCAACCTAGCACTGCCACCATCTTCACCATTAAACCATGTCCTCATGTGCCATATCGTCATGTTATTTGAACACTTCCAGGGATGCTGACTCACCCACCTCCCTGGACTGCCTTTTCCAATGTTTTACCACCCTGTCTTTGAAAAAACTTTTCCTAGTATCTAAGCTAAACCAACCCTGGTGCAACTTAAGGTCACTTCCTCTCATCCTGTCACTTGTTACTGGGAGAAGAGACCAAGTCCCACCTGGCTACACCCTGCTTTTGAGAGCAATAAGGTCTCTCCTGAGCCTCCTTTTCTACACACCAAACAACCCCAGATCCCTTAGCAGCTCCTCTTAGGACTTGCACTCTTGCCCCTTCACCAGCTTTGTTGCCCTTCTCTGGACTTGCTCCAGGGTTTGCAAGGGATAAAGGCCTAATTTACCAATGCTAATAAGCTGAGGCACTGATTAAAAAAAAAAAAAGAAAGAAAAAACCAAAACAAACAAAACAAAACAAAAAAAGAATCAGACAAAAAAAACAGCCTATACCACAGACAGCAGTAGCACTATGTTAACTACTGTGATGCCATACAGTGCCTGTTTCCAGAGGCTGATCAGCTCACTATGTGCATTTTAGACATGGCTCTGCAGTTCTGAAGTGTTGGGTCAGATGTGTAATACATCTTTCTCTCCCACTGTGGCGATAAGAGATCATCATTTTAAAGGTCTTCCCTGGCATGGCTGCCAGGGTGTTTGTCTGAGTTGCAGTGGTATTTTTGGAGACAAAGACTTGGACGGGGCGCAGGACAGGTGGCCTGGCAGCAGTGGTAGGAAGCTATCAAACCGCGCAGCGTACATTTCAAAACACAAACCAGAGGAAGAGGAGATAAATCATTTACTGTATTTAACTTAGCATATTGCTACTTTTTGTGACTCATATAGTCTTGCGGAAGACTACCCAGACAGGTTAAGCCAAGTTTGAAAGAAAGACGATGTAAAGTTTACAGACTGCCAGGCATTTGTGAAGTTAGTATGCATAAATGCATAGAGGCAGCAGCGAAAACAACAAAATTGAAAATGGGGAGGAATCTGTATCAGCCCATCTTCCTTCACTCTCCATGGGTTTCAAGGACCTTTCTATGCTTCATTGGTCAAAAATAAACCTGAACCATCCTCTGAAGGCCAGTGCAAAGAGGCAACAGCCAGAAAAAAGCATCAGTACCTTGCACTCCACCTGAAGAGTCTGTTCACAGCACTGCTGTTGGTTGTACCAGGCAAAGCAAGTCCCCACCCTCCTTCCAGTTGCAGGGCTGGACACCTGCCACCATGTCACCAGGTCATTTGGCCAGAGCTGGTGTGCACCCACAGCACAGTCAAGCCACAGGTGGCCCTGACCTGCAGCCCAGGTGCACACAGGAACCATCCGGAACCACATCCACAGCAGGACTGAGAGTGCAGGAAAGCTGGGGCTCAGTGGAAAATGTCTCACACAGCACCTCTGTGCTGTGCCCAAGCCTTGAGCACAGCTCCCACAGACACTTGTGTATCCCACAGCTGATTACCCTCTTACTGAAGGTCTTCTCAGCAGCAGACAGCAAAAAGAATTCTGACTGAACTGAAAAGGTATCCTTCTGTTTCTGGGGTACTTAGAGCCTCCAACTCAGCATGTCACTAGAGATGTACTTGTGGTGTGCAGGGGGCTGTCAGGCACATCTGACCAGACTACACATGATGTGAGATTTGCAAACCCAGGCAAAGTGCACAAGGTTTTCCCTCTCAGCCCAATTCAAGTCCAAAAATTCCAAACTAGGGCCTCCTTGGGAAGACTGCACTGGATAGCAATTCTTTTGAAGGCAGTTAGTTTTAATCCAGTTACCAAGAGCTACACTAATTCTGTGTTCTTCATTTTAAGCTGAATTCCTTGAAAAACAGGATTTTCTGCACACTGGCACTTTTGTCCCCATGCTTTCAAACATGCAGGCTGTTCTCAGCTAAATATGACAAAGGGGAGGCATCACCAACCTGCTGAAATTCAACAAGATTCAAGACAGATGCGGCCAGACAAGGGAAGCCCAAACTGCAGTCCCTATACAAGAAAAAATAATCCCATTAAAACAACCACAATGCCAGATACTAGAGTGCTCACAGGGTGGAGAGATTTTATTGCAGCTTAGCAGTGCGTAAAGCTTCAAGCAGACCTCATTGCTAGTTAGTCACAGGGTAATGCAAATACAAGACAACACTACGAAAACAATCTTGTGCAGAGCTGCCCCCATCTCACAGAACAATTTATGAAAAAATTAGGATGTCACACAATGCTTCCTGCCCTGCAGCATGTGGAATTATCTTTACCAGACAAACTTATAAGAGAAGTCATCAGCTATACTTGGCTAGACATTTTCCCTGCATCCTTCAATAATTTATATTGCATTCATAAATTTACTGACTGGGCTGTCTCTCTCTCCCCCTGACCCATCTCAGCCTGGCCCAGAATGGACACCAGAATAACCTGCTATCATTTCCAGGGTCATCACAACAAGTGTGCCCTTGCAATCTCTCATTCTTTTATTGCAAATGCACACTGTTCCCATGCCGGGTTCTTTCTTCCATCTGAGTCAGGAGAATGAATCATCAAAAATGCTATTGTCAAATGCTTTCTATGAATTATGCTCTGCACTGCAGTGGCTTGCTCTGCTCAGGATTCTCTAGTTTATTGGTATTTCTCCGTGGGATTGCTTTTTGAAATCACTGAACCAAAGTCTGATTATCCCCAAAAGGGGGCAGCCCATTTTAAGCCATTTTTAATGGGCATGAAATTGAAAGCATAAGCCAGTTTGTTACAAGACTGATGTCAAAAAGTAACATCCCCATAGGTGTCCAGAAAATATTATTCCAAAAATATGGAAGATGTATTATATATAGACATTATATAACTCAGCAACACCTGATACCCGTAAGCTCCAGGAGCACATGTACCAACACACAATACCAGCTGCTGTATTTCTCAGCCTCACTTTGTTTCAAGGGCATTTGCTCACATCGGGTACCTGAGGTACAGAAGAGAACAAAGCGTTGCTGCTGATCTTTGATGTACAAGTTTATCCTATTAATATTCTTTAGCAAGTACAGACCATTAAGAATTCTGTGTGGGTTTTGATCCCTCTGACCCTGACTGGGGTAGGAACTGAAGGTGCTGAACGACCTAAGTGAACCAAAACCTGCACCTCCTATAAACCATGCGTACACCAAAATTAGGCATCCTTGCTTATTATTTTGATGTTGAATAAATAATACAAAAGACAAAAATATTGTAAAAAAAGCAGAGTCTAGAAACTAAAACTAGATAGTCTGAGTCTAGAAACAAGGCATATGGTTTGAACAATGAGAGCTTACGAAATGAGAAGTCCAGTACAGCAGAAGCCGAATTACATCTGTGTATTAATTCTTCTTTGAAGCTACTCTTTCTCAAGACTTTAAATTGTTAAGATTTTTTTTTTTAAGGTTGCATGCCTGTGACAGGCAATTCATGTCACAAATAGAAAGTTATTTCCGTTATTTTCAATTTCACTGCTTTTCACCCAAATAAGTAGTCCCCCAAAATTGCTCTGCAAAAGCTTGTATTAGATCCTCCGTCATTTACCCCTGGCAGATCAAAGCTAGATGACTTTCTAGCAATACAGAGTCAGATGCAAGAATCCCTAGATCTCTTTCATTCTGTAAGTCAGACTAGAGAAAAACAGGTATTTTCCTTCTTAGTGTCTACAACATGAAAGTCCTGATCACTTTTTCTTATCTTTAACCAGCTGTTAAAGCTAGGTCCTAATGAAAATAGCATCCTAAGACAATTATTTCTTTAAACAATAACATCTTTAGAGTGCCAGGAAAGAATATCATTTCCTACCAAACTCCACCTATGCTACAAGACACAGAATATATTATGAGAAAATAATTATATCGGGCCTTAGGAATGTAAAAATTGAAAAAAAAACAGAAGTGATAACATTCCCTGTGTAATGATTGTAAGGAGACCAGAAAATGGCATTAAGTATATCCATTCTCATGACAAAGGCTGTAATGAGAAAAAGAAAAGTGAAAAACTAATCTGCTTCAGAAGTCTGCATGATCTGATCATCCATCAGTTACCTATTCCAATCATGTAGGCAAGAGTTTCTGTCTACAGAGCAAATCCACTCTGATAGTTAATCCTGTTGTCTTGTAGCTACCCCTGAACACCTGAGGATACAAAGTATTATGTCCCTGTGTAGCACTGTTCAGATCTAGTTTAACAATTCCACTCATCAAATCCTTGCCATGTACGTATCTCCTTGAAGAACACAGAGGATGGCAATCCCATCTCAGCCACATATTGATTTCATTCCAAGCTGATGTAGCAGGAGCCCAGCTTCCAGGTCTGTCTTACTCCTTTGCAGCTGCTTCTACCAACACACTCCCTGCACAGCAGGAGGCTGAAGCCACAGCTTTAGCTCTTCCTCACGCTATCAGCTGCTTAGTGGAATGTTCTAGGTCATGAACATTTGCAAATTAAACATCATAATGGGATCTCTGAACTACCAGATAATCAGACTAAATCTCTTTTTCTGAAAATTACATACCTCAACTGATACAGAAATTAAAACGCAATAAATAGGATACAACCTTTCCCACCTGTGCAGTACTGTTGGACTGTGAAATTCCCTTCACTGTTTGAAGTACCTAGTTTCTAAAGGCCAGTAACTCTTCATCACATTTTGGTTTGTAGTCTGGAAAAGGCCTCTTTTTTTTCTTGCAAACATACCTCTTTTGTGATCTCATTTTTTCTTTCACCTGCCTTTTGACACACAGACCTTTTGAATGTGACAGTGGTTGTTATTCCTTTCCGGTTTTTCATCATTTTTTCTTTGAAATTAGCATTCCAGTTTGTAGAAATAAAAAGCACCTCATATACTAACTTCAGCATGCCCATTTATTTATAGCTTGTGCATTTTATTCCTCCCCTACTAGGCATCTTCTTCATTGGGGCTTTCAATTACATAGAATTTCATCTCAGCAGAACTTTTTATTACATGGTGCTCAGATCAAATAGTAAGCCACAGAAGATCTTTATAGACAGAGTACACTGCATTTAATATATGTGGGATATGAAAGATTTTGTATATAAACAGCTTTTTAGCCCTAAGTAATGTATTTCCAGTAACGTTTTTTTTTACTGAACTAATATCTTCTCAATTATCTACAGATCAACACAGCTGATCTATTTCCTTAAAAATCATACATATGTAATTTAATATCATAATAACCTTCAAATGTAAAGCCTTTTCAATGTAACTATTTAGCTTCTCATGTCTTATAAAGATATTCATCAGAGAACATGATTCCAAAACAGATTTCAGACTACAGAAATCCTTTCCTTTGTGCAGAATAAATATTCATATACTCACAGAAACACCACTTAAAGAATTTAGGAGACATTAGGAAACGTTTTCCATCCAGAGGAAATAGCATTTTAAAAAAAGAAGTAAAATGTTCTCCTGATTTTGATTCAGTTACATGGAACCACAAAACAGCAGTAGATTTTTAGTTACATACGGAAAAGGGTCTTTGTCATATCATTCTTCCCTTTATCAGTCTATCTTCAAATACCACCATCAACAACCTCACCATTTCACTTTTTTATATTCTTCTCCTGCTCTTTATCTTCCCTTCATATTTTAAGAAATAAGGGGTTTTGGCATTAAGAAAATTCTTTGTAGTTCTTTAACTTTGTAAGCTTTTCTGCCCTTGGCCACAGAAGACCTTCAGTCCTAGACAACTTCTCCAGGAATTATCTTTTCCTTGTTAATTTTATTCATGTAAATACAACATTTAGCTATAAACATATATATGAACACACATACACATGGACCCATCTGTATTTACCTCTCCCTGAACCAGCCTTGAGCTGGCAACATGTGCCTCCCAGAACTAAGAAAGCGGGCTGGGGTTAAAGCTATGACAACATGTCGTAAGATGTGAATTTGCATCAAGGGAAGACACAGCTCAGCCACTTCCAAAAAAAGCACATCAAGTGCACTTTATTTAATATATTTCTTCAAATAAAGTGTTTGAGCAGCAGAGGAACTGCTGGGAGCTCAAGCTCAAGCACGCTGCACTGTGCCCCTGCTCCCAGGGCTCTGCCCTGGCATGCTCTACCTGACGCACAAGACTTGCCCAGCACAGATACACTGACGGTGGCTGGGGCCTGCCCATGTCCCATGGCATGCACAGGCCTATTGTTTTCAGTCAGCTGCTTACAATCACTCGTAAGTCTGTCAAGATTCATGAGCACTTCTTAAATACAATTGTGGGAACAGAAGTTCAACTTCCATGCCATTTTGCTCCATGACAAATAGCGCTGATCTTTAAAGCTTGGAAAAAAAGAATATTTTTATGACCTCATTGCAGTTTTCTCTGTGCTGTGACCCTGATGTTTGTGGAAAGGGCAATGAATCACATACCATACATCTTGCTAATCCTTTCAGTCCTTGTGTTTAGGAATCATCCATAAATAGCTACTGGTCATAGAAAATACTCATGCACCTAAGGCTGGGTGCTAGATTGCAACCAGAAAGTTCCTAATCAGTATTGCTCTTGGCATGTATGCCTATGACATTGGTATGTGTTTCTTTTCCACCAAGGTTGGTCACTATCTTTCATATAGATGATTTAATATCATCTGTAAAATGCTCTGAACAGAGGTATCAGACAGGCGAACAGAAGTTCTCTCAGGTAGGCTTGCAATGCCTGCTGGTGGGAAGGTCACTGGAATACAGACATGTACAGCAGGAGCACTCTTGTCTTCTCATCAAGGGCAATGATAGTCCTGGCTACACATGAGACAGCCACAGCCAGGTTCATTCTTCCGGCAAGATAGAGAAAATAGAAAGAGATAAGGATAGTCATTTTTAGACTGTAACACTGAAAGACCAACACACAAGACTAAGAACACTACACTAAGCCCCAGCTGAACAACGCAGTCCTTTATCAGAGGCACCTTCAATCCAGCCGTACAGCAGGAGGGCACAGTTCAGCACAAATTGAGGGGGCAAAAGAAAGCAACTTGATGTTCTTCTTAAGCCTGATGGGAAGTTAACAGTTCTTATAAGAAATTAAACTTGTGGCAAAAATTGGGGAGAAAGGATCATTTTAAGGCATGACTTCATAGAGGAGAAAGAGATAGTTCTACTGATGTTACAAACAGTTCCAATCTGTAAGTGCTGCTGCAACTGCTGGAGAATATAGACTGTGCATGTTGTAGGCTGCTACCACTGGTAAACTGAAAATAGGAATTGAATATAAAAAAAGAGTAGGCTTCCAATGCAGTAACTGCAGTGGGGGTAGGGTGGGGAAGGAAGTATTTTTACGGTAACAGGAAAAAAAATGTAAATTTGTTCTTGCGAACAAACATCAAGGGACACATTTTCTGTTTTTCATAAATTAAAAAAAAAAAAACCTATTTGAAAAAGAATTTATCAACACAGTTTAAAAAATATTCTCAGTATATTCCTAGAGCAAGACCTGAAATTTGGTTATGCATTTGCTCTTGGGTACTTATCAAATTTTGTATTTAGTGGTGTCATCAGCATGGTCCAGTGGATAAAAGAGCAGCTTGAGACTCATAGATACTACCCCTGGCTCTGTTTCTAGGTGATCTCGGCATGTAATTTCAAAGTCCTCTGCAAAGAAGGCCAGCTTCATTATTTTCCATTTTAGTAGGATGGAAGAATAAATTGTTCCAGTGGGCAAAAGTGCAAGAGAAATGGCACATACAATTACTAACTGTACTAACTGTATATTAAATACCTGGATTCAACTGAAGAGCATTTTTCATTGCTTTAGCAAAAAGGTGAAAAACATGCACATGAATATTAACTGTTCTAGATGCAAAACATTTTCATGCATTAGTTTCAGAGCCCTGTCAGTAGTGAATAGCATTAACAAAAGCTGAACACATATTCAGGGCTGTACTTAAATGCAATGGCCTTTCTGAAGATCAAACTTCTAAATTCTTCTGATTCTTGAGAATGTGGAGCAGAACCCGTTTCTGTGCACTGAGATCCTGTGGACTGATCATGATGTCTAAGTTGTAACTCTGAAGTTGTTTTTCCTTTCTGTCACACACCATTTCAATATTTAGAAATTTCAGTATAATCTTAAACAATCACAGCTCTGAAGAGAGCCACAAAATTCTTACAAATGTAAGCAACATAAACATAGTCACAGGAAAACTCTCTACCAAGGCTTTCATACAACCTCTGTCAAGCACAGCACAGAATCTCATCTAGCCCAATGTAAAAACTTCATCTTTGTCCCTTACTGCATTTAGCCAATTCAGAAATCTTGCCTGAGTTGAGCACTACATTCAGCTGCTCTGGTTACAGGCCAAAAACAGCTGCAACAGAGAACAGAAGGAATAATAAGTCAAATTCCTGGTTTCTTTATCCTGGCAATTTAGGAAGTCTCAAGGAACATGGCAAGAGAGCAACAGGAGAGGGGAGTATAGACATTAAGTCTTAAATTCTAAAGCATACACGTGACTTTCCTTGCTTTCATTTCCGCCAACAAAAACCTTCAACATAAAGCCAATTCTTTAATAAAATATCTGAGAAGAGCAAGAGACTACAATAAGTTTCATCAACATTCAGAGACCTGAATAAAGCTCCAAAGTTCTCTAATCAAATAGAGAACCATGGTCCTCTTGGAAATGGCCATAAATTGCACAAAAAACCACCCTGAATTGAGGTAATATTTTTTTATATGACAGAAGTCTCTAAGAGTTCACATCTGAAAAATACAAGTCTTCCGAAAATCAGAGTCCTTTTTAACTAGAATTTATTTTTACATAATGTTTGTACTGTTACTAATATTCCAATGGTGAATTTACTTCACTGTTAAAAAGACAAACCTTGCTTGCTCAGTTTCACCTTCTAGACAGTGCATTTTATTGGACTTGTGTTAGCTACTCTGAAGAATTCCTTTCCCTATGATGAACCAGAACAGGTACTTAAAACAGAGCAAGCGAAACGGGGCCATCCCTCTTTGGTAAATCAAGCAGATGGACCTTGGGGGTCCATTTTTCCAAATCCTTTACTGTCATGACATTATCTAATCCCTTTTCTCCCTCTTAGTAGCAATACAATGTACATGTGCAAAATACTTCTCTACCCTTACTCAGTATTGTCATTACACGTCTAAGAGCCACAGCTCTCAGACTAAAACCTCACTCATGGCACACTACAGCTTGCACCCACTTTACTAACACTGACAGATCCCTTTGCATCAGATAGCTTTTCTCCTTTCTTAAATTTACTGAGGAAAACTGATATTGTTAACATCTAGGTAATCAATAAAGTGCTAAATAGTCATTGCTAATAACTAGTTCTCATAGGATCCAACAGAAAGGCACACACTCAGTAAGGATTCCCCATTTACAGTCATGTTCCATAGCCTGTCTGCCAGCTTTTAGTCCATTTAAGAAGCATCAAATTGATTTCATTTCAGTCTAGACACTTGATCAAAAAATCATGCCTCACAGAAGCATATTATATATTACTTCCAATGCAATGGCATTGATCAAACTGTATTTGTTATCTCTCAAAAAAAGAAAATAAAGATAGGAATAAAAAGGCAGGTTGATAAAATCTGTTTTCCCAAGATCATGGGTGACTAGACTTAAAGAATGATAGGAAGCTTAAATGTAGTCCAGTTAGAGAATTTCTTTCATTTTTTCCAGGACCAGAGCCAAATTGATAGGCTTCCAAATATCCAGAAGATTCCTTTTGAAAGCATTGGTGACAAATTTCCAAGTTCACTGTAATTTCTCCATGTTTCAAAGCTTTATAACCCAAAGAAGTCTACAGTGAATTCTGTAAAAACTTCTGGGTATTGGTCATCAGGTCCAGGTGTTTAAATAAGTCAAACAGGAGCACAACAGCAGCTCACACAGCAGAGGTGGAGGAGGCTGTTACGTGCTTCACCATCACCACCAGCCGAGATACAGTCTCGGTACTTTACTATCCTTTGCTGACACCTGAAGAAGAGACGTAATTCAATGAATACTCTTCTCTAATTCTCATAGACATTTTTCAACCAGCAACAGCCCACTCATTTTTTCAGACTCCTTTTGTTCTGACTAGGCTTCTTTGAAATAAAAAAGAAGACAAGAAAAAGGTATTTCATCCATTATTCCATTCACCATTGAGATATTTGTCTGCCTTTATCAATTTCCTGAAGTACTTAACCTTTATTTTATAGAACCTTCATGCCCCTACCTTCTCACTTGGTGATTTCCATAGCAGTAACTTTTCTGTGTTGGTTTCCTTTGTCTTTTTGGTCATCAAGTCTAACATTCCTAGACAGAAAAAAAAAATGGTTTTCCATTTTTATTTGTCTTGAAACTTGTTTGCAGCACTATGAAGTTGGACATTTTCATAAACCAGTGAGAATAGGGACTTGAATATATTTATTACAGGAGAACAGAATAAAATCATGATCACTTATGCCTAATTAGCTACTCATTAGTGATTTGCATGTCACACAGAGAAGCACTGTAGGAGAGGAAATGCTGTGGTACTGATGACTACAGCTACCATAACACTCAGTACAGAACTTCGCTGTCACGGAAAATCCTTACGTGCATCCCCTGGAGTTCCATTCTCTGCTGTGGAAAATATCACCCAAGAGAAGCTGCTGGTCAAAGGCTCATGGCACAGATGGGGGCTTCTTACAGGCCATACCACAGCTCCTCAAGGAGCAGCAGCACAGACCAGATGGCTCCTGGCTCACCCTGCAGCACCCTGCATGTTCCCTCAGAACAGCCTTTATAATGGCCCTCTGTAACACAGCAGAGCAATTCTGCCTGCAGCCCACCGTCCCAGGAAAGTTAAGTACATCCCATTGGATCCAGGGATATTGTCTTGGCTCTGGCCAGCTGAGACACACACTAGATAGCAGCCTGAATGGCATTTCAAGATAAGATCCCAAAAGAAAAATTCAAGAACAGGGTACAAAAGTCAATGAATATCGGATCCAGTGAGGAAAAGAGATTCTTAACCAGTGTGTGTAAGACTCCACAGTGGATGGACTATATTTATTAATGGTAGTTCGTTATTTATACTATGTCCCAGGACTGTTCTTTCTGCTGTGCAAAGATCAAAAGAAGCCTTTTTACTTTAGCAAGAAAAGAGTAATTTGCTAGATGTCAATGGACTGTGTTTTCTGTTCTTCTGCAAGTTATTCTTGAAGTTATTCTCTGAAGGCTTAAACGGATTGTTCTTTAACCATAATGTTGTTAAAGAAATGCCAGGAAGTTTATTCATGGTTTATTAATACTGCAGAGGGCCCAAAGCAGCAAGATAATGTCCAGACTTCCAAAAAACAGGCTTGCCAACCATCCCGTTGGCCCGCTTCCAATCAAAGGAAGAACATGATAGCCAAGCTGCAGCTACAATGACTTCAGAAACTGCTGAAAAAATAAAAAGTAGAATGATCCAAGACATAGAGCCCTACTCCAATTTTATACACAAACACCAAAAAAAAAAAAAAACCAATCCCAAAATGCCACTCACATTTAACTTGCACCATCACATAAAGTCCAAATTGGGTCTGTAAGAATATTTTTTCCCCAAATGCTTTTTTCAGAGATCAGGTTAGTGTTCTGACACCAAAAGGCAAACCCCCTAACTAATCGCAGTACATTTATTCATCCTACCATATGCTTTCTGTCCCTGCAGAATATTGATAATTCTGTCATCTGGGCTCCTCTTATCTTTTTGATAAATGAGGCTATTGCCTTCCTAACTTATTAAGGCATTTAGCCTCTCCTTTACATTTGAAGCATGTATCTGATATACAAAATAATTATGAATCCCTTCACTAGAAAATTAATTTGGTGAACATCAACTGGACTCAGGTTTGCAGTTTCTGAGATCTTTTAAGATTGCTCACTAACAAGATCACCTGTATTTCTTCTGTCAGGGCCAAACATGTTTCCTTTTCAAGGTTAGTGCTTGCAGATTTTTGTTCATCTCTGGCATGTTACAGGATCAAAAGTGATAGTTTTCCCAAGAAAAGTAGCTCAGCTTCTTCTGAAGGCACATTCTACTATTGATCAGTCACTTTGCTTTCCATGAAAATGAATGACCGTATGAAACATAGAAGTGTGCTATTGTATTCCTTAATAGAGAGAGGCTCCCAGCACAAAGTCCAGGAACAGACTCCAAAGGCATTGCAAGGCTGTCCCTCACCACTGGGGAGGCAGGGGCCAGGGCATGGTACCTTCAACAGAACAGATTCCACTATGCCCATTCCCAAGCATTCAGCTCCTGCCACCAGGCAATGCCTCCTTGCTTCTTACTCCTCCATATTCCAGAGATGAAAGCAGAGATATTTCAAATGTAATTGCCTGTCCCAGTTGTTTCAACTGTTCATAAAGGAAAGAAATTCCTTTATTATAAAAGTTGCCCATAAAATGGTGGCTGTTCAGTATTTCTGCTGGATGAAAACATTTGTCACTAGATGACATTCAGGCAGCCTTTCTTATTTTTCATAACATATGCAATGAGTTTACCTGAGTTTACCAGGGCTCCAAGTCCTGTAAACACAAGGTGTCGATTTTTTAGAGCATTCTCAAATGCAGAACTGCTTCAATAATGCCATACAATTTAAATCCAAGGATTATGTATCAGTGTTTCTTCTGTAATCCTTTTTCTTCAAAGAAATAAAAATTGACTTTATCAAACTGCAGAATCACAAGGAAAAATCTGGGAGCTTGACGGGCAGAAGCCACTCACTTTTCACAGTGCACTGTTCCTCACCATCTCAGTGCCAAAACATTTCTGCAGAGCTGTCACAGGGGAACTTGAGGTAAAATCCCTAAAATGCATATTAAGCAAGAGTTTGGGTATCAGGAGACAGTTATTCTTCCTAATGAGGTCATGAAGAATTTTGTTTTCAAACATAGTATTTCTGATTCCAAAACTGTAACTTTTAAATAATCTGACGGGTTTTGGACTGTATTTTAACATGTGTTTCAAGATGTTTTTAAGGTTCATTTAAGGTAGCAACTACCTTTGAATATGTACCCAGCTCTCCTGACACGTAAGATGAAACAATTGTTCAATAAATCTTGTCATTTAGCTCATGGGGATTGGGATTTCACTTCAGGTTTTGGCTTAACGAAACCAGGGAGAGCATCCTAAGAGTGGACCTAGCACTTAGAAAGAGGACAAAAATCTGGAGAATTACAACCAAGAAAAGTGTGAGCGGCAGGTTGAGGGAGGGGATTCTGCCCCTCTACTTTGCTCTCATGTGACCCCACCTGGAGCACTGCATCCAGCACAGGAGAATGAGGAGCTGTTGGAGCAATTCTAGAGGAAGGCCACAACGAAGCCTGGAACACTTCTCATATAAAGACAGGCTGAGAGAGTTGGGGTTCCAGTACCTAACAGAGCTGGAGAAGGAATTTTTACAAGAGCCTGTATTGACAAGACAAGCAGGAATGACTTTAAACCACTCTTTGAACTTAAAGGAAGGCAGGTTTAGATCAGTTCTTAAAAAGAAATTCTTTACTGTGCGGGTGGCGAGGCCCTGGCACAGGTTGCCCAGAGAAGCTGTGGATGCCCCATCCCTGGAAGTGTTCAAGGCCAGGTTGGACAGGGCTCTGAACCACCTGGTCTAATGGAAGGTTCCCTGCTTGACAGGGCTTTGGAACAAGATGATCTTTAAGGCTCCTTCCAACCCAAACCATTCTATGATTCTGTAATTTTACTATATGGTTTATTTATTCAGTGATGCCAAGGAGACAGCCTTAGCAGTCTTTGCATATTTCTCCTATAATGCACAGGGACTTTGTTTGTTTGTTTTTTTTTTAAAGCAGTAGTAAATAACAGTCCTAAACAATGCAGTATTACTTCATGGTGTTAAACACCAGTTCATGTACTATGTATTTTGTTTTCTCCCTTCTACTCTAGGCTGCTATGAAAACATAAACAAACTTAAAACATTTGTTGCTCTGCTATGTATAGCTCTACTCAGCTCGGAGTCCTTTTCTCTTGTTCATTATTTCTATCTGGAACTCGGAAACTTTTCTTGAAGCAGTATTGTTTTTCATTTGGAAAATAAAAAAAGGAAGGAAAGAGAAAATGAAGTATTTAAAAGTCTCGCATCTTACAGAGTACACCCAGTTATAAATGTGCTACAGTCAGCACACTACACATTTTATGTAGAAAGAACCAGATGATGGTGGAATTCAGTTCGTGCTAAGAAAGCAGGAACAGGGCTTATAAGAATGCTTACATCTGTCCCTAATTTGCTTGCACACAAACCCACAGTAATCTGCTTTATTGCCAAAGTCATATAAAGAAATTGGGCACCAAGCAGCATAGGTAATCTTGAACTGGAGGCCCTCCAGCCTAATTAGACACAAACACCCAGAAGGCCTGAGACTGAAATACGGCATGTAGATTTTGAAATGTATGAAGAGACAGAACAGTCTCATTAGCAGCCATCCGAGTGTATGCTTAAGCCTCTGAAGTTCCTTTTTTGACTGAGAGAAGGCGTAAGCCATGTCTATGCCCAAGGCTAAGCACAAGCAAAAGCATCCTGCTCTTTCTGGAAATGGCCCTGATCTCCCAACCCCCACCCCCGCACGTTCCTCCTGGGCTTTGTGCAATTCCTGGCCACTCTCTTTGTAAAGACATACCCGCAGTCAGCCAGCTGATTTAGTATCAATAATGCTGGAAAGCCAAAACGTTACAAGTCATTGAAAAATTAGACACAGAAGTAATTCTGTGGATAGTTTATAGAGGTATTGGTTCATCATTCACTATTTAGTAGATACATTTCTTAAGAAAGTTAGTCTTGGAGTTTTGCCAGAAGCCATTTAAAAAGTGTAGTCTTCCTTATTTCAAACCGCTGAATGTTTTTTATTTTTATGGCCTCAAACAACTATTGTTGGCTACTTTCTGACTACAAGCTTGTCTCTCTTTGATTTCATATATGCACCTACTTCATAGTAGTATGAGTGAATTAAAGAAATAGACAGAGGAGAAGTCCATGACAATTTTAAGGCAGAATGGCTGTGGCAGAAAAGGCTGTACACAGAACTGACCTCCACGTTGCAGACTTCAGGCAACATTCAGGGACTATCTATTTTTGGAACAGTAATAGCTACACTTAACTAACCAGAGGGTGTCATAGAAATGTTTTTATCAAGTTATCTCCCTCTAAGTTATTTGGAGGAACAATGCAAGGCAACACATTATTTCCTTTTTCAATTGAATTTTAACATTATCAGGAAATATCACACTGGCCACAAAACTATAAACAACTTTTGCTTTTAGTAAAGTAAAAGGAGCTTTGTGCTTATTTTCTTTTTCTGCAAACAACACAAAGGAAACACAAGGGCACAGAAGGGGCCAGAAATCTTGTATGATATAAAAAATTGTGGATAAAGCCTTCTGTTAATTGACATTCAAGGTCAATTTGTATCTTCATCTGTGATGCCATTTTTGTATCACTGCCTGAGATCACCAGTCAGCCCCATTTTCTTGATAAATTTTATGGGAAGATTATTTGACATCTAACCTTAGCAGCAAGTGCCACTGAAGCATTACTATTACGAAACAAATAGGCAAATGTTAAGTGGGGATAATTTTTTTAAGAACTTTTCTCAAAGATTATTTTTAATGGGTTTTGCATTTGTAAAGGTCTTGTTCAGGGTTTTTTTAAGAATACGTACCAGGATACCCACTGTTCTCTTTTGCCCTTCACTGTGCCTCACGTTTGAGTTTCAAGGAAAGAAAATAAAGCAGTAGGAAAGGAGTTACTTGGCCACAGCGTGGCAAGCCTTACAGTACTGGCCATCGCTGTGTGACCTCACCCAGCAGTGCAAATCAGGGGATGCCCCTCTGGTAGGGGACCCGCAACCCGCCGAGGGAACAGAGCCTTGGCCCGCGGGCCTGTCTGCCTCCGGGGGCACGCGCAGACAGACATGAGCTCACCGCCCACGCAGGAGCCAGCTCTGCTCGGGAGCCACACAGCCTCAGCAGAGAAACCCGTGCCCAACCTGATGCGTCTGTGCCCAGCACAGGGAGCCGAGATCAGGCGGCAGGCATCCACCCCGACGTGCCCGGACTCCGCACAGAAAGCCTGGCGGGCGCCAGGAGGGAGCGCACGGACCAGGCAGCGCCGCTGCCCCGCTGACGATGGGGGGACAAGGCACCAGCGAGGCCGGTGGCCTGCCAGCCTTCGCTAAGGACAAATGTGAACAAGAAGAAATTCGGGGGAAGCGGACAAGCCTTGGCTGGTTGAAGCGCATCAAAGGGCAGATGCCACCTCTGTGGGCCCAGGCCCACGCAGGAGCGAAGCGGCCCCGAGGGCACACACAGGGGCGGGTGTCTGGGACGGGGTCGCAGGTGGGGACCGAAAAACCCGCCCAGGCACGAGGAGGCCATCGGCGAAGCCAGGCAGGGTGGCAGAGGCTGGGAAGGGAGACGCCACGGGCGGGCAAAGCAGGGCGGCGAAGGCAGAGGGCAGTGAGGGGGAAGTCTGCGAGCCCCGGCAGCAGGGAAACAGGGCTCAGCTCTGTGCTGAGGAGCTGCACCCTCCCCGAGGCAGGTGCACCATGCACGGCCCGGGGCGAGCCCCGCTGCCTGACCCTAAGAGCTGCCCCGGGCCCCCTGCATCGCCCCGACCCCGCCACGGGCAGGACCCCCCCTTACCTTCCGCTGCGGGCGGGGCCGCTGCTCGCCCGGACCCCGGCTGCTCCTGCCAGGGGCGGCGGGACCGGCCCGGGGCTCCCCGCGGGGCAGGGGGCGGCCGGCCCGGCCCGGCCCAGCCCGGCGGCGAGGCGCTCCCGGGGCCGCCGGCGGCGCGGAGCCGAGCGGGGAAACCCGGGCTCTCCCGGCTCCCCCGGCCGCCGCGGCACCTGTTGCCAGGGAAACCCAGGTGTCTCCTCATCCGCGGCCATCCCCGGCGCAGCGGAGGGGGCGAGGGGCGCGGGGGCGGCGGCGCTTGCGGCGGGGTGGGGGCGGCGGAAATTTAACAAGCAGCTTTTTCTACGAGGGGCTGGCAGCGTGTCTTTGGGCAGGCTTCTCCCAGTTTGGGGCTCAATAAACCCCGCTCGTCTGTTAAACTAGCGCCTCTTTCAGAAAGAATATTTGTGATTTGGGCAGGAGCTGTCAGTCCCTGCGAGCCGAGTGAGGCTTTTGTGTCCTGGCCTTGCTATGCAGGACTGTGTGAAACAGGTGGAGAAATCATGACCGGATTTCCTTTGGCTTTCTGACAGTGGAGAGCGATGTCATTGCATTGACTGGTTCAGCAGCAGTTCTCCTATCCGTAGCATAAGGGCATGTCAGTGTGGAGGACAAATCACAGGAGAAATTACACCACTCAAAAATGGCCTCTATTCCCTTTTGCTGCACGACTATTTTCCTTGTAGTTAACAAGTAATCAGTTCCAGGAGTTTGAGGGAGGCTGTGTATTAAAGTAATTCTGCAGCTAGCTGTTCTTGCCAGCACCCACTCACTCTTAGGGTTGATCGCTTGTGCCAGTCCTGGCTCTCTCTGTCTTCTCCTTTGCATTTTTCTTTCACAGCAGAAAGGATGGGTCTCTCCATTTGGATCCTTGTGGTATTCCTTTGTTTCCAAAATCCTGTAGTACTCTGCCCATAAACTAAAATAGTGTCTTATAATAAAAGTAAAAATTAATTTGACAGTTTCTGATCGTATATTCATTACAATTAATTTTCTTTTAAGCACTTGAAATTAACTTTTCCTACCCAAGGAGAAGTTTGAAGTTGTTTTATATATTTCCTGCTTCAAAAAACAAAAATGAGGCATAACTGTATATATTTTGGAGATGTTAATAAGCAAGAAATATATATGATTTTGTTCAATTTAATATGTTGAGACCTGACAGTAATGATTTACAAACCATTGTTTGAACCACTCACAACTAAAGCAGTTGGGAAATGTCAGAGCAGATCTTTTTCTCCCTCAGAAAGGCCAGCTCTGCTAAACTGAAAGTTTTCACAGAAGCATACCAGTTTTCAAAGGAATTTTCATCAGAAAAACTCCTAAGATCAGACTCCAACTTCTTTTTTAGGCAACTAGATATAGCTTCTGCATAGGCAGTGTCTTGGCACTGGGGGCCCAGAAGGAGGTGTTACAATCCCGTATTCTTCTGCCAATAGTACTGAGGAGCAGCCGACACTCTGGACAATACTGCTTTCTGCCCCATAGACCTTTTAATCCCATTAAAAAATCACCAGACACTGGCTGGCACTCCTTATCCCAGGAAAATCACATCAGGTTTCAGCATGTGTGCCTCTTCCACATGGCTGGGCTGGAGTGTCTTCTGAAACTCCAAACCAATCCTATCCCAACAAAAAACTGCTTGTAGAGACACTGCCATTGTAGCCTTGGACGGGAAGAAATGTGGTAAAATTAGAGAGATAGCGATATTTTATTTCCAGATATATCCTCCTGCAGCAGTTGCTATGGTTTTGCACATTCTGAAGTAGTTTTGCTGCATCAGCACTAAAAACTGTCGTAAAACATCAAAGGCATCAGCTGAACAAGGGGCAACTCAGTACCTGTGCTGTGTGCTCGTTTCAGGGTTTCTGTGTCAAGTTATGCCACAGGTGGTAGTTTTCAGAGTCCATCAGACCTTCAGACCCCCTCCACACTGACCCACAAGACAAGGTCCTCTACTTTTCCCTTGTTTGTGCAAGACTAAAAGCTCTCTTGTGAATTAGAAGGACACATGCAATGTGTAGCATGTGCACTAATAAATGATCAGTAATTCCTTTGTCCTCACTTCTTTGCATAATTATTTCACCTTTCTCACAGTGTGGGAAATGACTCTTCAGTTTAATAAATACCCCCAAGAATGTGAAGTGCCTTTCACTGAGCTTGGGGCAGTTACAACCCATCCTCCTCAAGCATTCAAGTTACTGAGCCAAGAGAGAGGAGCTTTATATACTGATGTGGCAATTACCTTTCCAGAATGTAAGATTGCTTCTCTCCTCTCTGTTCTTGTTTCTTCACAGGCTTTAAAAAAATGCACATGGAGGGGGGAAAAAAACAAACTCAAAGTTTGTTCTCAGTTCAGTGAAATTGCAATGGGTACTGTTCATTTGCAGAAATACCTGACATAGCTTAATTCTAAAGAATACAAAAAACAAGAGGAACTTTGGAGAATTTTTTCTAATGCTTTTTGACCATGACTGTTGTAATTCTCATGAAACTTCTGTATGTGTAATGCCAGAGTGTCTTGGGGTGACTTTATGACGTGTATCCCATATCGCTGCCCTATGCCCAGAAATTAATTCATGTGCCTTTCTGTGCCTTTAAACTGAGCCTGAGAGGAGGAAGGAAAAACTGAGCAAAACTTTTTGAAAGCAGTTTGCAGCTTGTTCAAGGTCACACAGAGATAGGTTCTTCTTTTCCAGCTGTGGCAGGGGAGTGAGGAAGCACCCAGCTTACTGCTTTCCCGTCAGCTTCTGGCCAGTTTCAGCTTCTTTTTCTCCAAAGGGAGACTGGGAGTTGAATTTTTTTCCTTCCCTGGAATTTCAGGTTTTCTCCCTTTTCTGCTGGACTGCTTCAATATCAGAGCACATCGGGAGGACTTTCCATAGAGCACAGAGGGCCTGGCCCTGGGCCAAGCCCCAGCTCTGAGGAGACCAAAGGGAGGACTCTAACACTTTCCCAGGTTTTTTCTCCACAGTGAGAGATTTTTATTATTTAGCATTATTTTCCTTTTCCCATGTGTTTGTTAAATAAATAGTTTTATCTCCTTCACTTTCCTTTGAGGAAAATTTATTTTTTCCCAAACCTGGTGGGGGAGGGGTGGTGACCTGCCTTCTCTTAGGGGATATATTTCTAAATTTGGCCAAACTGGCACACAGAGAAATGGTACATTTTTAAGCTCCCAGTTTGTCACTTTGCATGAACTCACAATTCATGATATGAATAAGGCTAGGAGTAAAAGAAAGATTAAAAGGGGTATGAAAAGAGCTAATAGTAGTTTTTTTAATATGCTAATTCTTTGTGGCTGGTGTTCAGATGACAGCTGACCTTAAGAAATCTACCAGTGATGAAGATTTTTACCTGTCATTTTGTCTTGCATACAACAACAGCACCAAGTCTGAAGTATTTTTAATAAGGGTACCTGCAGGATATCACAAGGTTTAGATAGTTTGGTCATTTGTCTCATGCACTCTTTCATCTTTCTCATACAAGAAGGATTCAATTAACTGAGTCACAGCAAAGAAACCATGCAGAATTTTATCAGAAGGGTTATATGCAAGAACTATGTGCTACTTCACTGGAAATCAATGGCACCAGTCCAGCAACTAACATATGCTATGGCGACGGTGACACCACATGGGAGTGATGGGCTGGGCTGCAGGGTGAAAGGAAGTGCTAAGCAAAGTACACGGTAGACGGAGGGAGCTATTCCAGGTTTATATTCCCAGTGCTATTTTTAAGTTTTTAGATGAAATTTGATCTCGATACAGTTCTTCTTTCCACAGATACAGTCCTTCTTTCCATAGATTTGGGAGTCAGCACAGCACAAGCACATGGAAAATACTTTCCAGTTACAGCATGAACAAGCTAAGCAGCAGGGACTCACTTCAGGATTTCCATCCACATTGCCATCTGCCCAAGGGAAGGGACAGCATGTAGTTGCACTATTCCTGGAGCAAAGAAAGGACCAGGTAGTTACCAAGTCTTCCTTGCTCTCTGCAGAAAGTTGGTACAGCCCACCTCAAGAGGTTTTTTCCTGCACTGGCTTGTTCATGCTGAAAAAGCAGCAGCAAAGACACATGCAAACTTCTCCTTGTGTCCCTGCCTCAAAGTCTCTTTATTGCAAGTCCACCAATTTTTTAGGGTGGGGAGGTGAGAAACAACAACAAAAACAGAAGAAAGAGATGGTAGGATGAGAATATATTTCCCCTTGTACACATATGACATTGTCCCAGCCTGCATCTTCTGAAGACATTCACAGGCCAGCCCTATTTTTTATTGTTTACTGTGACACAGTTTCTTCAAGTAACAGAGTGCTTAGGATAAATGTCAGACCTTAATTTTGGGAAAAAGCAGTCTGAACATCTATTCTTTACATAAACAAAGGCTTCTGTAAAAGTTATTTGGCCACTTAACAGTGGAATTGCACCATCAAAGAAGAGGAAACTCTTGCAGCTTATTTTTTGAAATGAATGATCTGTCTACAAAGAGCCATTCATGGAGCAAGTCCCTAAGACTGCAAAAGGGAAAGGCTGTTCAGTTACTCAGTGTAATCTCTACCATAAGCTCTATCTTATCCCACAGGTGTAAAATAACAACATCTGATCTGAAACCATCCCTAGAGTACTAAGTAAACATATAAAAACCTAAAACTGTAACTAAAACTGCTGCTAATTGTTAGCTGTTGCCTGTATAAGTGAAGGTGTAGGAAAAGTCAAGAAAAGCGCATTTCATTCCTCAGTTTTCCTCCTGGCTCTCAGCTGCTTTTACTCCAGAAGTGGTCAGACCCCAGAAGCTATTCGGTTTCTTACCATGTTAAGAAGCTGGCCTAGAAGGCATAGACAAGTAACTTATTCCAGTGAAACCCCGTCCTCCCTAGTATGTCCATGACACTCCCTAGCTTTCATGGGGGCATAGAGAATTGCTCCTGCAGACCCACCCACATCAGCAGGATTCCACTTTCCATTGGGTTGAAACTGGGGAGCAGCCAGTTACACCATCAGTGCTACTCTCTTTCCCTGCTGTCAGGGAAGCATGAAGAGCTCATGGAAGCTGAGCACTGAGTCTGACATTTTACAGACTGAGAGCAAGGCTAGCTGCAATGCCTACAAGCATAGAACTTTCATTCACAGTTTCTAAATGTTCTGCTTCACAGAAGTCAAAAGCTCACACTGGTCCCTCAGGAGCCTACCTGGGACCAGAAAATAATTTTATCTAGCACTGAAGACAGCTGGACATTACCGTGATCAGGTTTGGCACGTTCTGGGAGGTTGGTAATTCATTGGACAATATTGCCGTTACGTAGGGTTTGTGTCTCTGCTACATGGATGCATAATTTAAAACAGTGAGATGAAACTTAGCGCACAGTATTCTACTTGCTTTATTCTTATCTTAACCATTGCAGTCAGTCAGTCATTTTATATCTGTATATAGCACCTAATCCATATTGCAATAACTTGTGTACCATGTTATATCGCTGCACTGAACCTCTGCCAGTTTCAGATCAGTCACCTCTGTCAAGTCCCATAGGATAAGAGGGCCTGTAAGACCTGTTCAAAATAATTTTTTAACCTGGATGGCCACACATGATCTAATTTCCATCACCAGCCAGGTGCCAGGGGAAGAGCAACTGATGTGGGGAAAGGCTGTTGGAAATGGTATTCCTGCCTCTGTCATAGCAGCTGCTGAACTTCTGCTCTTTTGTTATCTGAATCTGCACTTGCAATGGCTGCCTGGATAGCCTCTTATTTTAATTGCTATTACTTTCAATGGCATTAATCTGGGGGAGGGAACTTAGAGTTAAAGCAGCATATTTTATGTTTATAGAAACGATAATCATGTTCAGAGAGCAGATTAAAAGGGCTCTCATAATGATGGCAGTGAAGGCAGAAGATAGAGCTTTCATTTCCATAAAGCATCAAGCAAACCCTACTTTACTGCCAACACAATCTGCTGCTGGCTCTAACTATTTATGTTTATTTTTATGTATTTATTATGAGTCTGTACCCTGCTGTCAAGGAGACAGGCTTCTGCTCCTTACCTTTCAGGAATGCATTAATCCTGGTGAATGGTTAATGTATGGGGAGGGAACAGAGCAAGGGGAATACAAACTGCAGCAACCTAGTGCAGTGTAAATCCTGGGAACAAGCTGAACTAGATAGAGATTAAATCTGGGAACTGTTCTCAATCCTGACAATTACAAGCAATGAGAAAGCACAGAACCCAAAATAATTTTGTTTTTTTCTCCAGGTGGAAATTTAATTAATGCATCCCAGGTTGGGGTTTTGAAACAGCAAAATACAAGTTGATGCAGAGTTAATTCTCGTTTCTGCTGCTGGCCCCAAAAAAGCAGGTGTCGTCATGGGCTGTTGGCTGCCTCCTCCTGTGCACAGGGTACAGTGATTAGAACAGCATGAAAAGCCCGGTGAAGCCACCAGAGCTGGCACGGGCCAGTGTGCCTAACAGAAAAGCAGTGGGGGAAGTAGTCTCTTGATGGGTGATGTCGCTGTAAATAAGCCTTAGGTTAGCCCAGAAAAATTCCGTTGAAACCTTACTTTTTTTCCTGTTTGCTCAGTTGCCAAATTTGCTGAAACTACACTGGCTGTATGACTAATCGTGCCTGTTAGTATTTCCCCCACTGTGAGGAACCTAAGTAAAGTTACATTCAGAACACTCATTGCAAACCCAAAAGCACTGAAGGAAAACACAAAGAAGGGAGTCCTAAATTCTAAAATTTTCTGTTCCTGTCCAACTGAACATTTTTCATCTTCTAAACCCTATGAATGCCTCAACTTTTTAATTATTTTTAATTATGTGGTAGTTTAATCCTTGCCTTGCTGGTTCATCGTAGAGACATCAGTGATCCAATCAAATGTTGTGGGAGGTGAATGGATCAGGTACACAAATGAGCTCTAGTAACAGCAATTTAAATGTCTCCTCCACTCCATACCTCTTCTCCACAGCCTCCATAGCAACCATGTTTTTGAGAATCTTTGCAAAGATTCTCAAAAATTCAGTCTCCAGGGGAAAGTAAACCCCTAAAATCACATTAAAAATCTGAAGCCAGAAAACCAGAGAATTCTTGCACAAAGCACAAGAGGGAAACATCACAAAATCTGAACCTCCAAGTCACACATCAATTCCCATTTTACAGTTTTCAATTCCATCAGTGCCAGTTTCAGCATCATTATAGCCCTGTGATGCCTTTAAAAACTAAGAGGGAGGGAGGGCTTTTCAGTGCAGCTCCACTGAAACCTGTGTCTAATGATAATTTAAAGTAATTTATAACCCATAAAGCACTCACAGCAAGGCCAGTATCACAGTATCTAGTGATATTTATGAGTTTGCAGGTCCCAGTTCTATTAATGTGAATAATATGCAGATTATTAATGAGATAAAAGAGTGTTTATTGTTCATCTTTCATTAAAAATACTAAGCGAGTGATCTGCAACCTACTGACATCTGGAATTATGGTTTGTGTTATCTGCAGATTTTGCTTTGTTTGCACTGAATGGGTCAGATCATAAGTGGTTTATGGTGCTCTTTAACATACAGCTATGGCATAAATAGGCTGAAAAGACAGATGCTATGCAAGTCAGCAGTTTACTGATTTGACATTCACTGCATATGCAAGGTTAACACAACTTCTGTCCTGAACAAAAAGAAATCAGGGGCTTCTACATTCCCACTGAACCAGATGAGTGCTGGTAGTTTCAAGGAATAAGGGCACTGCTGCCACACAAGAACCTGCATTATGGCAGAGAAAAAGCCCAAAGGGTAAATATGAAATTCTCTGCTTTCTGAAGCAGCATTTGTGCAAAATGTATGTATGCATAAATACTTCTGAACATTGTTTTATTGCCTTTCATTTAGGGAAAAATGTGGTGGTTACATAAAAGCAAGCATCAAACATTCTTTAAAAATAAACTATAGTATCAAGCCTAAATTAGCAAACCTGTAAGTGTTCTGTAATATCCTCCTGAACCTAAATGTGTGTTATAAGAGGTCTTTTGTATAGAGGGCGTGACATGATTTAACACAAAAAGTAGGGAACCTGATATGAGGTAAGGTACTTAAGCCATGCAGAGGGGAGATTTAAAATCAGGCCTGCGTATACCAGGTAAATAATAACAAGTATGTCACTAGAACATCAGGCAAAGCCGATGTGAAGGCACCCTTTCTGCATTTATCTCCTCTCTCGTACAAAGTACAGCAGCAACACTTTGACTCTATTTTGCTAGAATGTAATTTCTGGCATTATATATTGTCCAGTGCCTCTGCTGGCATTTGTTTTTGGATCTCTCTAGACCCACACCACAGCAGCAGCAGCATTACCCTCATGATGTAGTGCTGCAATCCCTACAACTGTGTATCATTAGTGGGAAATCATTTAAATGCTCTTGTAAACACCATCAGAGAGCCAGGAGACTATTTGTATTTGTTTTACTGTCACAGACTAATCTGCCTTATTCCAACCCTGTCCATCAAATTAGTGTTGGACCAGGTTCAAAGCACTCTAAACCTGCCAACTCCAGTCTGGCTTGAACTTTAATAGAACCAGGCAACCAGTTTCCAGTGCAGACTCTGCAAGCATATCAGTTGCAAATACATGTATTGATAAGGTGCCCTTTCTCCATCAGACAGAAGACTGCAATCCCCATGTTGGAGGTACAGCATTTTGCTCCAAAGGTTTTGTTACAGGTTTTGTACTTCCCATTGGTAGAACTTTTTTGTTTTCCCCACATGGAGAAAATGTAGGTGTATAAAATATTGGATAATCTTCTTACATAAAACATGTTACACTTTTATGTAAGAATACAGTCTATATTTAGTCCGAAGTCTTCCCCTCTGAGGTAGCTCTTGGTTTTAACCCAAGAAGAAGGAGAAAACTTGGCAGAGTGTTGAAACAGAGATTTTCTGACCTGGTCACTGGAAGAGATGGTATGATTTTTAGGAAAAAGTTTTACTTTTCTTTCAAAAAGACTGAATATTCAGTTCAGCCCACCACAGTTAGCTATAAAACACAAAACTGCTAACCAAAACGTAGTTGCTGAGATGGGTTTTCCAGCCTTAGCTGGGTGGGAGGAACAGGAGCCTGGGAACCTGGGACCACAGCTAGCCAGGGAAGTGGAAACACCATCCCACAGAGCCACCAGGATGAAGTTTCTTCGGCAAAGTGGGGTGGCACTAATAGCTGCAGAGCACCCCTGAGGATGTGCTGCAGTGGTGGTATACCCCGATCTGCAGTTCCAGCTCTTCTTTAGCCACTGCTGCTGGAAGTTGAGAAGGAAGCCTCACCTGCCCAGTCAAAGGCCAAGTCTATATTAAAAATATTTGCCAGAAAGAACTGCAGTTACAGGGAACAGGAAGACATAGAGGTGATTAATGTATTTTTTTCAATGCTGAAAAAGTGCCTGTGGGCAGTTCTCAGGAGCAGTGCTGGTAACAAGAGAAATTCTGAGTGACTGCACACTCAAGCACATTTCTTTTAGCCTTCATTCTTGATCTTTTTTGTTCACTTTCTGACAACAATAAAATGTTCAAAGCTAAGCTCCACTGCTCATGGAAAGCAAGATGTTAGCTCGCCTCTCAGCTGCAATCAAAATTTGAATTGTATGTTTAATAAATTGGGATTGCAATGGTTAGTTACAAGAGCTAACAAAAGTATCTCTTAGGATTTGCATAGCAATCCTATACAGGAGGAGCTTCCAAGTACAACTATCAAATATTCACAAGTGCTTGTAACCTTTTCACTTGTGTCCAGATGCTCTCCCCCATACCATGCTGTTCAGGAACTGCCACTAAAATCAGCACAATTCCCAGCAGAAAATACTACTCGGCTTGAGTAAAGGTGACAGAATCGAACCCTTGCAGGGGGAGGATGAGAAAACTCAGTATTAGTTTGAATAATTAATGTATCTGAGAATATCCTAATCTCCTTACGAAGAGAGAGGCAAAATCTAAATACATTATTCATTATGAATTATTCAGTCAGCTGTGTATGAATTATCCTGGGACTATTTCATTGGCTTTTAAAACTTCTTTCTTAGAACAAATAAATCTAGCTTGGGAAAAACATCCCCTTTAGTGGCCAACCACATTTTCAAACTAGTCTGTCAGCCCAAGAGAAATTTAAAATGTTTCCTAGCATTTATATCTACTGTAGCATCATCTAGGAATCCAAGCAAAACATTTACATCATTGTAGCATCATGTAGGAATCCCAGTAATAGCTTCTCATTATCTTCAGTGCAGTGCAGACAAAGATATGACTATAATGCTGTTAGACTCAAATGAAAGTGTAAATGTATGCTAACACCATGAGATTTTAGAAGACTAGGTCTAAAATTCTGGAAAGAAGGATTAATTGTTGACTAAGCATACAATTAGATATGCACACCTTCAAGGCCATCACCATGAAAAACAGGGTTTTTGCAATGTCACACCTGCCACATGTAGTGAGAAAATTTTTCCTAGGACTCCTTTACTAAGCCCTACTGCCAAAACCTCAGAAACTCAAGGAAAGGATGCATCTATGAATAAACAAGATAGCTGGATTTCACTTTCTGAGCTCTGAAATCCCTTGAGTGCAATATACCTACTAAAATTTTTTTTTCAGAGATTTGTACAGTTAAAATTATCGAGGTGGGAGAGGTTTAATATATTCATGCATAACAAAACAAGCCCACTCCAAAGTCATCAGAGAAGACACCAGATCAGGCAACTGAGGTTTCTCCATTCTTTGCATCCGTCTCTTTTTTCTTCGGTCGGACAGTTTACGTCCTACCACAAAATGTTGTGTCCCTAGTAGAATGTAGAAGAGTAACACAGCTTTCTCCTTTGCTTATTCTAATGCAATGAAAGGCCTATGGGATGGACTAGTGGGAATGTCAGGTGCTTAAAACTCTTACAAAAAATACCCAAGAGCAAAACCTTAGTACCGCAATGCCACAAGAAAAGTGTCACCAAGCTCAAAAAAAAAGAAACAAGCTGGAAAAAATTTCTTAGCCTTTTAAGTTAAGACAGAAGAAGGAAAAAGGGAGGATAAGAACTGGCATCACAGATGGAAAATGGAAAACAGCTATGACAGATCTCAAGCTTCAGTGAGAAACTCTGCTCTGTCTCAGCAGGGGGACCTTTTGAATCACATTTGTGATTCTTACTTCACTTATTTGAGGTCTATTTCGCTTTAAATCCTGTGTTCATTCCTGGGTATTTTCTCTCTCTTAATTAAACCTTCATATCTGACTTTTATTAAGATAGAGGCAAAGCTTGTACCTTCCTCATTCTCTCAAGGTTATCTTCTGAAATAGGATTGAATTCTTTTAATGGAAAGAGACGGGGGAGAGAACTGCTAAACCTGTGGGAAAGTTGTAATACCACAGTTATTTCTAAGAATACAAAAGATTATTCTATCTTGTATCTGGACAATCCAATTAGCCTAATGTCTGGGAATTAAGCAGGCTGCTGATCATATTGGAGAACTGACCTATTTCAATGGAAAACTGTTGTATTTGCACAGCAGTCTCACTGTGGCTTGGTAGCTGAGTCTCCAGAATCATCCTGAAATTAACCATGGACCATCACTGCTCAAAGAAGGAATGGTAACTTGTCCTTGAAAATTACAGGCACTATAATACCTGTTCACTCACTGGCATGCACCAAAAAAGTCAGTGTGGTCAGATTTTCAAATAGGTATCCCTGGTTGCTGAATTCACAGGGTTTTTTTCTAAACAAGTATTTAGCTAATGGACTCAGGATCCATAAAATATATTTAAAGTTTTTCCATTTCAGAGTGTGAAAAGAAGCCTTGCTGGTTTGAAAATTTTCAGTAAATACATATCTCAAAAACAAATTTCCCTCCCCTTTCCATTCCTTTTTTTCCATCCTTGAATGACACGGAGTGACATAGAGTTACTGAGTGTTATCACAGCTTAGGAAGTGTGTTTTGGAGGGGGTTTTTTGTCCTGTATTTGGTTTGCTTCACTAGTTCACACTTTGGAGTGTTTCCAGCTGCAACCAAGAGCAGAACCATGCAAAGCTGGTTCCCCTCTGCCACCCACTGGGAGTGCCTTTTCTGCCAGCAAAGGTGCCAGAGCTCTGGACTCTCCAGGGTGTCACATACTTCCGTGGATGGCCACAGCCTCAGTGACAGCTCATCCCCCTCAGAGAAGGGATAAAGAGCCATACAAAGTTATTGGCTATGCTGGGACAGCACCGTACACAGCATAGGGGTTCTCTCACAGAGAAACATTGCTCTCTTCATCCTTCCTTAAATGTCATTTATAATACTTAAAACATTAGCATTTACCTCCACAAGCTCTCCTGATACTTTTTTAATCAGTAACAACACAACTGGAAATTACAGAGAAGTAATTGTTTATCAAAAAGAATTAGTTAAATTTTTGGTGAAGAAAGTTTCACAGTTTCAGAGGTGGGGATTTTTGTGTCACCTTCACATTTTATTTTCATTCTCAAACTTTGTGTTGATCGCCTTCTAGACAAGATAATTACTCTACAGAAGACCTTTTTTAAATCTCTGCATGCTTTAAAAAAAAAATAAAGAAAAAGAGGAAGAAAATTTAAAAAATCAGAAAACATAGACAAAATTAAGAGATGGTTGCAAAAGTATAGCAACATGTCGTGCAAAGCATTTGACACTCACACATGACATCTTTGTCTACAAACTGGAGAGACATGGATTTGACAGATTGACCACTTGGTGAATAAAAAATTGACTGGATGGTCACACGCAAAGAGTTGTGTCAATGGTTCAGTGTCCAAGTGAAGGCCAGTGACGAGTGGTGTTTCTCAGCAGTCAGTGTTGGGATCAGCACTGTTTAACACCTTTGTCAGTTACAAGGACAATGACAGCAAGTTTGCTGACAAGGCCAAGCTGCGTGGTGGTCAACATGCTGGAGGGAAAAGATGCCATCCCGAGGAGTCTTGACAGGCTTCAGAGGTGGATCTATGCAAACCTCATGAAGTTCAGCAAGGCCAAGTGCAAGGTCCTGCACCTGGGTCAGGACAATCCCAAGCACAAACACAGGCTGTGCAGAGAATGGATTGAAAACAGCCCTAGGGAGAAGGACTTGGGGTTGCTGGTTGATGAAAAGCTCAACATGACCCAGCACTGTGCCCTTGAAGCCCAGAAACCAGCCACGTCCTGGGCTGCATCCCAAACAGCATGGGCAGCAGGGCGAGGGAGTACCCCTCCCTCGCCCTGCTGCCCACTACTCTGCTCTCATTAAACCCCATCTGTAATGCTGCATCCAGCTCCAGGGTCCCCAGCTCAGGAAGGATGCAGATCTGCTGGAGTGAATCCAGAGGAGTCTATGAAGATAATCAGAGGGCTGGAGAAACTTTCCCATGAAGACAGATTGAAAGAGTTGAGTTTGTCCATCCTGGAGAAGAAAAGGCTCTGGGGAGACCTTCTAGCAGCTTTCCAGTACCTAAGGGATCTACAAGAATGCTGGAGAGGAACTTTTCACAGACACATGTAGGCATAGGACAAGGGGGAATGGCTTTAAGATAAAAGAGAGTAGGTTTAGGTTAGATACTAGGAAGAAATTTTTCACTGGTAGGGCAGCGAGACACTGGGACAAGTTGTACAGAGAAGTTGTGGGTGCCCTATCCCTGGAAATGTTCAAGTCCAGGCTGGATGGAGCTCTGAGCAACCTGGTCTAGTGGAAGGTATCCCTGGCAGGGACATTGGAACTAGATGATTTTCAAGGTCCCTTTCATTCCAAACCATTTCATTCCATGACATTAAGAGGCCTAGTCATTCAATATAAAGGTAATAAAAGATCTAACTACCAGAAATACATAAAGTTAATAAATAAGAATTGATATCACTTTCTTATGTGGCACTGTTCATAAATAGACCTCAGAGAGCTTTGTATGGGAGATCACTCTCACTCTCATGAAGATAAAGACCATTAATCTTCAGGTGTATTAAAAATACCATTTAGAATTTCAGTCCAGAAGGTGACATATCTCCCCAAAAAGGACTTGCTTTCTGAAATCTGCTCTACAGCTTGAGCATATATATTGTCATATATATAAGCTGGATGAAGAACAGTCAGGTGAGGAAAGAATTGGCTCATATGGGAAAGAACTGGCCTCATATGAGGCACCAGAACTATTTCTCTTCTTGACCATTTTAGCAGTTCTGAACAGAAGGCAGTTTAACTGCTCATGTCTTTCATGATGTAAAAAGTCTTAAGGCATAGAAAGTCATCTCTCCTTTCCTCCATAAAATAGTTTACCATAGAGTTTTTGTAGGAAGGCATATACCAGAAGATTACTGGCTATTTGGATTACTCATCAGGGTCTGATATTATGGTACATTTAAAAGAATTATGAGAAATTTAAAAATAATGTCCCTGTTCACTAGCAAGAAAAAAAGTTGGGACTGTAAATTGTGATGTTTCCTGCTAAAAGATCCCCAAACTCTTTCATTCATCCAGTGCAAACTGTTCAGTGCCTGAACCCTCTTGTGCAGCAGTAAGCAATAAAACTGTCAAAGGTGGAGAATTAGCCCAGCCATCAGAGCAGTGTGCTTCTTACTTCTCTCAGTTGGCCCTATCTCTGCTTTGAACAGTTCACTTGACAGAAAATTCAACAAATCAGCATGTTACCTTTTCAGTGATTTTATTCACTCTAAGTCAGAACTGTACTGCAGGATGGAAACAAACCCTAGGGAAGCCATCTGATCCAGCCGGGCATGGCTGGCTCCCGCGCTGTTCTTCTGCTGCCAGCCATCATAGCAGAGCTTGATGCGATCAATACCACATCCCAGCAAATGCCAGCATTTGTCATCTTAGTGAAAAGGGACATGGCTCAGAAATTATGACTTTAGAATGAAATTCATACAGCAACCAATGAATACCAGTCACTGAAAATAAAATTGTATTACAACCAGTGGCTAACCCGCCAGTGTCCCCACACTCCAGCTTTGAAGGAAGCATTATAATTAGAAGAACAGCATTTCTTGAGGTGGGTGGTTTCTGTATCAGGCTTCAGTCCTAAGGGTAGATATATCATCTTAGATGTTACCTGAATATCTAGGAAGGTGTGAGATCTTTGGAAGCTTTTAATCATTTTGGAGTTTCTTTTAGGCTGAACTTACTGTCTCTGCCTTCTGTTTTGCTTTTCTCCTCAAATTCTTTGATTAATCTGATCCACTTTTTGTTCCAGCTGAAGCCAGTGGCAGTTTCACCTTTGATTTCATGGAGCTTTGGCCTTGTCGATATAAAGGAATTAGCCTTTTCTGATGAGGGTAGTTAGCTGTTAATGGGCATAAGACAAGGGAAAGGCAAAGGTCATGGATAGGAGGACTTGTATCTCCCATACACAGATTAGATAAAGCCGAACAGAAGCGGGGCAACAAGTAGACACTAATAAATGCCAACACTACAAAGCCAGCATGTAAGGATAGATGTTGAGCAGAAAAAGGATGGGGTCCAAGATCAAGCAAAAAAAAACCATTTCAGGCCAGTGCTGTCACAGGAGACATTACACTGACATATTGATTACATATTGATGGGCTCTGGTGTGGACAGGGGTGCTGCTGCCCCAGCTTGAATCCTCTCTATCTCCTGGGAGGAGAGAAACTGCCTACAGCTTTAAATATGTTGGTTTTGTGCCACAATATCCACAGACTCTATGTGCTTTTGATACTGCCCTATGTACAGTACTTGTCACAACTACAAGCAGCTCCCTTTTCAACTACTCAAAGGACGAACGCAGCCACATGAAAGAGTTTTCGTCCTAGAGTTTGTGTTTGCCACTGAGGCCCACCCTGTCTCCTGACCATTTTGCAGATATGTCCAGGATCTGGAAGCAGCACCCTCATGTTAAAATCCTATCTGCATCCCCATTCTCTCACCACAGCACCTGCCACATTTGCAGGGAAGGATGTCCAAAAAGAGAGAGATGATTTACAGAATGGAAAAGGACTTATAAACAATGAGTCATTCATATTCCCTCTGAGACAGAGGCAAATCTCAGCAGCTGCAGAAAGGAACATAAATGCCAATGGAGAGGGTTTGGATGGAACTATAATGTGCATGTTTGAGCCTCCAAACATGACCCTTTGGGGCAGTTACCTGTCTACCAATCATTTGAGGTCCCAAGCCTTAAGCTCATATTCAAACAAAGCTAAGAAATGAGCCAGCACTGTGGTAAAAGCTAAAAACAATGCAGCCCACAATGTATTTTGTTTGTAGAAATGAAGCTCAGTTTTCTATTATACTGAGACTTTTATTATTTTCTGGTAAGTGTTTTCTGATACACTTTGTTAGAAAATTATGATACTGTCGCAAATAGATAGCTCAAGTTCTTGCCTTCCATTTGGACATTTATTAGGGAGTGAAGTCCCTTTTGGGGGGTATTAGTTGTCACAGGTGGATACAGATCAGTGAGGTATAAGACCATTTATTTGTTTCATAGTCTGTAAAAATGTCAAGTAAATTTATCCTAGTATTTTAATGCTGAGAGATACAAAATGCAGAAGACACAAGGAAAAGGGAGAGGAAGCAGTACAGGAAGAGTGTGAGCCAGGGAATATAGAGGGTATCTTCCCATCCTTGGTGCTTTGGTCCATACACTGTTTCTGTTTGGAATGCAAAACAAACCTGTGCATGGCTGCACCCTGATCTGTAGCAAATATAAACTACCACACCACTACTAAGTGGCAGTTTCTCGGACAAATCTTCACTTTTCATGACAACAGATTCCCTTGTAACAACAGTCTAGGGATTTGCTTGGTTGACTTATTGATTACTGAAAGCAGTGCTTTAATGCTGATTTTCCCAGAAGACCATGCAGCACGTTTGATTTTAGCTATCCCTTGCTATTAGTAAGTGTAAATATTCATTTTCAGAATTTAAGCTTATTAGGCACATATCTACAAAAGAATAATGGTTCATGCGAGATGAAAGCAACCAGGGATTTTGTCAGATGAGATCCAATAAGAAAATTAATGTTATAAGCTCTTTGTCTCCATTTGCTATCAAGCAACATGAGCTTAAAATATTGGCATAGATTAGCCTGGAACCATTCAGGCAATATATTCTCCATAGAGTAAGATCTACTTCCTGCAAAGATAAGCACACATATATATGCACACACACACATATTCTTATATCCATGAACTTGGATCCCTTTTATGATATGCAGATGTGTAAGTATTTACAGAATCAAGTGTCAAAGGTACCACAGACCCAGAGAGCTGCTGTCATGCCAGGGGCTAAACTAATGGTTACAAATAGGGTTTTTCTCTTGCTCTTTGACAGAGAATTATGTTTACACTGAAAAAGGGAATAAAATTACTTGTGAGGTTTTTTTATACAGCTGTCATAGCTACCTCTTCACTCTAGCAATGCCTTAGCTTTAGGGAGAAAGGGTCTGCCCACAGCTCTGCCAGGCTGGGTGGCAGAGGGTCAGCAGGGCAAGTCAGAGCTGGGACCTTTCTCCACGGTCCCATCCCGCTGCCCAGAGGTGGCAAGCGGAGCTGGACTGGGGTCTGTGGCCCCAGACATAGGAATGGTGCAGTTCTGGGGCCAAGCAGGGACTCAGAATCAGTGAAAGTTGTGGGCAGGAGTGGGCAGAGATGCAGAAAGCTCAGAGAGTGACCAGGGGCAAAGGCTGAAGCTGAAATGCAGCTGAAGCTCCCAGAGGCATCCCTGCCCCAATAAGGTTTCCTGCAGCCTTTCTCACACAACTCTGCCTCTGAGTTCATACAGTGTTACTCCACTGCACCCTGCAACCTTGGGCACACATCTCAAAACCCTTTGGGGCTGTGAAATTTCTTCAGGACCCCATCAGAAAAGCACATCATTTTATATCCTTTAGAAGGCACTTTTTCTTCTGTGTGTAAAAAAACCAACAGTGAGCATGAACAAGATTTCATGGTTTTGGTGATCACAAAATATATTTTTCTTTCTGGTTTTTGTGGGTTGTTGGGGATTTTATGAACTAAAGAGGTGATTTCTGGTATGCCTTTTGCCTGTTTTGTAGAAAATGCCTTTAAAAACTTCAACTATTGTATTTCTTTTAACTCCAAATAGTGAACAGTATTGAATTGCTGCCATAAAATACGAGTCTCCTAAGGAGACAGACATGATTACCATATTAATATTCCATGTAGTAACAAATATATGAAATGGTAACTCATTGCTCTGGGAAGAAACACACTCTGATGATTGAAGAAACACATCTGAGAGAAAGGCTGCTATTAACACCAGTGTAAGTGACTGGACATACAGCATGCAATAAATCACTTGAGGGTGGGATTTGCAAAAGTTTTTTGGATGGGTGGAGACTGCAAATGTTGAATTTGGCAACCCCCATCCTTCTAGAGTATTCAGTAATAAGAATGACCATAAATGTCCTTCTTCTGATATTTGTATTCACAAATGCTATGAAAAGCATAACGTAATGCCTCAAGCAGAAATAAATTTTTAAACATCTTTCTCCTTGAGAGGAGGCTTCTTGAACAACTTTATATCCCACTTCATAAATGATGGGATTTTGTGGAAAGATGTCTTACAGTTTGTCCTTCTTGGCTCTTAACCCACAGACTTCATCTGTTTCTGCCATTCTTGGTATGCCTTTACTCATCCTGTATAAGCATTCAGCAATCCCTTATTACAGTCTTAGAGCTCTTTATTAACAAGGATTTTGATCCTGCTCTGCCAGGTTGCTGTTGTGCAGCCAGTGAAAGCACATCTGCCCTCTCTCCCCCCCAGCAGTATTGCCTAAGCCCACCTTTCCACCCTGGCATTGCCCTTTTCCACTCCTGTAAGGCTTCCACGACCCACCCTGAGATCAGACAAACTCCAGCACAGCCCCTCTCACACCGCACTGTTCTGGAAAACCCTCTGAACTGCTGACAGTGCCATCTGCAAGCAGTGCGCCGGCACAGCCGGCACAAAGAAGCACCACTGAGGCACTCCTTATCTTTTAGCAATCTTCTAATGAACATGTTTCAAAAAGCTCTAGATTCAAAAACCAGAGGCATGAAACACCTTTAGCAGACCTCAATGGAGAGAAGTTAGAGTGCAACAACCCTGCATCTTCTATCACAATTTTTAGTTTAAACGTAGCCAGGAATATTCCACATTAGGCTTCTAAATTTGATGCCCACAAAGGGAATTGCTAAACTGACATTGCTGGGAGCTATTACAGTGAAGGAATGATGCTTGTCTCTGTCTGTATCTTGACATAAGTACATGCAATATATATGAAATGTTTTTCAAAATTACTATAAGCCAGAATCTAGGCAGCCTCTGATGAGGGCAGTCATGCACTTTGCAGAAAGGTCTATCTATGTAATTTTTACCTGCTGCATTTCTAGAGTGACAATTTTAAATCCTAAAAGATTAAAGATGCTTGAAAAGGGCCACCATCACCTGATGAAGCAGCTTCAGAGCTAACAATACTTACACTTTTCTTCTAAAGTTGGGAGTGTTACTCTATTGACTTCAGATCTTCCCACCACTTTTGTCACACTAACTAGCAGTTTGCTTTGTTGCAAAGAGGGTGAATCCATCTTTTCTCTGTGGTCATAGTGCCTAGGGGAAGTCACCTAGGCCCACATTACAGCAAGAAAGATTTGGACTGGATAATAGTGGGAAAACTGTTCTAACAGTAGAGTTCCTAAGTGGCTGCACTCGTAATTCCGGAGGCTGTGGACCCTTTCATGCTGGAGATTTTGAAGAACTGGGTACACATTTGCCAAGAAGTGTGTTAACACATCTATGAGGGGACAGAAGCTTCTCAAGCTTCTGGTTGCCTATGAATCTCTGAGACAGAATATGTCTTAAAGCATTAGACTGAAATAGAAGAGCAGTTTTCCTTTTTGCCCAGTCCCAGAAGAAAAGCAATATTCCTGTGCCTCACAGTACTGCAATGAACTCAGCTGTGAAAGCTGTCATAACAACATTCATCCAACTGTGCATACAAAATGCACACTCAGTTACCACAACCATTGTAAGACTAAATGTGTGTTTACCTACAGCTATTGCTTGCCCAGCCTTGCATTTTTGCGCAGGCATTGACTGATAGGTGCAATTACAGGGGCTGCATGCATAATTCAATGCACAAAGACCGGGCTAGGTTCATAATTTTTTTTCCCCAAAGAAGCATCAATCTTCTCCTTAGAAAGAGGAAAAACAGGAAAGACTGGTTAATAAAAATAGCAAATAAGCTAGCTATCACCACTAGCCCAAGTGTTTCAATTACAATTCATTCCATTTCAGCTGCAACATTCAAGACATAGCATGAGAATCACGCAGTGATGTGCATACTCCCACACCCATGGAAAGTGGATCATACATCAATATACCATATACTACAGTCACTACCTGTATTTTAAGTCTCTATTCCTTAATAAAGACTTAACAATTTCACTAGATTTTGTGGAGTTTATCTAGATTTACTTTGGCAGAAAAGTAAAGGAATGTACTGCAGAGATGCCTGTTTCACTCAGAAGTCATTTAGTTCTTAGAGACAAAGGTTTGGCTGAAAACAGCATAGAAATCCAAAGATCCAAAGTGTGTTGGAAAAAAACAGAGCAACCCATCATAACCAAGCAAGAGATTTTCAGTGACTAATGCCATAATTTGATGGCAGTCTTGAATTTAACAGAGAGCTTGGGAGTATATGAGTGTATCAGAACAAGGTGCTTGACTCATAAATAAACCGCTTTAAGTGATGTCATATTTACAGGCCAAGATGCACAGCCTGCGTTTATTCTTGCTGAATGCCAGGCACTTGGTGAGTAAAAAAAATAATTGTAATTACAATTTTTTCTTTTTTCTTTTTTTTTAATTAGGCTTCTGGATTGGCCAATCGTGCCATATTGTGGAGTCTTGAATGGCTGTTTCACTGCCATTTCCTTCTCATGATGCTTCTGAAAAAGCCATTTTTCTATTCTTATTTAAACATAAGGCTTTCCAGAAAATGGGGAGCTTACTTTGAAACAATCGTTCCTGGATGGTTTTATTGATGTTATAGAATCTTAGCTGAAAGTTTTCATCAGTCTTCACCAGATGATGCATAATCAGCTTAAAAGAAAGAGCTTTTAGTCTTAGAGAAGACTAAATCACCCTTCCCATTCCCAGTGGGCTGAGCCCCATCCAGCACCTCATAGGATTGCTGCTTCCCAAAGAAGCTGCAAACATCAAAGTAGTCTGATGGCAACAGTCTGGCAATGAACAGAATGACATGGAAGGTTTCCACTCACATGCTCTGGATTTACTGTTCAGTCCCTCGATGTACAGAATCATGTCTTGACCCTTGACAGTGATCAATGATTATCCTACAGAGTGTACTATTGATAATCTCCTTGTTCTTACTGCAAATGCCAGCAGAAGTTCTGCTGCTTTTACAGTCTGTCCATGCTCTTGAACTTGTCTTTGAAGGCTGTACTTACACCAGAGTTGGCTGAATGACTTGGAGTCTGTCACCCATGCTCATGACTCTGCAGATCGTCTTCATCAGCTGGTATTGCTTTCAGTCTTCATCTGGCTGAACCTGTTGATTGATTATTATATGAATGAAGACTTGGGGAGATGTGTAATGCAGTATTTGTGAGGCCTTCAATTCTACTTTTGAACTTGAAATTTTATATTTCCCAAAGCACTGCATTTAATTTTGCAAGACTTACTTCAACAATATGCGTGCATTTTCTAGAGCAAGCAAATATTAAGCTTCTGTGTCCATATGCCAGAATGGCAACTATGTTTGTGTTCACTTGAGACAAACAGTGAGAACATGTGCATGTGTGTATAAGTTCTAAATGTATAGTATTTATCAGGCACATTATCCATACATTATTGATGGACATCAGAATTCCCAGCCACATTTCAAACAGTTTTCACAGCTGATCCTATAGCGGCTAAATTCTTCTCTCCATAAAGATTTCTAGAAGGACTCATGGGTGCAGAGTCTTTAGCACTGTTGTCACCTCTCATTGTCATGTTGTGACATGAACATGAATTTTAATTGCAGATTTTTGTTCTATCAGCTGTATCAAGAAGTAGCTTTGAAAAGACAATACAGTTATTTTAAGGCATATTGAGGTTTTTAGCACCCGATAATGACAGTTCAACAAATACCCATCTGAAAGTGATATCCAGAGACTATTCCTTGTCCACTCATCTTACGCTTTATCTCTGCCAAGATTCAAGTAGCCATTTTTTGACCCCCAGGGTGAGAAAGGACAGACCAGATCCCCACAGCAGCTGGCTGAGGGATATTGAGAACTGAGGAAGCTGGTGGCAGAAGCCCACCATACCCACACTAGGTATTTTCTCACTGTAGGGTTGGAAACTGGAAGTTGCAAACATGGTTGTGAAGGGGGAAATGGGATGTTGCATAGGAGCAGAATCAGAGTTACTTGATTCTCAGGGCCACTTGAGGCCATGTGCAAATGCATCACACAGACACAGAGCTAATCTCAAGATCTGTAATCAATTGTTAGTAAGGGACAAGGAGCAAAAATAAAATTCCCAGATATGACTAAAATTGTTTAAACCCTCAAGTAAAAATTCTCATTAGCATACAATACTCATATTTCACATAGCTCTTGAATATGTCAATTCAAAAATTATCCACAGAATTTTTTTTGTACTTCCCCACAGGCTGAGCCTGGCCCCACCACACAAGGCACTTTCCTGAAGCTTGAAAGCTGTTTAATCTTCTTTTCTGGCCCCTGTTAGATAACTTCTAAGTGGATTCTCTAAGCTCCTTATACTAAAAGGTGATCATAGTGTAAGGCCAGAAGTTCCCAGGTTCCCTTCAGAGGGTGGACACATGCTGGGCATGACCAGTAAGCTGTAAACACAGATAGATTTCAACCCATTGCACAAAAGGGCTTGTGTATGCTGGAGCAAATATACGTATTAGAAATTTCCTCATGACAATAAGAAATCACTAGGAAATTACTGGGAGGGAGAAGAAGACAAATATTTTTAAACGAGTGGTCTGAACCTGTCCCTTGGTGACTGATTGAAATGAGTATTATGAGGTCTGGATTCAGCCTTTTATTATGAGACACTGAGGTTCTGCAGTATATTTTTTTTCCTTTCTTTAATTTCGATCTATGCAAAAAATTGGCATGAAATACAAATAAATGACAAAGCACTGAGAATTAGGCCATTTGTCTGTAAAACCAGACATAATCCCCAAAATAGCAAAATACAGAAAAATGCATCAAAATGTATTAGCGGTGACAGGCCATATATTACACAGGCTGTTAATGCAACTGTAGGTCACTTGTCAGTACCAGTGACTCACAGAAGCCTCACAGTAAATGTAAGAGGCGTCATACAGACAAATATTAATTAAAATAACAATTACTGCTAAGTGCAGCATTTTGCTAGATACAATGACAGCTGGAAGACTGGTGAGGTGCTCACAATAATGAGCAAAGTAAACATTTCCACCCTCGAGTATATACCTATATACATATATGTATATATTGCTTGTAGGAAAGAGCTGAAGAAATATGCAAATCTCTATGAATACATCATTTTAAATGCTACAATAATCTTTCTTATTTCAAAAGCCCTCTAAAGAGAGATTTAAAAACCCCATAGCTGTTGCCTTACACTGACACCCATAGGTCTTAAGAGGCAGTGGATTTGCCCAGTTCATGTGGGTTTTCTTTCACCCCAACCTTGTCTGGCTTCACTTACCCCTAAATCCCTGTTTTCAGCACAGTGAGGCTGGGCTGGCCAGCAGTGGGGCAGCCTGCAGCAGGGAGCTCCCCCAGCATCCCTGTCCCCAACACTCAGAGGTGACCAGCAGAGCCAGGCTGGGGTTGGCCATGGGGACAGGGCACCTCTGGGACCAAGTCAGGGAGGCAAGTCTAGGATCAGCAGACAAGATTCATAGGGATGGGTACAACTGTACCACAGCATGAGGGCTGGAGCTGAAATGCAGCCCTGAAGGCCAGGGATGGTTCTTCTCACAGCTGCTTCTGGCCACGTTGCTGCTCTTCCAGCATTGAGAGTGCAGTTTGCATGGTGTGCCAGTATCAGAGCAGCCCAACCACTCGTGTTACAGAACGTGGCAGAGCCTGTCCATGTGACCAGGGCACCTCATATTTTCTTCTGGAAGTCTCCAGATCTTCAATTTTTTTTGGACAATACTAAACATGAAGGGCTGATGGATATGGCCCCCAACCTCAATGTCGGAGTGCCACTGAACAGAGAAGCCATGCTCCAAACTTAGCACAGTGACAGTTTCCTGTCCAATTCCCCTTTGGCATGTTTTCATGAGGCACAGTTTGTTTTAGACACAGACTTACAACATTGCATCTTCTCCACCTTTAAGCCCATACGTGGGAAGGATATTGGCATCCTCTCAGTGATTCTGCACTGAGTTCCTGTTAATGTTCCTTAGCATGAGAGGTGAGTCAGAGCCACTCTTCACATCACTTTCATCTAGAAAACAGTGACTGTGTTTCTGTGCAGGCCAAAGCGTGGGGTCTTACAGGCATAACTTTGCCACAATGACTGTAAGCCTGCAGGAAAGCTATATAGATAGGACATGAGGAAGTGCTGAGTGTGCTGCTCTCATCAGTGAAGATGTGAAATAAAGTATTTCCTGATGAAGGTTCAAGGGGCTTTTTATAGCACATGAATTTTGTGATTAACTCACCAGAATTATCACCAGAGGTTTCACCTACTGATACATGTAGGCAGGGTCATAGATCAGAGCACAGACCTGGTGGGGGATGTACACACACCCCCTGTGCCTCAAGGCATGTCAGGAAGGTCTGTGGAATCACCTGCACTGAGTAAAGAAGGAGCTTGCAAAGAAACATCATCCCATGTCTCTCAAAGACAGGCCATCCACTTGGCCTATGAAATTTCAGATCAATATAGTAATTGTTTGAGTAATTATGGTGCTATTTGCTGAGGTGGTAGTACTTTCCCATTACAAGCTGTCTGCTCTGATGGATTAGAGGTAGTCTGGTCTATCACGGAGCTGAAAGGGTTGTACCCTTTCTGGATAACATTTGTAGCTGGAAGAGAAAAAGGTCATTTATAATTATTTTTCAGGTATACTGGCTTAGCTACTCATTTGATTTATCACGTGTCCTTTCTGACACAACATGAAATAATAAGAGAGTTAGATAGTCTTTAGAGGAAACAGGCATCCAACTCATAGAATATATCAGTTTCAATAACACAGTTCAAAGAAATACAGCTCCTTTCAATATATTCAGGGATTTGTTCACCAGTTTGGGTTGAGCTGCTTTCAAAATAGATAGAAGAAACCTCCTTGTGTGATATAACCAGATGCCATTTGCAGAGACTGTGACATATGGTCCTTCAGACGTGGAGATAATCACAGAGGATAATTCTTGAGAGCCCGTTAGGATTCCAGAGTAGCTGTCTCTGCCATGTGGTGCTTGCTGATGTCTAAATATGATAAATTCACTCACTTTATTTTCAAAAACACAGCTGAAAGAGTTTTAAAAGGAGTAGCATGAAAGCAAAAAAGTATCAACCCTAATTACTCAATCAAAGTGAGAAATATATTCCTGATTCCATCCAACTTCAAGGCAAGTTAATGAACTAAATAGAAATCTGCAGCTGAAACTCACTGATATGAGAATAATCTAATTTTCCACAATGAATGCAATAAGGATTTCAAGGGAGCCTACACAAGCTTTTGTTCAATACATGGCTTGGGCAGGCAGTGGGAATACCTCGTTCCTTAACCCCTTTTCTCCCCTAAAGAAAACCAACCCTTGTATTCAGGGTAAGAAGCAAAAAATTTAAAATTTATGTTGTTATCACAAAAAGTATTTTAAAATGGGCCTTAACACAGAGGCTGTAAACTACTGGCTTCCCCAGCTATGCACAGGGGGTCCAGGCTGGTATTTTGATCATGTGCCTCTCCCAATCTGGTATTCAACCATCAGTATTGACAAAAATAACTATCTGGAAGAAAAAAATCACAGTAGACAGTTGTGACCATCTAAAACTGCAGCAGTGCCTATGCTGCACACCTTTACCCTACACAGAAAAGGGCCAGGGCTGAAGAGCTAAACCCTTCTCCTAGCTCACTCCTACCACCATGCCTGGGTAGGCACTGGGGCCAAGGACAATGCCAAGGACTGGTCCCAAAGGGAGTGTGGGCAAGAGTCCATCAGCATCAGCTTGACATGAGATCACCATGTCATTGGACACATACAGCCACACTTTATGCCATGAAACCACTGCTCAACTGGCCTGTGGCACAAACCTTAGAGAGTACATCAGGTCTCAGGCACTTTGAAATAAAACACATGCAATAACACCCATAGTTTAAGCTGCAGGCTGAAGGTCAGAGGCTGTGCAATGCAAATGCAACCAGTCTGCTCTGCAGTGAGCCTGCCTTACATAGCATGGTGCAAGACATTTTGTGCTCCCTTAACCTGTTAGGCATAATCTGTAAATCACTCCACAGGTCCGAGATACATAATGAAAAAAGCTCCACACACCAGGTCGACAGAGTTAGAAGTTTCTTTGGGCATCAGATTACTCCCAAAACAACCTAGAAAGATGTGAAGGGAGATGGTGCCATCAGTTGAAACACTGAAATAAAGATTTTAGTGGTTGTTGCCACAGTAGCTCTAGCATGTAAAAGGAAGTCCTACAGGCTTCACAGGAAGATGTAGCACATAGGAAGACATAGCTGACTTAATGTCAGCTGATGAATCTCTATCTCCAATGATATATTTACTGTCCTATTATTTGGTCTCTCTCCTGACACAAGGAATCTTTCTTGTGTTGTTTTTTTCTCTCAGTGCAACACAAGACACACTGGATGAAATAGCATGCAGAAGGTGAAAGTCGTTCTGGCCTTATACACCTGTGAAAGCAATACGTGTGAAAATGGTGCCAAAGTATCCCATAGGTATTTTTAAACCAATACAGTTTGAAAACTGCTGAGTACTCAGCTTACCTGGATAAAGGAGACTAAAATACTTCTGCTGAAGCTAGAATGGGGTCAGTTGTTGGCAGACATGCCTTTCCACAGAGGCATATTCTATGTGTAGTATGTGACTGCTCACTTGTTAAGAAATGTCAGTGCCCAGCTCAGATGTGGAGAGTGTTCAGGAGACCTCTTCATGTCTTTTAGATCCAACATATCCCACTCCAACTGAAGAGTACAAGAAAATTGCTCAAGTCTTCAATCTCTTATATGCCTTTTAAGCATTGGAACGGGCTGCCCAAGGAGGTATTGGAGTCACCAGTCAAAGACTGCACATGGCACTAGGTGCCCTGGTCTAGTTGACAAGGTGGGGATTGGTCAAAGGTGGGACTCCATGCATCTTTTCCAGCATTAATGATTCTGTGATCCTGTCTTGCCTGAGAGGACAATCAGTTATTCTGTGTGGATTGTATAAAGCTTGGTGTGCATGCTCTGGAAACCTGTGCTTCCAGACATCAGCCGGTAAATGAGGAAGGAAAGACTGTTTCCAATTCACTTGTAAAGTTTTAACTGCTCACAAGCTCATCTATGCCACAAGGCAGCAGCAAATTGGCATTATCAGACTTGGGAATATGAATTTTGTGCATCCCAGAGTAACAGAACATCCACTGTCTGGAGGAAGAAAATAGTATGAGCAGTTAACTTTTCGTATTTGTCATTCCTTCCATTTTAAGAAATGAAAATGCTTCAAGTACTTTCATTAAACTCATTTAACAACAGAGGAACTAGAACAAAGACGCAGGATTTCCATGCTGCAGGAGATGCTAATCACCCTGGATTTGTTTCCTACAAAAATGACACAGAAAAATAGGATGTATGAATGGAGGGAACAGAAGTTTTGGACACCCATGATTAAGGCATTTTTTAACTTTTGGATTAAAATAAAGCATTTCTTGGCATTCCAAAACCAAAGCTTTCCCCTTTGATTCACTGGCCAGAAATGAAACCTTTTGTTTTCACAGAAACTATTCACAGTTTGCAGAATAGTGTGAGTTGGAAGGGACCCACAAGGATCACCGAGTGATCAGAGTCAACATTAATCTCTGCGTTCAACCCAGCTGCAAAAAAGCCTTTGGGGAGTTGACTCCCCACATCTTCCTGTTCTTCAGATGGGCATTCCTCCCCAGCCAAACTGTATTTTCCATGGCCTCACCACACAGCAGAGGTCTAGGAGAATCCTGTGATGTATCAAACTGACTCAGCCACAAGGAGGAACAGCCGTTGTTTCTCATTTTTCACGGGCACAGTTTCATCAAAGTCTTTTTTCCTGTGGCAACTTTCTATTTTGATGAAACGCACTGTTTCTCATGGAAAAATATGTGATGTTTTCTATAGGCTATTAAACACCCCTCATAAAACAGATTTGAAGAAAGAACGAATGAAGACCTTTACCACTGAAGGCAGACTTTTCCCTGTCAGAAAAACAAAAAATAATATTTGAATTAATTTGGTAGGTAATTCTTCTAAAATGATGGAAGTTTATCAAGCATTTATCTGTAAATGTATGTTACACTCAAAGATGAAGTAACACATTCTGAATTTAATAAACGTGGGTGTTTACATAGCACCAATGACTTCAATTTTGTATGGCATGGCTTGTATTTTTAAGAATTATTTATTAGTAATTTAGGAAAAATGTACAGTCTGAATGTTAAACTCTGTAATCGTTCTGTTGTGCTACTTGTTTCTAAGGGGCAAATTCAATACAATTCATGTATTTTCCAGTGTAGACATATGTATAGGAAATCCCTTCTATTACCCATGGCAAAATAAATTATTTATTTCTTCACATTCCTCACAAATTCCAGTCCTCTTTTTGACTAGTAATTACACAGTCATAAATCACAATTATCATGAAATATTGTGTTATTAATAACATGCTGTCCAAAAAGTCAACAATAATATTGAGAGCTTCTGTAAATTTGCTCATTTCTGCTACCTGTTGATAATCTTGATGGATCATAAATGGTCATCTGAGTCATATGAGATTGATTTTGTTATCTGTTTGGCTGACATCCAAATTGAATGAGAGGAAAAAGAGCTAAGAAATGATGGAGAGTTAGAAATTCCAAGTGTATTTATTTTTGTTATCATAGATAATTTCAAATACTCCCTCCAACCATTCTGGCATGAGAACAGATACAATAATGTGTCCTTAGAATTGCAGCTCTATGGATCAGTTCTACACATGAGCATTCCAGGGTATTCTTGTCTTCTGTGAGCTTCCCTGCTTAGGCACTGTGCTAGAGACTAGAAAGTGGAGGTCATATTTCCCCAACAGACTGGAGAAAGAAACCCTAGAGACAAAATGGGCTTTGATATAGGTACAAGTGTAGGTGGAGGGGTAGGTGTAGGCGTGGGTATAGGCATATACTGTCCCAGACAAATAAAACTATTTTAGAAACGGAGATTTCCTTGGTAGCCTCCCAGAGGTGTCTGACAAAAAGAAGGACAAGGAAGACAAGTCTCCTCCTCGCTGTCCACAGTGGTTCTCCAGCACTGCGCTACAAGGTGGGGGGAAGGAGAAGTTTCCTACTGTCTTTGGAGACACGGAGCTGTAAAGTGAAACAGCCAAGAGCTATTTATACAAAGGAAAAACGTACTTCAGGCTCCCCTCGCCTGTCGGGGTGGATGCCTGGAGATTCTGATCACACGGCTGCTGGAGGCTGCCTGGGACAGAGACCCCACACACATCTTCCCAGCTGGGATGAACTGCTCCTCTACGAGCAGGAGCACGCAGCAAGGAGCAGCAGCCAGCGCCAGCCCCCTCTGCGCTCCTCGGCGCGGCGGGGGATCACTCAAAAGGGGAGGAATCTCCTCTCTCCTGCTCTAGCAGCTGAATTCCCTCGCCACCACGCTGGGAGCTGGCGAGGAGGACGGCCTGGGCCAGGGCTGTCGTTACCGATGTAAATTAAACAGTTACCACCGCAGGGTGACTCTCTGCTCTTTTCCCTGAGCAGACAGCTGCTCCAGAAAACACATGCTCTGGCTGCTCAGGCTGAAAGGAAGAACCGCAGAGATTTTATTTATAGATGCAATAGGCAGGTGTTCCGCATTTAATGTCTGCCCGGTAAGAGCTGGAATTGCCTCTTTGCCCACAACGACTACGTACTTGATTACTTTCTGTGTACGTAATGCATTATATATACTCTATACCTCTCTCTTCCCATTGGGATTCAGTGCATAACCTCTGTACAGCTGTGTTGCCCTCTCCTGCAGCAAAACATTTACTGATCTTATCAAGACAGAAAGATAAAGTGCCGCAGACTGTGGAAAACTAAACTTTAATGGAAGAGTTCACGCCAAGGTGTGCCTGCTGTGTTTCTGGATGGCAGAAGAGTGTTGTGCAATGAACGTCCGTCCGTCATTTCAGCACGAAATGTTTCATCAAGGCTTGGAAAGCCGTGTATGAAATATTAATTAAGTACTGCTAAGTCTCACTATACCATTGTGAAACTGGCACAGTGCAGCTTTGTGCAGGTTGTTTTCAGAAACTGTTGCCTTTTATTTCAGCTACTTGATCATAGCATGCTGCATAATTTATATATGTAAGAGCCTTTTGTAGGGCACTTTGGTAGAAAAGCTCATAAGTACCACAGAAGCTGGGATCTTGTCAATATTAACAAGGATTTTTTGAGGCTGGCAAACAAGCACAACAAAAGCAGTTCCTGTGCTTGTTGCCATCCATGATTTTGGTAACTGCAGGTTTGCTACAATGACTTCTGACAAAGCAGTAAGAAAGCAAAACTAAGCTCTCCCAAATCCAAATGAAACAAAAAAGACACCTTGCTGTTAATGCAGGATGCCAGCCATACTGTGGCACAAATGCATTTTGAAAATGTATGAAAATGAACTTTCAAATGGTTTTCATTTGAACTGAGGGAGAAGGCAGATCCTTTTGGGATTGCAGTGCTATGCACCAATCACCAAGAATGCAGAGCATAGAAGCATGGGCAACTCCACTGTAGATTGCCTCTGACAAAACTGGGAGATTTTTTTTCCACAGTTCTTGATCAGAATAAATATTCTGACATGCCATTTTTACATTAGGGAAAGGCATCATCAGATTGAGGATCATTTTGAAACTCTTTCCCTCTTTGGAAATACCTTTTTTGTGTTTGGAAAAATATCCATAGGAAAGAGTAGAGAGGGCTGTGGAGGGCTGGGGGGTGTCCTCAGAGGCTACTTAAGAGGCCATTAGTGTCAAAGAGACCATCCGGTGAGCAGACCTCAGCTGGGAATCATCAGGAAGCACCACCACAATGCTTCCTGCACAAGCAGGTAAGCAGCAGTGATGCAAAAGTCAGGCATGGCAGCACGACAGCACAGCTCCAGACCTGTGAGTGTAAGGATTAATGCCACCAGAGCTGCCTACCCAAAAGCTCAGTGCCTATCCCAAGCCAGGTGTCCAAACTCCCTTGCCCCACAGTGCAGAGAGCACCTTCCTCTCCTCCTAGGCTGTGGAGGGAACCTCTGTGATGAGCTTGGGTTGGACCCCCTAAAATTTACAGAGCTACAGCTGGGTGAGGGGAATGCAAGGGATGTGCCAGGACTAAGAATAAAGCTCGCAACTCTTTGCTTTCCAGCTCTACAATTAAACTGCTAAAACATGTTGACAATATGCCTGAATCTTGTTGGAACATCTATGGCAGAAAAACAGCTTATGCCTGCGCCTGTAATTACTTATAATTAGAATGTGTAATTGGGATGTGGACAAACAGCTAGGCTCAACTGCATACAGAGGCCTGTCCCTGCCACAGCAAAATTTTTAGAAAGATCAAACAACAATAATCACATTTTGTAGGTGCTAATTTTCATAGCCTGGTAAAGAACCATATACAATAACTTGCTGAACAATTCTGGTTGTTTACAGTTCTGCACCCTTAAAAGACAGACTGTAGTCAAGATATTTTGAGAAAGCCAGTGTGTTCTTTCACATTCTTGACAATGTCTGTACAGCACAGAGGATCACCCTGGTCTGCACTGTGCACAGGGCTATGCCACACATCCTTGAAAAAGTGATGGTAACCTGAGTAAGTAATGGCCTCTAGAGCCAGAGCACAGATAAGCAAAAGGAAATGTGGCCCTGGGTATCTTGTTGGAGAAGGGTGCAAAGAGGTGTGCTTGATGCTGTTTCCACTGCTGTGGCTGCCCAGGAAAAGGGATTCAGCAGCAGCAGCTGGGAAGCCCCAGGACATTGGTGTTGGACAGTCCCTCAGTCAACACAGCCCCTCTCCTTGCCTCTGACTGCCATCCCTTGGTACTCCAGGCCCACATGTTTTCCCATTGGCACCTATGGGCAGAAAAACGTCTGTATATAAGACCAAAGGCAAAGGGCAAGCTGGGCAAAAAGATGACTTGGAGGACCAAGCCATCTGGAGGACACAGCACAGACTGTGCCAAGACAGCCCATCCAGGCTCTGCCAGGCGTTCCACCTCACTGCCATCTGTGCTCTGCCCAGGGCCCCCAGGCACAGACCACGAATCCAAACACAGAGTGCTACTGATACCTGTCAGAGAGGACATTCAAATGGAAGTGAGATGCTTTGCCACTTCTGCTCCCCCATTTTCCTGGCAAGGGAATAATTCTCCAGAAAATGGAAAGTATTCAAGGAGTTATTCGTGAACATGGCGATGCCACAGCATCTTCCATGTCCCACCAAGACAGTGATGCTGGGAGAACAAAACAGAGCAGGTCACACAAGAGACAGCACTTTTGTCCTAACCCTTATGGCAGTGTTGAAGAGCTGAAAAAATGTAGAGGAAGAGGGTTAAATAAAAAAAAAATTTAAAGTCACAATATCCTTGAGGAAGTTATTCAGTAGATATTTCCGTCTGGTACATAATGAAGCTGCTTCTCTATCATTGATGGGTTTTATTCTCCACAGGTTCCCTACAGAAATGTAGACAAGTACCAAGCCTGCTCAGCCTACAGGAAAAAGCAACTGCTGACTTGCAAGTAGAGCCAAAGCCTCAGTCAAAAATAGGCTGGATTTCAGGATTCACTCCAGTAGGAAGACGAGGCACAAATCTGGAAATTACAGGTGAGTTTCTAGGGAACTGGAAATGCATCTGAGAAAGTGCAGCTTACCTGACAGGAAGCATTCTCCATGCCCTCTGCATCAAAATATTTGCAGGGAGGCTAAAGCAAGGAGAGACAAGAAGGCTAAATTTGGCCAGCAACCTCCCTTGCTGCACAGGAGACCTGATGCTGTGCAAATATTTCCAGTCAAAGACATAAACTGCAGCCCAAAATCCAAATATGTTCTCAGACACACCTATTTTCCCCAATATTTACTTTTTGTAAGTATATTATCAGATGGCGAGTAAAAATTATTTCAGATCCCTAAAGGCACATAGGCACCCTCATGCTCACAAGAACACAGTGGATGGGCTAATTGTTTAACTTCTCAGTTTTCAATGGTGGCAGGCTATTAAATCAGCTTGGAGCTGACTCGGTACGATGCCCTTCAGTTGCAGAGCTGAAGATTTGTTCCTGTTCTCCCTAATTACTTTGGCATAATTAGTTTCTGCATTGCAACTGACTTGGCCTCTCTCCTGCCAGCACAGTGTTTTGTCAGTGGCTACTCCAAAGTTCACATGTGCCATTTTGCCCTTACCTACCACATCCTCTATGCCCCTAAGTCATTTGGAAGAAGACACTTTTTGCCTGTGCTGATCATTTAAGCACTGTACGTGTCCCTAATTATTTTCTTTAGTAATCTATCTAATAATGAAGTAAAGGTTCTTTGTAATAACGGAACTCTTACTCTTGCAAAATTCCAGTCCTCCTTTATGGTAGCTGGCTTTAATGATAGTTCATGTACTTTTGCTTACAGATGAACCACTCTTGAATGTTTTCAAAACTCATAGATGAGTACTATCTGGCCCTAGTGATTAATTCATTTTTAAATTGTTCCTCATTTTTATTACCTGCAAGAAAACAAGAAGCTCTAGAGCAGGTACTTCCCCCTTGTCCACTGTGGTGAAGATAAATGCAAGGAATTTGTTTCATTTTGCTGCAATTTCCTTATTATCCCCAACAGTTCCTTTTCAAAATGACAGTATCATCTGATGGACACATTGGATGGAATGCATTTGTTTCTCTCACTACATAGTTTATGCAATAAATCTTCTTTTACTTTTCCAACAAGCTCTGTGGTTGGCAAGCTATCCTATGACTACCAATGCACTACTGAGCAAATAATTTGATTTTTCCCTCCAATGATGGGGGTTTTCCCTTTTTTTTCCAGCCAATTGCTACTGCAAGCATACTGAAACTGCCTCCCCCTTCACAGACTCCTGATCCTGAGGTTCTTGGGAAGATTTTCACTTTCTTTCCCCTCCCTACTAGTTACAGTCATCTATAAAGTGTGTGTTCCTTCCCACTGACTTCACACAATCTTAGAATTTACTTTTTTCCTTCCTTTGCTTGCTTAAGAATACAAACTGCTCTTTTAAAAAACATACAGCACCTTGCAAGTGTTTTAGCACACCTTTATAGCACAAATTTTAAAAAATTACACTTCCAGTGAGTTCTTGTACTGAAAACCCCCGACACTTTTCTTCACTAAGCCTGCAGGTCCCAGGCCCTCTGCAATATGCTGCAGAGACACAGAGGAGACAGAGAGTTCCAGCTCCAACCAGAAATGGAAATACAAGCATACACTATGCAGCAACTTTTCAATATTTAAACACTCACCAGACTCTACAACACTTCACGTAGCACAAGATAATCTAATTTATAATAATACTGTGGCAAAATAAACCAATATATATGTCTTCAACCTGCACAGCCACATTTGGAGAAATGTCATTGTGGGCACAGTAGAAGCAATGTGTAATAAATGTTTCATTGGCTCCCACAGGTAATATTTTTGCCAAGGCAGCTGGAGAAACTGTGCAAGTTTACTAGCCCTCATATTCAAGCTCAGCATCTATTTGGGGAAAACAGCTGAGGACTATACGCAAATTTATGTCATAAAAATAATAGAAAGCCTCAATTGCAGTGACATATTTAGCTCAGACAGTATCACTCCATTATTGTTGTTGTTATTGCTAATACTAACACCAGTATTACAACACCCAAAGCATGGGAAGTTTCAAAGTTTCATATATATAAAAAACAGATCTTGCATGATGGGGATAAGAATTGACCAGAGCTGGGAATCCCAGCAACTGCATTGATTCAAAATTGTTCCAAAGCTTTCTTTTATAACAGACCTTTTTCCAAGTGCAGTACATGGGGATGTGCATAACACAGGGATGCAAGAAGGTAGTAAATACATATATCCTCTTAGAGTCGGCTTTTGACTGTAATGGTGGCTTCTGAATGAGTTGGATTGGCTTTTCAGTGCCAAAAGTACTGGAGACCATTACTTTCAATGACTCCCAAGAGTTGAAGTAATCTCCAGAAAGCCCAAGACTTCTGAAAAGTCAGGACGCTTAATTGCCACCCATTGCTCTCATGCTTCTCCTTTGCCATGCTCACCTACAAGGGATATTTGATGGAGGGATAAGTGTCCAACACACCATCCCATCCCTGACCTTGCATTTTCTAAGGTGCTCCCCTTAAAAAGGGGATCTCCCTTCTGGAGAGAAGGGGTCAGACTTTTTTCTGGCCTGAACAGACCAATTAAACGTGTACTTGGGAATCACTCATTGTTAATGCCAATGCAGGCAGGAGAAAGTGCAAATATCAACTCCTCCAGGAGGACAACAACATTTCCAGGTGGCTGCCTTTGTTGATGTCTTTCATCTTCACCAAGAAATGGAAACCAGAGCTGGGGCTGAAACCCTCATTTTTCTGCTGTGGGCCTTTCATAGAACTTAATGCCAATTCCCAGAGCATCACATTGCCTCTGAGAGCACAAATGGTGAAGTTTCTCAAGGAGCCAAAAGACCATGGAGTGTTCTCCCACATCGAGGAAGCACCATGTACTCAGAAGGATCCTTCAGCCCTTTTCCTGTAGGCACCTAACTCAAGCATTTAACCTTGAAAAAATGTGTCCACACATCACAGTAGCCACAGAAAGAAAACATGTCTTGAACAACATTCACCCTTTCATCTTCAACACACATCTAAACAAGAATGATCTGTAACAAGATTGTACTATTTCTGTTTGTCTTGTTGTGGTAATAAAAATATTAATAAGATAGGTATTAAGTTATAGTGCTCCATTTTCCTGCATTAGTAATTCTGATGGAAAACCATATGGACAGCTTATACTGTCCCTGGGCAAATATTAAATAAACAAAAGGCTCAAATACAATAATCATTAATATTTCATGAAGTTGGGAAGACCAACAAGAAAGCTTTTCTTGGTCACTTTACCTAGCACTCTCCCTGTGGAATTGAAAATAGCATTAATGAGAAGCAGAAAGAAATATCTCAAGCAGGAAAAGTACACACCGAGTATGAAAATGAACTCCTTTTTGGATGTCTCAGAGAAGCAGGGCTGTGCAAGAGACAATATTTCAGATGTCTTAGCAGTATATTTTGAAAAGTCAGGCAGCCAAGTTCTATTTTGCTTGTTATTTTATTTGCTGTTGCCCACAGAACTTTTCAAAACCCTGCTCCATCAAAACACCTTACAGATGCTGTTTCAGGATGGTGACAGCTAGTCAATATGGGACAATTTAGACCAGTGGATAACTCTGAAAACTGTGGCAATCCACAAGTACTGTGCAGTACCCACAATGGTTTAACCGGCACCTGAAGAGGTGCAGGAAGTCCCTTCTTCTTTCACTGCAGGCTGGAAGGGATCCAGCCCCAGGATCCCTGGAAGAGAGTGCCTCAGGAGCGGGCAGGACCCCCTCAAGCCAGCAATCTTATGGTCATTGGTGCCCATGGGGGTTTGCATTTGAAACCTACATGAAAAAGTGAGGAAACTCAGCCGCCAGTATAAGGGAAAGCAGAGACCCAGCTGACTCTGCAAGCACTATGCTGGAGCTGCAGAGCAAGAGGTTTTTGGATGTGTGCCATGGCCAGGGTGCACATGGTGTTAATTTGTGTCCCCTCAACGGGATTTGTTTTCTTGGTCTTAGACAATTATAGCGCAGACATCTTCATCTGGACTGGCTGTCTAACTCAAGGAGGAATAGGTGCTCCCGGGGCATAATTCACGTTCTCCTCAGATAGATGTCTGAAACAGAGCCGATGAATAATTTTCTAGAAGCACCTCCAGACTCTCTGTTGTCTCCAGAGTCATAAAGGTGGCCAGACAACCAGATCAGATGTAGGCTTCTGCTTTTTGGGCTTATAAAATTAAGTGAGAAGAGGGTCACCTTTTGTGACTGAGTTGCATTAGACTTGTACGTGATTCAATGTGAATGCAGCAAAGAATACAATCACCTTCATGTAAAACAAAGGACACCGTAACTATAATTTTCATCAGCCTATGTTTTATTGAGCTGAGCCACAATTTTTTCCAAGTCCATTTACGAGGAAAATGCCCACTCTTCCTGAAAAAACTCACAGAATAATGTATAACTTCTTGGAGCACCTCTTTATGTCTCCTGTGGCATTTGTAGTTTTGCAGGGCATGCATTGGTCCCTACTTGCAGTTTCTAATGCCCCAGCTGGGATGTCTAATATTCAGAGTGCATGTGCTCTGTAGGCAGTTTATTTATTTTTCTTTCTAAAAATCAGTCTTTTAACAGGTGTGGAGGGTTTATTCTGGCCATGGCCATTTATAATTATAATAAAATCACCGTTTTATTGTGACCCTATATTCTTCAACTATGTGTACACCCGACAGATTTTCCTGATGTCTAGAACACAAAATGTGCTGCATGCTCTAAACAGTGGTTGATGACTACTGCTCTATTCCAGTAGCATTCCATGCCATAAAAATATCTTCAGCCTGCAGCAGAAATTATATTCTGTAGTGCTCTTTTATTTTAATTCAGTTCAGCCTTGCACAGTGATTCTGTTCCCGGAAAAGGAAGAGTTGGCAATCAATATGTTTAGACTATCTGTAGACTTTACCCTGAATTAATTACCAATTAACTCAATGTACTTAGCACATTTGTAAAGCCCACAATGGACATGCTACATATTTATTTATGGTTATAGACGTCTGTTTCTTACCCAAAACGGATCTTCTAATCTTTATGTAAAAAAACATTATTTTTTTATTGTTTTGAGGAAATGAGAAATGGTGTCCATAGTAGCATTTATTAAATGTGTTAAATACTTGCTGCTAATTGACTGTTAATAGTTCAGAGAACTAAAAGTCTACAGTAGATGTATCTGCTAGGATTTGTCAGGCAAAAGCATTTTTTTCATTCACCATCAAACAGCGTTGTGGTTAACTCCAGACACTGCTCTTCAACCAAGACCACAGCACACAAGCATAGAGCTCTTATTCTGGTGCACCGGGCGATTTAAGTGGCAGAGACCAGAAGTTCACAGTGCTCCACTGGCTGAGAGTGAGTACCTGCGATGTCACATGAACTCCAGACACATCCCAGCTTTCCTGCCTTTTCTGGGCCTCCCATAAGCATTTAGAAACAAGGAGCATTTGAAGACTACTGTGAAGCAAAATGGGCAGACTTCAAAAAATGAAATTAAAGTTAAGATGCTCTGACATACCATAACAATTCACAGAACTTACAGGTAATTCAGAAAGTGATTGCAAGAACACGTTTCCCACTTGCTACTCATATATATCAGCTCCCAGGGAAGGCTTCATGTTAACCTTTCACCACAGAAACATTTTCAAATTAATTCCATTTCCTCTGCATTTTATACTAGAAATAGAGTTTCACAGAGTTTAGAACAGAGTACTGAGTAAGCTTTAATGTACTCATTATGCCATAACTTGGCCTTTCCTTGATTTTAGCATTTTAAATTCACGTTGTCTTGAAAGAACACCTTACCCAAGGAAAGAAAGAAATTTTAGGGAAAGCATCTGAAAAGAAAATAAATGAGTTTAATTAAATAGCCATTTTCAGGTCTTTGTGGTTTATATTTGTGGAGCAGATTCTTTCCTAAGTACTAAAAGTCCACGTTGTTACATTAATTTAACTAATAGGCATTAGTTATGACAGCCTGCCTGGTAAAGGTTCTGAGCCAGTGTCGTTTCTATAGATTTATACACTTGGAATTGTGCTCTTTAAATGAGAATCTTGCCTGTGTCAAAATTAAATTAAACTGAATTAAATCATATGCCTGATCACAAAGACCTAAGATTCTTTTCAGAATCAGGTCCAAATTATAATCGTAACTCTAGCTCAACTACCGAAGAAAATTAAAAGGGAGTTCCAACTTCATTATACTCTGCTGAAGTTGCCGGCTATACAACCAGGGCAAAATCCTTATCTGAGCAAAGTGACTGGTACTGGAGCACTTCCAGGACAATTACTGCCACACTCACAATCTGAAAACCTCCTACAACAATGACATCCTGTGGAGAATGGCTCCTCCAAGAACTGTGATCATGGTGGGGTCAAATGCTCACAACAAGATGAGCATCTAAGACTAAAATTCAGGTCCACCAAGTCCCCACTCCTACTCCCCACCCCCTGACTCCCAGTTTCAGACCCAGAAGGATCTAGCAGTGAAGTTCTCGCAGGATGTCTGTCATTTGTCTGTCATTGACACACAAATGTCTCAATGGGTTGATGTTTACCTCATCTGAAGTACTGTAGTCAGTCATAGTCCTGTCTGGCCTCAGAGCACACCAGTCAGAGCAGCCTTCACAGAAAGCAGAGTAAGTGATGCTCTGCCAGCTTTAATCCAGTTGTCCAGTGGTTCGCGGCACTTAGGTGTGGCACGGTCATAGTGAATATACAATGGGAGCTAGGAAGGGTTTTTCCTCAAAGAGAGAAGATGCTACTACTACGTCAATGATGGAGTAAGGTTCAGAGTGAGCCAGGATCCATCCTGCTGAATTTGGACTCCTGTAGGAATCAGGAGCTGGAAAATGGTGTCTCTCAAAAATATTTCATTTTGTATTTATGTGGTTCCCACATGTGCTGGCCAAGAGCAGCCCACCTGCTGCTTATATATCCATGACAAAGGCTCTTACCCTACCTTAAGCTACTTGAAGCATCAATGCATGAGCAAGCAAATGCAACATCTGTAAGGCAATGTATACTGGGAGCCTTCCCAGCATGAAGCCTCTCTCAGCTGTGCCATGCAGAATCTCAGACCCTCCTGCTGACAAGCAAATGCCTCAAGAAGTCTCAACAGAATCACAGAATCATAGAATCATCCATATTGGAAGAGACCTTCAAGATCATCTAGTCCAACCCAGCACCACTATAATTACCCCTAAACCATATCCCCCAGTGCCACATCCAGATGCCTTTTGAACACTTTCAGAGATGGTGGCTCCATACCTATCTGGGCAACTTACTCCAATGCCTGACCACTCTTTCAGTGAACAACAAACTTCCAATATCTAATCTGAACCTCTCCTGGTGAAACAGAAGGTCATTTTCTTTCATTCTTTCCCCTGAGACACGGCAGAACAGACTGATCCTCACCTGGCTTCAACCTCCTTTCAGATTATTGTAGACAGCACTGAGGTCTCCCCTGAGCCTCCTTTTCTCCAGATTATACAGCCCCAGCTCCTTCAGCTGCCCCTCACAGGACATGTTTTCACCAGCTCCATTGCCCTTCTCTGGACATGCTCCAGCTCCCCAATGCCCTTTTTGAAGTGAGGGGCCCAGAACTGAATGCAAGATTTGAGGTGCAGCCTCACCAGTGCCAAGTACAGGGGAACAATCACTGCCCTGGTCCACTGGTCACAGGATGCCATTGACCTTCTTGGCCACCTGGGCACATGCTGGCTCATGTTCAGCTGAGTGTCAACCACCACCTTCAGGTCACCTTCTTCTGGGCAGCTCTCAAGCCACTGTTCCCCAAGCCTGGAGTGTTGCATGGGGTTGTTCCAACCCAAATGCAGGACCTGACACTTCACCTTATTGAACCTCAGTCCTCAGCTGATCGATCCAGTTTGTTCAGATCCCTCTGCAGAGCCCTTCAACCCTGCAGCAGATCTACACTCCCACCCAGCTTGGTGTCATCTGTGAACTTACTGAGGGTGCACTCAATCCCCTCATCTAAATCATCGATAAAGGCACTAAGCAAGAGTGGCCCCAACACTGAGCCCTAGGGAGCACCACTTAGGATTGGTCACCACCTGGATGTAACTCCATTCCCCACCACTCTCTGTCCAGCAGTCCAGCCAGTTTTTACTCAGCAAGAGTACAGCCATCCCAGCCATGAACAGCCGGTTGCTCCAGGAGAACACTGTGGGAGACAGTGTCAAAGGCTTCACTGAAGTCTAGATAGACAACATGCACAGCTTTTCCCTCATCCACTGACTGGGTCACTTTGTCACAGAAGGAGGTCAGGCTGGTCACACAGGACCTGCTTTTCATAAGCCCATATTGGCCTGACCCCTAGCTGTCAAGCACGTGCCATGTGATGGCACGCAGGGTGATCTGCTCCCTGAGAATGTCTGGCACAAGTCATAGCACAAACATACCAGACTCACAAAATCAAAAAAATAACACCATGTCCTTATACGCATTGCAAATGCAGGCTTAGGTGGGCCCCACATCTGTCAGGCTCTTTTCAGTCAGAAATGGGACCATGGTAAGAAAACTTTGGGTATCATTATTGATCACAAGTGATCTCTAGCCTTCAATCAATATAGCATTTGTTAAGTGGGGTATGAAAGGTTTGAATTACATGAACATCAAAACTTTACCATGAAGCATCAATTCATTTGGGCTTATCTTTGCTGGCCAGACCACAGTCCTGCAGCACCCATGGACTTGTAACAAATGGTGTTAGAAACTAGTGTGAGTGAGATGAAGGTTTATACTTTGGTGGAAAGAAATTCTATCATATTTATCTCTTCCTTAAAAATATGTGGCTCATCTCAGGGTGAGATTTAAGGAATCTCTTATCATACAGCTGGATCACAGTCATCACAGACAATCTAGAAACCTGCCAAGTATCTGTCATTAAAAGGATCAAGGGAACAGCCCTTCCCCTTTGATGTCACAACACTAAAAAAGAGCAGATACAAACAAAAGGAGACACAATGCACAAATCCCCAGATATCACTCCTTCCACTCAGAGGGTCTGTTGGGACTGGGGGTGATAGTTGTGCTGTGCTGGTGACAGACCACCCTCTACCAGCCCACACCTGCCCTGGGAGAGGGAACTGTTCTCTGCAGCTGTTGCAAGCTGTAATTCTGATACATACCCAAAATATGCCAGACGCCAAGCTTGTACCTAGCTTTCTCCAACTTCCCAAACCCTGCATAGCTCATCATTCCCAAGGATCATCTCACTGGTTTTCCACTCATCTCTCTTTCCTGCAAAGAAAGCAAAATATCTTTTTCCAAAAGATATCTGCTACAATCAGGATCCAGCTTTGTGCAGCTACCGTGCCCAAAGGCGGCTGCTTGTTAGTCAGTCTCAGAAGTCTCTTTGAAGGCTGGTTTATTGGCTGCCTATGAGAAGACTGAGGGAGAGTGAGTTTTTTCCTTTTCTTTGTATTTTCTTTTAAAGAACTTTTCTTTCTAAGTAATGCTCAAAGGAATGCCTACTGCTCCATGCAATATTCTCTATGGAATGGGGAATTACAGTTCAGCCTTCTGTAGAAAAACATCAGTTATTTTAACAGAAAAACATAAATTATTTTTACAGAACACAACTTGTATTACTGTGCTTCCCAAACACATGCAACAAATACATGTACATACAGCACACCTTTATTTGGAAATGAAGTCTGATATTGCATTTTTCCCAGATGCTGAGGGCTTCCTCACCTATTTTAGTGCAACCAAGGTATGTCAGTATAGCTATTGTGTCTCACTTTTCATTTTCCTGAATAACTTTGAAAACTGTTGTTCCCTGGCAATACTTCCATGCACATCTGCATTCAAAACAAACTCATCTGTGCCCTTCTTCAGGGAAGGGATGGGGTGAAGGGAGTGAAGGGTGATAAAATAGCTGTCCTGCCAGCCCTCAGCAGGGCAACACAAACAAAATCAGCAGCCCACTTAATTCTCTGAAAAGAAAAAGCACATTCCTCTGGCAGAGCACCTTATAAGTACTCCAGATCCAGCAGGGATCTCTCCTATCTGTGCACACTGAAGGGCCACGGTTTGAATACCAGAAGTATTACAGTGAAGATTGCATGGAATGAGCTCTCTACCAAGTCAGGATCAAGCTGCAGAAGTAGCTGTAGTGACTTGCTAAAGTGACCTGGACCTTGATGACAAGCTGCATTCTCCATGTAGAGAGTAGTAGCAGCCATGGAGGGTAGCCACAGGCCTCAGGCCCTCACTCTAAAATTCCTTACTACAGCATCCAAAATCATTGGATAACCCAAATCTTGTCATTTCCACCAGGACACTGGTAAAAAGGTAAAACCTCCTCTACTTCTGCCAAAAGTAGCTGAGTTATCCTTCAAGCTTCCTTGGTCCCTAATGAGTGATCATTAATCATGGGTATTTTCTAAGCACAGTTTAGAGTTTTAATAAATGCCAAATAAAGAATTAACAAGGCCATAATCAAGCAAATGTGTTCCTTGATCACTGCAGCAGGAAGGCTCAGAGCCAAATAAACCGTGTGCTGTAGTTCCAAGCCTTTCCTGTGTTCCTGCACATTCCTCCACTGGTTGTTTGTACAGAGGAAGGCAGACTCATGTTTTCACATGTCTGTTGTCATAGAAGAAATCTGACTTCTCATTGCTGCTCCAGAGGGAGAACAGAAATGAGGGGAGAGGGGTTCCTGATCCAATTTAGGACAGTGTGTGCAGGACCTGCAGCTCACTCACACACAGTTGTGGTGTCCACAAGAGATCCCTTTAGAGGAAGGAAGCCACAGGAGGGAGATGGTTAGGTTAAAGCCACAAAGCACATGCCTTTTCCAAAACTCAAATGAAACAATCTCTTCCTCCTCCACCTCAGCTTGCAGGTACTTCCTTCTCTCCCAGCCACCTCCTGCTGCTCCAGCTTCAACTGGGAGTCCCTGCCCTTCGAGGAGGGGGCAGTACAGCAAATCCAACACTAACTTCCTCCCTGTCCTGTCTCTCCCACCATGGCTTAATTTATGGACAAACAGCTGCAGGCAGAAATGGAGCACAATTTCAATGACCCATTCCAAGTGCACAGGGAAAAACCCCAAGAAATGTGCAATCTATCTTGGGACAAAACAAAACCATGCCGCGTGCCAGGCAGAGGAAGGCAATGACAGGAACAGTGCCCAATCACAACAGTTGGCTGCTGCACGGACTGAAGGCATCATAAATGCACACTAGGAAAAACCATCAAGCTGAGCTGAAACCATCTGGACCCAGTTAGGCAACAGCAGTTGGCTGGGGAGTGCGGAGGATGGTTTGAAGGGGAGTAATGCAATCACTGGTTCCTTTATGGATGGCAACTCTCTAAAACCCTCTCGCTCCTCTTCCCAGCAGGACTCAGTCCTAATCTATGATACCCAGGGCAAAGTGCAGTTGAAGAAGAGGCCTTTTGCTATGCAAACTACACCCTGCCTAGGAAATAAGATTATAATGATCGGATCTATCAAATCAATGGGAGAAGGTGAGGGTGATGCAAAATGCTGCAGCAGAGGCAGTCACCACTCAACCAGTGCCCAAGAAACACCCACAGCATAATGAGGGGGCTTCACAGCTTTGGATACGTACAATGTGCTGGGTCTTTAGTGATCCCAAAACCTAAAATGAGCTTTCTCCTTGTTGTGGACCTCACTGACCTCGACACAGCTGAGGGCATACAAGCCTGGCCAGAGAAGGACTGAATTTGTCAGTGTCTGCTTCCATTGCAGTTTTGACACAGCATCAGACAAGTCACTTAAAATCAGTTGCATTCTCTATAATGGTGTTTTTTTCACTCCTTGCTGGTGTGACACGACACCCCAGGCCTGACAGATGCAAGTGTCACATTTGAAGCTAGGGGCAGTGATTCATGGAGCATGTGATGGCAGCTAAGTGTTCATAACAGTCATGCATTTGCCACACTGAATTCATGGAGATCTGTGATTTATTTTCTGCTGCCAGGCTCTGAGTCCCTCCCTACATTTAGTCCTGCCTGATCCTCACTCCCAGTCTTACCAGGCTCCCACTGGATCTCAAACCTCCCTTTCAGCCTTCTGTCCCCTGCCCTATCCCATCCCTCCTTTCCCATCATTTGCCATACCCATATGCAGCCCATGCCATGGGAGCCCTCCTCAATCTCCTTTCCCAGGTTCTGTCCCCTCCTGAGCCCCACTGAAGCCCCAGGCCCACCAAAAGCCTCACTGAAGCCACCTGGAGCTGAAGCCCCTCTGCTTGCCTGGTGAATCTCTGTGCCTCCTCTGTTTCTCATGGATGTTCCCAGTGCCTGACCCAGCTCAAGCTGGAGGTGTCCATCCTCTGGAAAGCTAATGTTAGGAGTTTTTTAACCTTTTCATTTTGCTGAGCTGCTATGGGGTTTTATCCTTTCTCTTTTTTTCTGCCTTTTTCTGCTCCCGATCTCTTTCCCTCCCACTTTGCCAGCTTTCATTGTCTTCAGACTCAAATCAAAGAGAGCCCTTTTTGCCCTCCCTGGACAGGGCACTGGGAGATGTCCTCTGCCCCCAACATCCCCCCAGAACCTGTCTACACCCTCCTTTAGGAGAGCTGTGTCTTCAAAGCACTCTTCCATACCAGACTATGTATTCAGTTGCACAAACTTCCTTTGTTCACTGTAAAAGAAATCAACTGATGTGCATGCCTATTTACAAATTACTCAATCCAACCCCGCAAACAGTTGCAGTAGAAAATGGAAAAAAGTTTAGAAGTGTAAAATTGCATTAGCATTTTTTAAACAAGACTATTTGCTTCAGAAAATTTCATGGCCAACCTGAAAGAGTTTCTTTTAATACATGCTGCCAAAAGGAAAAATAAATGTATTTTGGGTCAGACCGCAAGAATTCCTCCATGTTTTGGTGGCTGGTTACAAAAGCAAAGACCTCATTAGCTTTGTTCTGATGCACCTTTTCAAATCATACTGATGTAACATTTGTTTCAGATTCATGGGTAGAAAACTTACTATTAAATATTATCTAATGCATAAAAATCTACATGTACATTTTGTTCCATATAGTAGTTACCATGAAACCAGTCCAAAATATATCACGTGTGTAGCATGTGTTTGTGTATGACTCTCCCCCCACTATACATCCCATCATGCCTGCAAAGTCTTTAAAATGCTTTTTGAAAATGCAGAAACCTCAGAAAAGAACTGCGAAAATTATTCCAGGGCTGGAGATAGCATTGCACCACAAGGCATTTTAAAAGCTTGCCAGGAAGAAGACTCCGACATTACTGGATTACAGTATCTAAGGGCCTCTGGGGGAAGCTTTTCTAGGTGGCAGAAGACCCTTTAATCCACCAGAAAAAAAAGCATTAAAGGAATAATGGTTGGAAGCTGAGGTTGATCAGGAATTAGGGAGATGGTTTTAATAGTGAAGATATTAACCAGTAGAATAAGTGGTGGGGGATGTTCGTGGTGTCTCAAGGTCTTTAAATCAACTGTGGATGCTTTTCTAGAGACCTGATTTATCAAATATGCGTTACTGGGATCCTATAGGAGTATTGAGGTGAGATGCCTGCAAGTCCCAGTCATCTTAGCAGACTATGTTGAGATCCCTCCTGAATACATGACATTAATGCAATCCTTCTTCCTCAGAACTTAGTTTCTAGGATGTGCGACATGGCAAGGATTGTGACATCTCCCACACTTTACAGAACAAGCCATGGGGTGTCTAATACCTACAGATGGTCTGAGAGCAGCTTTACACCTTGTACAACAGCACTGGATCCTGATGCCATACTGAGGGAGAAGCATTCCACTGTCTCTGACCAGAATATCATTGGCTGGATTCCTAACATAGTTTACTGTGGCATCAGAGACATTCACGGAACAGTTTGACCCAGTAGCACACCAATTATATCAGGCATCTGACTACCTTGTGAGATCTTGATGGAGTCATGGAGAAGGTGGAGTGGAATTTGCTTTATTCTTTTTATTATTCTATCCGTACTTGAGGAAATGGAGATATTCCCCTCCTGAGTGGAGAGCAGAAAGAAAAGAGGTACTGAGGGGAAAAATCCTGGCATTTTTCATCATCATTCACAGTTTTTTAAGTCCTTTGTACTCCATCCAGACTGTCAGCTGCAAACCTCACCAAACCCATGGCTGTGGCGCTTCCACATCAACTTGTTCATTAGGTAAGGACAGTAGAGGCCGCCCCTCCAGCACAGCTCCACAGCAGCAGGCAGAGCCTCTTCCATTTGACCCTCCAGCCCAAAGTTCAGGGAAAGAGAGCTGGCTGACAGCTGAAGTGGATACAAGGAGAGAAATCCACCTCCAAGGGCTTTCTTCCCCAAACAGTCTCTGTTCTAAGAAGTTAATGAAGGGGCTTGCAAAGTTAAAAAATATTGTTTGTATGTTTTATGCTGCCAGTTCTCCCTGATTACTCCTGATGTGCAATTTATAAATATTTACCCACATTTTTATTGGGCAAATGAGTTACCACCCAAGTTGGTGGTACTATTCTTGTCAGTAATTTATTTAAGAAAAACATGCTCATTGTTTTATTAAAAGGTCATTAATTTAGCTGAAAAAATCATTTTCTACAGGAGATATTCCCTCCTGTGATTCAGTAACACAGAAATAAACACTCTCTAATTGTGCAGACACAAACTGCCTTCTAGAAATGAACTTCCCCACAACATTTTATTCAAGCAGTTTGTAGTTTAATACTAAACCAATTAAAAGCAATATAGAGCTACATGAATAGGATATTAATTTCCTCACCAGAAGTGGAAATGAGTGGGTGCTTTGATTCCCACAAGGAAGGGAACTCCACTAACCAGCAGTTTATCTACAAAGGCTGCAGCCTCAAATGCGGGATTCCCCGTGCACAACCGGATCATTACTCTGTGTGGATATTACTGCTACAGCCAAAGCCTCATCCACTCTGCAGTAGCCCCAGGTAATGCTGAAAAAATAAAGCAAGGTGATCTTCTTACCAAAAAAAAAACATAAAAAGCCCCACACTTTCCCCTTGTAGCTTATGAGACTGTATGAATGTGAACGTTACTGTGCCAAAATCTCTCGTGTAAATTGTCATTCCAAATCAATTCTAAGTATAAAAGAAGTGCTTACATCGAACTGATCTTTTCAATCTCTTTTTTCCATTTGCAGCCAATAGTGAAAAAGAACATTTAATCCACTTTCAGCATCTTCTTTTATTGAGGATTAGCCACAGGAAACAATATTAGTTATCTCTCTATCCACTGGGGTGCCATGCGATGCTATTCAGGTAGGGGGAGAAGCAAATTCAAATGAATTCTGCTGACAAAGCTCCTGCAGTCTGAAGTGGGACTGGATCATCCATGGATAAAAGCCAGCACTCCAGAAGCCATTTCCTATTCCCTACTTGTACCACAGGTGTGATGGCCAGGCCAAGCAGAGAAGGATGTAGCAGGGTCACTGTCCCATCAGCCCTCCAGCAAATACACTAATAAATATTTCCACACGTTGAGAACTAAACCTGCTTTCATTAATGTGAGAAACAGATGTATAACAGATCTAGCATAAGGAAAGATACAAAATACAAGGTAACAAAGTGAAGAAGCAGTAATGATGATGGGAAACTTTTCCAGAGTTTTATAATATTAATTGATTCTTTAAATGTTGCACATCCCAGGCAGGCAAGACTCCTATTTAGAGTGTTGTATATCAAAATTGGACAGATCACCCAGAGAGGGGGTTTAATTTATTTTTAAGCTGCAATAATCTAGTTCTTGTAGAACAATTTGTCATATGTCACCAAATAATAATTCAGGGCATTTAAGTTTCTTAAAACCACAGCAGCTGCTTTTCCAAGTGCTCCTAGATCTGTGCACATTGTTCCAGTGGGCTTCAATATGTTCAATGCATCTCAATGAGGTTTTATGTAATTTTTATACTCATATAATATGAAATATTACCCACACACATTGTCAACTTCAATATAACAGCAATTTACTCTACTATTAAACATTCCACTCAAGCAAGGTTAGATCAGATGAGGAGTTCAGGAGATTTGCAATGGGGAGAGAGAAATTCAACCCAGCCAAGTATCTCCAAGCTTCCCCAGCCCCACCATGTTTTGCTTTCCCCCAGAACTCACAAAAATCAGCTTTGCCAGTGGTAGCAGTACATTACTTTGTTCCTTGTGGGTTAAATACTAACCTAAATTTTTGCCTTCAAATGCCTAGAACGACGTCCCTCCTCCCACTTTCTTCATGCAAGTTCACACTGCAGGGTGAAAGGAGGGACAAAATGTCTTAAACCTTTAGCTGTAAACCTAAAACATCTCTCCTTTGGCTTATGGGAGGTTCCCTGTCTTCATAGATCCACCAACTGTTTCTTTTAATACCCAGTAAAGCAGAAAGGATCTTTATATCCCTCATAAGGTCAGCTACACAGTTCAGTACAAACATACAGTTCAACAACCAAACATGCCATATATTTTTTTCTGTTTTCAAGCTGTCCAGCAGCATACCACAATATCTGCAGTGTGAGTTAGTTGCAATAGCCTCTGTGAAGAATTGTTATCTTTTAGCTGATCAGCAACATACACCTTGCCAGTTTTGAGCATCTTCATCTAAAAGCATTTTTGTTTACAGAATAATAAAGCGATACATTTTTGTTCCGTGACTCTGAATGTAATGCATGGGTTTCCTTGCAAGCCTTGCTGTGGATCTGAAGAAAAGAAGTCTATCATCACTTGCAGTATTTGCTATGATTTTCAATTTCCATGAATACTGCTGCCAGAAAACTACTTTACAAAAACATTTGAGTAAAAAAAAGGGAGTAAGTGTGAGTATAGCCAAAGAGAAATTCCTTAAAAATGTGAATGAATATTCACCCTGTTCCCTCATTGTTTCCAGGCTCCTATCAGTTGGAATTACTACCCTGTTTGCTGGCTAGAGCTGGATATTGATTCAAGCTAGTGCACTTTCACGTTGTCATCTTACTATATCAGCTGGTGGAATTTCACTGATTGCAATGAGGGGAGGAAAGCAGAGAAAATCCAAAGCAGATAGAAGCATCCTTAAATAGTTTATCTGTGGGGACTTAACCTAACTTCTTCCCCACACCAACACACAGATTTTCTAGGTTCATCTTCCCATTCATTTTCTAACTATCTCAGTGTAGAAGCCTCTGGAAGTGCCAAGTGCTTTTTAACTACTATCCTGCAAGAGTTCACATTGTCACCCATCTGCCTGCCACTGAAAATACACCCAGCATCAGTTTTCACAACAAATCTGTAAAGACAGGGTCTTGCTCAACTATCTTAGTTAATGAAAAGCTATTACTTTGATTGCAAGTTGGTAATTGTTCTAGCCCTGCAGAAAATACCATTAAAATAATTTTTACAGAATTCTTTTAATAACCAGCTATTTTTGTGGTGCAATTGCTTTTAAATCTCATGAGGCCAATGTGTAATACATGACTGTTCCAGCTCACAGCTCTCAGCACTCAGAGGGCATATATCAGGTTTCAAGTTGTTAATTTGTTATGGTAATCAATACCTTATTCTTCTTAACCACAGAGGCAAACTCATTTGCTCTTTTTGGTTTGATATTGGATTATGAATGATTTACATCCATAGCTACTGCAAATGCCACATGACACTTAAAAGCATCAGTTAGGGATTTAGAACTTGCTTTTCACTGGGTTTTCAACAGAATTTGTCTGCAAGTTGCCAGATGACAGCACCAGAAGTATTTGATGGTTTGGGACCATTGTTCCAAGATGATCACATAGATAATGAAATATTCATAAATATTCACATTAAAATAAATTTGAAAAAATCAGATCTGATAATCAGCCAGTCAGCCCTTTCCATTTTACCAGCTACCATCCATGCCTGCTACAGTAGCAACAAGCAGGCACTTGGAGCTTACCAGCTCTATTACATCTATCAACACCTTTGAGTTGTGCAGGAACATGAGTAAATCTGATAAACACTCCTGCTAAACAGATTTGTGTCAGCTGTAAAGAGGCTTTTCAGAGTATAATTTCTTGAAGCATTTCCCAGGTGTCATCCTAGGTTATAAATTATATGTAATCCAAAGTGTAATCCAGAAGTAAAAGATACAGAATTTTCAGCATTCTTTTCCCAGTGGTTGTAACTTCATCTCACATCATCTCTTAGGCCCTCCTTAGACCACCACATTGATGCTTTGTATGTTTAAAGAACATTGTGAGGACAGACATGAAGGGCCATAAATATAGACTTGTTTACAGGATTGGGGATTTATGATATTTCAGATATATTCATTTTTTAATATTTTTAAAGGTTAGAATGACATTTCTTTCTTCAATTATTTCCCTGAGTTTCCCTGTCATTCATTGGAAGCCTCATTCCTTCTTGTGATTCCTCTTTTATATATAGTTTTTAATTGCTTTTTATTTCCTTAGCACCACAGATTTCCCTACCTTTCTTTTAAAATTAGTTTATTACCAAGTGCCATGGTGACACTCCAATATTTCATCTGGGATCTGGGTGACACTAAACTGAAGTGGCTTCGTTTATAGGCCATGTAATTTTGATGAGTCTTAATTTTGCATGAAGATCAAGAAGCCAGGGCAGCAAAAGTCATTCATGGAAAGTGCTTTCTCTGTGGAAGAACACTTGTATGATGAACTCGTTCCTTGATTGAAACTATTTCTAATTACATTAACCGTATTCTCCCTCTAATCTCCCACCATTACTAAGCTTGTTATTTCATTTCCTGAAGCCCTTGCACTTCCTATCTGACAGATCCCACATGAAAATATTATGGCTATATCTAACTCCAGCATATTTCAACCTGATGTCTTTAGCTACACCATAGATATTGAAACATATGAACCTTTTATTTTGCTAATAATCCAAAAGAGAGTGCTTTGGCATAAGATCAGTCAGTGCTTGTCTAATGTTAATGGTCCTCAGAAAGCACTGATTCAGTAATTTATTTTAAAAATTCTCATTGCTGTTTTGTTTGTGATAAGTATGTACTCAGAGCATTTCCAGAACAACTTGACACAGAGCAAAATATGGGAAGCATTTGCAGGAGTTCAATCAGCTGACACTCAGTACATGAAAAACCTCAGGGGACAGGAGTTTGCCTTATGCCTTAAGAGTGAGAGCTGTGCTCTGCCAGAGCACAGCAGGAGGCACCTTCCAGAGTAAGAGCTATATAGCACTGACACTTCAAATGCTGGATCCCAGTCTTCAAACCTCAGCTGCAATGTCCCTTATTTCAACCATAAAATTGGGAGAAAGGGTGATCTACAAGTACCAATACATTAATCACATTCAACATCAAATCATTGCATTGAACTGCATCTTAAAGTCATCTGGAAGGTGGGTCTCTCTAAGCAGAATCAATGCTACAAGTTCCTACCTCACTCTTATCACTGAACAGAGCTAGCTGGGTTTAAAAGAATATGATTCATAAATGTATTTGTACACTTAGCCTTTGAGTTCAGCCAAAGCTATTTCTAGGTCTTGCTAAACATCAGTATTCTCAAATCCAGTAGAAATTCAAATTAATTTTCAGTTTACTTCTTCCCTACTATCTCTGCATCAGTAGCTGTATCTTACTACCACCTAGTCCAAGGTACCGGGTTTTTTTTCCGCTTAGGTTTTCAGCTAAGCACCTTCTATTGCTGCTAGGAAAAAAAAAAAAGCCAACAAAAGACATGCTTATATGCCTTCTTGGAGCACTCTCTTGCCTGATGTCTACAAAGATGTCAGCATTGAGCTTTGAGTGTGCTGAGGTCACTGTACCATGCTGAGCCACTTTGCCTGCCCATTTCCCTGGGCTCCTCAATATGCTATCAACATCAGTTTTCTCCCATCTTATCCCTAGATTGCAAGCTTCTTCTTCCCATTGTAAACTCCTCTGTACAAGTCTGTGCAACAGCTAAAGGGTCTTGGTCTATGAGTCAGTGTCAGCAGCAGCAGCAGTAACTAAACCCTAAAGGGGTTTCACAGGCTTTGCTACAAATTAATAGTTAACTAAAAATTCATACAGACAATTCAGTGTCCACAACAGAAAATCTATGATTACGAAAAGGAGCAAACACCACACCAATCTTACTCTAAAGGGCAGATCTTCAGATTGCATAGAAGAGCATAACAACATCGGTGTCAGTATAATAATGACAACTGATACCAAGGACAGATGTGTCAGTCTTTGAGTAAAGTTTACATGATGCACAGGTCTTTTTCATAAGGATTTATTGAGCTCAATATATTGCTAACAGTTGTCATAGGGCTTTCATTTCACAGTTTTTAAACCAGCAACAACTCAGTAATCCCATGAGGGAAATAAAATATCATATGACCTAAGCACCCAGTGCAATTTTTTAAAATGAAGCATTCCTAAACAGCCTCACAAGCCAAAGTTATTCACTCAACTAATCCAGGAGAAAATGTAGATGCCAAATCTGTTCTGAACCAATTTGAGCAGTACTCACATAAGTCTACCACCCACATCCTGCTTAGTCAAATCTTCTAAGCTTTCCTCAGCAGTAACTATGGTGGTGTCCAAGCTTTTTGAAGATAACTGATGCATGGCTAAATATAGAAAAGACAGTCTAGAAAAAAGAACAGCTGTGAGTTTGTGTATGAACAGGGAGACAAGCAACTGCCTCTGACTGTGTCTGAAAACAGCAAACAGTCCCACAAAGAAGGCAGGGCTTCAAACCACTTCAGCAGAAAGACCAGAAATGTTCCGTCCATTCTAGGCCCCTTATTGGGAAGCTATCAGCATGCCTAATGATTTGATGAACTTCTACACATGGCACAGAACCATCCCAAGGTCAGGAAATGTGAGAAATAAACCTGCCAAAGAGAACACAGAGAATCTTTCTTTGTCTAGAACTTTCAAATACCTGGGAAAGCCAAGTAAAAAATTAAGGTCAAAACTCCAGTTGCTTCAAATTATTTTTTGGTGAGGTTTCAAGGAATCGGTAGAGTAACTGAAGCACAGAAATATCTGCCCCTAGCAGAGCCAGCAGGAACCCAGCATGGATTTGTAGTCTATCATATTTAATGTTGTTGAGTGATCCAAATGAATTAGCATTGATTTTTCTATATATTTGTCCCTCTCCAAGATGTAATCACTTATTAATAATACCAAAACTGCTATTCTAAGAGATATTTTGTCTCCAAATTATTGGGTTGGTTTTCCTTTAATTTTCATATCTGTCTCTTTTTTTAAATGTTATTAACAGGATCAAAGTTTCTGAGAGCACATGTGTACTAAAACTGGCTTAGTACTTCCTCCTGTAAGGAATGATACCATAATCAGATAACCTGTCTCTCCACCTTTTCCCAAATCGTGGCTTCATTATACAATGTGTAGGACTATTTCTGACAAATAAGTAACAGCTAATTTGTACACAATGGTCTACATGGCACATCAAACCCTTTTTCTACCAACATTTATTTTTTGACCCCTCAGGAACATACTTTTTTTTCCATCACCTTCCTTCATATAACACTAATTTTTTTTGAGGAAAATACTATTACTATTGCAGAGATCTGGTAAAGTCTCATAAAAGCAAGGAAAAATGCAAAGCTTGTGCATTGACACCAGCTGTCAGCTCAGCATTTAGTGAAAATGTTAAGAGACAGAGCCAAGGATAAATTTGAAAGCATAATCTCATATATATCATGATGAATCATATCTTGAAATGTCTTACCTTAACTAGCCTGGAAGGGTGATTGTAAGCGAGTTGTAAACGAGATGTCTGAGCCATTTTGGAAAGGAACTACATAGTGTGTGGCAAATTTATGTGCTGGAGGAATAAAAATTTACTAGCAGCTCTTAAAGATGGTGTGAATATGTATTAATTAGCAAAGTTACAGTGACATCATTGGTAAATTTCTTTTTACAGAACTACAGATATAGTAGAGATATAGTACTGTAGGAAGCCATGTAGACATAGGCACGAAAATCAAATAAAAGCTCTACTGGTGGTCAGGATTCCTAGTTGAAGTTCAGAACAATATTTTGCTTCCTCTGAGGTCCAGAGTGAAATGCTAAAGATACTTTTTTTGGCTATAAATATCTGTAATGCTAGGATAACATCACAAAGGTACTAGGATCTGGCATCATCATACAGAATAAGGTTTCCCTACAAGATCCAAATGTCATCAAGGCATGCAAATAATATATGATTTAGCCACTTTAGATTTGAATAAACCATACCCCTTAAACTTAACATCACTGGACACAGGCACTTGTTCCATGGCCCCTATCCCTTGCATCTGTGTTAAACATAGTGTCATAAGAGGTTAAGGGAAAAAAAACCCACATCCAAACTTTTTTCAAAAAAAACCCAGCCCTGTCTGAGAAGACTTAGGACAAATGTTACATTATAAATGCACAGCCACATTGCAACTGAGGAAGGGGTAAGTGTGAAAAATAAGCACTGCAAAGTTTCTCTATATATCTTAAATGCAGAACAGTTTAAGCTAAAAGATCAGAATTTAAAAACAAACCTGAGGGTGGATGAGGGTGTTAGGATCCATTTATTAGAGACATGCCTCCACCCAAATTGAGGTGCAAACAAGACCATAGGCTGAAGTCAATAGTACAGATTTTATTTACCCATAAATGTGAGGTAGAGAGAGGTAGAAAGAAATAGAAAAGATGGAGAGGGAGAGAGAGGGAGGGAAAGAGAGACAGATTAAGTAGAAAGATACCACCACCCATGGATCCAGCAGCATCCCACTGTCCTTCTTCACCTGGTCTTCTCGGTGATGGGTTTCCCAAGGTTCCAAAACTTTTCACTACTTATACATTTTAACAAACAAAGGAGTTAATGCTCACTGGATACACAGTTCTCTGACTCTGTTAGTTAAATGATTCCCTTGCTTCCAATGCTAATCAGTCCCATGCACAGTCTTTGTCCTCTTTTGACTCAGTGGGTTTTTTGATTCCGTGGGTTGTGCACGATCTCCCTCTGCCAGAAGCACCTCCACCCAGTGGGAGCTGACCTCAGCACAGTTGCTGAGTTGTCTTCCCTTGGGTATTTTTTGCAGCGATACATTCTGCTCCTCCAGCTTGTTTACCTCCCCTCTAGGCCTGAGATAACACACAGACAATAGTAACATTTTTATCTTATTTCAGCTCTCATCAAGTGCCTTAACTTACAGCCCACGTTTCAGGAATCCAAAGGTATATTCAGGGGCCAGGGGGACACTTTGGTGGTCACAGATGCCATCTGTCCCATACCTTGGGGTGATCTTTGTTTGACTGGCAATGTGCTTAGGGGCAGTTGTCCCCTCCTCATGTTTTGGCACAACTGGGGAATTTTTGTCTGGATTCATTACCAGGATGTGCTAGCCAGACCTCACCAGGCCTGGAGTTAAAGCCATTCTGTGTCTCTGTCAGGGCAAAGTCCATCTGTGATTTTAACAGTGTTTGAGACAGGCAATTGTGGTCTCCCTACAGAGGATTAGAAGTTTTGGGGAAATATTTGCCTTTCATCTGCACTCAGCAGCAGAGACAACAAACAATTTTGCCTGCAGTGTAAGGGGGAAGGGACACAGAGGAGCCCCATCTGAGGAGCAGTTCTGAAACAGGAACAGAAAGGTGTCTTCAGGTTTCACAAAGAAATCCTGTGTGACAGATGGAGCAATTGTAGATGTGAAGTATATTTGACGTTTGCATTTATTTATTTCTTCATTTTTCTGTACTGTAACTTTGTTGCCAGTAAATAATCAAGAACTTAGCCCTTTGCTTTACTGTTTTTTATCTGAATGCATATCTAGTGATCAAAGTGACTGCGATGATTGTAAAAAATAGAAAATGGGGTATTTGCACTTCCATGGAGATAACATATCTAAGCAAAGAAGTCTTCCAGAGAGCTAGGAGCCAAGACAACTTCAGGACTTCCAGGAGTTGTCTGTTTACAACCACCTTCCCTTTGTGAGCTGACATTGTGAAATAGCAGGATGGAAGGAGAGATTTCCCTGGGGTGCATTACCCTGACCCCTGTTGCAGGTGGTAAAAAAGATAAGGCATGTTTTCAAGAAATTCCTTATCATTGCTGAGTGTTATAACCATCTCCTAGTATTTCTGTGAGTGAGAGGCATCCTGTCCCTATCATTTCTTAGTCCATATATCACCTTTTCAAATCTTTCTAACTTTGCATCAACAAGCTCATTAACAATTCAGTGCCAAGCCTAAGTAATTTCAGGACTGGTTTATTGTCGAATTAAGAATGAAATGGCCAGCAAGCAATGGCTGCACATCTCAGGTTAGTGCTGCCAGATGCTTCTTTCCCTCAGTCCCCCTTACTTTGGCCAGAACTGCAGGAGCCTGTACTCCCACCTCTGTTTTTCCATCCTCTATGAGGAGGTGATGAGTGCCACATGATTGCATGGCTCTGGGCCCTCCTCTGTGCAGCAGCAAAAAATCAGTGTGTTTTGTTCTCCATAGTAATTCAGGAGAATTCAGTGTAAAGACTGTGATTTATTAGTAATGTATTTATGAGATACTGAGATAGAAAGCCTTTAAAACTACTGGGGAAAAAAAAGACAACCACATGGGCAGTAGCTTTAAAAGCAGTAAGAATTCACCCTGTTAAACACTGAGCATCTACAACTTGCTCCTTTCCCTACAAGCTCAGGACAACCAGTATTTCACACAATCAAGTTTTAAAGACTTGGTTGCCCCTGTTAGATCAGGAAACCCAGCTCCTAGGCACAGCAGAACCTTGTTGCACAAGGACAAGGACTGACATATGTGGAGATTAAGGGGTTTTTTCAATTTGGTCTTCTGTGTGAGTAGGAACTCCAAGACCTTTGACCCTTGAAGACCTCAGCAAATTAGGCTTCTACTGCAAGGTGCAAGTCTGCAGTCATCACTTTTCCTTTCCCTAACAACCAAGTGACAGGTACCTATAGGAAAAAAAGGGGGGCAAATCTGCTGTAATTTAGAAAGTGAACAGCTCAAACAATCCTGCCCACGGGGAGAGGGGATAAGAGCAAGAACAAACTTACAATAAGTGTTAGTTCAGTGTTAGTAAACAGAGTACAGTCAACATACTTCTGGTATTACATCCTGACTGCAGGAAATAGGCTACGGTAGGGTACAACAGGATCATTTTCAGTTGAGAAAACAGATAAATAACTTCTCTTCCAAAGTCTTAACATGAACTGAAACTTGTGGGAGTCTATTAGAAAGCTCATTCCAGTTCAAAAAATATAGGATGAATAATTTGTCTTAACTACATATACCTGAAAGATCTTCTTGAGGTTCACAGATAAATCTAAGATCATGTCCATTCAAGAATATTAATTACATCTAATTACAGCACATCTAAGAACTGTATTATAAAACTATTTTAGAAATAGTGAGGATCTGAGTTCAATATTAAAGGTTAAATTTACAGTTTCAGAACTGAAAGATAGCCATGAGGTTTAAATAAGAATACCAACATAATATTAAGTGTTTTTAATTAGAGAGAAAAGTTAGTTTTAAAAACTGACTAACACTTGTTAAGTGAACTGTCAAATTAATTAATAAAATTTTAAATCTTAGCATATTTTGATATTTTTGTTTTATTATTTTGTATTATTTTGTATTTTATTTATTATTATGCATTATTGGTTTTGGTTTTAACTTTAATATTTTTCTTTTTAATGCTTTTTTCCATGACTAAACCAATTCTTTCTACTTTGTCTTATCCATCTGGGCCCCTGCTGGGAAATGTCATTAATGTTTCAGACCCCACTGAGTGGAAATAGTGCTACTTGATGAACAGAGATAATTGAAACAGGGACAGGTATTTCTGAAAGTATTTCCAGAATTCCTTAGAGACAGACATATAAACCTGGAAAATATTATTTAGCTTTGTGCAGAAACACAAAGTAAGAGGGCAGAGACCAGTGCTGCTGCTGATTTGCTTCTCAAGTGCAACACAATATTTTGGTCTGGTTTCTACCAAGTTTGCAAGGCTTAGACAAAGGCCAAAACTTCTTTGAAAGACACTCAACCACCTGGAGAAGGACAGCAATTTTATATAAAAAAACATATGTTACTTATTCAGCTGCTCCATCTTTCTGAAGAAATTGTCCTTGGTCCCACCAATGTGTACAAGCTGTCTGGTGTAACCATCTCCTGGCCAGCATCTCTGGAAGCCATAACTCCATAACTGGTGTCTGAAAGACACTGGTTTGAGAGAACACTGACACAGAGTCAGTCACCAGAGCAGCTGGCAGGGCTGTGCTCACCCTCCGTTTGTCTCTGCAAGGTGACCACAGACCTCACCTCACCATGGCAAGCAAACACCAACTGCTCTAGGTGGCCTTCGGTGGGACTTCGGAGCACGTGGGGTGCTTTAGGTAACTGGCAGGCACACAGTCTTCTCCTGAGGCAAGTGTAGGTTGTGCCCCCCATCCAAAATAAGTGAGTTAGTTCACAACGGTAAGAGCATGAATACTGCTTATCACGCAGGTCCTGCCCACCTGTCAATGCCACAAAGGTAACAGGAAGGTGTTGAAAAGAGTGCAAAAGGAAGAGACATCTACGGAGATGAGAGTATTTTCTATCAAGTGTCTACTTAGATAGTCAGCACTTGCCATTTTCACAATGTCTCTGAGCAATCAGGAAAAGCAAGTGGGAGAGCCATGGAGACTGAAGGAAGCCCCTATACACACTGCAGTGTGAATGCTTCCCCTTGGGAGACTGCTTCTGAGAACAGCCAAGGCACCCAGCTGTGGCCACCAGGCCTTTATGGCAGACCCTTCTCAACAGGAGGCCCCTTCTGAGGGATGCAAGTACACCAATAGGTGCAAACAAGCTTCCATCTGCAGAGCCCTAGCTCCATCTGCCTTGTTTATCTGGGACTATATTCCTATTTTGTGGATAGACAGCATCATCCTCACTGTGTGAATTATTATAGGCTGCAAATGACTTGCAAAGTATGGGCACACATACTCCAACCATGTAGTACAGCAAAGACAACTTTTAACTAAGTAGACACTGGCTAAAGGGGTGAGACAGTCTGTACTACCACACACAGCGGCTGGGGGCTGCTGCTGCCTGCCTCTCATGACAGCACTGGTGAGAGGTTTGCACAGAAAGCTCCAGCAGAAAGGATGTTATTTTACACTGCAGGTGGTTTCCAAATGACTAACTCCAACACTGGAAACAGCTCAAGCACGGCAGCACAGAGCTGTGAAGCCTGGTTTGTCCTGTTTCACAGCAGCTTCCTGCATAAACAAGCTGTTTCTTTCACACATCTTTTTACTCTTTCCAAATCCCATCACATTGCAATGCAAAGGAGGCTGAGTTCTGGATATTTGTTTTTTACCAAAACTGTTCTCATTTCTCTGTAGGCATTTCCACTGAAAATATCCCAGCCGGGTGTAGTGACAGCATCTGAAATGTGATAAGACATCAGAGACATGAAAGAGATCAGCACTTAGCCTACTTGGAGGGGGCGGAGGAGGGGGTGGTTTATTTCTTCCCTGACATCATGTTGCTGGGTGAAGTAAGATTTCTCCCTACAGCCTGGGGCTGTTTGAGGCTGGGGCACCCCATCGAGGGCTCTGGCTGGGGCTGGGCACCCATGAGTGCCAGCCAGGGCACCTTCAGCCCTCTGAAAGCCATGGCCATCCCCAGCATGTGGCATGGAGGCAGAGACTGACAGCTGCTCCCAAGACTTCCAGCTCCTCTCCTCCTGTCAGCAGCTTGGAAGGCCACCACTCTTCCCAGGGAAGTGACCCAACCTGTAATCATGGTACAGGGCCAAGCAGCTGGAAGGGTGTCAGGGAGGGAAATGTCTTCCGCAGTGGAGATGAATGGATGGTGGATCCTTCAAATTTAATTCCGAGTCTTGAAGATGTCAAAGAATTACAAAACTTATCCAAAGCAGCAGTGTACAGCCTTTGGAAAACACAAAGGTACAGAAATGCTTCACTGATTTTTCCCTGGATCGGGTTACCAAACCTGATATTACTCTGACTAATTCCACTTCTTTCTCCCCTCCATACCCTCAAATACAGCTAATTTTAGCAAGAAAGTAATGTTCCTTAGACTCAGCAAGGCACTCTGAAGTTTTTTTAACAATTATTCAATTTATTTAACAATTTACACACTGTGTCAGTCCCAAAGAAAAGCACAGCTCTGCAGACCCAAGTATGATATGACACAATCTGCTCCTGGGTTTCCACTCATGGAATGGCTGTATCCCACTGCTGACCCACACTATCAGTGCACTCCATCCCCTCGGCAGCCTGAAGTTCACTTTGCAACCTGAATGTGAGTTAAGCTCACTTAACAGACACAGAAATCAGGATAAATTTCTCAGCAACAAATTGGATGCCTGCATTTCACAGTGAATTAATTTGGAATTCTTATCCCATCATGGTAACCACATTTTAAAAGAATCACCTTGCTATCATAGTAGCTTTAGTAACTGTATGGAGCTAAGTAAAAGTGTAGCGTTACCTGTTTTGTGGGCTGGCTGGAAAGAGCCAATCAAATTTTGCTCAAAAGAGATGTGCATTATTTCCACTTATCTGCACTTTTCTTTGGCTGCATCAGTGAAAAGCAAAACTGAGAAGTGTCCAGGAAAAAAAAATTAAAAATACAAGTAAACCTGCCCACCAAAAATGGTCTTTTTGATTTGAATCCCCAGGCATCATTTTAAAATTAAACATTTTAATTATGAGTCATAGCTGAAAGTTTATTTTCAGTCCCATATAGTTAGGCTTGTGATGTTATCCCTAGGCAAAAAATAAAAGGTTAAAACATTTCTACTTTGACATTACGATAAATCGACACATTATTTCACTGTCACTATTGGCAGATCACAAAATAATAGAAATTATCAAAACAAAGTACAAGCAAAAGGACTAAATAGAGGGAAAAACCCAAACAACACACTTCCGGGCTTTGAAATTGAAAATTTAGACACCTTGTCCTGCCCCGAATTTTTTGAAAGGCAACATTTTGAAAATCCTGGATTTTGTTCTAAGACCAAACCAAAAATTAATTTCAATATGTGCAGATTTTGAAAGTTAATAACAAGGTGTTTCTCCTTGTTAGTAGTAGCTTAACAGTAGCTTCTCCTGCAACACCAGTGTGAACTGATGTGAGATTCCCAGACAGGTTTTAGAGGTCAATAGGAGAAAGGCAAGTTTTAATCAAGATGACTTCTCCAACTTAGAGAGAAATGTTGAGACTTTTTCGGCAGACTTCAGACAGACAACGGGGGGGGGAGGGGGGAGGGGCGGGGAGTGGGAATCCATATTCTTTTTCAGTGACATAATTTGCACTTGTCTTGCAAAACCAGGCTGAAATTATTTTACATCTTATGAGAGGCATTGGTCACACAGAGAAGCCAAAAAAACTTATGTACAGGAAAAATAATCTGAGAGAGCATAAATAAAGGGAATAGGCTAGAGATTTGTGTAATGTCCCTAGAGAAACTGGATCCGAGGGCATGCAGAACATTGTGAAATACATTTGAATAATGCCTTTGAAATAGGAAGAATGGGAAGACATGAAAAGTGATACAGGAACTGTTAATTTACATCTCTCCACTCACTGTCTGTGCAGGCATCACACCATTGCCCTGAAACTTTCAAGCCTTAGTGCCTGTCACCCAACTCTGACAAGGCACCAGAATAGTGCCTCGGCACTAATGGCTCACAACGGGGAGCAGCAGCTCAGTGACTCTCCAAACTGGGCCGGTTACTTGCTGATTTCCCCAACTACTCCACTGCGGCTGAAAGTGCATCAGGTCAGGTGGAGCTCCTGCCTTCAGGTCTCATCCTCAAGGAGCACCAGAGTCGAAGTTGATTGATCTGAATGAAAAGAGAAGAAAGTAAAAACACTGGCATCTTCTACTTACCAGCCATATCCAGTGAATGCACTCTCTTCCAATGTAGGAAGGATCACCTTATCTAGTTCAACCTTCTATCTTTTGTTTTCTGTGCTGAGATTTTCTCTGAACTGTTCCCCAAGACTTGACTTGAAGATTTGAAGAACATATGGTGGAACCTGACCAGAGTAAACCTTGCTCAGCTGTAAGGCTCATTGGTAAGATTTCATAAGATGACTCTTCCTTTTTTTTTTTTTTTTTTTTTTTTTTTTTTTTAAATAAGCCAGTTTAGGAAGGCAAAGCAATTCACCAACAGGCCAGATGAGACTCAGGGCCAGGGTAAGTGAAGCAAGAAAGCTGTTTGTTTTAGACAGGACAAAAGAGGTCCTATATTGTTTGCCACCTCCAAATCTTCTCTCAGGTATCCGATCAAACATCACCCCTAAGAGCAGCATCAAAATAAAGACTACAGGCATTCCTTACATCCTTGCTTCTGTTTAGATATTACTACAAAGAAAGGGCCTCCTGCACCTTTGTCATCTGGGGTCAGATTCATCAGGGGTAGGGTAGGAGGATGAAGTTACCTGTGGAGGAGACACCCTGTGACCCCTGAAAGCCCTGATCCAGCCACCTGTTCCAGCTCCACTCGTTCTTGCCATCCTTCCTAACATAAAGCTTGGGAATTAAGCTGGCCTTAGCACGAGATTAATGACAGAATTGCACCTGTTTACACACAAGCAAGGGCCAGCCATAATCTGGTCTGCACAGATAAGTGGTTTACAGGGAGGAGCAGAAAGCTCTAAACTACAGAAAACAAGAAATTGAAACCAAGCATGGTACAAAGTTGTTTTGGCTTAGATCAAATGACACATACACAATTTTTGAACCGCAGAATTTATGTGCTTTCCTAGTGATTAATATTTAAAAAGATTGTTTGGCAATGGACACTCGGTACATGTCTTGCAAGGACTTGGCACAGAGAAGAGGTAAGTAATCAGAAATGTGCCAAAGACTTGTCAAGGAAAAACTTACGCTCAATACTAATCAAGCTCAAATCTGTGCCAGTCCTCCCACTCATCCTTTCATAGGAGAAGGTCTTTCAGCGTGAGCCTGCCCATGCTGCTTCAGAGACAAGCAACACCTTTCACAGTCAGCTGACAAAATGAAAGTTTGTGAGGCTGAAAACAGAAAAAAAATACAACTCACCTTCTGCTCTGCAGCAAGGATCACTGCTGGGTGCAGAGTCCTGCCTGTTCTGCTCAGGGGACTTCCAAGAGTAAAAGACTTAATTTGCATGTCTGCAGCACTAAGAAATAAATTTCATCATGCCCCTCATCCAGCCTGTTTCAGTCCCCAGTGCCATTGCTGTGGCAGCTTGACAGCAGCCACCATATTTTTCTGCTACAAAAAAATTCATGCTAGAGGCTGTATCAGAGACACCAAACTCATTAAGAGTTGTCCCTGTCTGGATGAGAGATACAGTTGCGGAGCAAAGTCATCTCTTCACTTGACACGTCTGGCATTGAGTGTGCTAAAGGGCTCCCCCAGGATACAGCCCATGCCCAGCAATGGTGTGGGGCAGGGACACACAGGAGGGGCTTGTCTGGAGTGGACAAAGGACTCGCAGGAGGGGATTGTCTGGTGTGGGGCAGGGACACAGAGGTGACTTTTGTCTGGTGTCAGGCAGGTTTTTTCTGGCATGCTGGGGCAAGTTGGTGTGCTCAGGCTGTGGTTTCCTACTCTTTTTAGAGGAAAACCTCTCACAGGACAGCCACAGACATCACCTCCCAGAGCCAAGCTTCTCCTTGTTGGCAGGGAGGCGAGCACCAGCTGAGCGTATGCACACCCCTCCTCCTGCCCTGCGCTTCCAAATGGTGCTCCTCACCTCCCGTCATAGGTAACATTTACTCTTCTCTCCCACCTTCCCTCACAGGGTCTGAGGGTGCCATTCCAATATTAATGAGCATGGCTCATGACAGTCCTGCAAAGCCCAGCGTGCTCATGTTGCAGGATGGAGATGGAGAGGTTAATTATCATCCTGGGGGCGGGAGGTCCCTGTTGGAGCCACCGGAGTTGTTAGCACTCCTGTCATTAATTTACGGGGTAATGACCTTCTTCTGGATGACTCACATCCAGGACTTAAAAAACGGAGAGCTATTCATACCACTTAATTTTTTGCACCTGAATTAGAAGATGTGTCCCCCAAAGTGCCTAAACTAAGTGCTTTGAAACATCTCTTGAATAATATTTCTGTCTCCAATGACTATAGAGAGATCCCAGAGACACAAGTCTCTGTCTGAATATGGTAGTTATAGTTAGCTGGTGTGTACCCCTGTTTCCTGTACAGTTTATGTACCCTGATTTTATTGAGGCTTAAAAATATAGTGCATCAAAAATCTTCTGAGAATCTAAACCCATTTATCCAATTTGCAACTGCCTATGCACAGAAAGTTTCACTGACTTCAAAATGTTTGTTAATATCACTGTACCCACACAGGGTACACATGTTTAAGCAACTGCAGAATCAGAACTGCATTTGGCTGGGAATCTGAACCAAATCCTCCCTTAATTTTTTGCCATTTATAAAAGTAAATATATTTAACACTATATGGAGATAAGAGCTTTTCAAAAAAAAAAAAAGAAAAAAAAAAGGCAAAAGAAGAAAGCAGCAGTTGGTTTCTCCCAAAGACATGCAGTCTCCTACCTGCCACAGCTAAAGAGTATTCCAGAGCTGCACACATCACTGTTAATACTATCAAGGATACTGCATGAAAAGTGAATGCTAAGGAAGCCAGGGCTACACTGGCACCTGTGCCACTGAAACACAGGAGAAAAGACAGGCACAGCTTGCGTCACTCTGGCAAACAGCATTAGAAAAAGGCAATTAATCTAGCAGCTTCCAAAGCACATCGCAAACATTACAAGAGAAAATATATATATTGTGAGGGCAGTCATTTTCTTTTTTCTTTTTTTTTCTAATCCCTTTTCTTTCTCTCTCTAATAAACATTTTGAAATGTTAAAAAAATAGCACTTACACATCATTTCTACAGTGTTCATTTCCTAGCAGGGAAAGTTGATCAGCAAACACGATCACCACAGTGCCAATCATGAGTCCAAAGTCAATTATTTTTCCAAACTGACTAAAGCAAGTCCCTTGTCCCCCTCAGTGAGAGATAACACACAGGTGTACAACCAGTAGGCACCCAATGGGATGAGGGGAGAGGGGGAGACGTGGGATAGGAAGGGGCCAAAGCAGTGCAGACACATGCACTGTTTGCTTTAGAAAACAGCTCAGAAGCAGCTCAGAGACAATAGAAATCTTCTGGCTCTAATCTGCAGATTGAAAAATATTAAGGTTGAAAAAAAACTCTGATGGAGCAGCTAATATTTCAATGCTGCTGTTGTCTGGGGACATTAGCAGGAAATGCATCCACTGTTTCTGGCACATCTGATTTTCTCTCTTCCCCCATCTCTCAGCAAGGGTTCACATACATCCTCAGAAGTCCTGCACACCAGAGTGACCTGTGCTGCTTCTCTTGCTGCAGTTGGCAGTAGGGGAACACCACTGTGCTTCAGAAAGCATTTCAGGATCCCTCATTCCCAGGACTGGCAGGGCTGAGACCAGATCATGGAGCTTCAGTGATGCTGCTTTTCTTTCTCTGCCTGATGGATGCAGAAAACATGGTCAGGCTGCTACAATAGAAGGAGCCCTGGACCCCAGTTTGTAATGCTATACTACTTGGTCCCTCCTTTTGCTCCAGCAAGAAAATTTTGCAGGATGCAACATCATATTGAAAACTGTTCCCTCTCTCATTGCTAGATAAATTGGCCATGAGGAAATGATCCTCTCATGGTGGTGGCTTCAGGTGTAAACTGTGATCTCAGAGAAAGCAAAGGCAGAGCAGTACAGAGTTTAAAAACTTTTCATTACATCTTTAATTTCAGTGTAACTTTCAGCCTATTATCTGAACAATAATTTCTATCAGTTTTAGATTCTCACTGCTTTTCCCCCCTAAAATAAAAATCTTTGCAAATTATTGTTGTTGTTGTATTTATCACACTTTCTACAGCAGGACTTATGGCATCAAGGATTAATGAGCAGATAACCAAGAATTAATATAGATAAATGAGATCTACCTACCTCTATTTCAAGCACTTACCCCCATACACTGCACACTGGAGCAAACAGATCAGATAATGTATCTTTCCGTGCATCCCTATGGCACCAACCCTCCCTAATACCATCAAAGTATCAGGACCCCAGGGAATCTACAGTCCAGATAGGCAAGACAGAAACAGGAGAGTGAAAGTGGTGATGCACTTGAGTGGAGTATGGTAGGTGCAGGAAGGGAAAGGTGTATCAGTTGGGAGAATGGGATGATCAAGGAGAGAACTGAAAACACTAAGAAGACAAAAAGGCACTGCTAGGGACAGCATGAAGTGGAGGCAGTAGGAAGGACAATGAGGATAGGTGACACAGCTTCTTACACAGGGAGAGCTGACACATCCATGTGAAACAAAAGCAGCCCAGTCACAGCTGCACAACCTCCTTTGACTCATCTCTCTTCCCTGGCCCAAGAGCCTCCAGGGCTGTCCTTGACAGCTGGGCACCCAGAGACTTTGGTGGCACTGTGCCAGCAAAGTGACACTCCAGAAAGGGGACAATGGGGAGCCTTGTCCTGGATCTCAGGGCTAAAAGAGGCATTTGGAGCAGCTGTGCTCAGCCCATTCATGAGAGACAGAACCGAGGGTCAGCCAGTTATCCCTGCACAGACCCAACCAACCCATCTCTGATTACTGTTCAGAGGGGCACTCAGACTGGCTATGAAGATATCAAGGGATGGCAAATCCATCATTCCTTTCAGTCATTGATTCCTCTAGTTAATCCTCTTTACTGAGAAAAAAAAATTGGCTTCACATCTCAGTCCCTTATAATCTGTCACCCTCAAAATATAAAACAACAGTCCTGGAAGCTAGATGTTCAGGATAGTTCTGTGTAAAAGTCTCTTAAAAAAGAAATTCTCTTGGACAAACAGCAAGTGTTTTGACATCTGACCAACCAGCCACATCTGGATGAAAGCATTCATTTTAATTATATGGGCATATTCTTTTGGATCAACTCATCTGCCAACATTGTGCACCTGTATTATGTACCTCACATTCAAAAGAGTGCTGTTTTATCATGGAACTTCGCAGGGCGAGCAGGGGGAGCCAGGACTGCCCAGAAGAAGATGTCTTCACACACAAACAGGCAGGAGGTTTCATTCAAGTATGTGCTTTGTAGAAATGCCAAGAGAAAAAGAAAATGGTGTTTTTTTCACATGGACTCAAAGATGTCATTTTCTGCCCAGTTGCCTTGTTTTATGGAATGTCAAGTAAATCTGCCCGTTTAGTAGACATACTCAGGCAATAAAACCCAGTATGTGAACAGAAAAAGGACTGCTTATTTGGCTTTAAAGTATCATAAATCAAAATTTTCCTTACACAAACTTGTGCAACAAAGCTTGTGGAGTGTGAGCCAGCAGGAATTTCAAGGAAATAACTGTATTTGAAAGTCAGCCACAGCATCTGAACATGACAGCAATGAAAACTTATGCAAAAATAACTGCCCAAAGAGAGAAAAATGCACCTGGTATTAACAGTCTAGTAAAGATACCTTAGGGATTCAAAGGTTAATGGAGGTTTTAAAAACATTAATGCTTTCATTTCAATTATTTTAAGAATAACCATATACTTAATGCTTTGCTGAGACTCCTTGGGCTTTGCTTTTCTATAGCCTTGAGATCCCAGCAAGGGCAGTTCACCACTTGGTATAAGTAGATAGTAGTTTAATAAGAGCATAGGACAGATATTTTTTCCATAATTATCTGACAGGTTTTTATCCACTTCCAATCAAAACCTTCTTCCCACTGAAACATTTAATTTGCTTAAGTTGAACTTTAAAATTCCCTTGCAGCCATCAGGCTTGGGGTCTGTCTTAATATCACTAACAGTAACAAAATAAAATTTATTCTATGGCAACACTTTAACCTTTCAGAAGAGTTTTCTTCTCTTCCCAGTACTGAAGGGAGGTTCAGAATTATCTATCAGCAAAACATTCCATAAGGGAGATGAGAGACCAGACATGAACTGCAGACCAGAGCAAGCAGAATATATATGCAGCTAGGGGAAAAAAGTGCAATGTGTGTGTTTTTCAAATGTATTTCATTGGAGGGAGTTTAAAGGAAGGATTAACGACAGACAGAACTCAAATCTTATCTCTCTAAAGGGCAGTGAGCCTTTTGCAGACAAGAAATGCTTTCAGCTTAATTGTGGAGTTAAGTAAATAACTATTTTTTGACTAGGCAGAAGAGCAAAAATTTGCAAGAATTTGAATTGTATTTGAAATTATCTGTGACTTTAAATTAAGAGGTCTCTAGAAATAATGCTGGGTATCATCTTTCACATAGAACTGGAAGTGAAATCGGCTTTTCTACACAGAAGGTCCTCTCCACAGTACAATAAATTGTATTACTCCATTAGCAGAAATGTCAAGCTCAACTGATAATTATCAACTGGCTTTGTAAAACCACCAGCCATTCCTCATTAAATTTATATAAGAGATCTAACTGGAGAAGTCCATTCTGAGATATCTGATGATCTTTTACTTAATGTAACAACCTTCTTTCAGCACAAGACTGACTTTGCTGCAAAATGGGCCGTGACTTCCAGGCTCCAGGGTTTCACATCAGGCAGAGCAGGTTCAGAGCATCCTGCCAGTATGAGCAAAACTGCACTCTACCCTTCCAGGGAAGAAGGATGCACCAAAACTTTACTCCTATCATGGAAAGTCTAGGGTGGAAGATGTGTCTGTAAGCCAGACAGAGGGATGTGAGAGCTGGGGCTTGTGGGTCACCGGGGAGCAGTGGTTTTTGGTGTCCATATGGATGGCAGCACCAGTAACAGGTCCCCTGGCACACCCACAGCAGCAGCATCAAGAGCAGCCCAGCTGGGTCAGCCTCTTGTCTTCTTTCTGCCTCAGCAGACAGTGTGCATCTACAGGATGGGGTTCGAGGCACCTGAGGGAAGTTCCTGGCTCTGTTGAACACAGCGGTGGATTTCCCAACTGTTCCAGTAGTGCTGGTGTTTAGAAAAAGGGCTGTAAAAAAACATCATTGGCTTGCTGGTGAGAGGGATGAGCAAGGAAGATTGTTTTGGTTTACTCCAACCCACTCTGCTTTATTCCTAATAGCTGAATTTATGCAAACAATGCAGAGAAATGTATATCAACCAACTCAGCTGAAGGGATATTTTTTAAATCAAATGTCATCAAGATAAAATTTTGCCAGTTCTGCTACAGAAAAAAAAAATCAACAAAAAAACAGAGAGTCTGTTCTAATTTTAGACAATCCTAACACTTAATTTACCATAAAGGTTATGGAGATACCCAGACAGATTCTGGGGGTTTGCACATTAGGGTGACACTATTTATGGTACAGTCTCAGTGAACAGAAGGAGGGAGAAGCATAAAGGCTTAATCTGTTCCCCCTGGAAACCAGAGCAGTGCCCTGATGAGGCAGGACTGGGCTGCCTGCTCTGTAGCAGCATGTATAATGGATGAGACTTTCAGGAGGTGGGTGTTCAGGTGCCAAAAACTGATGCACACAGAACCGTTAGTCACTTCTGAAAAGTCTTTGGCAGGATCCCTAACTACATGGAACCAATCCATAGCTCTACAGCTCACAAGTGGGATGCTACAGACTTAATGGTCTGCTCTCAAGCAGATATATGGTTTGTTTTTGTTGAGTTATTGAGTTTGTTGATGGCTTCTTGGAGCAGAATGGGATTGAATGAAAAAGGGAAGGTGATTCACAGAAAAATGTCTCAGCTGACCAATATACACCTTCTCTACTCTGTGTCACTGGCTATCACTGTCAGCTCCAAATACAGACAACTTGGAAATATTTTTTCCTTCCTTTCTTTTTATCTCTCACCACACAGCAGCACGAATGTGTGTCCTTCTTCACAATGACTGATGAAGGCCTGAAAGCATTTTAGGAGCAATAGGGCTTAAGAAGAGAGGATGAGGGATAAGCCTGATCCTAGACCTGCCAGAGCAGTTCAGGGTGAGAACCATGGGGATACATCACACCAGAAGGGAAGAGGTGGCAGCACCAAGCCTTTAACCAATTTTAACCTCTGTCAGCGGAAGATACTGGTCACCAGGATGAAAGGGGTGAGAAATGAATGAGGTTTGAAATGGGCATGGCTAATTTCCTCCTCAATCATTGGCAGTTTATTTACTCTCAAGTCAATAACTTAGTAGTTGTAGCCAATGCCATCTCCTTTCTTCTACGTGATTACCCAAAAGGATTAAAAACCAGTTGTTTTTACTGCCTCCTCCTTTTAAAGCCATTCATGAGACTGAGCTTCAAAACAACAACAAAACAAACAAAACAAAAAAAAAAAAAAAACCAAAAAAAAAAAACCCAGAAAAACATAACAGGCAGTAGAGAGCAAAGATGCACACAACAGCTCCTCAACCACTCAGCATTTTGGCTACATTAAACAAGACACCCTACTGGCATTCAGAGGCCAGAGGGACTGTGGCAATAACAGCGCCTCAGAACAGAGACACTTCCACGTGCCATGGCAGACACCTCCCTGAGCCCAGAGAAGGCACTGCAGACACACTGACAGGGACACACAAATCAGAAAGGCAAGAACTGCAGCACAGATTTCCCCTCTGTGTGGAGCTAACAAGGGCTGCAGGGGATGGACAGAAAGCTGCCCATGAGAGCAGTGAGGGGCCTCCCCTGAGATGACAGCAGTGCCCCACTACATGCTGCAGAGCAAGGCAGAGCAAGCGCTTGGAACTTTTGCAGTCAGCCTTTTCAGTGGCAACGTATCTCCCCTTGAGATGATACTGCAGTGCCTTCATCCACCTCTGACATGTCCAGCAGCAAATTCTAGTAGCCCACATACCTATATTCTTCACTTGGGTCTCAACCCATGCAACTCTTCTGGCATACACTCAGACTTCTAATATTCAAACTCCTCAGTGGATCTGAGCAAAACAGAAAGCTTGGCATGCCACAGAGAGCAGGGGCAAAGAGGCAAGTTGTGAAAATAGCCATGAGGAGGATGTAGGGGGAATGGCTTTAGACTGAGAGTAGATTTAGATCAGATATTAGCAAGAAGTTCTTTACTGTCTGGTGAGGCACTGGCACAGGTTGCCCAGAGAAGCTGTGGATGCCCCATCCCTGGAAGTGTTCAAGGCCAAGACGGATGGGGGTCTGAGCAACCTGGTCTAATTCTAATGGAAGGTGTCCCTACCTACAGCAGGGAGGTTGGAATGCGAACATCTTTAGGACCCCTTCCAACCCAATCCATTCTGTGATTCTATGATATCCTAAATCCTTGCTTTTTGTTCATCTTGGACTTCACAGTGCCATTTAGGAACCTGTTTATCCAAGCAAAACATTTTTCTAGATAAGTAGTCCAAAACTAAGTTTAGCAACTCTACACATGTACCTGAACATGGATAGACAAAGCCATTCCATTGCAGCACAAAGTATACTGTGTTGGCATGGCTGGTTAGCAGTCAACACAGAAATCAATTCAGCCAAAACCTGACAAAAACCCCAGCCTGTTCATTTGGTTCCCACTTACCACAAGTAAAGGAGATCCATGGGGATTTTCAAGAGACAGCCATGAACAGTGCACTAACACTAAGATATTATGTTTAAAATCTACAGAAGGGCTCTGGTCAAACATCCCCTCCTCCCTTACCCCAGGATGAATTCAGCAGTGACATGATCAGCTCCTGGTCCTCTAATGGTGCAAGTCTGTCAGATTTCATATACCTTCCATGATCTGTGCATTTGACAGGCGTGTCACCTCTCTGCAGGGCTCAGATACAATCTCAGGCACTGACAAGGGAATGAAGACCATTTGGCTTAGGTACCAAATTGCCAGTCAGGAGAACAGGACGTTAGTATTTGCCTCTTCCCCAGGCAGCTTTTGACATTTTGCAATTTGCAAGCATTACCAGAGGGCTTTTCACACCTGCCTGGGAACAGAAGTCAGGGCTTCATCATGGCAGGTCAAATCGAACACTCTCTGTCACAAGGACTTTGAGAGCAAAAGTATCCAGCTCTGCTATATAAAATCAACACTTCACCTACAGCCTGCTTGACAAACGAAGAGAAATCAGACCAATATCAAAATCTCTTTTAAAAGTCCTCTGGAACTCATCACTACAAGTAATAGGTCAACCTGTCTTCAGGTAACTTATTCCTAGTCTTCAAAACAGAGATAATCTACTTTTAAGTAGCACTTACTGGAAGGCTGGATACCTCAGCTTAAAACAAAACAAAACCCTTAAACTCAAGTATTTACAAGTGGACTAAGCACCTCTTACATCCAAACAACACCAGTGAGTTCACCAGCTTAACAATTACAAATCACTGATTTAAATACCACTGCTACCCAAATAGCATATGTTCTGAGCCCTAACACCAAATTAACTTTATCAGCCTAAATCCATGCATCTCATTTCTATTTTCATCAAGACGCTTGGCACAGACCAATAAACTGGAAAGGCCAAGATGCAGGGAGAGAAGGGATGGATAAGCATTGCCTGGCTTGCTTGAAGCACAGCAGCCATTGAGATTGGGGCACACCAAGCAGCTAAACGTGGAAGCAACTCAGCTGTATAAAGACATTCAGTGAGGCTGACAGTTTTCTACCTGCACTAAAGCACATGGGTTTATCACCTGAATTTCACTGATCTGTGCAAATTACTTGCCGAATGTAAACTAACTCGGGCATAATTTGCATAATCAGCAACATGAAACTGAAGGTAACATAGCACTTGTGTATTCATGCCTCCCAGGAATCAAAGAAGTGCTAATATGAGTGCATAACCCTGTCCACTATAGAAACTCACCCAGGAGGACAGCTCCAAAATTGTTTGTTTTCTGCATGAGACAAGTTATGCACTCATTACAGACATGGGGGGAGCCTGCAGCCGTATCCCCCCACCTTGGAACTACTGAGCTCAGGTCAAAACAGCAGTAAAAGTGCAGCCTGACATGGCCATGCATAGCCCAGGATAAGCATGTGCTGGCTGAAGCCTGCAGAGCATCTTCATTCTTCCAGGTCACTGCTGGCAAAGCTAAGTGAAGAGCAGTGCAAACCCATACACAGTGCCAGTTATCTGTTGCAGAGGGGATTCTTGCAACACGTGTATCAGACAACAAGGCCTGTGGAAAAGAATATATGGACCGATTCTTGGTAAATATTTTCAGAGATGTTTATTTTCCAGCTGCCTGGTTGGCGACTTGGCCAAGAACTGAACAGTCACGGGACCAGAGGGTCCTTCCTGGGCAGGGGAACACAAAACAACCAATGGGGAACGAGGCTGACCAGGGAGTAGGGAAACTCCATAGGCCCTGCCTCTACCCCCAGGCCCCTCTCCCAGGACCACATGGCAGGGAGGGGAACCCCAACATTTCACCCATTTATATTTAACAAAAGAGATTTAAAACTTAACATTGAAAACAACTGGATAAACATGAGATAACAAGAACAGTTCCAAAACAAAACAAGCCCCCCTCCTGAGTCTTTAAATGTCCAAACAGATTTTTTTTTCTGGAACATCTTAAGGCTGACAGAAGGGAGACAGGACTCTCTGAGCATGCTTTGTGGGGAAACTGAGGCAGGAGAAGGTTTCTTCCATATGTACCTGTTGGAACTCTAAACAACAATAGTTAAATTCTTTCCCCACCCTCGTCATCCTCCACTCAGCATTGGAAAGGGATTTTTGGGGAAATAATTGGCAAAGGCATGGTTTTGTGAGGGAAACCATGGGTGAAAAAATGGATTAGGAATACACGGAGGATAATAGGATATAGGATAAAGGGGAAAGGTAGGATTAGGAAAGGGAGGCTGTAAGGACTGCTTATAATGGGGATATTGTCCGACATGACTACAATTTTTAGCATATAAACTGCCTTTCACAAAAATACTACAAGGCCCAGTGACCTCTGCTGCTTGTAAACCTTTCCTTCCTTGGACAATCCTGAACTCTACCACTTCTCCATCTCCTAAGCTTGGGATATATTTTTTGGGGTTATTCTTTTTAATAGCAGTTCTATGAACGAATATGTCTTCCTGGTTGTCACATCTCATTATAAAACCATGATTTTGTTTAACATTATACCATTTTACAATTCCTAAAACCTTACCTACGATGATTTTTTCCTTTTCCTGAGGGGCTGCTGTTTTCTGTCTTGCTGTGTTTTTGCTTTCGCTTGCTCCTGTGTTGGAACTGCGGGTGCTGCCAGTGCTGCCGGGACTGTCAGGGCTGCTCGTGCCTGTGCGCTCTCACCGCAGGGTTTCAGCTTCCCAGGGTTGCATTCGGGGACGCGCAGGCCGGGCCAGGCTGCGCCGCTCAGCTCCCCACGCGCCGCCACTGCTGCCACCTCTGGTTGCAGCTGCACTGCTGCTGCCTGGGGCCGCGCCCACGTCTTGGCCGGGCCCCTGTGCGATGGCCCCCTCGCGCCTTGCAAATGGCTCCGTCCTGGCGCGTGCCTGGGCTTCAGGCGGCTCAGCTCCGCCGCCATCGCCACCGGCCGCCGCCCGCACGCCGCCCCTCTCAGTCAGGCATTCATGGGGCTCGCTCCACCATGCACTGCGCGGGGCCGGGCGGGCACCGCCGGGTCCTGCCAATCCCGCCGCACCTCACTCTGCTGCCGACACTGCAGCTCGCGTCACTCCGCCCACACACAGGAGCTGCCTCGCTGCTGCTCGCAGAGTGCTCGGCGCACGTGGTCTGGGTCGCACGGACTCTGAGGCAGGCTTCCCTTCCCCAAGACACAGCTGACATTGTTCAAGACTCTCAGTAATTAAATAATAGTCACAAAAATATTCTTCCATCGGCATATATTTTGACTCAGAAATTAACTGTGTCCAAACAGTCTTCCAAACATCTTTGGTAGGAATCAAGTCCCAAGAAACATAGAAAAACCTCTTAAACAACCATGTCAGGAAGTGTTTCAGTTCCTTTTGAGTTTGAATTAAGCTAAAATTTACAAATCATTGTTCAAGAATCTTTTCAAGCTTAATATAAATGTCCATATGCGGCTCGGAGAGCCACACGTTTTTCCACAGTTCCTCCATAGTTTAGAGATGGAACAACAAAACAAAAACAACAAGAGAAATCCAGAGTTTACTCACAAATCACAGTCGCTGTCCCAAGGGATCGATGTCTTGCCCGCATTTTTCACCATTTGTTGCAGTGGGGATTCTTGCAACACGTGTATCAGACAACAAGGACCATGGAAAAGAATATATGGACCAATTCTTGGTAAATATTTTCAGAGATGTTTATTTTTCCAGCCACATGGCTGGCGACTTGGCCAAGAACTGAACAGTCATGGGACCAGAGGGTCCTTCCCGGGCAGGGGAACACAAAACAACCAATGGGGAACGAGGCTGACCAGGGACTAGGGAAACCCCATAGGCCCTGCCTCTACCCCCAGGCCCCTCTCCCAGGACCACATGGCAGGAGAGAGGAACCCCAACAAGTATCCAGGCCTGTAGCATGATTCAAGTGTGTCTTAGTTAAAAGGTGTTAGACAAAATGATCATTTGGCTCTTTTCAACTAAATTCACAGTCATCAAGCCCCAGGGGAGGCTAATGCCCCACCTAAATACCTGTCAGTCAAAAACAAAGGTCACTTGCATCTTTTTGTTGATGTCTACATGAGGGCATTTAATTACTTCATAAACCTGAGTGTGAAAAGGATTGATACTCCCGTTTTCACCAATTACTCATAAATCTGTTGGTCCACATCATAAACATTTTTGAAGAGTATGTTAAGGATCTTAACAATATTTTTCCACTGTCCTGAGAGACTTTAAGAAAGTTTCTCCCACCCATAAGCGAAGACCACTATGGAGAAAATGTCTATGTGAATCCATCAACACCAGTGCTGTGGAAAATGTTTTCTCTTCTGACATGGTACAAAATTATTTTATAAGCTCTCCATGAGAAGCTATTCTGGGAGAAAAAAGGGGAAACATTCTTCATTCCCACATAGCAGAGGGGAAAACTGTGTGTCTTCATCTCCATGGGATTGACCAGGTCTAAGTCATTGTTCTGAGGAGTGCCAGGCCCTGTGCTCTGGGGCTGGGCTCCTCAGTCCCAAAGGGATCATGCAAGCACCTGGTTGTAACTCCATCAGGGGGGTTCTGAAAACATCAAGGATCCAGGAATAGCGTGCAGATCTACTACATATGTGCCAGTCGCCTTGCTGGAGGTAAAAACCCAGGAGAAAGAACCTCAAAAATTACTGGAGCTGTTGGGGGGGGGGGGGGGGGGGGGGGGGGGGAAGCATTCCTTGCTGTAAAAGGCATCTTTATCTGTTCAGCTCATCCAAGAGAAGGTTGAAAGGTGGCTTGATCACAATTTACAAGGGGCTGCACCAAGACACAGATGGATGCCATGTCTCTTTCACAGCTATTAAAGAGCCAACACTGGGAAGTCAAAGCTAGACAGATTCAGATTAGAAATTATGTGTGAATTTTTAACAGAGCAGGTAATTAATCATTGGAACATCTTACTCAGGGATGTGGAGTACTGCAGTCTGCATCACTTGCAGTCTTTAAATAGATGTTGGATTTTTTTTAAAAGAAGACATGCCAGGTCCCAAACAAGAGTCAGAGGCCCAGTGCAGGATTATAGGCCAAGAAATTTTAGTCTGTCCCTATTCATGACACAGGTTTACTAACTATAACTCAGTCTCCAGGCTTAAATATCTCTGGAGGGCATTTGTATCATCCAACCTCAGATATGCCCAACCTCTCTCTACAGCTGGAAGAGGCAGTGAGTCTTCTCCAGAGGGTGATGTGCAGCAGGGGCCAAACTTGCATGCTCTGAACAGCCACTTTGCACAACTGAGGTCGTTTGTAACTGAGCTTAAACTCCAGAAAACTGAAGATAAGCTCATAATCAGAAAAACAGCAAGTCATCCATACCTCACAGCCTTCCTCCCCTGCCCCACTCCCTCCTTGGATGTGCAGGGAGGCACCGGAGGGAGGCAGTGAGCCAGTGCAGAGGTAGCACCCCTCTCCTGCTCTCCCTCCAGGCTTGTGCTGCTCTCACAGCACCAGAGTGTCACCACACAAGTCCTGCTGAAGCTGCACTCTGCTCCTCACCCAGCTTACAGCCAGTTCCCCTCACCATCAGGGAAGCAAATCCATTTTAGAAGACTTCAATGTATAGTTAAACAACATATTGCTATTTTCTAGTGCTTCTGCTGTAGGAGAGAGGAGTTTATTTAATACAAAGGCAAGGCTTACTGGAATATTTGATGGAATAGAAAGATTCAGTTGGATCCCAAATAAGCTTGGAAGAAGGTACAGGTTACCTCTTTACAATACCACTGTGGAAAGAAGCCTCACATCTTCAGTGGCAAGTCTTCCTACAAATTCCTCATATTTTTTTAAAAACTGCAGTTCTTTCTATATCTTTGCAAATATTTGGCATTTTCTGTGCAGTTAACACTTGCTGTTGCCAACAGATGTTATCAATTCCTGTTTGAAATACAAGAAATGAACCATCATAACTTTGTATGCATTTGGAAAAAAAATTCTTCTCCAGGAAAAATACCAAAAATCCAGACTTCAAAATTTACCAAACTAGAAAGGAATTCATAGCCAGATTCATGACCAGATACCTGTGAAATCTGATTCAGCAAGTCACAGCCTGAAGTAAGAGCCAATATTTCTTAGCAGAAACACAAAGCATTTTAGCTATTGAATTTGTTAGGCCTGAAGATAACAAAGACCAACCACTGTAATTGGCAGCAGACTGATCTCCTTGCTTGAATGCAAAGGCTAGAGCAGACTAATTTTTATAATTATACATAAGATGCTGAAAAATTAGATGCCTGGCAATTACAAGACGGAAGAAAACACACCTTGTTCTACAGTAGCTAAGCCCAAGAAACACATGTGTTCATTTGATGATAAAATTCTTCACTGTTTCTTCTACATAGTTTCAAGAAGTTACATCATGGGTCTGCAAATTATTTGCTTCATCAGACTTTCCAAAATACTTCTGATTTTAGCTTGGTAGCTGTAACATCCATCCTGGCCATGAATGTTTAGGATCACCACCCATATTCATATAGACAGACACATATATATAAGTGTGTATATGTGTATACCCCCATATATATTTTATACACAGGTATATATTTCTAGATATAAAAGTTTCCACTAACAATTTGACAGAGATGTGACCTTTCCCATTACTGAATGCTATTGCATTTTGACTACTAATGAGTAGCAGAGCTTAGACGTTAACACACGGAACAGGCAGGAATTACTTCTGTGTGATGCTTATTTGTGGATCTTGACATTTCTCTGAAGTCAGCCACTCAAGGAAGCAGCTATGGCCACTTGGAGGGCTTAGAAAAATGGAGGCTAACCTAAAAAAATCAAGCAAATTTGTGATGACTCACTGTCTGACACGTCAGTGTACCCATCACAAGATCCGCTGGGAAGGAGGACTTGCCCGCCATTTCCTCAACCCCATATATGACTTGGAATCACAGAGTAATGCTAATCAGTACAGAGAGCTAGAGTAGCTTCAGAAGGATACTCAGAAAAATAATTATACATGATGAAACATTTCCTGACACCTTTCAATCCACTTGGCAGCATGATGCTCAAGGAGCACAGGAACAGCCAACATTCAACCATGCCCTTTAAACAGTTTGCCTGTAGAGACAGTGCATGACTCACAAAGCAGGGTATTCTCAGCTGAGACAGCAGCTTCTGACTCAGCAGTGAGCAGCCAAATGTCTGCTGGTAAAGGTGATGAAAAGGTCAGTCTGATAACTTCAAGTGAAGGAGGAGTTGGTAACAAGTTGAGCTCCCTACCTTGGGCAGCACACTTTGGCTGGAGAAGCTGCAAGGCGTCCTTCTGGTGCTGCAAATAATCAGTGAAGCAGTAGATACATTTTGAACTGATTTACTATTTCTCATAACTACACCTTCCAAAAACAAGCTGTTCTTTGGAAGTAGACAATGACACGTGTGGCACTGCCACACAGAAACTATCCTGTGAGTTCTTCTTAAAGAAAAGGAATTCAAGAGCAAAACTCTTCATGCTGTTTACGGATCTTAAGCAAAATATGTCCCAGGCTAATATTCACCCATCCCTTCTCAACAAATTATACTTGCAACTCAAAGTATGTCACAGCACAAAAGGGCATTAATGAGTCAGATGTTGAATCGGTCCTTTGGATCCAGCAGGGAGGGGCCCACAATGAGCCCCAGGGTCTGCTGCTCTGCCTGCAGAAGGACAGGCACAGCCAGCCAGACACAGCAGTAGTTCTCAGACAAAGTCCTGGGGTACCACATAGAGCACTGGCAGTCAGAGAGGACAGAAGTTTCACAGGTAAACCTGATGGCTGACTATTGAGAGAAGTCCTCCTTTTCCTGTATTGCCATGTAAGACAGAAATTATGGCAACTGGAAATGAAAACATTAAAGATGAAACTAAATGTAGAGAAACTGCACTCAAGCAGATGCTTTGTGGTTCTGAGTTCCTGTGAATTTGGTGAGGAGCTCAGAGCATAACAAACACACCTCTAAAAGAAGTAGCTACAAAAACTCATCATCGCTTTATGAGCTGGGTTTATGTTCTGCAGTGACATTTTACTTGCTAATAGCATCTTACATTACCCTTAATAGCACCATAAAGAACACCCCAAGAAAATATTCAGTATAAATTTAAGAAAAGTATTACATACAAACTGAGAAGAACTACTTCAAGGATGCCATGAATTGTCCAATATCTAAAGTTTTCTTTTCTTTGCCCAGGTTATAGACTCACTAAGGGGTGCTGTACTTACTTGACACTGGCAGTGGAAAATGTTTAATTTGCCCTTGTAAAGGTGAGTGAAAACTTTCTAGAATGAAAAGACTCAATCATGAGAGGACTCCCATCCATCAACTCAAATGTGCTCCAATTCATCCAGTCTTTAAGTATAGGTCTGTAAAGAGCAAACATTGGGCCATCATGACTATGGAAACAGAGGAGATTCATATTTACTCAGATGAGAAGAATTAAAAACAGGTAAGTTCACTGGGCATGCAAAGAGGCTGGTGCATAACCTGTGGGTGTGAATTATGGTGTGAAATCAAAGTGCCTCTCCTATGCCACGAAGACAGAAGAACTCACTGCATGCGTGAAAGATGGTGTGAGGGCATGGTGGGGTGTGGTTCTGGTGGTTCTGTGGTCCTGGTGGGCAAAGCCTGCCAGAACAGCAGTGGAGGCCTGCTTAAAGTGCAGGGAGACAAACTTGGTGCAATCACAGCCCTGCTGCTTTTTGGACTTGGCCGCTGCTACCAGCTGTTTCACAAACTGACTGGGCAGCATCTCAGAGAGCTCTAATGGGCATGGGCCAAACCAGTCAGAGAATGTGCTGTTGTTTAGGCAGCATGGGCAGTCAGAGAGCCAGCTCTCAAGAATGCTTTGTGTTATTCTGCTGCAGATTTTCAACCAATGCAGCCAGGTTGGCACAATCCCTTAGCTGAGCGCATCCCACCCCTGAAACATGGCATGCCTAGGGAGGGAAAGGGGTGTCAGTCCCAGCTCCTCTTAACTCTTGGGTTTTACCCATCCTCACAGAAAACTACCACTACTGCCAAGGTTGCTTCCTCTCCTCCAGGTCTCTTTCCATGATTACCTGCAGAGATCAAATGTCCTACAGAAAATCAGCGCAGATGCTACAGAGCTATCAGATGGCAGTGATTCCCCAGCTGATTGCAATATAGCCTTTTTAGTTCCTTGACTCACTTCACAGAGATTTAGGAAGAAGGGAGTTCCTGCAGCATAGGATATTGTCATTATGCAGCACAATCAGGCACTGTGATGAAATGCTCTTTTTTCGACAACAGGGTTCCCATGAAGCCGTGAGAAGACACAGAGGCTTGTGAGACTGACTGGACTGGCAGATCTGGTCTTGGATTTCTCTGTCAGGTATCCTGAGCTCTGTGAATAAATGCCACAGTGTAAATGACAAATGAACCTTGTTCACTACCTCAGTGAGGTATCCTGCCCTGGCCTGAAGGGAACAGGCTTCTCTCAGGCAGTAAGGAGGTCTGTAATGGAACCTCCCTGCCAGGGCAGGGCAGGCAGAGAGCTTGAGCTGAGAGGAACCTGCAACCCACCCTGTTACACATCACATATCTAGAGTAGAAGAGGGAGAGGGGAGGAAACATTTTGCTGCTCAGAAAACTCATCGGCTTCTTAACAAAACGGGGGTAGGCACGGCTGAAAGGAGAAATGTGACTGCAAGCCTGAGCACCCTAGTTTCTGTTGGGTTTTCTGATCTTTAACAGTATTTGATCATACAGAAAGCTATCTCATAGCTTGCCCATGCCATTACTCTGTGGTTTGTAACCTGCAACCATCGGAAGTAATATATCCCAATTTCCCACACAGCAGGACCACTCACGAGCGAAAAGTGAATTTGATTCTCGAGCGGTTGGTCCAGATGCTGTGGCTGACACTGGCTCTCGCTCCTGCTTCTGACACAGGCCACAACGGAGCACTTCTCTCTGCAAAGCAACATCAGCATGTCAAGAAAAATCAATGAAAGCAAGGGGGGAAAAATGCCTCCGGCTCTGTAGGGCTTTTAAAGCATAACTGCACTTCAGAGCTTGGAAATAGCACAATGCTGAGGAAAGTCCCAGGAGAGCAGAGGAAAGTAGGAGTCACCTTTGGAGGAGTCTCAGGTCTCCCTCTCTCCTGCTGTTTTTGCTGACTTTAACTAAGGTAGGTCAAATCACATGTTTCAGCGGCTTTTCTGCAGTTTATCAGCTGTTTCAGTGGTATGAGGATCCACCAAGTACTACTGCAAACTGCAGTGCCAGGCATACTTTGAACCCACGCCTCATTTTCAGAAATGCAGCAGAAACACAGCACCAGGAAACATAATTTGTATCTTTTTATTTGTGCACTTAAGTGTTTTTTCATGACCAAGCAGTAGATAAGAGAAGTTTTTGTCTCACACAAATCTCTTGTGTGGCATTTTAGCACTGAATGCCCTTCAGAAGCTGGTAATGTGCCACTTACAAGGACTGTGCTCTATAGAGCATTCAAAATGTAAATGCCATTCCTCTGGGCCAAAGTCTAGGACTGCAATATCTTAGGATGATGAACTTCTGGCAAATCCAAGTCAGGATTCTCATTAAAGGACTTGAGACAAACTGCAGAGGTGAGCAGCCACAGGAGAAAAGACGTGATGCTTTCCAGGCTCTCCTCTTGCTGTGGACTCAGGAGACCCAGAGCCCAGAAGGGAACCTCTAACTAGAGTTCCAGACAGCTGTTGAGTGACAGAAATACAGCTGAAAAGGATGTCATCTGCTCTGAGCAGCTGGCAGCATAACTGAATTTCACTCATTTTAGAAACACCTGGTTTCTGAAATATAAATTTTTCAGAACTTCTGGTGTGCAGGGCATTTTAAGGCTGTCCCAGTGCAGCCTAGTTCCTATCACAACTGTTTTTAGGAAACATGATCCAGAAATTTCACTATTCACTCAGACTAGTTCCATACCCCTCAACCAACGGCCTCCTAGTAGAAATCCCAGAAGGGCTCCTTCTTGTCAATGCAGCCTTCACAACCTAGGACCAGCCATACTTCATGGACAGGTCTTTCAGCTTATAGAACAATCTGTCCTCAAAACATTTTGCCTTTTTTCCTTCTCCATATTCTCTCCCACGTACTTTCCTGAACTCCATCCTATAAATTTCATCTATATTTGAGCTTGGCAAAATTATAAAATATTATATCATTTAATGAAATGTCAAGTCATTCAATGGTTCAACAAGAAAAACACTCAAATCATAGATATTAAAATAACAAAGCACGTATTCAAAATGATGCTTCTGTTTTACTATAGACATTTAAAAGTCTTAATAACACAACACAGTATTTCTTTTAAACTGAAGGATGTTAGGACTTGGAACTTTTTTTGACCAAGTCCTTTAGTCACGTGCACAGACTAAGTGATTACACTCAGCTACATATCCATTTCAAAGGACATACAAACCCCTGCAGATATAGACGGCCATGTGCTTCACGAAGTTGACTGTCTTCCTACTCCACTGCATACCTCTGTTTATCATTTTCTGCTCATTTTCCTCCAGATTATGCCCTTTGAGTTTGCTTTATCTGGCTAACTCAATCTTTTGTTCAGCCAAAAAGTTTATACAATGTCTGTTTCACATGGCTCAGGGTGAAAAAATCTGTTGTTCAATGCATCACACCAATAGAAAAAACAATTATTCCCACTGTTCTTCTCCAAATACCTTTCTCTACTCTTTTCCACAGTCAGGCAAATTCAAAGACTCAAAGGGATCCCTCTGTCAATATCTCCTTTGCACGGAAGGAGTATAAGAGAAGAATACTCAATGGTGCTAATGCAATAAGGAAGCTACTGTGCAAGCCCTGGGCCACAGAGACAGTGCACAATGTTTGCATTACCATTTCAAGAAGATTTTTCAAATCATAGCCCTTGAAATCTACTATTTGCAAATGAAATTGTTTTTCACCATCCTGGGAATAAGGGTCAAGAAAAAAGCTAATGATGGCCTTACAAATTTTACGCACAAAACAAGCATCCCTTACGTGCAAAGCTGCTCTCAAGAGATCATTTCATTAACAGCTGCAGAGTCTGAATTTTTTGGTCCTGATATTTAGACAGGAATCCAAAAAGCCACCGTGAATCACACAGACATCTCAGGCTCAGCTATTCTCATTGAATCCCAGCTGCCCTCAGGGGCTATTTGGAGTGCTCCTCGCTGAACTACTCTGCATATTGTCCCTGACATTTCCAATCCCATTTTACCACACTCCTCCTTCAAAGGCCAGGTGAACTGGGAGGCCATTCAGTCTTACAGAGCTGTGGCTTCAGAGTCAGCCAGCATAGGAGAAAGGGGGTTCTGAGCAGAAACTCCTGCTGTAATTCACTGGGAATTATGCTCAGCTCTGGGGTCCTGGACTGGAAGGGCCTTCCCAGCTGCTTTGTACATGCTATAATGTTTCAGACCCACTGCTCAGGTATGACACAGGTATTTGTGGGTCTGTGTTGTCAGCATGGCAAGACAAGTACTACTGTATGCAGAAACTACAACTAGAGTACCAAGATCAGAGACTTAAAGGCTTAAAATGGCTCTGACACAGAAAGGGATCACCAGAAGCACCCTAAGAAAAGATGTTTGGTGGAGGAGAGTTTTTCTCAATGAAAATCAAAACCCAGTTGCCTACTGAAACAATGCACCCCAAACACGCCTCGCTACCTGAACACCAGCCTCACTCTATTGCCTTTCCAGCAGCATTACTGGCATCCTTCCCCTCAGAGTTAGCTCTAGCAGAGCTACCTTGCTAACTCTAAAAAGTAAAACTGAAGTTAAGATGTTGTAATCAGGGACTAGAAAACAGTCTTTTTATTGTGTTACAAGTGTTAGTAGCCCATTTTGTAGAAAAAATTATATTGCTCTGTGGAGCAGTAAGCTCAGGAGCTTTCTACTCATTATCAGAACATGGCTCCTCAGCAAAACAGCACTGATCCATACACACATCCTCCACACTGGCACAAAGAACTAGGCCAGGCAGCCTTTTGGCCCCCTTTTTCACTCTTCGGTTCCCAGAAGCCACACAAGCAAAGCATGCAGACACCTGATTCTTCCTTCAAAAAGCTTTAAACCATTCACCTCAGCCAAAGCAGGCTTAAATTACCCCTCTGGGAAGGAAGCTATCAAGCCTACAATTTTACTACCATACAGCCCAGTTTGTTGGCCTTTCTGGTTATCTCCTCCATGGTTCATCTGAACAATTTAGCCAGACAAAGGCTTTTCATCCACAGCCATGTGCCACCCACACAGTGGCAAAGCCTGGGCTCAGCAGGTGAGGCTGGAAAGGAGGAACACAGTGGGGACCATCCTGGAATGTACAGCCTTGCCATGGCCTCTTTCCATCTAGCCACCAGGTTTTTGCTGCACACTTGGGGTGAGCAATGTCACAGGCACAATGTTATTGATATTTGGCTACTCAGTTTCTGCCAGTCACTGTTTGAATTTATCTCAGAAGGATGACCAGTGCTGTTTATACCCAAAACACTAATATATCAATCTTGAAAATACCCACACTCAAGAACAAACCCCAGTGGGGCATTTATAACTCAACCAGACACTACAAAGTCATTCTTTTCTGCACCTGACTTTCAGGAAAATGACTCCTAATTTCACACCAGCTTTCCAGAGGCAGGCCTGTACTGCCACTCTTGGCTTTTCATTGCAGTGGTGACAACAAATCAGTAAATATATAAAAGAGTAAGAGCTGAAGGAGGAAAAGGCAGAGAATGTGGCAGGAAGGGGTAAATCTTCCAGGTCCCTGAATTAAGAGGTGCCTGTTACCTTCTCTGTGAAAGCTTTCTCAGAGCAGTCCTGCAGCCTTTGCTGGTGTGGATTATCTGTGATTCCCTGTCATTTCCTGGAAGACAGAAACAGGCCCACAGGCTGCACCTGTCAGTGCTCAAGCTTCATTATACAGAGTAGGATCCAAACAGGCATCTCAATTAATCATACTCATATATTAGTAAGTAATTCATTAATTCAATAAATTGCTTTAGGCCATGGCATAATCAGTCATGTCAGAGATTATAACAAAAATCTCAAACCAAAGTGTTAAACATGGACCCATCCTTGCTGATGCATCATCTTTAGTAATCATTCACGGCAGAACAGGTATACTTTACATACTTTAAGACAGGTGGCATGACAAATTAATCATCTTAATTGTGCAGATTTCCTCTATCAGATCTGCTGATTGAGCAATATAAGTTCTAAACTGCAGAAAATTCACATGCAAACCAACTCAGAAAAAATAAACATTTTTGTGATCTGCTCACTGATAGTTGGTAAACACTCTGCTTGATAAATGGGACTTACCTGTACAGTCACATGCAATTCCTCATCCTCCAGCCTTCAGGCACAGGGCTGAGAAGAAGCAGCCCCAGCTGGAGCTCTGAGAGCCCACACTGAGCAAGCTCCCAGTGCAATGCCATATCTTCATCATCCTAGTTTCTATTGTCTGTTACCACACAGGCCACTGTACCACAAAGGAAATGTCCATCAGCAGGTTCCATTCATTTGGACCTATCCATTTGGTAATGTTTTCATGGCAAGGAAGAAGCTCTACATCACAGAACTCAGAGAACTGAGCTTGAAGGACCTCAGACCCTGACGTCCACTTAGCCACACCTATTTCATCATTAGCAGGTGCCTATCTAATTTGTTCTTACAGATCTCAAATAATATAATCCTCAGGCTATGTATCCCAGTCTTTCATTTTGTCTATGTCTAGAAATTATTTCTTATCATCTTCCTACAAGCTAAGCTCATATACTTCTTGTTATGTCTACCACACACTTGGAAAAGATTCTGCTCCCTTGCTTCCCGCAGTAGCCTTTTGTGCCTCTGAAGTTTGCTGCCTTCCTCTCCATCTGGTTTCTCCTTTATACTCATGATTCAAACTGTGATATTTTGGGGTCAATTTCCCTTACCTACGCAGGTAAAACAAATGCAGACTCAGATAGAACAAGACTGCCTGTAGATTAATACTCGTGTCATTAAGTTTGTTAAGACAGGCAAAATTAAGTTAAAGCTAGAAAAGGAGAGAAAGAGAGAGCTTTTTAAAAAAATTGCCCTACATACAACATGAACTTGTTCCTATTGACAGACCACTTTTATATCTTTTTAAGCCCAGAAGAGAGAGGGCAAGCTTCAATGCAAGGAACAAAGTAAGCCGATTTCTCCTCCTTCTGCAAATGAATTAAGTTGTAAGTCTTATAAAGGGACAGAACAAGTTGCATTTGTGAGCAGAAATTGAAAAAGCTTGCTGAAAAATTCACAGTTCACCTGTTCCCACGAAGAGGACTCTTTTTC